>NW_026642292.1:8501471-9142943 GCF_028554395.1 Pezoporus wallicus | reverse complement strand
AGGGGGAGTGTGACGAGGATGGAGCCAGGCTCTACTCAGTGGCAAACAATGATAGGACAAGGGGTAATGTGTACAAACTGGAACACAAGAGGTTCCACTTAAACTTGAGAAGAAACTTCTTCTCAGTGAGGGTGACAGAACACTGGAACAGGCTGCCCAGGGAGGTTGTGGAGTCTCCTTCCCTGGAGACATTGAAAACCCGCCTGGACACATTCCTGTGTAACATTATCTAGGTGCTCCTGCTCCGGCAGGGGGATTGGACTAGATGATCTTTTGAGGTCCCTTCCAATCTCTAGCATACTGTGAAACTGTAAATACTGTTGAGAAAATTGGGTATTTATTTCTGCTCACATGAAATATAGGAAGGTCAGTTTAGACGGATGCTTCAAGTGGAATGAATACTGTCTTCTGTTCTGGAGGGCTGAAAGAAGCTGGCATGCTATCACCAAGGAAATATCTGATTGAATTTGAATGTTCATCCTCAGACTGACCAAAACTGAAAATTAAATTTAGAGTTTCTCAAAGTCTGTGGCCTGCAAAACAGTAGGAAGACTGTGGGCGTTGACAACTGCTCAGAGCTTCCTCTGTAGCACAAAATCAGCATCCTAAAGCATGCCAGTGAAAAAAAAACAAGTACAGAATGTGTTTATGGACCTCTGTCTCTCAGAAACATCCCTTTAGTGTTCATTTCTGTTAAGGACAGGGTTTTTTCAGTCTGTGGGAAGAACTGTCCATGAGCTGTTTACCTCGTGCTAGGTCAGTGTAAGTTGTTAGATAGATGTTTAATGGCAAAATATAACAATGTGGGCTGCAGATTTTCAAGGAATTTTTTAAAATGTGTTTCCTGATGCATAACTGTGTTCTGAACAGTGCTTACAATTGAATATCACAATACTGAAGCTGTTGACCAACAGTCAGCTGTCCACATGTGACTCTCACCTGTCCTTGCTTACTAGACTTGAGAGTCTAAAAGTGTTTCTTAAGATGACAGCAATCAAATAAGCAACTAAGAGATGCCTTTAATGTTAAGCCAGGAAGACTGAAGGTCTTTCTAAAGAGCATAATAAACAAAAAGAGGTACTTCAAAATACACAGCCCAAAGGATAATGGATTTTGCCACAATAAGTGGGAATAACAGCAATCTGTCAGATGCTGAGATTGGCATATTCTGCCTTTTTCAGAGTGCTTATAAACCAGCATCTAATTCTGAAAGATATCTAAAGTTGGAGAGCAAAGATATTGAGCTGTTTTTTTATAAATACTTGACATTTACTCATGTATAGCTTCTCTCATCAGGGTTGCTTTCCTCAAAATGTTTGCAAGCTGTACAGGAGCAGAAACATTGAAACACACCAACATCTGACTGTCAGAAGCCAACTAACTTAGGAACAACATAAGCATTAAGAAACTTTGAGACATAAGCACAAAGCACAAGCACCTTGTAAAATGCTCATCAAAAATATATAGGAATTTGTGCAAAGTTAAACGTAAAAGATGCACAAGCAAGATCAATTTCAGTTAATTTGAATTTTCAAAGGGTTGTATTACGTCTGCAAAAATTCAGATCTGTTGTCACTACCACTTTTGCAAGGAATAGCATTGTGCTTTATGTAATCTCAGAACCTCAGCAGGAGAGCAGGAGAGATGGATCCTGACTGAGAAGACAACACCTCTACTCAATCTCATGACTTGTCAAAAGGATAGGCAGGTCTCTTAGATGATCTAGCTTGGACCACAAGTCTTATTATATGGTCTTATGAACTGAATATGCTTCCTTGGGGCTATTTTTGATGTTTTATTTAAAAGCCAGTCAATTTACTGTAGAAATTATTGATAAAATTATCACCATTTCTGTGGTAGTAACACTATGAAGTAGCAGGTAATAACAATTTCAGGGTTAGAATATTTTAGTAAGTTACAGTAGAAATATGTATAATGGGTATTGCTACTGATTAGTTTGGAGTATTGTCTCTGAAGTGATCTGAATGGAAGGGAAAAAGTGTGTAGTTATCTGTGTGAAAGTGTAGGAATTTCGTTTCATATAGCTATTTGGAGACGCTCTAGTATTAGACATATTAAAGACTGGTTTTCAGTTTTGGGGAATTATTTTTGTTGGTATTCCTATATTGCTTGCATACATGTACTGCCTCATCTGATTTCTGTCTTGTTTAGTTCTATTTACACTAGAGGAAAATCCTTGCTAGTAATCTGATAACAGTGGAAAAAGTGGCATTGTTCAGACTTAGCCTTTTCCTTGATTCCATTAATTACTATGTGTGTAACAACAGAAGAATTTGGTGTGCCATATCAGCAATATTGTGCTTTAGATTTTAGGGAAATTTATATTTTGTCATTTGCCTCACTGATCTATGAACAGTTCTTCTCTACTGTTGTGTTATACTCTTCTGCGTGTCATATAAAATGCTGATGGCTCAATATTTTTTGTATGCTGTGCAAATTTATGGGTAACAATTCCTTCAAGGACTGCAATCATGAAATGTGACAAAAATTCTTATTCCCTGAGAGCAGAAAAAAAGTTCTAAATGTGACAAATAAGAGAAGCAACAATAGTTAATTGTCAGGGCAAAAACCCCACCTATGATTCTTTTTCTTCAGCAGGATTTTGCAACTGTAATATAAAAAAGAAGAAGTCAAATGATGCTTTAGTTAAGGCTGTACTTTTGTTGCTATAGAAGCCACAAGAACTGTTTCTGTCTGCCAATGTGTGCAAAGTGCTACAAATATTATCTTAACATCTTTCCACAATGCTGTTTAATTGTCTTAGGTGTGTCAATATTGTAGACAGTCTTAAGCGAATTCAGATAAGTTTCCTGATCATGCTCACATATGAAATCACTAAGTTAGATTAGAGGTAAATCTGTACAGTACATCTTATGTACTGTAAGGTAAGGTAGATGCAGCATTATGTCTCCTTTGCACTGGTATGTCACTGTTCGGAGTGACCCAGGGAAACTCTATGTAGAGAGTACTTGATTTTATGGCACACGTTACTCACCTTTCTGCCATATAAATCATGGTATCCCAAATCACAGATGGTAATCTGATGTGAACGTCATATTATTAGTATGTTTTTGATGTTGCCAGTATGCTTTTCACATGTGAATAGTCCAATAAACTCAACTAATTTGATATGATTCACACAATAATCTAAATCAACAAGGCTATGTTATACTGTAGTTGGACTAGATCATTGTAGGTCCCTTCCCACTGAATTTTTCTTGGAATAGCACTGATTTGAGTGCCTCTTGTACCTGTGTCTCTGGCCTCTGGCCTGGTCATTTTATCATCAGTTCCGACTCAGTGACTGACCAGGGTTCTTCTGACAGGTACATTCTTGGCATCCCTTTCTTGACTGTAGGCTGATTCTAACTACAACTTTTACTTTCTTTGTTCAGTCCTTTCTGGAAGCCTAACTCCATGTCACTACACTATACAGTTCATGAAATAATGCTTTAGTATATTGTGTATCTTTGAGGAGAGAGTCTATAATGATAAAGGACACAGAAAGTGAATGCCTCTTTCTAAGATTTCTTTCTGATATCATGTTTGTACCACTCGGTGTTTTGCAGGTCTTTCACTTAAATGACACAGGCCCAGTCAGCAGAGAGTACAGATTGTGTTGACCATTATGTGAACATTATTTAGCATAAAAGTTGGTTTCCAAAGGAAGCAAAATTATCAGAAGAAGAAAGATATTCGCAACTGCTGACTGCAGGTGGTTGACATGGATATTTGCTGATTTCTCTAAAAGTCAGCAAAAGACAATTGGTGCTAGACAGGAAATAATCACTGTGCAAAACGGATGATAACACACTCCCACAGTATTTCTCCTAGTATTTCACTGAGGTTTCTCTAAACATTCTTACACTAACGAAGGGTTTATAAGAAAGCGGATTCACATGTACTTAAAAATTACATGGTTGAGCCAATAGAACAATGTTTTTCATGTTAGCTTAAGTTTAGCTCATACTAAACTATGATATAAAGTTTCTTTCCATGTTGTTTGCAAGCAGTCAAACACATCTCTCCTTAATGTTAACATACTTCAGGTCACCAACACCTGTTAAAAGGTGGATAATACTGTAGCATGGGCACAGTGTCCTGTCAGTGATGAAAGAAAGTTGTTCTGAGCTTATTCTACTGCCAAAGAAAAGAATAGTTTTTTATATATAGAACGTAGTATAATATAATGCATTTATAGGCACTTTAATATATAGGTTCATTTGAAATTTGGACATTGCATATATACATCAACAAACCATGGAAGAAATGATAATGGAGAAAAATCTGTCAATCAGCTTACTAGACAGTTTCATAGCAGGAAAAATAAATCTGTTTTATTTACTTACTGGTGAGTTTGATAATTTTTTCCTTGGTTACTTATTATTATGGTTTGCATTATACTTCCTTTCTGGGAGGCTTTTTTAGAAAAACATCCCCAAAGTAAATAACATCTTGCTATATTAAGGCCAAGAGAACATATGATGTATTACTGCTTAAATCAATATAGCATATATACATTCTGTTTTCCAAAAACTCGACTGCTCAGGTCTATTGACTCAAACAATTTAATAAACTGCTCTCTTTTTCTCAGACAGACAGAAGGCAAAGCACAGCAATAAAAATGACAGCCTGTGCCCTTTGTCAAAACCTATTTTTTGCTTTTAAGAATCTCTCCTCTCTATTCAGTATCAGTGAAATACCCATGTTTTCTCTCTTGTTCAGCTTTGCTGGCAAAGTTGCTGTACCTGCATTGCAAAAAGTAGAGCATACATCCACCACGTATTCCTTTACACAAAAGATATCAGCTGTCAGGTCTCTGATATAAAGTAATATTAAATTTAGTTGCTTGAGGGTATCTTTTAGAGAGCAATTACAATGCTATGGGAGGTTGCTCTTGTGTTTGATTAAATACTTTTTTCCTACATGAGCTCTGTCCCACTTTGTCAGTTTTTAAAGATGCCTCCATCCTTTCTGCTAAGAAGGGGTAAGTACACTTTTAAATTCTTGAAGTAACTTTAAAATTCTCCCCTGTTATTAGGTTGTTTTGATATCTGAGAGGAGAAATAAAATTTTAAGTCACAGCAACTTGTATTACTTACAAATTCTAACATTGTTAATTAAAGCCTGTCTAAAGCAGGGAAAAAATTCTGGCATGCCCATACAGAATAGTAATGTAGTCACTTTCTCATTGATTTAAGCCTTCGGTTATGGTAATTACATGTTGGACAAGTCTCCCAGGGAACATTGCTCATGCTTTTAACCGGACCTAACCTTGGGAACACTTGTGCTTGTCAAGCTGGGTGGAATTCAACAGACTCCAAAGATAGCTCTAATTCCAGCCTCCCTAACACAGTGTTAGAAAGCAGACATAATATTTAATATTATTTCTTGTAATATTGCAAAGTGTCATTTTACAGGTAAATGACACATGAAAAATGTAAGCCTTGCATATATGCTCAGCTGTTAGGAAGTACAAAATAACAAGTGATATAAGCAAAACTACACCTTGGTACAGTTTCTCTCTCCAGCTTCCTAAAGCCTCACTAAGAGACACTACCTGTGTCCTTTATTTCAAGGCTTCAACATTAATGACACTGATCCACTCCAACTTCTGCTTTCTGATTCTATAATGAAGTAACATAGCATTCTCAGGTACTGAGTGCTGCTACTTGCGACTGCAAAAAACAGAGAACTAGCAAAGAAGTGTCTACAGGTTCTGGTGCCTCGTATTTCCCCCTGGTTTTGCAGGGAATTTCAATATTCCAGCATTCAATGTTGATAGAGGAGAGCGATCTGTTCTGCGGTACTGCCTCAAGAAACCACATTGTGCTGCCATCCTTCCACATTCATAGATTCAAGAAGGCTCTGCTTCCATCTGGATCATGCCATGTTTCATTTTTCTTCAAATTAGAAATTATAAATGATAATAAAAAGGAAAATAGTTACATAATTTGTCATAGGTATTGTCTAGTCATATGTGGTCATAGTTTTCATGTTCTTTCTTACAGCAGAAGTTCATTGAATGTGCCTACAGGATGACTCCATCTGACAGCTATCTTTGATAGGTATTAAGAAACAGCTAAAAGTGAATGAACACTAACAGCCTAATGCTTCCCACACTGACTGTGTATAGCCATGCATTTATAGTCAGAAAGAGTTATACTGAAAATGCTTACTCCATGAAAGAATGCCGAACAGGATCACCTTGTTTTATGAAATGTTGGGGTTTATAGTTGTTAGGGGTTTTTAAAGTATTTCTGTTTCTTTTACACTTTCACATTGTATTGAAACTCAGGGATTTCCATTTACTTTGTCCCATGCTTTATTTATAAATAATTTCATTCTAATTGGAAACTATCAGCTGGTACAGCTGCAGGAATCTGAACAATAGAAGCTCATCTCTGAGAGTCAGTGTCATTTATTGTAATTTTGGGGCTTATTTTCTTTACTAAATAAAAAAAGTCAGTTCACATCTCACAGCTATTGCTTCACCTCTCTACTAACTCAGAAAGGTTCAGTGTTTTATACTGGGGCACTTTCTCAGCTTCCTTCACAACTGTTTTGTCTGAAGACTTGTTAAAAGTGGAAACTTGGGTGCCAAGTAGCCGTTTCAAATCAAAGTTTCCTTTTAGTCTTAAAGGAAATATTTTTAATGTTATTTAGGCAAGCATTGTCTCTAAAGTGATTTCTAGTGAAAATAAATATAATGGGGGAAGGGACAAAGTAATGGCAATTACTAGTGAATGACGTGATATGGCAAATCCCCAAATATCTGCTAATTAGCTCCAAAATAAGTCCAGCTTGATCATACTTAAAGTTGATTAAATCTTACGCATCTGCATTAAAATAAATAGTTAGAAAAAGTCATACTGAAGAAATTGCACTCTGTTGATTGAAACCTTCTTATTACTGTGATATAACACCACGCACATGGCTTTGTGTTACATCAGTATTGCCTTATTGTCTTTTAAATTATTTTGTATAGCAGTGGGAAATCCACTGACTACAATTTCAGTAAAGATCTGAAACAGAAATCCATCCATTGCTCTCGATTTTGAACGCTGTTTTTAGTCAAGGAACTCAAACCATACCTAACATTTCAGCCATAAAACCTGAGGTACACAGGAGATGTGACCTGTCCTGTCTGACACAGCAGAACAGTGCCAGGAGCAATCAGAAAAATTTTTTGGCTTTTGCCTGGTTTCTTCACAGAAGACTATTAACTTCTATCAAATTATCACCTGAATTTCTACATAATTTAACATCTGCAAAAGGCCTTCATTACCTCAAAGATCCCTCTCTTTCTCATACATAAGCAACATGCAGTAGGAACTTGATTTTATTATACTCTGCAACTGATTCTTGAACATATACACCTTTGTCTCACACGCTTATGAACTGTAATTCCTTTGTGTGTTTCTTTGCATCTTAAAAAGAGCTTAGTTCAACCAGTCCGTTATGTTAGCTCCCTCTGTAAATTGGTGGATGACACCAAGTTGGCTGGGAGTGTTGATCTGATGGAGGGTAGGAAGGTTCTGCAGAGGGATCTGAACAATCTGCATCAATGAGCTGAAGCCAACTGTATGAGGCTCAACAGGGCTCACTGCTGGATCACAACAACCCCATGTAACACTGCACGCTTGGATAAGAGTGGCTAGAAAGCTGCTCTGGTGGAATTGGACCTGGGAGTACAGACTGATGGCAGCTGAACATGAGCCAGCCTGTGCCCAGGCAGCCAAGGAGGACAATAGCATCCTAGCCTGTACCAAAAAAAGCAGAGCCAGCAGGGCCAGGGCAGTGATCATTCCCCTGTACTTGGCCCTGGTGGGGCTGTGCCTTCAATACTGTGCTCAGTTCTGGGCCCCTCACTACAAGACAAACAAGGTGCTGGAGAGTGTCCAGAGGAGGACAACAAAGCCAGTGAAGGGGCTGGAGAATAAGTCTTATGAGGAATGGCTGAGGACCTGGGGTTGATTAGTGAGAAAATAAGGACCAAAGGAGACCTTATTACTCTCTACCTGAAAGGAGGTTGTAGCGAAGTGGATGTCAGTCTCTTCTCCCAAGTAAGAAGTGATAGAACAAGAGGAAATGGCCTCAAGTTGCACCAGGGAAGGCTTATATTGGATATTAGAAAAAAATTCGTCACCATAGGGTTGCTGAGCATTGGAACAGGCTGCCCAAGGAAGCAGTTGGATCACCATCCCTGAGGATATTCAAAAGATGTGTAGATGTATAAGCCACTGTCCATTAATATTTGAAAAATCATGGCAGTCGGGTGAAGTTCCTCACAACTGGAAAAAGGGAAATATAAGCCCCATTTTCAAGAAGGGGAAAATGGATGACCAGGGGAATTACAGACCAGTCAGTCTCACCTCTGTGCCTGGCAAAATCCTGGAGCAGATTCTCCTGGAAGGCATGCTAAGGCACATGAAAATCAACAAGGTGCTTGGTGACAACCAGCATGGCTTCACTAAGGGGAAATCCTGCCTGACCAATTTGGTGGCCTTCTATGATGGGGCCACAGAACTGATGGACAGGGGTAGAGCAGCTGATGTCATCTACCTGGACTTGTGTAAAGCGTTCGACACTATCCCACACAACATCCTTGTTTCTAAATTGGAGAGACATCAATTTGATAGGTGGACCACTTGGTGGATAAAGAACTGGCTGGATGGCCACACACAAAGAGTTGTCATCAATAGCTCAATGTCCGGCTGGAGACCAGTAACGAGTGGTGTCCCTCAGGGATCGGTGTTGGGACCTGTCTTGTTCAACATCTTCATCACTGACATGGACAGTGGGATTGAGTGCGCCCTCAGCAAGTTTGCCGATGACACCGAGCTGTGTGGTTCGGTTGATACCCTGAAGGGAAGTAATGCCATCCAGAGGGACCTTGACACACTTGTGAGGCGGGCTGATGCCAACCTCATGAGGTTTAACCATTCCAAGTGCAAGGTCCTACACCTGGGGCAGAGCAATCCCAGGCACAGCTACAGGTTGGGCAGAGAAGAGATTCAGAGCAGGCCTGCAGAGAAGGACTTGGGGGTGTTGGTCGATGAGAAAATGAACATGAGCCAGCTTCAGTGTGCGCTTGCAGCCCAGAAAGCCAACCGTATCCTGGGCTGCATCAAAAGGAGCGTGACCAGCAGGTCGAAGGAGGTGATCCTGCCCCTCTACTCTGCTCTCATGAGACCTCACCTGGAGTATTGTGTGCAGTTCTGGTGTCCTCAACATAAAAAGGACATGAAACTGTTGGAACAAGTCCAGAGAAGGGCCACGAGGACGATCAGGGGACTGGAGCACCTCCCGTATGAAAATAGGCTGAGAAAGTTGGGGCTGTTCAACCTGGAGAAGAGAAGGCTGCGTGGAGACCTCATAGCAGCCTTCCAGTATCTGAAGGGGGGCTATAGGGATGCTGGGGATGGGCTCTTCATTAGGGACTGTAGTGATAGGACAAGGGATAACGGGTTCAAACTTAAACAGGGGAAGTTTAGATTGGATATAAGGAGGAAATTCTTTCCTGTTAGGGTGGTGAGGCACTGGAATGGGTGGCCCAGGGAAGTTGTGAATGCTCCATCCTTGGTGGTGCTCTAGGCCAGGTTGGACAGAACCTTGGGTGACATGGTTTAGTGTGAGATGTCCCTGCCCATGGCAGGGGGGTTGGATCTAGATGATCTTAAGGTCCTTTGCAACCCTAACAACTCTTCTATGATTCTGTTCTATGCTGTGCTTCTATGCTGCGATTAAGGACATGCTCTAGTGGTAGACATAGTAATGCGAGATAAACAGATGGACTTGATGATCTAAAGTGTCTCTTTCAACCTAAAAGATTCTATGATTCTTCCAAAATATACTGGTCTAGGTTACTGGTTTTGAGGTACATACACACTTCATATAAATACATTCATTTATACCCTGCTAGTACATTTTACATATCCCCGTGTGCCCTAATGCGTGCACACACCCCTTAGAATTACTGGTTACTTTTACTCCAGTTGGGATTTTTTGGAAACATAAATGTGTAAGTAGGGTGTAAGTAGCGTCTAAGTATCCCCAGGATGTTCTATTCTAATAGAAAAATCTTACATTTTTCTCTCTATTCCATGCAACATTGCTGGCTTCTGTGTGGTCTCTTTCTGTACCTATATGGAGTGCTTGTAGCTGTTTACCCCTTTCCCCCACATATACACTTTCCACAAATACACCACAACTTGGTGAAAGAATACAACAGAAATAATTGTGAACATGAAAAAATTTAAATTTGATTGCTTTTATGGAAACACTATTAAATAAATGTTGCATTTGTAATAAAAGTGCACAGCACTACCCAAATTATTATTTAAATAACTTATGAAAGTACATTACAGCTGGTTAAATACTGAATGTATACATTCATGAACAACATATGAATACAAAACTATTTTGATCATATTTACAGACCACTGAAACGAACTGTGCCATTTCAATGTCCAGTTGGGAGCCTGAATCCCACATGCAAAATAAAGTGTTCGTGAATATTCATAGCCCTCCATTTATTGATTTCTGATTAATTTAATCTTAAAAAGTGAGACTGCTTCATAGAGCTAAAACCTTACGTTTCCTCTGCCTCTGGTTATCCACACACTTGCCAATATTTCAATGAAGAATTTGTGTGAACTTTTATTATGCATAGTATTTGTAAGGCATTCATTTACTAGTTCTAAATAAAAAGATTTCTCGATGTCTATGCTGTAATAATACTGTAGTGCTTGGCTTAAGGCTGTTAAGTTACTTTTCGTAGTGCACATTCTGCTCACCTGGTATTCAGGAAGCAGCCTGACACAGATTGTTAAGAAGCTTATTCTTTACGTCTAACTTCTCGTTGCTTTTTTTTTTTTTTAATGTGCAAACATTGCAGTAGTTTTATACACAAAACCGCAGATACCATTTCTAGCTGTCAAAATCCCGGAGGCTGCGGCGGCGCTGAACTGATGTCCTGCAGTGACATCTAGTGGGAGCTGCAAATCACAGCTCTCGCTTCTTTAAGGGATTGCAGCCTTGCCTTCTGAAATGCGGAAGCTGTGAACACCAAAAATAGACATTTGGAACATTTTTCATTTAAAAAAAAAAAAAAAGTTTTACATTCATCCTACAAAATTTATACCTTAAGCAGATGTATGAGTGGATGAAGTTTATACTTGTTATCCTTAAGCTTTTAGATACCACCACAGAAAAATAAGAAAAAGGTTATTTAGGCCAGGTTTAACAGACTGATGGTCACTCACCTCTTCTTTGAGCTGTTTCTGTGTCGCCTCCCTTGTTTTTTCTACCATCTTTAAAAATAAAGTAAAACCTTGTTACAGTTATATTTTTTGAAGAAATCATTATAAGTTATTTATATAAATAATTTTTACTTTACAGGAGCAATGCTTATTTCTAAGTCTATCCATAAACTTAAAACAAAGTTGCAATCTAAATTGATTAAATCATATTTCTGTGGTTTTTCTTTTTAACCAGCAGCCCAAACTACTTTGGCCATGTTTGATACTTTATTCATAAAACGTGACTGTGCATTTGCATTCCATACTTTGCTATCCCTCACCATAAGGTGTAAAATGAAAAGGCTTTTAAAATCCAACAAGGTAAACACAATTCCACCTCATATTAAGGAAATTATTTATGTGGGGAAGAGCTTTTATTTTGCCTCATTTTCCTTCGCTCTTCTCTCCACTCTTAACATAGTAAGCCAGCCCCTTGGAGAAAAATCTCTTTAAGGCACACAAGCTACTGTAATGCAGAACAGGCTTATAGGAACACATAAGCCTGTCCCTTGCTTAACAAAAGAAAGCCTGATAGTGTCAGGTATCATGATGTCTGCAAAAACTATTGTAGCTGGTTACCTACAAAATGATTTCTAAAAATGCATATCTGTCTCAGCCTACTCCAAAATGCATTCCACAGTTTTGTACTTGGGTCTCTAGAGATTGTTTGTTATTCAGCATAGTTGTAAAATAAGCTGTTAAATATGAAGAAATTGCCATTTTGTTTCTGTAATATTGCATTGCAAAATGAAAAAGTTTTAATTTTTACAGACAGTTCTGTAACAAATTTTTCTGTAACAGGCATGCTACTGAGACTGCAGTAGAACTGTCTGAGCAGAGATTAATATACCTTAAAAATAGGCTAGGATTATATTAATAGTTTTCAGAGTCCACCATTTGGATACCATGGGAATTTTCTTGAAACCCAAATTACCTTTATCACCAAAACCCTTGAAATGTGATTCTAATTCAGAGAATAGTTATGAAATATGGAGACTTAAGCAGAGTCTCAGAACTCTTCCCAGAAGTTGACAATCTAATGACATGGAGATTGTAATTCCATTAGAGAACAGATAATTTTTAAATCACAAATGAGCAAGAAAAGATATGGAAAAGAGCAGAGAGAGGGAGAAAAGCAAGACAGTCAAGAATAATTCTGGCTCAGCTTCTCTGTAGTGAGATATTTCAACACAATCTGAAACCACAGGAAATTCGCCCTCTGTATTGGTGGGTCACATGCGCTTTAATATCTTTGATCTCCCTCCTATTTGGCTCTGAATATTGTCTGAGGAAAGGAGCTTTACACCAAGTTACTGTTCCTCATTACAATAGATTTCAGAGTATCGGAATAATGTAATAATGATGCATGTAGAATGAAGTTCTTTTGCAATTTACACAAAGTAAGTTAAAGCAAGAAGGCCAGGAATATTTAACTCTAATTTGGAAGAGAATAAAAAACTAGATTAATTTAAGGGTCAAGTACACCTACTAAATCTTTATCATTAAGATAAAAACTTAAGAAAATACTTGTGGTAATTTGAACATATTCCCCAATTCTTTCTTGCCACCAGGGATGATCTAAAAAGATTATGCAAGAATGATGAAAATTTTGCTTGAGTTTTCACAGTCAGCTTACATATTTAAAGCAATTTTTTTTCCAATACATAGCATAAATTGATGCAGAATCAGAGAAATCCAAGAAATAGAAAGGTACTCAGCACATTTCTTTGGCATAGTATACATACAGGATTTTTCCTGAAGCACATTTCTTTTTGTCAAGTTTAGTTAAAAGCTCTTTTGATGGCATTCCCATCATTTCCCTCAGGAAATCACTCCCCTGGATAGTGTATAATTTTTTCAGGGAATGTTTCTAATGATCAGCCTAAATATTTTCTCTCTTCTTTTGGCTGATTAGCTTTAGCTAACTTTCCATGGATTTTATCACTCAGCTAGCAGTATTGTGGCCTACATACTAAGGTTGTTCTAGTTGATGTATTTCTCCTGACTAAACACCATGCAAATGTCAGCTTATGAGAGGGATCAGAGTCAGAGAAAAAACATTTGTGTCTGTTATTTTCAGTAGTTATAACTTTTGAGAGGTACAAACTTCCTAAGTTTTCTGTTTCTCAGTAGTAAGGTGCCATACTCTGCCTTTGGAGAAGAAGCACCTGCCCCACCTGCTTATCAGAAAACTGTCTAAAGGGTCTAGGATGAAACTGGGGAGAACACTGTTTTCCACATACACAGTTTTGCTGCTGTTTGTTTTGCCACCAGCCTTTCCCCAGGTTTCCATATTATGAATGTGTTGGCTGGGAATATCAGCCATATAGGGCCTCAAATTACAACAAAACTGTGGTGCTGCTGTGTTTGTGTGATGACATCACTCATGGAGGTCAAAGGCTGAAGGCATGACTCTAGATGTGCCAAGTGTTAGAGGTGACAGAGATCAGCGGTGCCCCAGAGAAAATGTTGAAGAGACAGGACATACCCAGGTTACTACTCAGTGACAGTGCTGTGTTCCTAGTAAGAGCTGTGGTACCAGACTGCTTAAACTATTAGTCTGCTCTCCAAAATTAGTGGATCCAAAATTATTAGCTTTGAAGGCATGTATATGCACATATGTGAACTTGCTGTGTAAAAGCACAGCATCTTTTGAGGCACCTTGGGAAAAATTCAGCACAAACATAAGTAAACCTATTGTGTATATGAGGTAGATCTGATCTCTTCAGGATATATTCAACTCACTGTGGAAACAGTATGGCCTTTGTGTGTATAGGCACTGGCCATTCATTATATGCCTGGAAACTGAGTAGATCACCATCTAAATGGGTAAAGTGAAAGGATAAAACCAGAAGTCTATTGTCAAAATTTTTAAGACTGGCAGATTTTTTTTTCCTTCTTTTGTATTTACTCTTCATGGACCTGATTGATTGGTTTTGCATGCTTCTTCTCTTGCCAAAGATTCACCTGTGCATATCAGATCAGTGAAGTGACTCTTAACATGAACCTTCTCACCTGGATGGACGATTGCATCTCCAGCTTTAAGCAGTATCTTACTGAATCTTGAACCATAATTTTACTAGTAGCTATTTATCATGCTGTGTCTCCCATGGCATAGCAGTACCTTCTATATTTAAAAGTGGTACAAATGACCCAGGTGTTCTAAATATATTTTAGATAAAATCCATTGGCTTTACTGCTTAGCACACCATCACTTTTATAATTATTTGGAAAGATGTAATGGAAAATTTGATGAAGCAAGATTTACATAAAGAAGACACTTTTTCTACATAGCAAAGCTAAAGATTAGGTATATGAATTGACGATTAGCATTTATGACTACTACAGATTAAAGAAAAATATAAATGTCTGATAAGATCTAAGCAGTCATCTAGAAGTCCTAATAAAATGTGTCATGTGGCTCAAATTAGATTATATATATTGGGAAGCTACAGTTATGATATTTTCCTTATATATCCAAAGAAGACATGAACAGAAGTGAAACAGCTGGAGAGGAAAATGAAATGTGTATTTTCTCTCAAGTGAAGGAATATATAAGATGTTTACATTTATCTATCTGTCTTCTATCACATAACAATGTTAGTGACACTAGAAATAAAGATGAAGCTTCTTTCCTGGGAGAACGGAATATATTTTCGACCTCACAGGTAGAATTTCCTTAGAAAGATGTGAAAACTTTTATCATAACTAAATTTTCAAAAAGTATGTAGAGAACTTGGGATGAAATAAATTATTTACAATGGACTTAAGAACCATAAGAAACACGGTCGTATTTTGAGGTTGGACCATTTTGAGGCTTTAGGCAGAATTAAACAAGGCGGGAAAAGGATATTTGCAAAGGTGCTTTTATTTCGCATGTATAGTTCAATCTATTAATTTTCCCAATCCAGCAAAACACTTATAATAAACATCTGAATAATCCCATTATAATTGGTTAAACTATTAATGTGCTTAAAATTAAGCATATGCCAGTGAGTCATAGATCTTGACCTGTAAGCAAATGTATCCCCAAACATTTAAAAAAGCAGCATCCATAGAAGGGCATCCATTCTGATGCTCTTTTTCAGTTCATTTGCAATAACAACTATGGCCATGGGCAATTCAGTATTCTTTTTGATTTAGGAGACAGGAAAAATTAAGAAGCTATATTTTTGATCTTACTGTGTGCTTTAAAACAATGATAAATTTGTAGAAATAACAATCCCACTGGTAGGAGCTTCACAACAGTAATTTTCTCTGAGTATGTATGCCTTTTTTCACATTTCTGTTAGGGTTCTGCTATGGCATTACAGTTGTTTGGTTTGTCCTTTCCTACACAGTTGCAGGGAGACAGCCTTTCTCAGTACCTAAGGAAAGAGAAATGGCAACCACAGATTGCATAAGTCTTACAGGGTATATTTTGTTAAATCATCTGCACTTTTTTCCTTTCAAAGCAATAAGGCAGGAACATCCTACCTACTTGTACTTAAATTAAAAAAATAAACAAACAATAAATTACTTGAGACATAAAACAAGTCAATCACAAAGCAGCATACAGTTAACAAATATATGACGACTATACAGTTAAAAAATATATGATAACTATACAGGTAAATTTTACCAGAATTTAAGGTCTAAAGGCTTCTTTGTGGTAAGAAGGCCTGAACTGTTTATCATGCAATTTTTTGTTTATTCCTTGCTTTTTTAGTTGATGATGTCTACTGTTCCTTTTTATAAATTGTATTACTTGTAGGGCCTCGGGAGTGACAGAGCTGATTTTTAAAGACCAACTCTTGCTGTTGTTAACTCTAACATGAAATTGAGTATATAAGTAGTAACAGTATGGCTATTTTTTGTTTAAAATAAATTATTGCACCTAATAAGGAAGAAACTATAGCATTCTCTCAATAGAACCAAAGTATCATCCCCTCTTGCAGGATTAGGGAATGTGAAGTTCACAACAAATAAAAGTTTTTCTTTCAATTGATTGTTAGTCATTTATGATAAATACTAACAAAGCTGAATTGAATAGAAAGGTCTTTAAAAAGTCTACCAGTAGATTCCCTTACTCGGTTTGACAGCTTCAATGAAACATTTTTGCTTTATTGTTCTGATACCTGTCCTAAATTCCTGTTCATCCCAACCAAAGTTTTGGAGGTTAACCAGCTCAACAACAGGAATGCAGCTGTTCCCCTGATGTCTGTGATATCACATGCCATCCCTAAGAATGGAGAGACCTACTTGTCCCCCATTCTGGAAAACTCAAAGGTTAGACATATATCTTCGACATCGTTGGCACAAATGCTGATTCCCCTTCATTAATTTTTACCTCCCTGGCTGGGGTCTTCACTGCCAATGGTCACCAACAATCTGTCACAAAATGCCATAACAAGTGCCATTATCAGGTACAAGGTCACAGAAGAAACTTCAAATAAAATTTTTCTATCCAGTTCTGCTCTCAAGGTCATGGCTCTGATTTTATTATCTTATTCTATCAGAGACAGGATTAACCCAAGTTAGTCACCAATTTCAAATACACAAACTTGGGTACCAGGCTTTTACTTTTTTCTTTCTTCTGGAAGATTAAAAACCCTCCTTTTTGTAGTGCACCACTGACAGCCAGAAATACAGCTGAAAACTGTCACACTCACTAGTCTCAAGCTTGCCTGCAAGTAGCTGTCAATATCGTGAATTACCTGCGATTCTTAGCTTGCCAGACTCAACCTCTTTCAGCATTGTGTTATGCCACTGAAACACTGAAATGAACCTGATCGGGGTAACTTGATCAGAAAAACATTGACCCATAAACCTATAACTTCACATAATATTGAAATTGAAGAAATGAGCTGGCAGGAACAGGATAAATATGACCCTTTGTAAGACATATCCCAGATCGTGGTCATGACCAAATCAAATGACTGATTTACCACAGCTGTGCATAATTTTTGCTATCTACCAAATAGTAAATTACTAGGGGAACAAAAATGACAAAGCTTACATTCATCTGCTTAACCATCAAACCAATAGACTCATACATTCTGGGTTGATAACTTCTGAACACATCAAGGATCTTTCTGTGGTCCTAATCGCCTAGAAGGAGGAGGGAGAGTGTTAGGTGTCATTTACAAACACCTTGGGTCTTTGCAGTATGAAATGAAAATCCAGGCTGGAAGGACAAAGGTTCCTCCACAACTTGCTGGGCACACAAACAGACACCTATTAGCAAGTGCTCAGCAGACTATAAGAAGGTTAACCACAGCTTCATGTGGCTATTTTGCAATCAGGGTCCAAACTCCATACATCTCAGACCTACAGTTTTCTCTCAACATACCTTCATAAAGATTACATTATTTTGTCTGTTTTCTAATTAAATATATCATAGGAATTAAAAAAGACCAATAACCATTACACAAATGATAAAGAATAATCTAATCATATGATAGAATCATAGAATTATTTGGTTTGGAAGGGACCTTACAGATCATCTAGTTCCAACCCCTCTGCTAAGGGAAGAGAAGCCTTCCACTAGACCAGGTTGCTAAAAGCCTCTTCCAGCCTGGCCTTGAACACTGCCAGGGATGAGGCAGCCACAACTTCTCTGGGCAACCTATGCCAGTGGGTCACCACCCTCAGAGTGAAGAATTTCTTCCTAATATCTAACCTAAATGTACCCTCTTTCAGCTTAAAGCCATTCCCTCTAGTCCTATCACTACTTGCCCATGTAGAAAGTCCCTCTACAGCTTTCTTGTAGGCTGTCTGTAGGTACTGGAAGACTACTAGCATATGTCCCTGGAGCCTTCTCTTCTCCAGACTGAACAAGCCCAACTCTCTCAGCTTGTCTTCATAGCAGAGGTGCTCCAGCCCTCTATCTTTGTGGTCCTCCTCTGGACTTGCTCCAACAGGTCCATGCCCTTTTTATCTTGGGGACCGCAGAGCTGGACACAAAAGACTGATAACCATTTTGGGGGGGCAGCTGCCCTAGGTTCTGTCTGATTCTTACTCCTTTTGTTTCTTCTCTTATATAATTTATACCTTTCCTTTAAACAATATAGTGGACATGCCAAACCAGAGCTAGGTTTAAGTATTTAAGATTCGCCTAGAATACCAGGTTGGCTCCAATAACAGGTTTCAGACTCTGCTGCTTTGGCAAAAGTAGCAAAACAGACCATTAATCTCTGCTCTTACCTGCACATTCAGATAATATCAATATGGCTGATCCCCAGCTGCTGAAGCTGGAGTAATTATCAAAACCAAACTTCTCTTCCAGTCCTTTAATAGTAGAAAGAGAAATCACTGATCTCTGTGTCTCTCATCCTAGCTCATAGCCTTAGATGTTTAGTTTTATCTTTAGCATTAGGGAACTAAAATCAGTTAGCACTGCTGAGAAGTCTTGAGCTGGCTGTGAGTCACTCCTACCAACCTCTCTGAATTCTGTTCAGCAAGTCCCCACTGACAGTGAGCCTATTTTTTAGAAACATTACAGACCCCAGAGTAGGAAGATGAAACTGCAATGATGATGTGATGTATTTAAAATAAACTTACTTCTCTCCTCCAGTCTTTTTGCTTCTTTTCTAACTTGGTTTCAAAATGTTTCTTCCCAAATTTTCAATTGATCCGAGAGGCAAGAGGAAATGCCTGGAACTTTGAATTGCTCATCAGCACTGCTGTCAGTACCTGGTCTGCAAAAAGGTTGCTGTTGGATTACTGCTGCTCCTACACACGGTAAACAAGCCAGGGACTATAAAGAACTCAGTTCTAGTCTCAAAGGACTAGTAGAAAACTTTACTTACATCCTGGGTTGATGCCATATTGTGCAGTGCTGGGTAACTGGTGACTCTATTCCTGCATCCCAAGAGAAAGCCACAGTTTCTGTGAGTTACCTGCCTCTTTCAGTATGTCATCTGGTCTATTCCCAGTCTCCCTAATGGGGTCCTGCTCCTACCCCAGCTGCTGTATTGAGTCTTCTGAGCACTCTTCATGTGTGGAGACCTGCCATTTAGTTACATACCTTAATACTTGCCTTCTTGTTGACATTATCATTCCTACTAGGTCTAAATCTGGTCTGAATTCTGGCTCATAAACTTTACTACTGACTTTTTTGAGACCAAAAGAAAAAAATAGCCACTCAAAGGTTCTCAAGGAAGTAGAGATGAGGTAGTAAATCTAGGAAGTTTTAACATTTATGTCTTTGCCAGGGTCCAACCAAATCCTGTGAATAACTACAAAGGCAGGTGAGAATTCTCCACCGGTCATAAAGATTTCAGGAAAAGGAAGCAATTCCATAGTTTTTCCATTAAATGTAGCTGAAAAAAATAGCTGGAAAATAAAAAAGTTAAAAAAAAAATGTTGCTAAGGTTTGCTTTATATCATATACAGAAAAGTCAAAACAAATAAAAGTGTGAAATTTCTTTTTTCCTTTAAGTGGTCACCTATAAACTGCAGTTTTATTTTTAATCCTCTTCTGTTTAAACAGCAGACCTATTTTTATGTAGTACTTCTGTTGGCAATTTTCCTCCAAGTGCTTTGAATGTGTTCATAATAAGAGCATTAGTTTAGTGATTGCTGCACTAATGTGATGTAAGGAATGAAAAGAATGATTCATTTCTTATTCTAAAGCTTTAAATACAAATTAACACACAAAAAAGTCCCACTAATCTTCGGGGGGGGGGGGGGGGGCATAGGGGGGAGATTTAGATGTTACAGTATTACACAGATTACTTAAAAGCAATAAAAGAAATAACCTTAGAAAATTAAGCAAAATGTATTTCAGAAACCAAGACAAATGCATTTTGAAAGGAAAGAGTAAAATGCAACTTTGTTCAGTATAAATTGAAATTGCCTTTTGTGCTTAATATAGTTCACTTATAATTAGCTGAAGATTTTGTTCTGGTTTGAAACAAAGTTCCATCTTGAGATTACTATGTACTGTGTACACAGAACTTTTATCAAGAAAGGCTGGTGCTGCAGGGTTTGCTTTGACAGCCTTTATCATAGTTTTATAGAAATGAAAAGTGAAAGAACACAGCTGGTTTTAACAATGGGGCATGCTCAACGCTAGACCAAAACACATTAGATATTGCAAAATATTGCACATTATATTTATAGCTCCACGGAATTTTTTGAAATTCATGCTGATGCTGCTCTAATCCAGCTTCTTAGAACAATCTGTTCCCTAATGATGGAATTAGATTTCACTTCGAGAAACTGCTTTTTAAACAGTGGCAGGAGGGTCAGATTCAGAGCACCAATAACAAAATAAGGAATTTAAGCATATTCTAAAAACACTTTGTGGTGCAACTTGAAGGTTTTTCAGGCTCTGAAATTACATTTGCAGTGCTTTGTTCATCATTATGCCTTACTGTTTTTTGAAAATAACACTCTGAGAACTAACCAGCATCTGGCTATGAGGTCCTTTAAATTATGCTTATAGTAAAAACATTTAAGATGAGATTCCCTGAATATACTTAAACAGCAGGTCCAGTATTTAAGCATCACTGAAAGCTTCAGAAACTCCACTTACTGCTTCATCATCCTTGAATAATCTAAATGTCTGTAAATTTTGCTGAACATACACAAGGTCACTTAAATCTTGAGGTCTTCAATAAGTGTTTCAAATACATTAATTGTCCAGGTATTTTTGTTTTGCTTTGGAGATGCTTTGTCATTTATTTGGGTTTTTTAGCTACTCAGACCACACTACACCAAAGACAGCAGAAAAAAGGACCATTTTTTTCTGGCAGACTACCGGTTACAGCCTTCACCAGATGTATGAGATATTGAGGGTGTAATTTCAGCTCTGTTTAGGGGATAATTTCAATACAGATCTACCTTCTGCAGTACCACTCAATATAATAAATCAAGGGAGTTGTTCATAGCACTAAATGAGAAGCTTTGAAATAGGTCAGTGCATGAAGTGGTGTAAGCAGTAGTTCATAAACCGCTAAAGTCAGTGAAAGACTCAAGTTTAAAAGATTCTGATCTTTATTTCATAAACCCGTCTGGCTTATGTATTTATAAGAACATAAGGCTGAAGTAAAAATAAAGGACTATACCTTTGCAAGTGAAAAGGGTCATTTAAGTATTAATGTACCCTAAGAACTCTTGGGAAATGGAAACACAGAAATGGTAGATCTAGAAGGTATTACAGCCCCAGAGAACAATACTATTTTCTTTCTGACCTCTGTTCTTCCCTCCTTTTTCCGGGACTTTCACAATGCTATTAACTCCAGTGTTTTGGGACTGTATTAGACCTGTGACACGGGAGAAAGGAAATGCCACTTTCTTAAGAGTGATGTCAGTCTCAAAGGTTGGCATACCCCAATAGAAAAACTATTCTCAGGCCCCTGGAAGAAATTATAAATGATAGGGAAGGGATTCTGAGCTGGTCAATCCATTTACACATGAAATAATGGCAGAGAAAATTGCTACCTTGTACCACTTTTTCTGTAGATGTGTAGCATTCAGTACTGGAAAATCACAGATCAAGTTTAAGGGAAAAAGCCTAGCAGCACTTTATTTTGTGTATTCTAGACAAGGTAATTATATGATGTATTAAAAAGGTTCAGTTAGAAAAATGTCTCTCTTCTGGAAGGTATGGTTCAGTTTGGCCATATCTGCTAGTTATGATTCTCCATCATGTTTAGTGGCAAGATGCAAGTGTGGCTAATGCCCAGAGCTAGTGAAACCCTCATTCTTCCACTGCACAACAAGGGCGGATGCCTTCAGCTGCCCCTATAGAAGCCTTCCCAGAACAGTTCCCAGCCCAGCCCACCCTGTCTAGCAGCAGAATGCCAGCTGATCCAGGCCAAAAATATGCCAAACAGTTAAACAGTGTGGATGATCACATGAACTCAAGCCCTGGATGGTTGTGTTAATTAGTATAGATTTAGTCATTGCTTATGTAAGAGATTATAGATAGGGCTGCTCCTGATTTACTACAAAAGCAAAGGTATATTGATACCTAATGTGGAACAGGTTGTTCTTTACAATGTTTGGAAGGATTGCAATCTGCTGCTGCAAAATCAGACTCATTCCAGATTGAATCTTTTGATCTCATTGCATGTGATTAAAGAAAAAAAGTCAGCAACAATAATTTTCAGTGAAAAATTGAGATAATACTCCTGTTTTTCAGTATTTTGTGTGTATTTGTAGTCAAGCTTTGAATCTATTATTGTGAGCTTGACAATAAACAACAGCTGAGATTGAAAAGCAAGATTAATATTTATAAATGATGTAAAATATCTTTGTCTACCCAGTGGTATACTGAATGTAATTTCAATATCAGAAGGCAGATATCAGATGGAATGCCATCTTCGTGTGCTACTGTTTGATTCTACTGATGCTAACAACTCACATGACCTGCAGGAAGTCTGATGATGCACTGTGAAAGTTCAGTCTCTTTATAAGAATGAGTATCAGAATTCTGCTGATACAATTGGCTTGACAAAGGATTTTTAATAATGAATATTTTAACCTATTTAGTATTAAGACCAGTGCTTGTACTCAAGGAGTACAAATGCTGGGTGTAAAGTTATTTGATAGACTGTGAAGGCATAAATAATAGATATTTAAAACACTTTGAGTTTCAAATCAGAAATTGCTACTATTAAGAAATCAGGATGTATCTGTGGTTACATGAAATCATTAAGCATATGAAAGCACGAAAAAGTTGTAAATCTTATGTTTACCATCACCATAATTACTAGATCAATTTTGTAAATGAAAGGTAAGAGTATGATTTTGGTGTCTGCTTAACTCAGCAGTGGTAAGTTGGGTGTCAACAATAAAATATATTCAGTATGAAAAGGCATGAAAGCTAGATATTCAGTGTAGCCAACCTCCCTAGTTCATGTGTACAATCAATTCCCTTTCTGCAGTTTGTGGCTGATGTGTATGTTTCAAGAACTGTTTGGTAAAAATGGTAATTTACTTATTCCATGCACTATGTGGAGTTTGTTTACTTGCAGTATATGTTATTTCTACACAGAATAATGCCTAGCTATGTGAACGATATGATATGCATCTTTAAATGCGTTAGTTCATCATGTGTTATTAAAGTTCAGAAGGAGAAAATGTGTTTTCCCTTCTGCTGGTTTTCATTTTCTAAAGATCAGTGTTGTCTTGGCAGAGGCATTACGCTGAGCTGTGTCTAATGATACTTCATTTAGGTGTAGAACTTCACATTTACGGATGAAAGCCCTATACATCTTCAGGACTGACTTGGCAGAAACAATGTTGTTGTTCTGCATAAAAAGGAGCATAATTTATTCATTGATTGTGGGAACAAAATAATTCATTTTCCCTGGTTTTTCATTTGGGTTGTTTATTTAATTAGTTTAGGTTGTTTGGGGTTTTTTGTTTGGTTGGTTTGGTTTTCTGGTGTGTTTTTTTTTTTTTGCCTTGCTGAACAAAACTTTGCATGATAAATTAAGCTGATGATAAAATTCTAAATGAATTTATGTTGTAAATATATTATTTTATGGCTATTTCATATTCTAGTCATACGTATCCTTTTAGAATTTGGTTATAGATAAAACATTACATCAGCTAGACACATCCTGTAACTATTATTTTCTGGTTTCAGTATTTATGAAGATCAAAGCAAAGCATAAGGGGGAAATACAGTTAATGACTCTTATACTGGGAGTCTACTTAACAGAATACAGGAAGTATAGATACAACACGTTGCTTGCTAAGGTCAGATGTAAATCTGATGAAGGCAAATATAATATTTTTATAATGATCTCAAATGGATTGAGATTTTATCCAAAGTCCTCTCTCCCTACTTTGGAGATAACAGTACATGTCTGAAATGTTTGGTGTCAGGATAATGACATTCTGTCCTAGTCAAGCAGAAAAAAAAATTTGAAGTGTGACTGTGGTAGAATAGAGTGGAACAGTAACAGCAATTAAAATGATTGACATGCAGATAAATTGCAGCAACCTTATCATACATCAGAAAGCATTCCTACAAGTTTCCTATCACAGAAAATGAAGGGTGTATGTGTTCCGGTTTCCTAACAGCTGTCTACAAGTGTGGCTTATGATTGTGAATGTGAAGACATACCCACCACAAAGGTTGCAAAACACTGTTTCAAGTCAGAACAGTTGTCAGATACATAATAATGTTGTCATTTAATTATACAAATGTATATGAAGTTTGAAGTCCAAACCACCAGTTATGAGCACATACAAATGATCTGTGATGTTACTCTGTATACATAATCTAGTAGGCCTTAGAAGTCAAGAAGAGATACACACAAGACACATCCTGCTGGGGTGGGGGTAATGAGTTTGGCCATCCAGAGCAGTATTCTGTCTCCAATGACGACAATAGAAGATATTTACTGAAAGCAAGTGAGCTTTGCCACTTCCTGCAGTCCATCCTTTTCCTGCTCCTCAGCGTCCACAGTTGTTTTAGGGTGTGCTAGAGGGTACATGCTTGCCTGTTTTAATTAGTAATTGTTTATGGACGTTTCTGGTGAATTTGATACATTATTTTTGGATTAGGCTTTTGTACCTTTACAAGATCCAAGTTGTTCTCATTGAGCCACTGCATGTTTACACTAAGTTGCTCAGCTTATCATCATTTCTGCAGTAAAGAGAAGCAAAGCAATCACCTAACATAGCCAAGACCAATTATTGAGTAACTTAGCAAATGAATTATTAGATTGCACCTGAAAGCAAATAAAAAACCAATGCACTTAAAGCTTCAGCAAAGGTGTATGTTCCCACACCCCTAGGCAAAAAACATGTAGTGATCCAGAATGAGAGGATGTTATACTCTCAGACTTTGCAGCCAACAAAGGAAGTTGTAGGAGCATACAGGCACTAGGGATTATATACATCCTTATAATAAATACTCATGGAAAAATACTTGAATGCTGATAAACAGAAATTAAAAAAAAAAACAACAAAAACCAAACCAAACTAAACAAAAAAAATAAAAAAAACACCAGAAAACAACAAAACAAAAAAACCCCAAAGGTATTATATTTTTCTTGAGGGAATTTACTGAATGTGGAATTCTGTTTAAAGAAAAATAATAGTATAGAAGACAAATTATGATTCAAAGTAGGTCAAAAATGCAAACATCTCAATAAATTTCATATCTCACAGTTTCAGTTTTGTGTTACTTAGTAATACCAACTGGTATAATAATAAATACCTTCCGATTAGCTGTAGGAAAGTGCTGATGACTGTAGGAGCTGCTTAAATACATTTTTATTTACCCTGGGGTACCTATCAGATATGACTGTAAGCAAGAGATATATGTGGCATTGACATTCTGCTGTTGGAACAGACCTGTTATTCCATAATTTTGTGTCAGCTGTTTTCAGAAATGGAAAATAGCTAAAAAATAGAAGAATTAAAGTAGATTCTGCCATTAGATTCTGCCATCAGCAGTTCATATAGAACTAGCTAATTTCCAGTTTTGGATATGCTGGTATGACTGCAATGCTAAGGGTTTTGAAAGTGGGGAGTTGTCATGTTTTCGTCACCATTGGGTAAATTTATGTCTTTGATAATAATTTATATTACCTATATATCTATATCATTCTATATGTAATTTTATTACAGCATGTACTATATATTTTCATAATGATAATACTAAAACAAGGCTGACTAAAGAAGATAAGGAAAGTAGTTCCTACTTCATAATCTTTCAATAAAACATATGAAAGACATGCTCAGTGAATGAGTCGGGCATCCACAGGAGCAATTTTGTCTAAGTGATTTGGTGAAACCAAGATATTTGCTATTTCACCATTAGATATCAAATACAGTAAAGACTATTAGAACAGTGAATTATAAGAAAAGTTGTGATCATAGTCCATCATTTTTTCCATTTCTTTGTCTTCTGTAAAACATTAAACTTATGACAGCTTTGTGCAGTAGCAAGACAACGAACTACAGGCAACAAAGTAGTATTAACAAACAGTTTAAATATGCATTAAAGGGTATAATATTCATTAAGGGTATAATATTCATTAAGGGTATAATATTCATTAAGGGTATAATATAGGACAAGGCTGGATTCAGAAATCAAAATCCATTATTACTTTGGACAAAAATAATTGGGTAATTGCATAGAATACTTCATCCCACTACTTGAAAAAGATTGCACCATCATCTTCAAAATATTGTGAGCCGTTCATTTTCAGAGAACAAATTAAGAAAAAAACATTTTTTTAACCTTGGTACTTTTGTTTATTATACTCCTTCTGGAAACTATAGTCTTACAGTCTTGCATTTTCTGTTTCTAATTTCTTTTAACTTTTGCATCACAATTTCTATGTAGACAAAACCTCCCCAAAGTCTATATTAACTCAGTCAATTACTAATTACAGAATGAGATTGCTGTATTTAAAATATATCAGTTCTGTTTAATTCTGTGAAGCTCATTGGTAAAACACACATAACAAAACCACTTTGTAATGAATTGTATGACATGTTCCTTCATTTCTTCCTCTTTTGCTTCTTTTCACTTGCATTTTTGTTCGTTGATAAATATACCATTTCAAGTTTTCAACTTGCACTAGCTCTTTTGTCAATCATAGGAAGGACATTCACACCAGTTCTAATGTGTTTTATACTATTTATGAAAGTATCAGACTGATGACCTCGGAATCTGACCTTTCCACCACTAAAGGATGGGTGGTTGGAAGAGAGGGGAATTTGGAAATATCTGCATTTTCTTAGAAGTGTTAAATCATAATGTGTTGGCAAACAATGCCTTAAAGGACAAGCTCGGAGTCTTTGACTTTTGTCCATCTGTTGTTTATAAGACCACTGAATTTTGCTTAAAGCCATGGAAAATTAAATAGACAAGTTATGTATTGCACAGCAGAGTCTTAGTTAAGACTAATATCTTTAGTTAAGACTAAATATACCCATATCCAACTGAAGGCTCAGGAGCTGTGGAAAAGATAATGGAAGGAAAGCGTACAGATTATTTTAGTCCTTGGCTTTTCTATTAAAAATGTCTTTGATATGTATCTCCAAAATTTCATAGTTCATTATTAGTAAATTAGAGCACATACAGAATTGGAAATGTTTTTTCTATTAAATATCAGCAAGCCTTCCCTGCAAAACACATCACATCTGATTATCAGCTGTCCTTTGTACCACTGAAATTTGTTGTATTAAAGGATTAATCACCATTTATGCCCCTGGTTTGCTTTCTACAGTAGATTTTCAGAATAACACAGATATACTGTAATAGTGAGTCCCACCACAAAAAGAACTAAGGCTGCCTTCCTATATATTCCTCCAGCCCTAAAGCACAAGATCAGTCACTGTACAGAAAGGCTGGGATGTACTATTATTCTATAGGCCAGGAGTTGTACAGGCCCTTTTTATTAGGTACTATTCATACTAAGCTATTACCCTAACTTAATCTTCCAAAGTTCTCAAACTTTAAGGCAGTTGAGAAAATTTCTTGTTCAGGTATTTTGTTGGCTGTAGACAATGTTGTACCTAATGTCACAAAGGTTATAAAATATCAGTCATCCTGTCAGTAAGGTGAGTGATGTTTATGAAGATATTTGTAAAAAACCCAAAGCAATAAGTAGAGATAGAGAATGACATGTCATGTGTAACTTCTCCTCACTTCTTACCCCGGGTTTTTGTGGTGCTTTTTTATTATTTTTTTGTTTAATGCCTAGGTTCTTTTAGTGTATGCATACTAAAGATAGGGTCTGGTGGGGGAGACTTTGGGGGAGGGAGTAATCATCTGTATAATCCTTGTTATTATATCTAAAGTGATAGTTGAGGGCTAGGAGCTGAAACAATATTTTATGAAAGTATCATGTTGAAGTTTTTGCAGGTTTCAAAATATTTAAATATGTAAATTTCAATGAAGAGACTTCAGATTTTTTGATAGCCTAATGATTTTAAGCATCTCATTTCTAGTCAAACACTGACAAAAGATGTTCAGATTGCAGTGTGAGATGGTTTCTATGGTTACAGTTGTTTCCTAGCATTTTAGTGACATCTTTTGTGAGCATTGGCTGCTTCACTTATTTGTCACTAATGTATGTGTAGAACTATAGTTAATAGCCTTGGGCGGACAATTTTTTTTCTCTGAATGGTGGTATTGTTTTTTAGCAGCATTTTTCAATAAGGTGACAATGCACTAGAATACTAATGGTATGTATGGTGTTTTAAGATGTCAAGTTTTCAATAAAATGGTAATGAAAATTTTGCTTTTCATTTAATAGCTAAATATTCATGATTTTTTCACAGCATGAGCAAGTGAGCAAAAAATAAAGAAACTGTATAATGTGCAATACTAAACATCATAAATTTAACTTCTTTTCATAGAATCTATTAAGACTTTTTAATAAGTAATTCTTTATAGATTTAAACCATCTTTAATAAAGGTATATAAACCTGAAACTTTAAATGAATTTAAAATATTTTGATATATCTTGTTTCTAATGGATTGTGAATGAAGCATACATTATGAATAATATCCTACATGTGCAGAAAAACTGTTATGACCAAGACTGGGCAGTTATGTGTGATAAATGAGGGTAAACAATTATACATTCAGATGCAAAGACCACTCTAAGTCAGAGACTATTTTGTTAAAAATATTTTGATTTATTTGAATTCACTTAATCACAGTGTTAAAGTGTGAATTATGATCAGCTAAGAAGAAATGGGCATAGCATTATAATTTGTAGAGTATAGTGCTACCGATTCCTCAGGATGTTAAGAGTTTGGTTCTGCTTCTATGTTAGGCAGCAGGAGTTTGCTGTTGTCTTCAACAGAAACAGAATTAGGTTATCATGTGAGTTAATACCTTATATATTGCCACTGTCAGTAACCATATGTGCAGTGATTTATGACATGATTTTCCCCTTTAGTCTGTACTTACAAAGCTGAAAGGTAGACACTCTGTACTGAGCAGTTTTTGTTAACCAAGTCAGAATTTTAAACGTAAATTTTTAAAATGTGAGTATAAAATGCATTATTCAGCAGCAACACAGGAAAAGAACACTGGGCTAAGGGCAGTTTCTCCTCTCTATATAAGGGAGCTTCCTATGGATTCAATTCCAAATCATAAGAACCTGTACCACACTGTACCATCAACACTATCTCTGTTGCATGATTACAAAGCATAGTTTTCCTTACCTCTAATTTATTATTTTTAGTTTTTTTACAGGTCGGTGTATTATTTCATTGTACACATCTTTCCCTACAAAATAGTACATGTACATACAGCACCATATCTCCCAAAAGACGTGCTTAGAATACAGACGTGCTCTAGAGCAATGAAATGTATAGTCAGTTTCCTGTTACCAAACTGTCAGTTGGCCTGAATTCAAGACCTACAGCAAATACATGAAGCAAATAGCTGAAACAGGCAAAATAAAAGCAGGGGACAGACAGATCTACTGTATATGCATGTAGGTGATAGAGTAATGGGCATTCTCTGCATAGGGAAGCACTAATTCCATGAAGAAGTCAATCACCCCATTCTCATTTCCATGACATAGTCAAGACAGCTAAAGGGCCACAAAAAGCCAAAAGCCTCTGGTTACTCTGTAAGTGCTTCTGACCAAACTGTTTGCTCTGAGCTACCTCCCAGACCCTCATTACATGCATCTGAACTGAATTCTTTACACAGATGTAGTCTGTGACCACAATGAAAAAAATCATTTTGTTAACATTATTTTATTTTGGTTTTAATATGTCTGAATAAAGACATTTAACATCATCTAGATCCTGGCTTCCTCCTGACCTTTGGAAAATTGTTAAATTTTCATCTTGTGGGGTTTTTTTGAATATTTGTTTAGTCTCTCTTTCCTGTCTCTTTTTAGGGAACTGTTATTTATTAAGACAGCTAATTGACTGAGACTTTGATTTGAGTGGTAGAATTATCCAAAGGTCTCTTGCTAATTTGCTCCTACTAGCAAGTGTTTCAGGATTAGCAGTAAAACAATTAGGTCGCATTCGTATCAAATATGTCTACTTGAGTGACTCAGAAATTCTAAACAGAAGAATCAGATTAAGCATTTACTGATAGGATTGATTATATATGTGTTCTTCTTTATAATTTATGCATCAGTATGCCATCTTAAGCCAAAGTGGTGGTTTATGCCAATTTAAAAATGGGGTTTATGTATTGCAGTTCTTTTATGTAATCCTAATCTGATAACTACATCTTCTAATTTCTTATGAAAATGGAGGCAGAATGCCCCTTAATGATTATACTTGCAAGAGAAGAAAGATCACTTTCTTCATGCTGTAAAAACCCAGATCTTACACTCTAATAGTGTACGTATGCATATCATTTTGATTTCATGTTTTGCCTACCAAAGAAACTGACTAAAACCATAGAAGGGATACCCAAAATAAAATGTACTTCACAGGATTACTGGCTGTGACATACGTTCCTCATTAACCTCTTCATTCAAAGATATCCTTTTTTTATAATAAACTCTCCTCACAAGTTTTTTCTTGGACTAGAAGTATAATGCTTCATTATTTCTAAAATAGTACCATTCACTTTTAAATACTTAATGACTTGAATAATGAGAGGCATGGGAGGAAACTTAAAATCTAGGAATAAATGTAATGTAACCGGGATATAAGTGCAATTTACTTGCATGTAAAATACGCACGCTTTCACTGGTAGAAGCTTAACTATAATCTGTCAACCATGTCACTAAAGTTACTTTAAAAGAAAAAGGGCTGGCTTTTAAGAGTGCTTTAAGTGCACAAAACTGAAATAAAAAATCCACCTTCCAGCAGAAGCACCACACTTCTGTTCTTTTATATTAACATAGCAAGTGCAGTGCTGTTAGTTTCTATCTACAGTTCTAAGCATCTTAAAAAACAAAAGATAATGGCCTATTATTTTTTTGAGCATACTCCATTGTATCACTGAGCACAAAAGTAATATCAGAGTTTTCACTGAGCAATCCTTCCCGAAGAGGTATGTTGTAAAAATGTCCCTGCAGTGATTTCTTCTGTAGATGGATATGCATACTGACAAAGTGTATGCTGACAATATGCTCAGAACCTGTGAACCTGAAAATAAATTTAAAAAGCATGTAATCTATTTTCTACAGTGCTTGAAGTTATTTTACTCCTTTGCATCCAGACTGTACTGAAAGGGCCATACTTAGGATGTGTGTTGCTGCAGTAATTCAGAGGATATCCAGGTTGACACTCTCAATTTAGAAAATACTGAGTCCAGGCAAACATGCAATGTTGAGTCTTGAAGGGGCTTTTTTTCTTTAATCTTCCAAAGCACAACCTGACCCTAAACTGATGCATATCATGTGTTCTATAGATATAGCCTACCACATGCCACAATATGACTCCCTCTTTCAACTGTTCTAATTCCAGCTGTTCTTCCTGGGAATACAATGGAAGTTTAAGTGTAACTAAACTGAATACAAGCTCCTGTTAAAACTGAAGAACATTGCCTCCTCCTTGTCCAAACTGCCTTTCCGAGAGAGAGAAATCTTTCTTGCAAATTTATATTAAAGCTTCACATCAGACAAATTATTTGTCTCTGGGAAGACTAGCCACCTGCTCCAGCTCATTGTACTTATTGGAGGGGCAGGTGGTTTTGTGGTGGCTCCTAAACATCAAAGTCCTCCCAGACTGCTGAAGCTGCCCTTTTTAAGCACTATGATTCAAAAAAAGAGGGGTTTTCTTTTAGTTGGCCATATTCTATGTCTTCAGATGTTTATGTAAGATACCACTGCAACAGAGGCCGTTGGGGGGCTGCTGCTCCCTGTGGGGCAGGCAGCAAAGCCCAGTCACAGAGCGGGCAGGGCTGGTGCCTCACCAGCCACAGCCCAGCTCCAACATGCCGGAGCAGGGCAGAACCAAAGCAGGCTCATCAGGTGCACGTGTGCTGACAAGGCAGGCCCAAGGTAAGCCATGAGATCAACATGCAGGTCAGGATCAGGGCTGGTGAGGGTAATGTCAGTCAGATGCAGCCCAGTGTTACTTGAGTAGGCCCAGACCTCCCTCCAGCAGCCCTATGAGGTAGCTTAAGTAAGGAGCAAAGGCACAAGCCTGACTTTAAATGGAGCCCCTGGGCCCACGGGCAGAGAGTGTAGGAGGAGGTTCCAAGTGAGCCTGCTCAGGGCTGTTAAGGCCTGTTTTAGTGTGCTCTGGGCCCTGACAGAGGCTTCTCCTTATCTGTGCATTTGAACATATCTGAACATTTAATGGTATTATGTACATGAAACCCCACATCTTCCCTGTCACAAAATGTCTTGCAACCCCAGCAACCACATTACAGCAATACCAGTCACAGCAGTATTGTGAACTCTGTGCTGCATAAAATGTAAAGGAAAAAGTTTATTTAAGATATCTTCCTGAATATTTTATTTTCATACTTTTATTCACAGTAATTGCACTTTGGTTGTAAAATAATTTTTACAAGTCTGTATTTCTTTATATATGCTCGCTTTTTTAAAAAACTGTAGCTTTTTTTATCTGAAGCAGTGTCCTTTCACTATTCAGCTTTTTATAAATGTTTCATGACAATAACTATTGTATTACCAAAGCTGCGGGTAGACAGCCTATGGAATTTTGTAAGATGCAAGTGATACCTGAAAGTATAGTCAGTGCTTAAAACAATTGTAGATTGGTAAAAATAATCTTGGGTTAAACTATGGGAAATAATAAAGTCTTTTTAGAAAGTTGCCTTTCACAGATGTGCTGCAAGTCTCGTTTCTGCCAATGATTATTTTTACAAGGCAGCTCTCTACTAATGGAGAAGCCCTCCATGATGCTGTGCCTGCTACTGACTGCTAAGGGTTTTTTTTCCTATTCACTATTCATAGTAGATTTTGAGTTGTTTTTGTGCTCATGAAACTGAAGACTAACAGTCTCTGGAGCCAAGCATAGTCTCTTTGTTGGGTAGAAATAAAGCCTACAGGAGAGGATGGATGTGCTCAGTGTCCCAGCAAGTGGCTTGAGATGAAGTGATATTGGCAGGATTCAGACTGAAATTATTACAAAACATGAATGCCACATGTGCAACTGCTGCCTGGCTGTTTCTGTTCTTCTCTCCTTTTGTTAAAAAGTGCTGTCTTAAAAAAATAGTAATAACCTTGATCTTGTGCCATTGCTATCTGAAAATTGCAGGGTCTTATACATCCCAGAATGAAGGATCAAGAGGGAAAATGATTGTTCTGCCAAACATGAAGCTTTTGTAATGACAGTATTGTGTATTGCTTCCACAGAACAAGCCTTGCATTTAGCTTAGCTTGTAAACTAGCCGTACCTAGAAGTTTGGTGACATGCTGTTTCCTTCCTAAAACAATCTGAGAAACTATTAACAATGGTTATTATCTAAGTCTGGCAGTTATTAATAGTAGATTTCCATATTTTTGGTTTTATTCATTTGGGTTTTGATAATATAAAGTTACATGGGATTTCCTTTAGGTTTGATAATCACACTAGATTTTATGACATTAAAATGAAGAAAAGCACTGTCTCAAGCCAGTTGCAGGCAGGCTCCCTCAATCCTGCCAATACTTCTCAATCCTAGTTGTGCTACCCCTTTTAGTCAGCCCTGGGTTTGTCAACAAGAATTCATGCCAGCTGAGTAGTGGTTTTGTGATAAGAACAGTTGGAAATTAGTATGAGATAATTTTCACCTTAGAAAGAGTTTGAAACCAGTTTCAAATGTGAAAAGCTGGTACTTACATCATTGTCTCTTGTTTCCCTTTTCTGAAATAATGTCAGGGTCTTCTACCATAACCTTCATTACTCCAAGTGTCATGTGCCACTCTATTTTTGTTAATACAAGAATAAGATCATTATAAGCATGTTAATCTCAGAGTCATGAAAGCTAAATTAAATTCTTGACTTTGCCAGAAATGTTTTAGTAGTGATGCAGATGAGAGAAATTGAAAATATTTTAGCAGAAATCCTATGGTCTGAAATTAGAAGCAAGGATATGACTTAAAGCCCAGTTGCGTTCCTTGTTCCAATGAAGTGGATTCATTACTGAACTGGCATCATTATTGAAGCCCAATTGCATTCCTTAATCCTGATACTTTTCAGAAGAAAGAATGGGTACTAATATTTCTTCGGTAATATTGCTCATTTTTTAATTACTGCCCGTGCATCCTTGCAAAATCTCAGTTATGATCACACACTCAGGTGTGACCCTCTAATAAACTCACTGTTGTAGGACAAGCCTGGTAGTTGTTCCAGAAAATGCATTTTTTTAGCATTGCTCCAGAAAGCCAGGCATTTAGAACTTGGCTTCTCAGTCCAACCCATTCAACATCCTACTTCTTCTAATGTAGTAATGTCCTTCTACCAATCGTAACAAACATGAGCACTGAGACTCTTCTGTTCATGAATTAGATTTTGGTTTCAGTTTCTCCACTATTTGTATTCTTAATCTTGTTTAGTCTTCTCCCTCAGAAGATCATTTCTCTCATAGCACATGCTTTTCTGAGTCATGCCTTCCTCATAGATACTAGATGGGATCATTTTGGTATCAAGATTCCCTTTAATACTTTCTTCCCATTTCTTGGCTTATGTCAGATATTGTCAATCTTAGTCTTTATTATAGTGCCATGCAGGTACTGCACTCAGCTACTGTCTAGCAATGGTTAATAGAATCTGAAGAAGCTAAATTTCTGTAATTCTGTCCCTTCATGTGTTCATATTAACCAATGCAACAGTATATCGCCTTGATTCTGAATCACTGCATTGAGGATGAGTTGTAGTCTGCTAATTTTCAAGTGCTACAGAACCTTTAAGTGAATGCGAAATGCTTGGGTTTGTAGCCTTCATATGTAGTGAAAAATAAGGATGGGATTGCTGACATTACCATAAAAATCTAGGATAGCATTTTTCACCTTTATTCCTGTGAAATGTTGAGAATATGTTTTCGTAATTTTTAAATCCCTTCCTTGAAGCAATGAATGTGATCATGCTGGTGTGAATAGGATATTAATTAATATCCTATATATATCCTATATATATATATCCTGTAATATATCCTAATATTATTAATACAAGAACAGGATGGATGAAGCCTTGGGTGAGATCGTTTAATGTGAGGTGTCCCTGCCCATGGCAGGGGGGTTGGAAATAGATGATCTTAAGGTCCTTCCCAACCCTAACTTTCTATGATATTTAATAAATTAATTAATTTAGCTTTTATACAGTATAAAGAACTAAGAATCACATTTTGCCTTTTTCTCTAAAACTTACTGATGCTTTACAAGCTCATATTGAAAATAAAATTCAGAACTGTTGGGTTTCCAGCTGCTGTTTGAGGATCATCCTAATTTTCTTTCATCTTTAAAGACTGTGACCAATCTAGAGCAAGTTTGCAGAGATGCATTTATAGTTTTCTTCTTGTGTCAGGCCTGTTTTCAATTAATCTTATTTGCTTATTTCCAAAAACTATGTTTAGAGGAAAATTTTGTTCATAGATTTCTATTGGAAGTGGTTTATAGTAAGAAGCTTCCCTCCTTTTCCTCTAACACATTAATTTCAAATTGCTTTTTTATAGTTTTGTTATTTTAAAAATTAGAATCTGAAATATATTGGACTATGTTACTCCTTTGGACTCTACTGGTAACCACACATTCAGTTTTTTAATTATTTCCATCTGATTCTAAGTTTTGACTGCAGTTACAAACTTGCAGTTTCATCTGGCTCAATTACTTGTGCTGTAATAGGATATTTTGCATTCTAACACTGCAATATATCTAAGAGTAGTTCCTATTTCTTTATAGCTTTTGCTAACTTTTATGTTCATGACTCTGCTTCATTCCCCTCAATTTTACTTCTACTGATGATACAGAAATGACTCAGAGTCTGTCACCAACATCTTTTAAACTGAAAGCCAAAGATAATTTACATCACTGACAATACTACCAGAATTTGATTTTAAATTATTCTATATTTTCTATACAGTACTTGTGAAGAGGTGCTGTAGAATATCAGGTCCTAAGGCAGACATTTTACATGTATTTTATTACAGTTTCCAATTTAAATGTCATATACAATATATAGTATTACTGGAATATAGTTGTGATCTGAAAGGCTAGTTTGGTATTTCTCCTGCAGTACAGGAAAATGAAGATACATAGTCTTGGGACTGAAGAGGAAAATTGCTGCATCTATTTAGTACATGGTTGAATTTGCAGTTGTAATTTTCAGGAAGGAGGCCTTCTACAGGGACATTTGCAGCAAATGTGAAGAAAACAAGAAATACTGACTTTCATTTTTCAAAGAGTTGGTACGGAATAATTTTCGAGAGGTCATGAGAAAATATGTTCACTTTGGTAGCACATATTTTAGATGAGTTTTATCCAGGGGGATATAGTTCATTTTACAGAAGGGACAATGAAGGGACAAACATCCTGTTTGATGTTGATATGATGCTGATTTTCAGAAGTCTTCTTTATAACAGAGAATATAGAATTTTAAAAAATTAACTATAAATTCTGTACATTTCAAAGTCTCTAGATTTGTCTCCAATGCAGATATTTTACCAAAGGACAGATATTCTTGTCATCATATAGCTTAAAAGCTGAGCAGCCATAGCTCATTTTTAATTATTATTTTATTTTGGGGTTTCAGAAATCGTTTTATGAATATATTTTATGTATCATAGTAGATTTATAAAATAATAACTTGTAAGAGAGATAGTTTTAAGTCTCCCAGGAGGTGACCATCAGAGCAGTCTCTTTTTCTTCTTTCTGCTCACTGAGCTGAGAAGGTGAACATACTTAAGATCACTAAATACTGCTTTTTCATGCAAGTAGCTGCTAACTGCCACATCAGAATTATGGGAATATGAATGCAGTGTTGCCAGAGAAGTTGTGGAATGTCAATGTTTGCATATGTTAAAAAATTCAGCTGGATATGTAACTTAGAATCTGGATCTGCCTTCTAAGTTGACCCTGCTTTGAGCAAAGGATTGGAATATATGACCTCCAGAGATCCTTATCAACCTGGATTATTTTATGATTCTGAGAAATGCATGATTATTAATCTCAAAAAAGTTTCAAATTTCTTGTTCAAATTTTCTAATTCTAAAAATTCTAGTTCTGCACTCAGAATTTGGGTTATACTTTGTATAATGTATGATACTCAGTAGTAGAACACTTTTTCCTATCTTCTGAACAAGTATGAGATTTTCTAATCTCATAGCCTGTCCTGGGTTCAGCAGTAGCAGTCATTTTTTTCTCCTTCTTAGTAGCTAGTACAGCGCTGTGCTTTTGACTTTTGGCCTGGGAACAGCGCTGATAACACCAATGTTTTTAGTTACTGCTCAAATGTTTAGTCTGATCAAGGACTTTGTGAGTCTCATGCTCTGCCAGGGAGGAGGGGAATCCAGGAGGAAGCAGAGACAGGACACCAGACCCAAACTAGCCAAAGAGGTATTCCATACCACAGCATGTCATGCCCAGGACGTAACTGAGAGTTACCCAGAAGAGTTAGTTATCTGCTAGGTCGGGCTAGGTATCGGTACCGGTCAGCAGGTGGTATTGTATTCTCTTCCATTGTTATTTCTTTTATCATTATTATTATTGGTGGTAGCAGTAGTGATTTGTGTTATACTTTAGTTACTGAACTGTTCTTATCTCAACCCATGGGAGTTACATTCTTTCGATTCTCCTTCCCATCCCTCCAGGAGGCGGGGAAAGGAAGATGGGGGGGAGTAGACTGTGTGGTTCTGATTTACGGCCTGGGCTTAAACCACGACATAGCCCTACAAAGGTGTCCTGGGTTATGCAGTAGCAGTCATTTTTCTCCTTCGTGGTAGCTGGTGCAGTGCTGTGTTTTGACTTCCAGCCTAGGAACAGTGCTGTTGATACTGATGTTTTCGGTTGTTGCTAAGTGATGCTTCCCCTGACCAAGGACTTTGTGAGGCTCATGCTCTGCCAGGGAGGAGGGGAAGCCGTGAGGAAGCAGAGATGGGACGCCTGACCCAGGCTAGCCAAGAGGTATTCCATACCACAGCACGTCATGCCCGGGGTGGGGGGTAACTGGGAGTTATCCGGAAGGACACGGGCTTCCGGGTGGAACTCGTTTCTTGGCCGGTGGTATTGTATTCTCTTCCCTTGTTATTTTCTCTTATCACTGTTGTCGTTGGTGGTAGCGGTGGTGATTTGTGTTGTACATTGGTTGCTGGAGTGTTCTTGTCTCCCGTGGGAGTTGCACTCTTTCGATCCTCCTTCCTGTTCCTCCAGGAGCGGGGAAGGGGAGAGTGCTGGGGGGGGGGGGGGTCTCGATTGCTGTCAGCCTGGCACGACTCACTGGGAGTGAGTGAACAAGCTGTCTGGCTGGGGTTTAAACCACGACAAAGGGGAAGATCTAAATCCTTGCTGATTTCTGTCTTGTGTAACTGGTGACTTTATAGTCATGTTCCTGTCAGATATAAGCTTTGCCAAGAAGGTTTTATCCAGTAAATCTTGAACATCTATGTACTCACAGAAAACATGTCCAATAGAAAAACTAATATAGATAAACCAAATTCAAGTTTAAATGTGGCTAAACATTCTCAGGTACATATCCTCTGCTTATTCCATTTGTTAAAATGAAGAGCTCCTGTAATATTACCAGCAAGATGTCAATTCTTCATCACTCTTCATACTAGATATAACATAGATGACTGGTTATCATAAGGACCACATTTTGTCAGAATGCAGGAGTAAAACTAGCCCTATTATAGTGTACCATTTGTTTGTTTTTTAGTTAACACTTCCCTATAGATACTGACATTGCTGATTTCTATGTTAAGGTAACTGAGTGACAGTTTGAATTTTAAAGAAAATTTTATAAACTGTCAAAATTACTTTTTGGGGTTTTTTACAAAGTGCTTATGGTTTTGTCCTAACAGTATTCAAATTCAAGGGAAGCCACAGGCTTGATTTATTTTATTTTTTTTTCTTGAGGAGTATGACTCATTTTTCAACAGGCTCAGATTACAAATCCATATTTTCCAAGACGGGAGTCTATTTGTATATTGTACACAGTGACAATATATTCTCCAAACCAGTTAGAAATATACAATTATTCAATGCTGGAGTTCAATACAGTTCCCGCAAAATTTAGGTCAGAATTTGAACTGTAAAACTTTTCTTATGGGGATGAAAGGTCCATCATTCAGCTTGTGAAAGCTGAAGCACAGGTTACTGCACATTTTTCTCGGCAGAGAAAGATGTCTTTACTTCTTAACAGACTCTTTGTAATTTACAAAATTTTGATTTTAACCTTCTTCTCTATCTTCATAGTATTAGCTTTTTCAACAAAAGCTTGCGCTTTGAAAATATAGCTCATTTAATTGAGCAATCATGTCTATGTTACTGAAAGATTGTTTCAATGAGGATAGTGTCAGTGTTTTCTACCAATCGACTTTGAGTAAGGACAAAATTTGTTTTCTGTTTGTTTTCTTTTTAAACCAAATTGACAAAGCATAAACCATGATAGGTCTCAGAACCTAATAGTTCCAAGAATGGGAACTGTGGCAAAAACCTTTCCACCACATATTGTAGTAAATCATCTTCTGATTTCATTTAATTTTTGGCTGTGTATTTTAATGCAGTATCTTTCATGTGGTGTTGTGGTAAGAATGTCTTTAGGAATCTGCTGGACTTTTATTTTTTAATCCTGTTTCCTGAAATAGTTGCTTATATATGAAGCTGTTGTAATTGTCATGTTTTTGTCTACTTATTGGAAGTCTGTAGGAAGTCTGACATTTCCTGAAGTATATTATTATTCTTCAACATGTAGAGTCAGGAAATTTGTTGTTACAGGACTATTCCAGAATTCATTGATAATGCTGATAATGTTTCTTTCTCTAAAGAGAGAAAAGAGCAATTAGTCATGAATTTAAAAAAACTCTTTAATAAATAATTTCATGGTATGTATAAGCACAGCATTAAGGAAAAAAGGAATAAAAATCAACCAATTTGAAACCATTTCCATGAAAGCTGGTACCAAGTTTTGGGAGTGCTCTGTAATTCTGTTAAAACTGCAGAGATGTGTGCTTAGAAAATCAGAATGAATTACCATTTTTCATATTACAGAATCATTGTTTATCATACTATAATGCTTTAATCCCAGTGGCAATGAAGTGACACACAGCCACTTGCTCACACCCCCCACCACAGTGGAATAGGAGGAGAATTAGAAAAATGTAAAACCCTTGGGTTGAGATGAGTACAGTTTAATAATTGAAATAAAGTTAATAATAGGAAAAAGGACAGAGGTGTACAACTCAAGAGGTGCACAGTAAAATTGCTCACCACCCACTGACACAGCCTATCCTCCAGCAGTGATCAGTCCCTTTTGGGTAACTCCTCCAGTTTATATTCCAGGCATGATATACTGTGGCATGGAATAACCCTTTGGCTAGTTTGGGTCAGCTGTCCTGGCTGTGCTCCCTTGTTACTGGCAGAGCATGAGAGACTGATTCTTCATGGATTTCATTTTCCACTGTCCTTAGATATTTTTCTGTTCCTTCTTTAAATACAAAGTACTTCACAGAAGTCATTTTACCCATGTTTGCCCAGAACTGTTCTCAGAGAAATGAAAATTACATAAGGATCCAAGCGTTACAGCTGTTAAGGAAGCTATGTTACCGTTTCCTAACTAGAACTGCAGTAGTTCCTGCAGATCCAGTGGTAAGATCAGGTCACAAAACATGATGCTGATACTGTAGGATCAAAATCCTGATATAACTAGTTCAGTTCAGCATCAATGCATTTTCTTTTTGCATTAAGTTAAAAAAAAGGTTGACATAAAACTGTGTGTTATATTTGCTTTCATCTTCCTCACCAAAATATAAAGGCTGTTTATTTAAAATCCTGTAGAATAATTAACTTTAAAAAGTAAATAAATATTTTAGTCCTCAATTGACAGTTATGCAAAGTCTGAAATAGATGTGAATAAGAAACTTGACTGATTAAAAGATAGAATAGGTTCAGCGAATACTTGGGACTTCTAAAATGAGTTTAACTTCAGAAAAGATCTTTGGAAGTAAAGATCATCGGGTAAAGGGGTTTACATATGTAAGACTATAGTGGTGACTAGAACCAGATAAGAAACAGCACATTTTTAGCACTGCAGCTCAGCCCAGCAGGCTTCCTAGAAAGTGATATTGCTATTATGGACTGCAAGAAATACATTAAATGTTTTTCTCAAAGTTCAGGTAGCATGGATATTGCACTTTTGAGTCTGTTTTCCCATGAAGAGCTGTCTGGAAGAAAGGATAGTGTTTCAAGGATTCTCTGTCTTGCCCTGTGAAAACAGTAATAAAAGTACTTCCCTTATTGTGTTATTATAACTGATGAGCCTTATTGCAGCCTGAAGATTCACATATTCACTTCAAAACATTTTTTGTAATTTTGCTTGAGAAAATTGTTCAGTATTTGTGGTCATAAAGTGAATATTTTTAATTGATAACACTTGAAAGATTTTTAGAAATGAGTACCTAAAATTAGAGTTTTCAGTTAAGTTTGAAGCCTTTCTGCATTATATTTTGCCTATTTCGCTGATAATGTAAAATGTGGAAGGTGATACTTACTATTTGTTTCTTATTTTAGAAAAAATCTGAAACATCACAATTTTCTGTAGTAGAAAATACATAAGATTGTAGTAAGTAGGACAGTAGATACCAGTGGCAATAGGACAATAGATGCTGATTCCCAGTAGTGGAAGAAGCAGCTCAGACACAAATAGGTAAAGGGAGAGGAAAAAAAACTCATGGCTTGTGAAAGAAGTGCCCCAATCACAGTGCACTCTGGCTGAACAGGGGATGGGTTAAAACTGTGTTAATTCTTCAACCTGTCCATCTCATTAAATCTGTGCTTAATAAAAGTGCAGTAAAACAAAGGGACCTGATTTTCAGAAGAAATCAGGATTTTCTGAAAATTTGGCTTATGATGAGAAGTATCAACCTTCATTTGAAAAAAAAAACCAAACCCAAACAAATGTTAAAATATTGTATCTTGTCTTTTTGAAGCCTAAAAATAAAGTTAAAACAATATATTAATTCATTATAAGAGGAGATTATTTATGTTCTCTGCCACTAATCTCTATTCTTTCTTGCCTGCTAATTTGCAAGTGTCAGGTCATATTGGCTGTGTAAAATAGTGGTATAAGGAAGACTAAACTAATGTCTCAGGAGTTGCTATTGACAAATGAGTCTTCCTAAAGCTCATTTGAAAGTTATGTTCTCTTTGGTACTGATACTTTGAAATACCAAGAAATATGCAGGTTTCCGTTCCAGTTATCATGAATGCCAGGGTAGAAACATGAGGAGGGCCCAATATTTAAAATAATGTTTCATTATTTGGCTGTCACTTGAATAAACTTGTAAATGTTTTAACCGTACATCAGTGAAGTGTACTACTAAAATGACTTAATTATTTGTAAGACTATGTATTTGACATTGATAATATGGGTGTCACATCTACATTAGATTCATTAGTCTACTAATTATACGATCTTGTTTTATCTAAGTCATAAACATCTCTCAATCCCTCTCTAATGAACAGAACAGTCTTTGGGATTCTTGATGCTATTATTGCAGCATTGTCAAGTCCTAGACTAGGGTTCTGCAGTTTTCCTCTGCAGCTGAAGTCCCTTGATTTTAAGGGTTTACAGTATTCAAATGCAAGTGAATTCAAGCATAAGTGTAATGGGACTTACTAAAAAGCCTGAATTTCACAAAATGTTGAAAACGTTTTTCTTTCTACAACCGTCAGCATAGACAGCGGGACTAAAGTTTGGTAGACAGAATCCTGTTACAATCATACAGCTCAGCACTGCTATTTCTCAAGTGCCATGGGCTATGTTTGTTGCTAACTGCATCAGATAAATCTGAAATAGTCCAGCTATGTGGTATTATCTATGTTTCATATTTAATAGCACAATATATCTAATTAATTGTAATCAAAGGCATAATTTATTAAAAATAAATATAGCATAAAAAAATGTCACTTGCCTAAATCTCAGTGGTCATGTATTCAGAATAATAAAATGCTTATCTGCATATAGCATGGTAGCTGTGTAGGCACTACATTTCCATACAACTCAAATTATTGTTGTGACTGAAGATTTTTTATTTGGTTTCTAAAACTGAATTTCTTTTTTAGATTTCCTCTTTATTTGAAAAGTGGTGGCTGAAACCTTTTAAAAGTATACCATCAGAGGTTTTTCCCAGTAATTAGTCAGAAATTATACTAAATACTATTTTCTATCACTTTCCTTTGCAATATGTGTATCATTCTTACAATGGCTCCTAAATCCACAAAGCCTAGTAACTATTCAGGGGTTTAGCCTGGGATTTTACATACACTTTATCAAATCTGCATGCACAAATAGTATATAGTGAGCCTTGAAATTTTCAGAGACTTATCATGTAAATTACTTTTTAAATATTTAAATAAGTCAGATTAGCTGAGGCTCTGTCTGCAAGCTGTTTTCATTAAACAGTTTCATATATGGCTTTTCTGAAATAGCAATACAGAACCTAATAGCAATTACCTCCTTTTGATTTTAAGTCATAAGCAGTCAGAATGCTTTGAATTATTTCCATTAGAGGAGAGAAATCATTTGATAGAGTTTGTTCATTTACAAATAAATTTCAAAATCTTCTTTCTATGAACACAGCAGGAATCAAGTAGCTGGAGACAATTTGTCTTCTCACATTTCTGAGCTCTTTCCCATTATTCCTGTCTTCATAGACATTTTTGCTCTTTCTTTTGCTACAGGGGCATTTTACTTTTATGCGTCTATGGCATTTTGATTGTTTCTCTGACTTTGTCTTTTCCTAAGTGATCTGTACACAGACAAACCCACATCCACTTATCATTCTTACCAGAGAATGAAACTCCTTACACTTTAGTGTCTAAGCAGCCTTATATTTAAGTGAGGTGTCATTTCTTAATGTTTCTTGTTCAAAAAAGAAGTAGTAACAGCTTGCTACATCTATCCTGAATAAAGAGTGGCTGTCAGCTTTATCATACAATTTCTTTCCCCCAAATAAAGCCTTATGTGTTGTCTGGGGGTGAACTGTTTACATAGTTATTTTAAAAACTGTTGAGATGGTAAAATATATTTCACATAGACTTCCTAGCCAAAATGAAATGTGTACCCAAAGGTCTTAAAGAAGTACAGTGCTAAAGTCATTTTGTTCCTCCACTGATGAGCTGTGAAGAATATTCACCCATAGTCAACACATATGTCAGCTTTTGAAGGAGTTTTATTCATGTTCCTCCTAATCATCTTTTATTTCCTGGACTGCCAGGAAGGGTCTAACAGAAAAGGATCATCAGTAATGAATTGCATTTGCCAACAGATCCCAGCATAGTCTGGTTAGAATGCCATAGTAAGAAAGACAATGCAGAATGAACATAACAAAGCCCTTCTATTTGCAGGGATCATAACCTGTAATATAAGTTTCAACGTTAAGACAGACTGCAGTAAGCCTGAAGGATTCCTGATGCTTTAACAAAAACTTTGAAAGATTCCAAGGACTACAGATCTCTAGCTTTGAACAATTAATCATTGATTAACACAGAAAAGCTATTCTTTTTCCATGAGGTATTCATGAAAATTGCTACATATTGTGTCAGTATGTCTTGTCTAGGGCAGTGAAGTTCACAACTCTGAAGATCCCTTAACTGAGTAGATAACGAAGGGCAGAATAATTTATTTTTTTCTTCACTATTTGTGTCCTACTTAAATTTCAAACATAACCCAGTGAAGGCGAGTGATTTACAAAAAGTTTTCTTGTTTTCTTCCTGAGAAAAGGAATCAGAGAGAAAGAAAACAAAGTTAATTAGCAGAAATAAAGATGAATGAAATTATAATTTGTGAGTCACTGTGGTTCAGCAGCCATTGTGAAATCCATGACATACCATGCAATTAGCAAGCTTCTCAGTCTTACCACCAAGATAGGCAGACATGTAACAGGCTGACCAATTTATTATAGCAGGTCCTTTTATACTAGACTGATTGCAGAAAAGAATGATTGTGGAAAAAATTGAGAATGCTGCAGATGATATTAAAATATAAATGCTACATATGCTAGCATTTTTCCAAGTCTTTATTCATGCTGAATATTAAATATCTCTCAGTACAGAGGACCCCATAGCAGCCATGGAAGAGGATTGAGCAGGTTTTCAGAACTTTTCAGGTAATATGTGGATAGACTATGGCAGTTAATTTTGCCTCATTTTCAGGGCGTTTTTGTCATTTTCAGGCTGCCAAAAGCATGTGTAAAATGGCACACAGTGCCATTACTCATCCTCTTGTTAATCAAAAATGAAATCACATTTCATTATGACACTACATATGGACTCATTCTTTAGTAGACTAGTTTTGGTGTGTTCACAGCAGATCTCTTCTGCTTGCTCAATGAAGTAGTTCTAACTCTCCCTGTTTCTTGATATTACGTTCATGTCCTGAACCTCACTTCTAACGCAGCTGAGAAACAAACAGGCAGAACAGTATCTGTTGAAGCGGGACATAAACCTTCCGAGTTGTAGGCCAGAACAGTAACAGTCAGAACTTTCTTCCTTTTGTACACTTTGAAGCCTTTCTTCCTCAATTTGTTATCAGCAAAATCTGCATAAATGTGAATTTAGAAGTTTTACAGACCTGTAAAGAAAAATAAAAACCTTCAATATTTTTGATCATATAAGGCACTTGTTCCTCTGGTTCTTTATAAATGTAACTTCTTGCCTTGGTATCTTGCTGTTAGTTACTGAAATATTAGACATGCCAACATGCGAGTGATATTTAGAAAACTTTTACAGTCATCAAGTCTCCCAGGATTTTTTTACAAAAGCATCAATTTTGGATCAAGGTCAGCTGGATTTTTGCCCGCCTCACCTTCTTTTGTATTTTAAATTATTCTTCATAATGTTCAGTCTTAAATTATCATGTAGTTTACTCAGCACTTCCTGAAGCTGTTGTGTTTCACACTAGTATCTGTAGCATAGGAGGTGAACTGATCCCTGTTATGTCTTACAGGAATAACACCTTTCCTAGCTTTTCAAAATTACCAGTGCCTTAGTTTCTAAAATAATAGCTATGCAGTTCTCTGCTAATATACTATTATTTGTTTTTAAGTCTCTTGAATTATGCTCTATATAAATTAATCTGCATTCCAATCTTATTTATATGAGTTCATGTGTTCATGCCCTTTAGAAAGAGGACATCGTGCACACTTTCAAATGTGTGACGTGTGTGAGAAGGCACAGAAGCCAAGCAACAATGAGGTAAAATGAAGAGAATAGACTTCTTAGCATTGCAAGTACCATCTGTTCTGTAGAAACGCATCCTCTGTGTTGGCATTGCCACAGTGGTATGACATGTGTTATTACTTTTAATCATACTTTGTGCTGAAGAAAAGTCTGGTTACATGACAGATTCAGAGGTTGCAGACTCCCTCAGAGCCACTGCCTAGAAATCTAAGACTGCTTAGAGCATTCAGTATTTTCATTTCTGAAATACAATGACCTGTGTAAAATTAGGCCACTGGGACCAAGCTATTAGAGCACATAGTACTACATTTTTATATGAGATGAAGAAAGCAGACAGCATTTACATGAAAAAGGTGTCATTTTCATAATATTCTGGAAAATTGTATGCTAAAGAATTTGTCATCATTTTCATAGGATAAAATTGTGGGGTGTTACAGATAATACTAGACAGAAAAGATGATGGAAGGTTTTCTTTCCTGACTCAGACATTTTTGCCAGATTTACTAATAATAACAATGTTTTGTTTATCAAAACAAGAAAACAGTTCAAAGCCATTATGTAAACCAGCCCTTACTGAGACATCTGTTCGAGGTCCTTGCATATGTAAGAAGGGAAACTTACAGATCTAAACAATGTTCCTTATGCATCATAATAACTTTGCTTGTATAACACACAAAACCTGGTGTCTTACTCCCATCTTATTGCTAACCACTGTCAGCTAATGGAGATGCAAGGTCTTGTCCTTATACATTAAATAGAGACACAATGCATAACTAATATGAATTGTCTTTTTTATAGTTACTGTATTATTAATAATCACTAGCTGGAATCACACTTCTAATTATGTTTGCAATGACAACCAAGTGATGTCATATTTCTCTTTTGATTAGGCCTCACTTTTATGTCATCAATGATAGTGATTTTCCAAGTACAGACATGTGGGGATATATAACTTCTGGCTATGTGTTGTCAGGAGGCTGTTACTAATATGTGGCCCAAGGTTTTCTGAAACAAGAGAAACAGCCTTTTGGTCTTGTGTTATATTCAAACAGCATGGCATCTAACTCATGTTAAACAGTTATGATGGCCAAAACTACAGAAGCTTGGCAATTCACTTAGGAACTCAAGTATTTTTTGGACGAAAACAGTATCAGAGAACCTTTTTATTTGATAAAACATTTAAATAAGTTCTGTTTTGAATGTATTCCCAAAACATCTTTTCCATGGTTATTTTTTCACATAATATTTGTTTGTTAAAAGTCTGTGCAACGTTTCAGTTTAAATGTCTATTATTTTAACATTCTAATTTGACTCATCAAAAATCTCAGCAGATGAATATAGTAGACTCTTTAAAACCCTTCAGTGTCCCTTAGTATTCTAGATTATATAGAGTTAATCATAATATAAAAAAATTTTAGTTTTATAATATTGATTGCAAATTATTGAAAAGAAAATTAGATTATGTAGGTTTTTTAATCATTTTCACTTGTTACTAGAATAAGCTTATAAAACTGCGCTCAGAATATATGCTTTCCTACTCTTCATAAGTCACCTGGGAAAGGACAGTGTTGATTGCCATTTGCATTTCGGATTTTGTCTTGCACTTTCTTAAATCTGAAAAAACAGAAAATGTTTTTTGTAAGATATTTATGTATTCTCTTCTAGCTCACTCTTCAAAGGGGCGGATATTAGAAATGCTTTACTTTGCATGCATATTAGAGCAGATGTTAATGAACTTGTACCACTAAAGAAGCTATGTAAAATGTACAAATCAAAATGTGTTCATGACAGTAACTTAATAAAACTGCAGAGATAACATATGCAAAGACCCATTAAACATGTATTTCTTTGGAGAGGCTTGGGGAGGGAGAAAATGTTCTGCATTCTTTCAATTCTGTTTTCATCATTCCCTTTGAAATACCTGGAATTTTTTACCCTGAAGAAAATAATAATATAAATGATAGCACACAATTAACCATATGATTAGTGACATCATTCTAGCCTTTTGGAGACATAAGAAGAAGTACTAAGATCTTCTGATTCTTAAACACCAAATATATTGATTTCTTTCACTTAGGATTCTCAAAAAAGTAACAACTAATATACCAGTATTAAATATCAATTAACAGACAGACAAATAGATAACATGATGTTTTGTATCATTGTATTTCCCGAATTATTTTCAACAGGTGCAATGAGTTGTGAGTGAGTCATATACGCATCTCAGAAAATGGTAACAGAGAGGATTATATGTTCATAATTTTGTGAAAAAAGTGGGCCAAGTCTTTCACTTCAATACTAACTTTAATTCTACACTGAACAGGAAATGCTCAACTTATGATAAGTCTTTCTAAACACAGAGATATTCAACTGGTTCAGGACCCTCTATTTTTTGTTATTTGGCTTTCAAATGAGTTCTTACGAGGTTTAGTATCTACAGCTGAAATCTGCTGGAAAATAAGTTATGTATTGCAAGCTACAGACATATGTGAACACATCTGAACATTTTTGATGGTGGTTAAATCACTGGACTTCAAGACGTGATCTATTTTGGTTTTGATAAGTTGTTTTTTACTTAGTGGTAGAGAGTTATGCTTTTGAAGGTTACATAAGCAGTTTTTTAGTCAATTTTAGTACTGTTTAACTCCAAAGCGTGATGTTCGGCGTTTGGGTGGGGAAAAAAATTCTTCGTTAATGCTTACAGAGTTCCCTCACTAGTTTACTCTGCAGTAACAACCTACTGATTAAAAAAAACACACAGTCCATGAAAATCTGATCGGCATTTACAGGAAAAAAGATTGCTAGGTTTTGATTCCTACTAGAATGAGCAGCTGCTCATTCTAGTATCGTTAAGATCCAAATACTGACCCTAGAAAACGGGACCTCTCATTCCTCATGATGGCTTAATATTATGTCAGAAGCAGTGCACTCTTTTAAACAATCCATACCTCTACACTTTCACTTGCTCCTTTAGCTGAGCAGTTTGAACAGAGTGCAAATATCAGATGCCCAGCTTGACCTGCAACCTTCTCTGAAGTCAGGCCACCACATCATGTACTAGTGGTAGCTTTGATATGCTGCACATAGGCTTTCCCAAAATGCATTTATTACAATTATTCAGTCCACAGGCTGCACATCTCCCTGTGCTGTCTGTTTCCTCCAGCAGTGCTTGAAAATGTGCTATTATTGAAAGAGTTAAAAAAAAATCCCCTTGGAAAAGCTAATTATTGCATGCAGATACTTCTTTGTGTGATCAAGGAGGGGACAATTTAATAGGCTCTGTAATACAACCAAGAACAAAATTGCTTTAAAGGAAATCTCTTGTTGAGTGACAACTCTGTTGCCTGAGCCAATTAGGTCCCAATAAAGAGTGTTGAATTGGCTCCTGCTTTCTCATTAATTATGTTCTGTCACAGACATGGGGCTTGATTTAGCAATTTTGTATTACATTAAGATACTGAAAGGAATGGAACAAATGGCTCACTCTGATAATAGGCATTCTATACACGGTGTGACATTTACTATCCAGCTGTCCATAAGGCAGCCTAGCACTTCAGTTCAGGGGTTTATTTGTCATTGCTTCAAAGGGACACTCAGCTTTTCACAAAAAAGAAACAGAGAGGCTAATAGATAGGACAAAATGTACTGCTGATATGCTTTATTAGAGATAGGATGCTAGGGTTTTGCTAACAAGCTCATCCGTTGGGACTAAGCCGAGTTTGCTGTCAATCATCCTACACACAAAAGCACACTAGTTAACAAGGAGAAATGAATTACAGACACTTATTCCTGCCTGTGGGATCACAAATACACCAATCTGTGAAAGAGGCACAAACTCAGAAGACAAACTACATATTTGTCAATAACCTCCTAGAAAGAACCCTAGTAATTCTTTGAAGACCTTTGATTTAACTTCACTCTAAAATACATGTATAGGAAATGTTTTAGTTACCATGACATTTTCCTTTGTTACTTGTGCAATTTTTCATCACATTAAAAACACAAAACTGAGGAGGTCTGCAAATGTTGTGCTAGGTATACACACTGCTTTTTATACTGAGACACAGGGGGCAGCTGCTGTTGTAAAATTCATTAATAGCAACAGAAAATTAAATCTTGCAAACTTTAGGTTCAGACTATCTTGCATCAATGTGTAGAGTATAATCTAAATCCCAATCTACATCTTATATAATAATTAAAGTAGCAGGGGTTTTTTTTAGGTTGTGCTTATTTTTTTACTCTCCATTGTATATTTTCATGGGGAATTTTGATCTATTGTTTGGTTTGCACTTGCAGGCTCCCATTTAATGTGTATAAGTAAATTTGTTTATACATTCATATAAGTACTATTAATACATACATATATGTGCATGTGTGAATTTAAACCTACCTATTCGGCCTTAATTTCAACTTCTTGTCAAAGCACTCCCATTTATAATGTTGTCCTGGTTTAAACCCTAGCCAGACAGCTTGTTCACTTACTCCCAGTGAGTGGTGCCGGGCTGACAGCAATCGAGGGCCCCCCCCCGGGGCTCTCCCCTTCCCCGCTCCTGGAGGAACGGGGAGGAGGATCGAAAGAGTGCAACTCCCATGGGTTGAGACAAGAACAGTCCAGCAACCAATGTACAACACAAATCACCACCGCTACCACCAACGACAACAATGATAAGAGAAAATAACAAGGGAAGAGAATACGATACCACCGGCCAAGAAACGAGTCCCACCCGGAAGCCCGGGTTTTTAGATAGGTGTGCAAGACAATATGCATTTCCTAAGTTAGGTAGAAGGTTCTCAGTTGAGCTAAACTCAAGCTGCCATAAAGCTAGAAAGCAATGAACTGGTGACCATTACTGAAACTTCATGGAACAGATCCCATGACTGGAGTGTGGCTATTGATGGCTACAGGCTGTTCAGAAGAGATAGGCAAGGAAGGTAGAAGGGTTGCCCTCTACATCAATAGAGAGATAGAGTGCAAAGAGTTGTTTCTGAAAAATAACCACAAGAAGGTCAAAAGCTTTTGGTAAGAATCAGGGACAAAGGTAACAAAGGAAACTGTGATCGATCTACCACAGGACACCTGATCAGGGCAAGACTTATTGATGAAGCCTTCTTATTCCAGCTACAGAAGGCATCATAGCCTGAGGCTCTTGTCCTGCTAGAGAGCTTCAACTATCCTGACATCTGCTGGAAAAGTAGCACAGCGAGCTGTAGGCAATTCAGGAGACTCCTGGAGTGCATTGAGGATCACTTCCTAAGCCAGGTAATAGCTCTACCAGGGGGAATGAGATACTAGACCTGATGTTCACCAATGCAAGTGAGCTAATTGGTGAGATCAAGACTGGAGGCAGCCTGAATTGCAGTAGTTCTCAGTCCTGAGGGTGGTAAAACAGGCAAAGAGTACAGTCAGGACCCTGAATTTTAGGAAAGCCAACTTCCAGCTTTTTAAGGTGTTACTCAATAGGACTCCCTGGGAAGCTGCCCTCAGGGATGAGGGAGCAGAACAGAGCTGGCCATTCTTTAAGGATGCTTTCCACAGGGCGCAAGATCTTGCGATCCCCAGGCAAAAGGCCGTCACGGCTGAGTCGAGACCTGATGGTCAAACTAAAGGGCAAGAAGGAAATATACAGGAAGTGAAAGCAAGGACATATATACGGGGAAGAGTATAGGGACACTGCCTGATTGTGCAGGCATGGGATTAGAAAGACAAAGGTGAGGCTGGAGCCAAAATTGGCAAAAGGTGCAAAGAATAACAAGAAAGGTGTCTATAGGTATGTCAACCAGAAGAGGAAGGTCAAATAAAGTGTGCACCCCCTGATGGGCAAGACTGGTAAACTGGTAACAATGGACAAGGAGAAGGCCAAGATACTCAACAACATTTTTGCCTCAGCCTTCACTGGCAGGCTCTCTCCCCACACCTCTCAAGGGGATGAACTGCAAGGTGGGAACTGGGGGAGCAAAGTCTCTCCAACTGTAAGTGAAGATCAGGTTTGTGACCATTTGAACAACCTGAATATACATATGTCTACAGGTCCTGATGAGATCCAACCCAGAGTCCTGAGAGAATTGGCTGATGAAGTTACCAAGCCATTCCCTGTGATATCTGAGAAGTCATGGCAGTCAGGCAAGGTCCCTGGTGACTGGAAAAAGGGTAGTATCACACTCACTTTTTAAAAGGGTAGAAAAGAGAACCCTGGGAACAACCAACCTGTTGGCCTTACCTCTGTGACTGGGAAAATCATGGAACAGATCCTTCTAGGAGCTATGGTAAGTCACACAGAGGTAACAGAGGTGATTTGAGACAGCCAGCATGAAATCCTGCCTGAGCAACCTAGTAGCCTTCTATGATGGAGTTACTACACCAGTGGAAAAAGGAAGGGCTACTGATGTGGCCTACCTGGACTTCTGTAAAGCCTTGACACAGCCCCCCACAATATCTTTCTCTCTAAACTGGAGAGATATGGATTTGATAGATGGACCATTTGGTGGATGAGGAATTGGCTGGATGGTCTCATAAAGAGGGTAGCAGTCAACAGTTCAATGTCTGGATGAACAGCAGTGACAAGTGGCATCTCTCAAGGGCCAGTACTGTTTAATATCTTCATCAGCAATGTAGACAGTAGGGTTGAGTGTGCTGTCAGCAAGTTTGCAGATGATACCAAGCTGAGTAGTGAAGCTGACAAGCCTGAGGGATCAGAAGCTATGCAGAGAGACTTGGATAGGCTCAACCGGTGGGCCCATACAAATCTCATGAGGTTCAACAAAGGTAAGTTCAGGGCTCTTCACCTGGGTTGGGCTAACCCCCTGTATCAATACAGGCTGGGGGATGAAAGGATTGAAAGTACCCCAGAGGAGAAGACTTGGGGTTACTGGTGGATGAAATATTGGATATGACACAGAAATGTGCACCCAAAATGCCAATCATATCTTGGGCTGCATCCAAAGGAGCATGGCCAGCAGGCCAATGGAGGTGATTCTGCCCCTCTACTCTTCTCTGGTGAGACCCCATCCAGAGAACCGCATCCAGCTCTGGAGTCCCCAGCACAGGAAGCACATGAACCTGTTGGAAAGGTTCCAAAGGAGGGCCATGAAAATGATCAGAGGGATGGAGGATCTCTCCTACAAAAAAAGGCTGAGAGAGTTGGGGTTGCTCAGCCTGGAAGAGAGAAGACTCCGGAGAGATCTTATTGCAGCCTTTCAGTTCTTAAAAGGGGCCTATAAGAAAGATGGGGAGAGACTTTTTAGCAGGGCAAGGGGTAATAGTTTTAAACTAAAAAAAGGGGAGATTCAGGCTGGATGTGAGGAAGAAATATTTTGCAATGGGTGTGATAAAATATTGGAAGAGGGTGCCAAGAGAGGTGGTAGATGTGCTATCCCTGGAGACATTCAAGGCCAGGCTGGATGTGGTTCTGGCAATCTAATCTAGCTGCAGATGTCCCTGGTCTAGTTGAAGGTTGTGGGGGAGTGGGACTAGATGACATTTGAAGATCCCTTCTAACCCAAACTATTCAATGATTCTATGAAACTACTAGCCAATTAAACCACTTCTTCCAGAGTGTAACTTTCTCCCTAAGACAGTGATTCTCTGCAGAGCATCCCCAAAAGAAATATATTCTAAGGAAATCCCAATATTTTTTTACTTTTTTCTTCTTCTTTACAGCCCTTCAAAATAATCTGAGAAGTTAATACAATAATTACCTACTACAATGGATAAATACAGGCTAAAGAAGCAAACTCATAAACAGTTAGTTGCCTAATGCTCCTCCTGACCCATAAAAGGCAGTCTGAACTTGGCTATTGTTTTGCAGCGTAACCTGTGATGATTTTGCAAACTTAGAAAGGAAAGCAAACATGCTACAAAACATACTTCGGTATCACCATTATCAACCTCATCATGCTTGTCTCCTGTTGTGTAGGCAGTGAGAATCATCTGGCCCCATTGTCTTGTCAGGTCTCGTGCTTGTCTTAATTTCAAAATGGCTGCATTCCCAGGTTATAGATATTTTTAGTCAAAATTTTCATTATTTCTTTTTATTGCTATACTTGTTTCCAATTTCCTTTTCTAAATAAAAATGAACTGTTAGAAATGTGTAACTTGGAAAAGGAACACCTCCAGAGTAGTAGTCAATTGAGATTCAATAGCTTCAAAAGCAGCTGTATTTGAAAAGCATTATCCATGTACAGCTAGAGAGCTTCTGTGCAAAATAACTTGACCCAGACAGTAATTTAGGTCATACTGAATAGTTTTTTTAAACATTAACAAAAAATGAAGAGTTCTTATCTTGATTTACTAGATCTTGAAAAAGTTTTCCTTCTTCAAGTAAAGATTTACTTTAATATAAAAGTCCTAATTCTCCAATGCAGTGAACTCACGATCTGAAGAGTTAGAGGGATTACACTAAAATTAACTTTTTCATGAAACAATCTCACAGTCCTAGGCCAAGATAATACTGGTGTGGCGTAGGTAACAAATTAGGCTTAAAATTGCTCTTCCTTGCACCTGGAGGTAATGAAGCCCTGAGAAGTAGTTCTAGGAGCAGTAGCATCCCATCTATGCCCTCTCAGTGAACTGTAACTATGAGACAAACACCTTCTTCCAAGATGTAGTTACAGACAATAGTGAAATAAATTAATCATTAGAAATCATCACTGCCCAAGATTTCTCCTCTACATACTGTTAAGGGATTTACTTATCTGGAAGAGGGCAAGTGGGCTATATTATCTGATGACAAAATCGCTACTTATAGTTCTTGCTTTAGGAGGACAGTCTCCATATGTTCTGTGCACAGCTAATGTAGGAGAGATTCTTTCAGAGCATAACTCAGAATGAGGAATTCTCAAATGGGGCCAAGCTCACACAACTGACTATGCAAGGAAATTGATGGAGAATGGCTTTCTGATTTAGATGACTTCAGGTACAAAGTGTGGCTTATCTATCCATCTTCCATCTTCCAGGGTAGAATTAACAATTTAAATTATTTTCCAGGATATATGACAGCAGAGTTTGGAGTTTCCTTCATAGAAGTGTTTACATTGTATTCAAAAGGCTCTTTAGAAAAGTGCTGTCTGTCTCCCTTGGGGAATGTACTTTAGATTGCTGTAGTATCATGAGAATCTTTTACCTCATGTGCTTTTACCTGAGACACTAGTTCCTCTGGTGTATTTATTTGGATTATTTATAATTTTATGGCAGTAAGTGAATTCTTCTGTGGTCTTCATGCAAATTATATTTTTTAAATTACTACAATAATAATTGTAGTGATGCCAATGGAAGCAGTATCAGAGCAGGAACATGGGGGAAAAACAGTGATTCTTTGAGTTTTGATGGAAATTGCTGAGGGAATCTGTTTCCAGTCATCTGTACGAGATGGTTTCACTGATAAAGTGATTAAAAATCTGTTCCTCAAAAAGTGACTTTGAAAAAATGAGGGGCTAAGGTGGCAGAAAAGAAAACAAGAAAGTGTTCATTGTTGGAGATAAAAGTCTCTGTGTAATAACAGGTGTAAGACTGACAGTATGTCCAAGCTGGAACTGTGAACTATCCAAGAAAAACTATGGCTACCATTTAGTATGGACTACCTGTAGGTAGCTTGGTAACTGGTATGTTACTGATTACATGATTTACATAGTGGTATCCCCAGATGCTGGCTTTTTGGTTTTGGAGGAAGATGGCTTTCTAGATGACAGTAAGTTTGAGGATGGTTTTGACAGTCCTACTGCATTGTCAGTTAGAAATGTTGTTCTACAGGACTCCTTAAGAGAGCACTCCTTTTGGAGCATGTAAAATATATCCAGGGAGTGGACAAAAGCAGGATAAACTATTGAGGTTCTTCCTGGAATTGATGAACCACTTCCTCTGACATGAGTATGCTGAATGAACTTTGGCCAGGACAGCTAAAAGCCATGTTATTTTAATATGTAACTAGAAATTAATTGCCACCAGTTTAGAATATATTCCTGGTTGATTAATCTTACTTCTGGTCAATTATCTTCTTACATTTGTGCATCTGCTTCAACTCCTCTGTACTTTAGATTAAAGAAAAAGTGGCTTTATTAAGGAACTTTCTACTTGGTCTTTCATATCAAGAAACAAAAATCCTACTCAAGTCTCTCAGGTAATGCATGATCATGCAAACCAAATCTGAAGGCCAGGTACTGCCATGCATAGAATATCCGTTTCTGTGTACTGACAAATGAAATCTTCCTTCTTCAAAATGAACCTACTTTATTTCATTATAGCACAAGGAAGTAAATTCTTAATGATGACGAGCATTGAACATTAATCTTTTAAGTTTACTTTAATATTCCCTCAGTCCTTTCCTCTGAATTCAGTTTACAGTTATGAGTCCTCCTCAGCAGCTGTTGGTATTTTCCTTTGCCTATTTGTCTGTTAGTTCTAAGTAATTTCACAAGTTTTTCTTAATTAAGTATATTTTTTATTTTAATTGGGTGTAGATTCAGCATTTTCTTCTTGTTTATAATGTCCATTTCTACAAATATTTTAGCTTGCAAAATGTCATTTTAAAACTTCCTCTAAAAAAATGAGTAGAGTTTCCATTTTTATTTTTATTGCAATCAGTGTGAGGCATGATGTTGTCTTTCATCTGGGAATTACTGAAAGGCACTCAAAAAAACAATTAGCATACATCTTGGGAAGGAATCTGAAGAATCAGAGAATGATCTCCAAATTTTGTCTGTGAGGTTATCAAGACCATCTGCAGCACTGTCACTGAACACAAGGCACAAGACCAGGAAATCCAGATACTTAGAAGATGAAATACTTAGGAACTCTGATAAAAAATTAATTATCTTCTGTCTTCATAAGCCATAGTTGCAAAAGATGACATGTTAGGAACAGTTTAATACCCACAGATGCCCAGTGACAGGTAGTACTCTGACCTAAAATAGCTTTCCAATTATACAACATTTTTTGACAAATTTTGGTTTTTGCTTTACAGAAGTTTAAATGTTGTTTGATGCTCCTGATGCTTCTGTAATCTAAAGTCAGTTACACTTTGGCCTCACCAACAGTATATTAAATGTCTCTGACACATCAATCAGTGTCCCTTTGAAATTATTAAGATATAAATTTGTCCTTTTTTTTGGAAATAAATGTGATATTCAGCCTGATTGCAGATGGTATCACTTTTGCACACTGTTGTGAACTTTAGTTTCAAAATCCAAAAGTATTTTACATATATAATGTAAGTATTTTTCTTTCTTTCATCCCTATGCTGGTTTCTGTCTTGGTTCTTCTGTCACTATTTCAGAACTCTTCTTAGATCAGGAAATTTTAGATGATAGCTAAAAAGCTTTTTCTCCAAAAGCCTGGAAAACTTCATGTAACTATGATGTAGAGATGAATGCTATTAAATGGTCCCTAAAATATCTCAGGCCTTACTGCTTTACTGTTGAACTTAGGGATTCTAGAGGAAAGAAAATACCTTACAGTCTCCACTGACTTCGAGGAGGATGTAGCAAGCATTGCAAGCATTAAAACTAATATATGAATGTAATTTCTGAAATCAGTCAGGACTGAGTTATGGACCTTTATCTGCTATTAATTCACATGGGATCCAGTGCTGATCAAATGGTTGCAGTTAACCTGTTTTGAAGCGAGATTCTAATGACTAATTAGAGTAAAAAGCAAGTTGATTTTCCTATTTAAGTTTTTGTTTGATTGGTTGGTTGTTGTTTTTGTTTGGCTTGGTTTGGGTTAGATTGGGTTTTTTAATACAAATACTGAGCCTGGGGAAATCAAATGGTTCTATCTTGTCAGTGTTACTATTTCAGATTTTAAACTCAGGCACTTTTTAAAATGGAAATAGAAAGAATAAACTAGATTAAGGTACCTTTTCTTATACATCCAAGTAATTATAAAGTTATTAGGACATCAAACTTAAATTTTGTTCAAATGTTCAAGTAAACAGTGTTGGAACGTAATACATGAAAAATGAAAGATGTTCCCTAAATGAAGGGTAGCGCTTCAGATCTAAAATCTGTTTAACAGCATTCTTGGGTTGGTTTGGCCATTTTAGAGAATCTCAAGGAAAATAATAATGCATAGGAAATAGTAGCTAATTACAGTTTTTGTTTATGAACTGATTCAGTGAAACACGTTATATTGTATATCTTCTCTACAACTACATTATGCTAATTAGCTAATAACACATCTTCCAAATGATTTTTAAATAACTCTGTTTAGATTCTGACTCATACAAGTAGCAAGCTGTTACTTTTTTTGCATGAGCTACAGTGAGTGATTAAAAATTATGTGCATGACTCAAAAAGAAAAGTTCAGGTTTTATATAATCATAAAAAAAAATGCTTAGATAGTCCAGTTGAAATAGAAGACATGAAATGATTGCCATTATAAAAGAAATGAACAAAATTAGATATATATTTGTTCTGATTAACTATATGAAAACAGGTCCTACAGTTTTAACTTGACACGAGTATTTTACATAGTAAAAAATTCCTATATACTATAAAATATATATTATTGGTTTATAGTTAGTATAATCTATAAAAGAGAAAAAAAAATAAGGATACATTTCTGTAACAGTTTTAAGCCAGAATTATCACTTGGAATTTTCTGGTTTACTTCCCACCCATGAATCAGACACAAGTTACCAAAGAACTGTCTGAATGTGTTCAGATTGCCACTGTGAGGCTACAAAGCCCCCTTGTGAAATAGAAATGAATGCAAAACATCTTAGGGAAAAAAACAAAAACAACAAACGTATGACATGTCATAGAGCATTAGCCATGTCAGTGTTATAGCCCAGTTGTTTAAATAGCTTAAGGAGACATCAGAAGAAAACCAATGAATAACTTTGTATAGGTTTTTTTTAATATACTTCTCTCATAGGTTATAAAATGAAAATGAAATCTTTACAGATTCAGCTTTTTTTTTTTCCCCAATAATATAAGACATAGTAGGAGCAGAGATCTAGAAGAACTTAGAGAACAAGGAATAATGTCAATATCTTATGCATTATACATGGTCCTTAAATAGTCAGTGTTGAACTCCAGTCATTAATACTGGTTTCCCTCTTAGTGTGACAGTGTGCTTATAAACATCTTTCCCAAAATCAGCCTATATATAAACGGGAATATTCTAACCTGTAATGAACACCACTTTATACCCTCATTTCTCAAATTTGTTACTGAGGGATAAGTAAAGGGATTAAAAAGGCTTGCACAGTCACAAAGAAGGTTCAATTTCATTTCTTCCAGTCATCTAGAAGTGTTTTGAATCAAAACCCTTCTGGCACTCATTCTGAGATCATAATTTTAATGGTTAACAGCATTTCAGTTCCAAGGTAAATACCTGCATCAGGAAAAAACAGTATTTCTTCTATATAAACCTATATTTATAGGTCGTAAATTTATCACTGAGAAATTTATGATTAAGAATTCTAATTTATCAATAAAAAGTATTTACATGATTTTATGGGCACATATGCAGAACACTAATTATGCTACCCTTCACTGCACTGCACAGAATTTTCCTTTAGAGCAGATTTGGCTCAGAAAATCTTTCTGAATCTCATATGGCTGGGTTAAACTCAGAAATTCTATTGATCACTGGTTTACTTTTACTGTCTGGATTAAGTACATACAGGCAACAAAGAGTTTTGATGCAATTAGCAGAATGATCTCATCCTCCTTATGCATTCTCTTCCTGTCTGCATAATAAGGGCAAGACAGAAAAAGACAATGACAAATCATGCCTTCTATGAAGTGTCCTTCTAAACCTCTTGAAAGTGCTTCTTTTTTCTTTTTTCTTTTTTTTTTTAACTATTAAGTGTTTCTAAAACTCCAAGGAAAAAGTCCATCACAGAATCGAATATTTAACCTCTTTACGTTTCTGCAGTTTAGACTGAATTTTAAATTCCAAGACAGTAGAAAATGCCTGGATATGCTTTTGGTGAAAGTTAAAATATATACTTTTTTTTAACTCTCTTAATCATTTGACACTAAATATTTAATTAAGTTTTTTAATGGCAAGCACACTAATGTTGAAACTTCACATCTAAAAATTAATTTATACAGTCTGCTAACTCCTCTTTCCTCCATACATTTTAATTAATAACAGGTCCATAGAAAATACGGAGAGCTAACTGCTCTAGAATCCTAAAGTCCTGCCCACACAAGCAAATCATTCGGACAGAGAACCACATTCCTATTGCCATGCTCTTCTAGATCCACTCAATTTTGTGTTCTTTCTTGTATGGCAGCACATCTTCAGGAAAGTTGGAAAATAATTCCCAATTAGTTTGATTAAAAGCTAAGCTGTCTTGAACTTCTGTTGCAGAATTTTTACATTGATGTACTTTCATATTTAGGAGTCAGTGGCACACTGTTTCCACATTAGCTGTACAACTTCAACTCATGTTCTGATATTCTGCTGTAGGTAGACAAATCTGCTCTGAGCATCTTAGCAGAACTTGTGGAAGCATATTTCTGGAGGAGTGCCAATGACTTTCTGGCAACTCAAGGAAATTATGGATAGATAGAGGAACTTACCATAATCCTTTGGAAAACTTCTAAGAAGTGAACAGATACTGACAACACATGCTAGACCTTTTCGCAAGAAGGAAACTAGATAAATGCTCTGATGTGGGCTCTTGTTCCAAACTCAGAGTCTGAAAAGCAGCAGTAACAACACAACTGCAGTATGTCAGCAGAGGCATTCCTGGCAATGAGTATGAGGAAGCAGAAATGAAAGCTATAGCTGATAGAGGTATTGCCGTAGCAGTTCCCCATCTGTGGTAGGCGCTATGCAGTACTTGACAATGATGTCGCCTAAATGGAACATCTTTTTTAGACCTAAACATCACTCACAGATTGGTGGATCAGAGTCAGATTTTCATTCTAGCATGTGTCTATCCTAGATACATGCATTCAAATTGAAGGGGAAAAAAAGCTTGAATATACATTTTGGCTTAGTGACCTGTAACACTTCAGTGTGTTGTAATCACAGTAGAAATACTGTTGCCTGCAAGTGTGATGGTCTAGCTGTAGAAGATAGGTATTTCAGAAAATGTGGGAGCTACTGTTGATAATTCTGACATACTTCATCTCCAAGAAGCCTAAGGGAGCTTCCACATTTCTGAATGTGTAATAGCAGGAAGGGGTAGTGTTTAAAGGTCTTCCTTTCTGTCCAAGTCTGGCAGACTTGTCTGCATTTATTTTCTTTACAGGCAAAGGGTATAATGACAGAACTTTAATGGAATAATTTTCTCAGTTTACTAAGGCTGAGGTTCCCAAGGGACTACTGCTTACAGTATTTCTCTGCTTTGATTGTCAGCTAGGCATTTCAGTTGAGTTGCTAGCTCTGTGGCTTGTATGGTATTGGTCTACTGTAAACTAAGTACACTGCTGAAGCAGTTTGTGACAGGCTGAGAGAAAAAATGTTAGGATCTAAGTAACAATTAGATCCTAATGTTAGGATCTAAGTAACAATTGCTTGTGTCCTGATAATTCTTGTTGTTCAAAGGCTTTGTTGTCTCCTTTCTGATAATGAATGTAAGCTTCATTATTATCTTCTGAAGTCTGAATTGATTCCTTTTTTTGTCACTTTGCTTTTACACATTTTAGCAGTGATCATATATGAGTAAGATTCTCAGCTGCAATGAATCCCTTTCAGGGGCTTCCATATCATTGATTGTCAATGCAAAATAGACATTAAAAACAGACAAGTGAATGTTCACTGACGTTGATGCAATCATCATCCTCAGAGGCACTAAGGAATGCAATGAAAATTGTAGATATGATTCTCAGGTATTTTCCCAGTCTTCCTCTTTAGAAGTGAAATGGAAGCATAAAGATTTACAGAATACAAGAGTTTTGCCTTAGTACTCTTAAGTAACTCAATTTCAATTTTGAAAACCAGAAATTATTGTCTGCATTTAAGAAGCGCATCAGTGATGGATGATTCATAGATTTATCTGGAAGTATAACACCAATTGCAGAAATAGGATTTTAGATATTAGGGTGATTACTTAACCTCAATTTTGAAATAATTTTTCATATATGTTCCATAATCACTTCCTTGTTCTCTAGTATTATACTGAAGTTTGGGTATTTACTACTGAAATGAGAAAAATCATTTTTGCGTTCCATACAGACTTTTCACAGAAAAACTTTTGCTTTGAAAAGAGATCTCCAGAACTCAAGATTCCACTGAGCTTCAGCTACACTGTATAAGAATATTTTACAGTCCATTTGTGAGCAGAAATTATTAATATTTAATTAAAACACTTCTCCAAAATTACGAAATTACACATATAAGCCAACATGTATAAAATGGCATAAACACATCCTGAAACATCTCAGTCAATAGCACTATTCTTTGAGCTAGAATATGCAAACTCAGTACTTACATGGGGCTGCAGCATAAGAACTCTCTAAAGCAGCTTACAGGAGTGACAGGATCTGACCTGTCCCTTCAAAGAACATGGCGGTCACAAGCATCCCTGACTCAAGCATGTCTACACTCCCTAAGATATATCAGTGTTGGTTATGTAGGTTATCTTTCTCACCATTTAGTGAGGATGATTTCTCTGTTTCATTCATCAGCTCAGAACAATCACATATCTGCATAGCTGGAACTTCTGCAAAAAAGGTTTCTCAGAGATATTTTACTATGTGCCACAGAGGCTGTTTGGCTCGTACATGTTTCTCTTCTGCATCTTCACACAATTCTGCTCATGACATTTCTAGACTGATGGCAACTGCCGTGGCTTCTGCCCAGCCTCTAATTTCTGCTAAATATGGTTTCTGCTAAAGATAACCAGAAAAGGTAAGCAGAGGACTTATGCTGTATACATTCAATGATTCACAGATTTCCCTTCTCCACAAATGATAAAGGATTCTGTCTCTTCTGGAGATGGTATTCCTTTTCCAGAAAACAGCTGTAGGCATCCCACCTACCTAGCCAGTAATGGTCCCCAAGGTTAGAGGTTTGGTTTAATTTCAGAAAGTCTGTGATGTGAAACTTCCACATATCAGAGTAATATTATCAGAGGTCAACTGAAGACTTATACACCCAGCAGTGTTTTAGGCAGCAATGTCATAAACGCTTTAGAATTAGCTTCAGAAGAGTCGGTATCTGCTTATTTCTTGCTGATATTCCTCCCTGGTAGGAAGTGCTGATAACCTTCGATTTTGCAAAACAAGGACTTCTTTATTCTGGATCTCGTTGAGATCCATGGACTTCCCTCTTTTATGTATGCTAAATTTTACTAAACATTGGGAAGCTTGAAAATTTGATCATGGAACAATGGAGAACTAGATCTATCCACATTTTAAGATCTAGCCAAACTTAAGGAATCCCACCTTTTTGCTTCTTATAATCTAAAAAGCACCCTGTAGTGAAAATCATAGTTTATTTTTTAGAACGTCATGTTCATGAAATGTACATCTCTTAAGAGTGAACAAAAATTTGTACAAGTATGGGATAGACAGTGTTTTCATAGATTTCTCTATCATTAATTAGATAATTGTGAATATTTCATTCCATTTTGAAGGAACTATATTTAGAGCTGTGTTTCCAATAATAAAGTCTTTTTTCTTTTTTTTACACTTTCAATGTCATGAAAGAAGTTGTCTCTGTAAACCGTCTACAGGAGATACTGTGATTCAGTAAAGGTTTTATCAGAGCACTAAAAGCCTTCCTCATTCATTTCAAAACAAAATGCGCGCCCATTTCAAATGCACTCTTTCACAGTAGGCGATATCAGCATTGAGTGTTGCGTGGTAATCTAAATATTAAACACCTTTTATGCTGTACAAATAAAAAAAAATTAGTTTTAAAGCAATATTTTGAAACTTTCTACATAAAAATTTCTAAGCTGAGAATTAGCTACTTCCTTCCTAACCAGTTGTTGGTCCTACCCAGTTTGTCAGTTGTCGTGGTTTAAGTCCAGTCAGTAACTCAGAACCACATAGTCACTTGCTCACTCCCCCTCCTTCCTCCCCTGCCCCCCACTCCCAGAGGGATGGGGAGGAGAATCGAAGGAATGTAACTCTCACGGGTTGAGATAAGAACAGTCCAGTAACTAAGTACAACACAAACCACTGCTGCTACCAACAATAATAATAATGATAAGGGAAATAACAAGGGAAGAGAATACAACCACTCACCACCTGCCAACCGATACCCAGCCCAACCAAGCAGTGATCTGACCCTTCCGGGTAGCTGCCCCCAGTTTATATAGTGGGCATGATGTGCTGTGGTATGGAATACCTCTTTGGTTAGTTTTAGTCAGGTGTCCTGACTCTGCTTCCTTCCAGCTTCCCCTCCTCTCTGGCAGAGCATGAGACTCACAAAGTCCTTGGTCAGACTAAACATTGCTAAGCAGCAACTAAAAACATTGGTGTTATCAGCACTGTTCCCAGGCTGAAAGTCAAAAACATAGCGCTGCACCAGCTACTGAGAAGGAGAAAAATGACTGCTACTGATGAACCCAGGACATCAGTGTTTACTCTTACTATCTCCCAGACCCTTTTCAGTTCCTGTCTGAATTTAAAAAAAAATCTATTTTCAGTCTCTATCTCCTGATGAACTTGAATTTCTTTTTTTGTCTGAGAATTTGTCCAGCAGATAGAATTTTATTACATTTCCCAAATAATATCTTTTACCTGATGTCAGTAAGAAATTATATGCTGTTATCAGCCACTGTAAAATGAGCAACTGGAACTACTCTTCTAAGCAGTTCTCTTATCAATAATACAAATTGTAATTATGCATTAAATGAACTTTCACCATTTCAGCTGATCACACTAAACATCTTTGGCTTAAACTCACATTGACGGTTAACTTTCAAGAGTGTATCACTGTTAATTGAGCCAAAAATGCATCTTTCAACTGGACATCAAAAGATAATCACCTCTGGGGTCTCTGAAAACATGAAACACTGAAAACTAAGTAATTCTCTATGTCAGGAGATGTGATTATTACACGAGAACCATACTGTTAGGGTGTCCTTTTTAAAAAACATGACATACCAAACTGCTGAAAACTGGTGTTTATCACTGTAGAATTTCATTCTTACTTGTCATGTTAAATCTTGTCACTTTTTGTTACATTGTTTCTCATCATATCACAGTTGCCTGTGACACATTCAGTTACATGACAAGACTCATGCAACCTGAGAAATTATAGACTGTTTGGGAAAAAATGTTACTATAGACGAAGGTTTTCAGAAGCCTTCTTGGTAGAATATATGTTAGTGACACTGCTTTTTTCTCTCATAAATGAATAATCTTTTATTAATTTATGAGCTCCAAATTACACTTCATCCTGATCCCCTACTTTTGGCTATTTATTGTCAGAAGTTATTTGTGGTTTGTGCCTTTCAAAAATCTAGAAAGAGATCATATGGAGTTATACATTATAAATGTAAAATACATATGAAATTAACATTCTCTTTTGAATCTCTGTCCACAATAACATGTTATCCCAGTACCTTTCTGCTATGTATCTAAGTTGACCTCTTTTTACAGAATGTGATCTTAGATTCTTAGGACCAGATGAGGTTAGGTATACTTGAATTCTTGCTAGCAAATTTTTGTTGAAGATGTTTATGGAGAAAATTGTACGTACAATCACAAAATCTAATCCGCAGATTGTAGCAATTTCTGATAGATCGCAGAGTTATACAGAATCACAGAATGGTTGAGGTTGGAAGAGACCTCTAGAAGTCATCTGGTCTAACTATCCTGCTTAAGCAGGGTCATGTAGAGCAAGTTGCCCAGGATCATGTCCAAACATCTTTTGAATATCTCCAGGGATGGAGGCTCCATGATGTCTGTGGGCAACCTTCACCAGTGTTCAGTCACCCTCACAGTCAAAAAGCAGTGTTTTGGTGTGTTCATAGAGAGCCTCCTTCACAAAATTAGAACTTTAGAGCTTTTAACGTTACCACCATATCATTGTCAGAAAACTCTCTGTGGCTATACTGAGTCCACAGGAGTATGCATGCTAGCACCAGAACATTTTTATGAATGCCAGAAGAGCTCTCTACTTCTTTCATGAATCCCCTGACACAGCACTCAAAGTATGATCTTAAAATTTGAGCTAGAACTAAACCACTGACAGTTTCTGCTAAAATTGTGAAATACATTTTTACTTGCATTTCATTCGCTAGGAGTATTGTAGGGGAAACTTCTTTCTGGTTTCCATGGGAACACTCCTGTGAATGTATAGGGATTCAAAATGTAAAGCAATTGGTGAAAAACTTGTGAAAATAAAGTGTGTTTGCAGGTTATTTTTCTTCAATAAATGTACGGAGAATGAAAACCTTTGACAAGAAAAGAGTGAGAGCATATGATTTTCTAGACATATGGGAAACGTGCAAACTCAAGAAGCATAAATTATTTCTCTTGAGCAAAAAAAAAATGCTTAGCAGATGTTAGTGTGCAAGGACCGTGTAAACATTCTGGGTCTTAAAGAAGGGTAATTTTAAAAATTCATCAATAGGAATAAAGACACATGCAAATGCAAACCAAATATTTTTATAAAACTCACAAGTAATAAGTATTTCACTAGTTACTTGTCTCTGTTTTGTTTGAGTACATGCCAGTAATTTCCCATGAGAGGTACTGGGCAGCAGCAATATGGGATATACTCTAGAAAGTTTTGTCATTCATTACAATTTACAAAGATTTTACTGTTTTAAGTACGTTAATCTGAGGATCAGACCCAGCTGTTCAGGGGACAGGGCAGACTGTCAGCTGTAATTGCACCACATGACCAGGAGCACATATGCACTACTGAGCACTGCTGGTGGAGAGATAGAAAATTAACCCTTCCAGCACATCCCTGATTGCCATCCATAAAACTTGGCTACAATTTGTCTAAGTAATGAAGTAACTAAGAGGCATTTTGCTCAAAAGAAATTATATGTACATGATAAATAAGACCATTGTCCTGGGTTCAGCAGTAGCAGTCATGTTTTTTCCTTTGTGTTAACTGGTGCAGTGCTGTGTTTTGACTTCTAGTTTGAGAACAGTGTTGGTGAAGCTGGTGTTGTCGGTTGTTGCTAAGTGATGTTTACCCTGACCAAGGACTCTGTGAGGCTCATGCTCTGCCAGGGAGGAGGGGAGGCTGTGAGGAAGCAGAGACGGGGTGCCTGACCCGGGCTAGCCGGGGAGGTATTCCATACCACAGCACGTCATGGCCGGGGTGGGGGGTAACTGGGAGTTACCCGGAAGGACAGGAGCTTCCGGGTGGAACTCGTTTTCTTGGCCGGTGGTATCGTATTCTCTTCCCTTGTTATTTTCCCTTATCATTGTTTTAGCTGATAGTAGCGGTGGTGATTTGTTGCTGGACTGTTCTTGTCTCAACCCGTAGGAGTTGCACTCTCTCGATCCTCCTCCCCGTTCCTCCGGGAGCGGGGAAGGGGAGAGCCCCGGTGCAGGGGGGGGGGGAGACGGACACGAACCTTGATTGTTGTCAGCTCGGCACCACTCACTGGGAGTGAGTGAACAAGTTACCTGACTGGGTTTAAACCATGACAACCATACAGGAGGGAGTAAAGATGTTGTTAATCTAAATGTAGGGGAAAAAAAAAAAGGAGAGAAAACCCAAATATTGTTAATGAAATTTACATTTTCAGTTATATTTGAAATATTTCAGTTACTCTTAAGGTGTAAAGACCTTCATTTTGAAGAAAACTTGTACTTTAGGAATGAGAAATAGCTCTCTGACGGAGATAAAAGCTGTTAATTAAAGTTTTATCTACAATTTCTAAGGAAATATTCAGTGGAATAGTGTTTTCTAGAACCTTTTAGGTCGTCTAATTATCTTCCTGCTCTACTGACTGTGGCACATCTGTTTAGGTGGGGGATAAAACTCAAAGAAAACAGCTCTCTTTGGGTTCAAAGTCTTTATCAGAGGTTGGAACATTCTGTTGAGTGTAGTTATCATTATAGCTATTCCACTTCATCACATTCTTCACCTATTAAATGACTAAGGACTTCTTTCTCTGGGTACGTTATATATTGACAAATACTTGCATCTGAAGTAATGCCAATACAGTAGAATAACTCAAAAGTATGAAGTCTCTGTCAATTAAAGCAGTATGAAAAACCATGACATGCACTCATTAATGGAGTAAGAATGAGGAAAAGTAATTAAATGTCAGTTTTCAAGCTTTCAGTAAACAATACTTCTCGCAAGCAGATATTATAGACAGCCACTACATCACCCTTCAAGTGCAATATATGTAATGTGTATAAATAATAGTATTCTGCTATAAGTAATATGAAAATTCAACCTGGTATATCAGCATTAGATTGAGAGCTGTGCACAACACTGACATGACTATAAAGACTCCCTAAGGTTAAATTGGGCTCCTGCGCTGAAGTTCTAATTAGAAATATGAGTGCTCCAACTTTGTGTAAGTGCATGTGTGTTTAATTATTTTCCCTTTTTACCTTGCATCTTTCATTATTCTGTAGTCCTTTTCTTCCTCCTTTCTTGCTGTTTTCAAGCAACCCAATCTCCTCACTTAATCTAAGTGTAGGACCTTTCTTTAAGTTGGCATTAATTGACAAGCAGTGTTTAATTATTATTTTTCATCTCTGAAGAGACCTGATATTAACTCACCAAGGACCCTAGACAGCATCTCAGCCCTTTGACTCACATGGCACAGTTCTGCCATCTTCTGACATATCTATTCTCACTTCATTTTTCTTAGGTAATACCAACAATATTTTGTTTATACTTTCTCTTTAGGAATTTCTTACCTATTTAATAATGCACACAATGTTTTTAATGGGGGATAGAATGAGTTAGTCTGAACCTGAGGGATGTGGTTAAACTGGGTAGGATACTTGGTTTCTTTATCACACTAAAAGACACAAGAAACCTTAGTTTCACAAATATGAATACCATACCTAAACTGTCTCAAGAACATTCTGCTTAGCATTATCTTCAACTACTATTTCTCACTCTTAAAAGAATATATTAATTTCTTAAATTATTCATGTCTAATATTAATTTGTTTGATTTTATTAAAGAAATGTAGTGAAATAAGTCTGATCTTGTGTGGAGTGATTTCAGAGTAAATTTACTGTCTGTAATAAAATATTTTCTATTCTAAAAGGCATGAACTGTAGTTGAGATGACACAATGCATAAATTCAATTTTGATGAACCAAACTTCCATTCAAGAAATGTTTAAAATTTACAACTTTCCTCTCATAGAATCAAATCATTCATTTTAAATCAGAAGTCTCCCCAGTATTCTTAATGAAATTCCAGCACACACAAAAAAAATTTTCAAAACAGTTCTCAGTGGGTACAGATTTATTTTTACTGCCTGGCAGTACATCCATAAGTATCCTTCACAAGTACCACTTCTGTTTAAAATGTTGTGGTGCATCAGTTTGATTTATACCTATTTGTCTGAGTATATGCCTCAGACCTATCCTTTTATTTATTTTTTTTTCCAAGTATGACCATGAACTCCATATTCAGTGGCCTTAAGTGCAACTTTATTGCTGAAATCAGGAATTTTCTTAGGTTTGGGTAATCCACATGCAAGTTCTCTGTGATATATGTGATTATTTTTAAAAAATATAGAGCAGACTGGTGGTTGATAATAATTCTTGGAACTTGACCCTGGTTATATTACCATTTATTTTTAGAATCTGTGACCTGTTGGAATAATATTTTTATAAGTGCAATAAGATCTTCTAGTGTGTGAATTGATGTTGTACTGATGGAACAGAGCTGATTGCACTCAGCCTTTATCTTCATTCGCAGCAACATATTAGTTGTGAATTAGTGTGCAATAATTCATACCCTGTTGTGTCTTAGATCTAAATATAACATTTGTTCAGGTTTAGAACTACAACGTAATGGCACTACTATTTTCAAATCAAAAAGTCCCCCTTATATTTTCATTTCAAATATGTTATTCTAGCTGCCATATGTTACAATAATAACAGTTTATTAAATAGCAACATAGGCTTCAGTCTAGCTTTTACACACACATACATTCCCTCTGTATAGATACTTTCTATACCCAAGATGTTGGGATCCAGTTACATGAAAGAGGATCTAGGAGTCTCTGGATTTAAATAATCATACCATCTGATCAGTCTACCTTTTATGCTTTTTTTTTTGCTTTAATTATGATTCAAGGGGAACTTCATAAAGGGAAACCAAAGTTAGTCATTTGGAAAAAAATACCTGCATTACATTTCAGACAGAGAACATGTTGAACAGGCAGGCTAAATATTAGTCACAAGGAGTCCTTAGACATCTAAAACTAAGATTTAAATTCCTAGAATTCTCAGATCATCCTCAAAGTCTTCATCATTTAAGTTGCTTAGGCAAGCAAACATGGCAAGGTACTCAGAGAGGATTTTCTCTCAGGTCTGGCTAAAATTCAGGAGAAGGATAAAGTTTCTCACATTATTGTGGTCCTAGCTTCTTGCCTAATGAAGATTTCATCTCTCACATGGAATTAATTGGAACTGGCAATACTAAATTCTGCAAAGCTGCATGGTGCCTAAGGCTGGACCAAAGGCCTTTATTGAATTTAAGTCTGACACACAGGCAGTCTTTAGTACTGTAGAAAATTGAATCCTGGTATCTCAGAGGCTGACAGATGCCCTGTCCATTGGACCATTTGGTGTGAGCTTTTTAGTAACTTACAATTCTATGGAGACTGAAAAATTTAAGAAAGTAGGAACAGCTAAAGAATGTACATAGACAATGAAGAAAAGTCAGGAAATTAAAACAGGGTTCAAGATCAAGCCTTGCAGTACTGCAGGTGAACTATCTAATACAGATCTAAAGCTATCCAGCAAGTGGGCTTAACAGACAACAGGAGGTCATGGAAAGCAGTACAGAGACTGATGACTTGTTGGAAGCATTTTTTAAAGTTTCCTATACTCAGCATATCAGTACTCTGTTCTTTTAGAAATGTTTTAAAATGAAAAGTAATATTAGACCATTCTATTTCTAGCACCTGTTCAGTTCTAGTTCTAAGAATGTTCTTGTGTCTATGCTGAGCAACAGAACAGATGTAACAGACTAATCTGCTCTTGCAAGAAAATCTATGTAGGTACTTAATCCAAAATCCTGTGACTTGTCTTTGCAGTGTTTGTATGAATTTTCCCTTTTGCATGTTTCAAAACTATGTGGTATGAATGGCTGTCACAGTTCATTTTTTCTGCAGATCACTCTAAAATGAGCTAAACTGACTCAACAGCAAAACACAGTTGCCCATGATCTAGTAGTAGAAGCAAGCACTGTGGATTGGGCTGTGTTACAAGAGAGCCATAGACTTTCCACATCTAACATAGTCCTGCTATAAGTGACCATAATTTGTCCTAGTTTCAACTAACCAGCATAAGGAAGAGAGTAAAAATGGTGTTGTACATTTCCACTGTAAATTTTCAGAGAGTTGTTTTCTGGTATTTAGATTGTGCTGATGGCTTCCCTGGTGTACCTAGTATTCACAACTCTTATTATCCATCCTAGTTAGGGTAAAGTGAATGTAATAGAATTGGGCCCATCAATGCTACCTTACAGTTCCATTTTATTCTGTAACTATTCTGTTCAAAGCAAGGTTTGGTGCTTTCCTAATGTGGCTGATCACAGTGTTTACTGCAACAATATTCACTGATGCCAGTTTAACTGATAGTATAGAAACATTTGCTAGAATTCTGGACTCTCTATTTCTCTTCTCTTCCATTCCCTTTCATTTCCTTTTCCTCTTCCCAGTTTAACTGATAGTATAGAAACATTTACTAGAATTCTGCACTCTGCATTTCTCTTCTTTTCCCTTCCCTTTCATTTCCATTTCCTTTTCCTCTTCTTTCCTTTTTCCCTTTTCCTTCATGCTTTTTTTTCCTCTTCCCCTTCCCCTTCCTGTTCCCTTCCTAATTCAGTTTTTCCCTTAGAAGTACTATCCAAAGCAGAATCTGAATTATGCTTTATTTCTGTGCATATCTGCTGAACTGTCTCCTTTCATAGCTCAAGGTAGAATTTATTAGTAGTTAGTTTAAAGGATACAAAGAGGTTTTGCAAATATATCACAGAGAAAGATGCATTAGGGATGTAAATCTACCACTAAATTTGGATGGGCTTGAAATTTTTTGTGCTTTTAAGCGCTCTACTAGATTTGATGGCAAGATCAGTGTCACCAAGAACAGTCACCACAGCATTAAGATGCTGATGAAATGCAAGAGGTAGGAAAATTGGGCTGTGTAGACAAATGTGGAGCTACTGAGTGGCTAAATGAATTTAGTTTCTGTTATTTTTTTAAAGTCCTGACAGCTTCACGATGTATACTCTTTCAGATAAGTGACTAGAGCACATTGAACAGGAGCTGCTTAAAAAAAAAAAAAAGAAAAGTATGTCTTCAGAATGCATGAAAAGATATATGGCTTTTGGCCTTTGATCACCCCTTTCGCTAATCCCTACTTCAGAGTGGTTTTGTTGGAAATACAGTAATACTGGTACTTATTGCCAAGAGCTCTAATATCATGCTAATTTCTAAGAAAAAACAAATATTAAGAAAAAAATCATTCAACTACTAATTAAATTATGAGCAATAAAAAGAATTCTTTTTTCGCAGAAAATTATTTCTGCCTTGACTGCTTTTTTAATCCAAGTAACAAAACCAATACATGAAAATATTGCAGTTGACTCTATATGTTTCAACTGTCATTGAGCCATTGAACCTCACAGAATTTTGTATTTTTGTAAATAATTTGTAAACAATGATCCTTGTCAGACAGAATTCTGCAAGAAAACAATTGAAACGAAATAGGGTTTGGGTCTTGTATTATCTAGTGATGCTCTTGAAGGAAGGATTTACAATGTGTCATTCTATGTATAGGTGACATTTAGGCTCACAAGACCATGGAAATAAAATGCTGTTACAGTTGGATATAAGAAGGAAATTCTTGTTAGGGTGGTGAGGCACTGGAATGGGTTGCCCAGGGAGGTTGTGAATGCTCCATCCCTGGCAGTGCTCAAGACCAGGTTGGAGGAGGCCTTGGGTGATATGATTTAGCGTAAGGTGTCCCTGCCCACGGCAGGGGGGTTGGAACTAGATGATCTTAAGGTCCTTTCCAACCCTAACGATTCTATGATTCTAAAATAAAAAACAAAATAAAACCAATCCCCTCACCCCCTAAGAAAAAAAAAAAGAACCATCTAGTGTGTATATAGAAATTTATGCATCTGGAGAGATTATTTCAAAAATATCGAATGTAAAGATCAAATGCTTTTAGCAGAATGTCTAAGGTGAATTTTCAGTCAATACTATCTTATCTGGTGCATGCAAAACCTAGACGGCAATGACACTAATTAAGGAGCTAAATTCTGTAATGACACAAGGCAGATTATACAGTACATTCTGTGCAGGTATCAATTCTATATTTAGAGCAGAGGTAGTTGGGTGATAGGCTCACTATAAATGCTAATAAGAAAGGAAAGACTAGATAAGAGGAACAGGACTATTTAATTGGTTGCCATTATGGCAGATAACATTTCAACGGTTTTTCCCATCAATCTTATATTATTCATGGAAATGCCTTTGACATGTGACCTGAGAAATTTGAATGTTGTTTTCCTCATTGGACAATATGATAAGGGCACAACATTCACTGCCTTATACAACAGGAATAGATCCACTCCAACTCTTTTCAGGCCAGTTACACTCTCCAGAAGTAGTGCATGGCTTTTCCTTAGTTCACAGTGTCTGCTTGGAGAGGATTTAAGATTCAAGGAGAATCTGTAGTAGAGCAGTAAGAGATGGGGTAAGAGAGGCTTGGAATAAGATTATCTGTCTTCATACTGATTTGGGGACTCCTATGCACATAAATAATAATTACATTCAAGCTTTGAAGAATGAAGTAGGATTGGCTATTATATGGCATGGGAGGGAAAACAGAAGTTTACAGGAGCAACATAATTCTGTAGGAATACTCATGCTTTATTACCCTTGAATTTTAAAACCAGTTCAACTATTCTAGTAATTTCAGGTTCAGACTATTTGCTTTAATACTTTTGACTAGGTGAATGGCCTAGGTCACAAGTCTTATGAGGAACAGCTGAGGGAACTGGGTTTGTTCAGTCTGGTAGAAGAGAAGGCTCAGGGGGATTTTATCGCTCCCTACCTGAAAAGTGGCTGGATAAAACATGGCTGGTCTTTTTTTCCAAGGAACCAATGACAGGACAAGAGGTAATAGTCTCAAACTGCACCAGTGGAGGTTTAGATTGGCTGTTAGAAAAACTTTCTTCACCAAAAGGGTGATCAGGTATTGGAACAGGCTTCCCAGGGGAGTGGTGGAACAACCATTCCCGGAGGTGTTCAAAAGCCATGTAGATGAAGCCCTTAATGACATGGTTTAGTGGTGGTCTTGGCAGTCCTGGGGTAAAGGTTGGACTTGATCTTAAAGGTCTTTTCCAACCTAGCTGATTCTATGATTCAATGACTTTGACTTAGAAGTCTACATCTTCTAAGGAAGGTGGCAAACTAATGATTTCCCTTTACTACTGTTCAAAAAGCTCTGTGTAGAATAGTTTCTTTTTGCTCCTAGGTAATCTGCTGCTGCTATGTTTGTTGTTCTGCCAGCAGTAGGCCCAGAAAGCACTACCCTCAGTATCAAAAAATGCGTGCACATCCATATAGAGTAGTAGCCAGTATTATCCTCTGTTAGTTGCAGGGAAACAAAAATGGAAGTTGTGATCTCCCTGAGGTAATTGAAGGAGCCTGGGATTAGAACTGAGATGCAATTCCTTGCTCCAAGGCCTATATTCAGACCATGAGACCATTTCTTTTATGTCTCTGTTTAACCTGTCAAACTGAGATAATTCTCATGGTAGTTGTTTTAATATTAACTGACACATTCAGATATCACTTTCTATGTGTGAATTCTTACACAGTAGTTTGTGGTAATGGTGACAACATCAATATTTTAAAATAAACAGCTTGTTTAGTTCATTAAATAAAGGCTTGTCCTAAGAAAAGAAGCTCTTAAAATTCATTAAATTCCACGAATGAATGTCTCATTAAGTACAAAATATCATTTAACTTGCAAAATTATTACTTCCTACATTGTTACAGCTACTGCTACAAACTAACCAATTCCAACTAATCTTTTCTAGTGCTCTCATTCCACAAAGATATTTGTTTTTCTCTCACTGCATTGCTCATCACTGACAATGTCTTGCCCCACTCTACCATGCATTATGGCAGCTGAGGAATATTTAAGATTGAAATATAGCCTGAAGCTTTATATTGAAGTGGGCCTTTTCATGTGAAAGATATTTAACAAAGAAGAAAAAAAAACAACTAAAAGAAAAAACAAAGAGAAAAGCTGAATTTTAACTCCCAGCTGTACTAAGTCTGGTTGGGATAGAGTTAACATTCTTCACAGCAGCCCTTTTGGTGCTGTGTTTTGGATTTGTGGCTAAAACAGTGTTCATGACACAATGTTTTGGATATTGCTGAACAGTGCAGCATTCTGCTTCCCCCATTGAGTACAATGGGGATAGGCAAGAAATTGGGAGGAAGTACAACTGGGGCAGCTGACCCAAACTGGCCAAAGAAATATATTCCATACCATATAAATTCATGCTTAGTAATAAAGACTGGAGATAGAGGAAGAAGGAGACACATTTTGTCTTCTAAAGATGCCACTGCTTGGACACCAGCTGGGCATTAGTCTGATTGTGGGAGGTTCTGAGTAATTGCCTTTGCATCAATTTGTTTTTCTCTTCCACTTATTAAACTGTCTTTATCTCAACCCACTAGTTTTATCACTTTTTCAGTTATTCTCTCCCCCATCCTGCTGGGGTTGGAGTGAGAGAGAGCCTGTGTGGGTGCTTGGCTGTTGGCTGTGGTCAACCCACCACACCCGCTGCCATTTCCTTGGGTTCATGCAGCATAGTTGTTTCAACCCATCAGGATGTCTTGGACGAGAGCAGGTAGAACAGCCCTAAATCTTTGTCAGAAAAAAAACCACATTGTAGTTAACAGAGTTCTTAGACTTTCCAGTGTATGGTAACCAATAATAAGCATAAAAAATTTTCCTTTTCCTGCAAAGACTAAGGAGGAGGAGGTTCTTTAAATATGAAATGTGATTAGTATACTTAAGATCTCCTACTTCATATGCAGTAGACTCCAGTTCACAAGGCTATGTCTCACTGAAGAAGAATAGCATTGTATGAGGAAAAGAAAGCGGTATTGGTCAAGGGCAATGTTAACCCCTAATTTCATAAAAATAATACAGTAGCTTTAGAATTAGAATTGCAAATATGGGAAAAAATGTGTAAGTTGCTCAAAAAGAGCTAAATGTGTCCATAGCCATGGTACTTACATGCCTAATTTGAGACTTTGTGTCTCAAAGCCCTCAGGAGTATTTTCAAGATAGAAGGGCTATCAGAGATCTTGGAATCATACAGCTGCTGACCTCAAAGTGAAACTATGGATAGGGGGGATTGCAAAGTAACTTAAACAAATTAAAGCGCTACATAGATTTGAGTAGCCTCAAAGAGCACATATAAACATTTCAAATTCAATAAAAATAATCCACACTATGTATTACTATGCCAATTTATGAATGTATAGTCTAGAAAATGTTTATGATTTTCTGAGAGAATATTGCCTTTTTATTTTTATTTTTTATTTTTAGCTCTTATTTTACTGATGATAGTTTTGAACCCTGTATAGGAGATCCTAGGCATGTATTAATACTAGACTAATGTAGTGCTGTACACAGCAATCTGTACACAACAAATTCCAGGTACAAGGAGTTTACTGTGTGGAAGTTATCCATGTGTTCCTTAAATTGTATCTCTCTGTCTGTTAAGGCTTTATTTTCATTGTTATTTATCCTAAATTTTGAATTTAAAGCACTACTTCTAGCTTTTATTAGTGGCAATACTATATACCTCAGTATTTAGCTATTATTTTTCCTAAAGTACAGGTACTATGCAAGTATATGATTCTTGCTCCAATAAAATATTATCTATTTTTTTACCTCAGAAATATCTTATTTTCCCCTGAGTTTTTCAATTGTCACTTTTGTTTTCTTTTTCCTTTAAAATGGCTCCTCATTTCTCCTATGTTGTGCTGATTTCTAGTAGTTAGTATGAGAGCTGAAAGGCTTATTTTCATGTCAATTACAATTCACTTACTTAAAATCTAAGTGTTGCTACCAGACCATAACATTTTTGAGCTTTCAGGACTAGGGATATGAGTACAGTGTGGCAAAAATACTCACAAGAAAGAAATTCCTTCACTGCTGAAAGTAATACATAGCTCAGTAAACCTTTGCAAGCCAAAGTATCTCTCGAGGCTCAGTGCATGCCCGTGAACAGTTCAGGCATTTCTGCTGTATTGTGTTTTTACACGCGTAACCACAGCCCAAAGCAATTTCCATATAACTTAGGATCTCAGGTCACAGTTCTTTACAGCATTGCCAGCTTTATTCAATGAGTGGGATGATTTCTGGCAGTTAAATTTAAACTCAAATGTCAATTAAAGGACACCAGAGGAAGTCTGTGCATGAACTAGATCCATATTTTACTGAAAATAAGACAAGTAGGCCCACTTACATTGTGACTATACAGTCTCATACAACACAACAAGTATACTATTCACGAAGACAAATTTGACTTCACTGCATAGGAAGTGCAATGTACTAAAAAGTTGCATTTTTGGGATATATACAAGTTCACTTTTGCATCACTACAATCCATGATCAGAAACAAACAAAATCTCTTCTTGAGTGCTTCTAAAATTTGAGTGAACTTGTAAAAAGAGCATCTGCTTTTTTAAGAGATAGTAAGGTAATTCTGTTTAGCAATATTTTATTGATATCATAATTCTGTAACGATTGATTGATTTATTCTAATTAGCCTGAATTATTTTTGGAGATTGGCTTCTGTGGTAGAATTATAAAAAAAAAATAACACTCATTTAGCTGGTTCCGCTTGAAATATAATTCATAGTAATAAGGTGGTTCAGAAATTCTCAAATACTATGGTTTGAAATATGAACCCAACCTTAATTGGAAGTTCAAACACTTTGTTTCTCTACCTTTGAACTTTTAATATCCAGAAACTTTTCATTCTTCATTCTCCAGATTCTGCTAACATATTTGTTGCATGAAGTTGCCAGTAGCTGGGAAAGTCTGTATCAGGCAGCAGCTAACTCAGGGGATTTCGAATCTGAGCAAAATACCAAGACAGGCAGAGTTCTCACTGAAAAGGGTCCCATAACACCCAAACAACATGAGCACAGAAGATCCAGATTAGGTGTAGCCAAGAGTCCAATTCACTAGTCAAGCTCTTGGTGATGAGGCAGCTACAAAGCTGGGAAGCTGAATCAGCAAGTCCAGGGATCTGATCAGGTCCAAAGACCATGACCTGGGTCAGACAGAGAGTCAGTATCTCCATCCAAGTCTGCAGAACTCAGAAGTCAAGCCAGAAAGTCAGACCACATGCCAGGGTTAGGGTTTGGATTAATGGGGTACGTGTCTAGGCATGGGCATAGGCACGGCTGCAGCCCCATTGCAGCTTAAGCAGGAGCCAACAGTGAGAGCCTAAGCTTAAAAGCAGAAGGCCCTGCTAAGGCTTTTCAGAAGTCTTTTTTGGGAGACCCTTAGCAGAGGCTCCTTCTAGCTATTTCCTCATCAAAACTTTTATCAGCATGCTGGCCTTGAGTGCAGAGAGATTAACTCCTCAAAGGGGGGGGCATGCACTTAGGACCCTAACAGTACAGTTTGCATGAGACAATGCAAATCATTCAAAGTAATATGCACTTGCAATAAACTCAATTACTTGGGCCTCAATGAGCACTTTAATACCTACATGGGTAACATAGCTAACAAGAGTACAGCTCACTTCTGCAGAAATTTTCTCAGAAATAGCATAAGACTGCTAAAACAAAAGTCATATTTTAATCTGGGTTGTTGATTCTTTAGAAAAGGCATTTTAAGGAATTAGTTTTTTTGATCTTCCTTTTGTAATAGAGGTATAATTAATCTGTCAACTAACAGAGTGAGAAAAAAAGCTACTCCATGAATTTTTTGTTAATTTAAAAATTTCTTTTTACAAGTTTTTGTTTCTCATTTATTTTCTAGTTGTCTTTGGAATTGTCCCTTTGCCTTCTTTCTCTTCTTGATGGGTGTATACTTATGTATTTTGATTTAATTAATTTTTTTTCTTTAAGCATTTGGGCCTTCTGAGTAAATTTGTGCTAGTGTACCTACTCTAAGTGTTGGTATTGTATCAGATACCAATTCCCTCAAAACAGACTGATGGTCCATCTGGTTCAGTATCCTGTTTCCTGTAATGGCTAGTAACAGACGCTTGATAAGAGATTGCAAGAAATCCCATAGAGCCCAATTTTGATACATTAATTCATTAGTGTATTATTTTCTGAGTTAAAGATTGACTTTATAGGGTTAATATGATTTGATTTTTTAGAAGGTATCTTACCACATAACAGTGACTGTTCTTTAGTCAAATATATCTTCAATCCTTTCAAATATGTGATCAGTCCTTTTATGAATCTTACTAAGTGATCACAGTCATCGCAGCTCACAAAAGATAACTGGTTTGTCCAGTTAAAATTAAAAGCATAAGTGTTCAATCTTCTGGATTTCCAATTATTTATCCAGGTCATTGGTGGATCAAATACCTCTTTATGGCATCATTTTTAGAAAGAATAACTGTACAAACTGTCAGAGTACATTCAAGATTAAACAAGCATATTAGTGCAAATTAAACAATAACTAACATCTGGAGCACCTGGAATATATTGAAATCAAAGATCTGTTATTCAGAAATTATTTGAAATATCTCTCCTCTACATACAACTAATAACAGCACTAATACCTCTGAAATATGTAGATGAATCATTTTCTCCATTATAGTTTCTAACTACTGCTAAATTATCACATTCTTGTTATTGTATTAACAATACAAATAAGCAGTTAGCATTGTGTATAATATTTCAATTGCCTTATAATTGCTTCCCAGTAGAGGTTTTCTTTCTTTTCATATCCCTCTGCTATACACAGACCTCCAGGTCAGAGCATCTGCAGTAGTACACACATTGTAAATGACAAGTAATATGAATGCTGAACAGATGGTTTTCTGTAGACCATTGCTATTTCTTGCCCCTGTCTGCAGCTCTGTTTCAAAGCAAGAAGAGCTGAGACTAGTCTTTTTTATTAGCATTTCTTTGGATTGTTTTGTGATTATATTAGAATTAGACCTTTTAATTATTTTGTGGAACTTGAGGGGTTCCATGTCATGGAAACTTCCCAAAAGTAGGTCAGATTTCACATGTGTTGACAGCTTAAAAGAGGTCACAAAGATGAGTCGCAATAGATGTTCAGGAAATTAAGTTGGAAGCAGTCATGTAATGTTTAGTTTTCTTGGCACTCAAAAACTCTCTTAAACACAAACACTAGAATAAAAGACCTTTTCGTACTGATGCTTGCCAATTTTATTTAATCTAACAGGATACAATCAACAGAACATATTTACAATTCTACAAAATGTGATTCTGCTATTTAAGGCAACTTTCAATCATATACCCTTTTATGGTGAACTATAAAAAATATTTTAAAATATATGAAAATTCAAACTCAGGCAGTCAAAACTTTCAATATGGCTGATAAAAAGGTGCCTGTGGAAACTTATTTTTTACCATCATTCCCTGTGCATGCTATTGTAATATTTGCTTAATTGTTAACAATTAACAATTGCATCACAAACACTGGTTTTCACAGGAACCTTGTCATATTCCCTGAAAAGGGTGGACAATACTGTCTTAATATGCAGTTATTCAGAGATTGTTTTCTGCTCATTGTTCAATGTGTGGTCCTATGCTTTTTTTTATTGTGCATTATTCAAACTTTACTTAGAAGACTGGATTATTTAACATCATTTCTGTGATATCTATCATTCTGTTGTTTGCCTATTTCATGCAACAGTTAATTTATATTCACTTGGTCTTTATGCTAATGAGGATGAGCTCCATGATGTCATGAAAGTAAATAATAAATTAAAGCCTTTATTATATTTTTGCATTTGGAGATTGCACCAGAGTAATCTGAAACCCTTCTTTGACAAGATAATTCAAATTTTATGTAAGGAAAATGTAGTTTGGCTTTTCTATAGGACTTCAGTCAAGTTTTTGGTATTATGCCTCTAGGGAAGTTACTAGTGAAAGTGAATATAGGGATTAGTACAGGAATTGTATGGTAGACAGTAGAAAGATCTCACAGCACTAATTCCCACAGATCCTTGGATGACTTCCTTCAGGTACTATGAACTTACCTGGTTTGCTTAAATGTCCCTAACTATTTTCTTCTCTGCTGAGGACAGTGTTTTGCTCCTACAGACTCTGCCAGTGGGCTTACTGACCTCTAAAGGCTGAAACAGAACTTCAAAAATAAACTAGAAAATTCTACCATAAAAATCTCCCATGATTTCTATTTGAAGAAACACATTTTTAAGATAGAATTAGAATTATTTTATGAAAAAAACCTACAAATCATGTATTACATGGAATAGAAAAATCCCCTACAAATTTATGCTTATGTACTGTAAATCAGCAGGTAGGCTGTTTTGTTGGAATTTTTTTACCTGCTTTTACAGCATAAAAGAAGTAACATAAACAGTAATTTCTTATCTGTGTACTATATTTACATGTATTTATGTACACTTATTCCTTATAATTGTCAAGAATTTTAAAACATTAAAGAATTCTTGCATGCCTACATGATAAAAGAACATAATCTTCATATTTCTGTTAGATTTTGATGTGTGCTTTGTCTTACTACCTACAACCTCTATTTAAAACATGGATTATAACAAGAAATTATACAAGCAAAGTGAATTTTCTTTCTAACTGCATCTTGCAACATGAAAAACGAAAGATGCTCTTCTGATACTGTGGTTTGATTCCACTTTTAGATTTGGTACTAGTTTTACAGAGTGAAAATGAAATTCATCATTTGAAAAGTAATTACAGTCTGTCACCCTCTGACCCAGATACAGAACATTGGTAGACAGATATTGAGGTCATGTCACTAGTCACTCTGAGCAATATTTCCAAGAAAGCCATTTTCTGGCTGCTAAAATTTGCAACGTAACAGGTGGGTGACATGCAGTCAATGTGAGAGTGTGGAGTGTCATTTTATTTTCTATCATTACCTTAGTTAGAATAAAAATGTTTTCTTAACAGTTTATCTACCAGAAAATATTCTGGCGGCTGCTTCTAAGCTCAGTGTTAAAATAGATTTTTATGCTCCCATTTACACAATTCTGAAAATAATCACTTAATTCCTCCAACTCATATTTAACTCCATTGTCAAGCTGTGCTACCATTACTGCTCACTTGTTTTCAGTTCCAAATACAGGTTTTGAAGATATTTTCAGGATATATAAAATTTCTCAATTTTTGTTTATGTGGATGGCAAGCCTTTTTTCCTGGAGTTGAGAATCTGGTTTTTATTCCTGTATTAGATTCTTCTAACTGACTAGCATATTGAGATATGCTGTTTTTTTGCCTACATTTTTACTCAAGGAGGAAGGTAATCCTTGGTTAGGTTAAGCATCAAAGTTCTTCCTAGTACAAATCCTTTTTAAAGATGAGCTGAAAAGCTGATAGGTTTGTGGACATTCAGTGAATATTCAATGAATATAATAAGTAAAACAGCTACAAAAATATTTGTACTAAGGAGAGGAACAAAAATTGTGATCACAAAAGGAAAGACTCAGCTATAAAATGGAGGAGCATGAAACCCAGAAATAGCTATCTAGAAACAGCAACATTTCCATAAACTAGTACAGAACATTCTCAGAAAATTTAACATCAGTGATTTCCATACTCTAAAAATTTTAAACACATTGAACATGAAATGTCCAAATTTACTCAGGCAGAAAATGAGAGAGGAGAGTGAAACATTTGGCATACATAAAACAGATTTATTGTTGTCAAAAGATAAAGACATGAAAAGCAGCATGAAGATCTCATTGAGCTGACTGAATAAGGGTTGGACTTACATACCAGCACAGAGAAAATATCTTGTGAAAGTATTTTTTGTCAATAAAGTCTAAAAAAAATAATCAAACAGGATAAGAAATATCTTTACAACAGAAAACAATTAAAAATTGGGGGGGGGGGAGTAAAAGGTGTGCATAGATGCATGAAATCTAAAAAATCCAATATTTTTGTTTGTTTTTTAAGAACATGCATACCACGCAAAATTCCTGTGGGAAATTCCTACCAAGAATATCCAAATTACATATATCAGCTACTTAATAGACATAATTTTATTTGATTTACTCATCGAATGTTCTGCCACAGCCATCATGTCACCTGGGAGCTGTAGTTCACCACCCTCATTCTTTCTTGCTGACATGCTTGACAGAGAGAAAAGTATTCTGAAGTTCCATCTAGATTCCTGCCAAGCTAAACTGATGAATCACAAGAGTAGCATCACCCTGTGTGCCTCATGAGACCTGTCATCAGACTTGTAACACCTATCAATTGTTGTCAGCTACACTGAATTAACTTGAAATTAAGCTCTCTAGGTCAGGTTCAAAAAAGTGATTATATTTTTTACATTTCCATAGCAAATCTGTTTAGACTTTATATAAAATGCTCCAACAGAAAATTCTGGTATTTCCAGCTAAATAATTTTCACAGTTTGTGGTCTTTGACATATCATGAAGTCTTGTTCTTCAAGCTTATATGTGTATGTGAGGAAGATATAATCTACATTGTAGTCCACTGGCTAGAACATCTAATTCAAAAAACATGAATCAAAATATTATTTCAGATGTATAAACTATCAATAATTGATGGATTTACTTAGCAATAAAACTGAGTCTTTTTATTCCAATAGTAATTAATTACTCCATAGAATGGAGGCTGCTGTGATAAAATAACAGTGCGGGTTTTAGTGGGCAATCTTCGACTTCTGCAGTAAAGTATCATCTCTTTTACAGATATATCTTATCTAAAATATGTTCAGTGAGTGTCCATTCTTCTGTAACAGCTAAGGTATCATGAGTGTCTGTAAACATTTGCAGAAACATGGCCTATTACAGATCAAAGGGTGACACCCCCTTGTGCCCTGCTGAACTGAAATACATGGAAGTTGTTCTTTACATAGCCGAGATTTCATCACACATATTATAGACTTACTGTAAATGAAAGTGCTGCAAGCACTTCTCAAATAGGAATGTTTGTCATGTGCTAAAGTGCCTAGGCAGATTTTTTTCTGTTTCCAAAGGCTACAAGTTACTATTTTATCAAAATATTATTGGCATTAAATCAAACTTTCATCTGTCTGTAGGTAGGGTAAAAATAAGGGCTGTTTCCTACAGATACTTATGGTTTAATGCTTGCTACTATGCATTGTGGAAGGTGCTTTTTGAATCTAGAGCCAGTCTTTAATATTGTAAGAGAAGCTTGTTTGGACTAGATGAGCACAATTCTTTGTCCTGAGCCACACACGTATTCTTAAATATATATCCTATGTCACTAAAGTACAAGTTCCTTATATATAGTTACAAGAGAAAATAAGTTCATTTTGCAGTACACTGAAGTAATTGAAGTCCAATTAATTAATATTAATATTTTGAATTTTCTACAGAGACTTTGCAAGCCAAAGGTGTGTAATGGCTGTAAAGCAGGACAGAAATGCAATTTCACATAAAGCACTTTATCATCCTCCATAGTACCAAGTACTCTCTTATATCAAGGAAGGTGAGAGAAACATGAGACACCAACTTGGTCTTAAAGTATCCTAGAAACTCATTCAGAGAAAAACATAGCCGTAAACATGATCTCTCCTATAACTTTTTAACTCTGGCAAGTGACTTACACACCATGTGTTTGTATCATTATAAAAATTTCGCTCTTGCATTCCATTCATAACACCGGTTAATAATTATCTTTACACCCATATAAATAATCATCACCTGCATATGAGATCTCACCACATATTGCCAACAGCAGTAGCTCTGCCCTTTTTACATATAGAACTCTGTTCCCTAACTTAATATTGTATTGGTTTCAAACCCAATATAACAGCTAAGTTCTACTTTTCAATTAATTAGCTGAAATGGAGCAACCATTAATATTTACTATTTCTAATTATTTTCTATACTTACTGTATTTTAAATGTTGAGGGGAGAACAGTTCACCATATATTTTTCCAGGAACTGCAGATGACAATAACAGAAATATTGCAAATGATTACACTAAGGGGATTGACTCCTCACAAAATATGATTTAACCAGTTAACAGCTGATTTAAATTTATGTAATAAAAATATTAAGACTGAGATTTAATTGAATTAATTGTGCTTTGCAATAAATTTCTTGTTTAAAAAAAGAAATCTAAGGCTAACTTTCAACTTCCTTATTCTGGCAAGCATTACATTTTTTTGATGGCAAGAGAGATTAGACATCATAGTTGAACATAGGGCCATGTTGGCTTAGTAAAGTTTAACAACCCCTGATCCCAAACAGCTTTCAGACTAATCAAGCAAGTTAGGCCGCACATGGGAGAATTCCCAAGAGATGCAAAGTGACTTGGGATCACACCTAACAGATCAATGGCAGAGACAGGAATGAAATCCAGGCTTTCTAATACTCATTTTCTTTTGGATGACACTGCTGGGTAGCAATTCCTCAAGATTTAGTAGTATTTGCTATTGATTTAGTTCAGAACTAATTTCATTTTAGTTCAGGACATAATTAATTTTAACTCAAACTCTGGTGCTCGGTATTGCTTTCAGACAAATTGTGTTCTAGAAATCAGCTGTAATCAGTATGTCAATTTAATCTGTTACTATACAACAGAACAGAGCCTTCTGTATCTCAGCTCCTCTTCTCCACAACAGTACATTTAAAGATTTTTTTTTTCTGCCAATGCAATTACTTTAATCTGTAGCTATCAAGATTTTCAGCATTTCTTTTGGATTCATAGAGTACTACAAGCTTTTAAGGAGAAATCCTGTTTCCAGAAGTTAAGAGTAATTAAATTCCCCAGTCAAAAATTAGGCAAGAGCAAGGATTTTTTCACCATGGTGGGGAAAGGAACCCTAACCAGAGTCATTTCTGCTGTTGACTTTGTCCACTATGCAAGCCTAAAGAGACTGTAAGCCAAAACAACGCAGTATTTAGGCTTGAGTCTTTCTGCAGGTAAACTGCTCCACCATTTTCTCAAAGCAGCCTCTGAGATCCACTACGCTATATAGAAAAATATAGATGCAGTAGGAACTTTCTATTCTAACAACAAGGAAACAGCTGAATACTGAGCACAGTAAGATCAAAATCACTGTCAAATTCTGGGAAAGATGTACAGAAGACCTTGAAATACTAATGTAGAAAATTACTTTTGAGGAAGTGCTTTGCCATTTGTCCTTAAGACACTGGCTATGAAATCAAAAGAAAAAGCTTCCTTATGAAACTGGCATCCTGTTTGATGGTAGTATGATTGGAGAAGTAGGGTTTGAACTTCGGTAAAGGAGCTTTACATGATGTATCTCTGTAGCCCACAGATAACATGGGATTCTATTCCTTAAAACGTTTGTTTTATCAGTAGAATGAGTGAGGTTTGGCTACCCTTGAAAAGTGTAACAAGCTATTTCAAACAAAATCAACATATCACAGAAAGAAAACAACACTCCTAACCAAGGGGATCTAACAGAAAAGACCAAGCTGACTGCAGGAATAGACACAAGTATGAGACTTTAGTCCAGTTAGAGATTGACAAGTATGAGAATGTCATACAGACACTTATAAAAGTAACTAAAATGAGGGGTTGTACACATGAAAATGAAAGCAGAAGAAATAACAGCATAGGCCTTAGAAAACATGAGGCCTAATCAGTATTTTATATCACCACCATTTCTAACAAATTGCATGCAAACTTTTGCTTATTGGTTTTGGTATGTTTTTTTTTTTCTGAACACAAATGGAGGAAAATTACTGGATTACTCACTATTCACAGAGGAAGTTTTGTCCTTTATAGTTTATACTTAACATTTTAATAATGTTTCACATTTTTACTTAAAAAAAGACTTTGTCACTTTACTTTATAGTGTTGCTAAAGCATTAATATTTTGGGAGGAATTCTACAGCCTTCATGCAAATTCAACATCACTTGCTGAAGCAAGTGTTCTTGATGGTGCTACCCATGTGGGTGAACAGTATGCACTGTTACAATATGCACACAATGATATGCATTGTGAAAGGACCTTTTTAGACTTCTTCACTTCATACTTTTTGGTTATGCAGAAGGAAACCTGAAATGAAAGAAGAAACATGGAGAAGAAAATATATTAAACAATAATTTTTTGTTGTTTAAAATTAAAACATTTTAAGCTGTGAACACATTTTAAACACGAGAACAGGTCATCTACATGTATGTATGGTTTATTTATTTTCTTAATTGAATATCAGGCTGAAATAGGCAACACTATCTCATAGCTTAATTTAACATATTTGCCTATGATTAGAGTGATACAGTTGACTGTTAATCTAATTTTTGGTTTAGAGAAGTACAGTTACCATAGAGATGCTATTTAGAATGAGATTCACTGTGAGCTATTCACAAATAGTTTTAATTTTCCAGCATATTTGAGGTCACATTAATATTTCATCAATGAACAGTCTGCCAGTAGAGAATCATGACTTAACTGGTCATCAGTGATGAAGTGATAATAATTTCTTCACAATCTGAAATTACTATTTAAAAGATAACATCTTTAAAAGATAACATCAGAGTTAGAGACTGAGACCATTTTAGTTAAAAAGAAAAATGCTTTCTTGTTTGTATTTGCTTCATCCCTTGGAGGAAGAAGAAAGCTTTTGTATCAGTAGAAGTGGATAATTGTTATTCAAGAGTATAATTATTAACATGGCCTTCCTACACACTGCTCAGCCGAAGAATTTCAGTTCAGATTCAGATTATTTAATTAACACTCAGAGGTAGTGGGGTACAGTTGTGATGCCCTATGTATAGCCTTGTTAACTTACATATTTTTGAATAATGAATGTATAATGATGATATGCAAATTTTGACTTTTTAATAACTGCTATGATAATGTGTCACCTAATTTGGACTACCTCTGCGTACCAATTTCTAGTAATGAAAAACTGCACTTTGGTTCCATCTGTGGTCTCATCAGAGTATAAAGTAAAAGACTAGTAGTACAAGAGTCCACTGCAGTTCATAGACCTTATAGCTGAGATTCTTACGCATGACTGCCTGGAAATGAACCATAAATAACCATGGCTTGGTGAGCTAAAAACAGCACTTGCAACATCAAGCAAAATCCTATATCTGAATCTCTTCTCTCATCTCTCATTACTAGCATAAAAAAAGAACTGGACATGCAAAGGACAGGGAGATACTAATTTTTCTGCATGCTAAAGTAATTTTACTTTTGGTAATTTACTGTTGCTCAAGAGATGATTTTGAGATATTAACTCAAAACTTGCTTGAAAAAGACAGCACCCAGCAGACTTGAATATTACAGAAATAATGAAATATAATATTAAGTACTTTTAGTATTTTTGCTAAAGTCTTTATTTTATGGATTTACTATCCTAGGGTTGTAGCTAATTGTAAAAAAAAATAGTTTGAGAGGTTGTAATACATTATTTATGTACAATTTAATTAAGCATTTGTGATTATATGAAGTTGTAATGCTGTGCAATGTTTTGAATATTTGTTGCATATCTATTTTATGTTGAGCATGCTGTTATACTCTCTAACATTTTGTAGAAGACATTTCATTTGAAGTGTTATTTCCTGAAGGAACAAGCAGTAGTTCTTCTCTATATCTTCAACATGTAATAGTACTCCTCGCTGCTACATAGTCAAAGATTATGTCCAATTAAAATCAAACTGATATCAGTCATGAATGTAGTAAGATGGTGATGGTCTAACTAACTTTCAGCATACTTAAAGTGTTTCCTTTGATTAACAGTTGCTATTTTGTAGCCTTAGAATTGCAAGTAAAGAATAAGATTGTATATGGATCAAATCTCAGTCTGGACCAGAAAGAATAGATTTCTGGGTCACATTTACCTCAGAGAGATTATAAAATGGTACTATTTATATTCAATTTAATTTACAATATACAAATAATCCTTCACTATAGAGAAATATTTAACCCTCACCCTCTTGGGAAAATTGCTATTAACTGTATATTGATGAAACTTCATCAAATCTACCAAAACATCCTAAAGGGCTGATCTGTCATATAATAAGTGCAGAGAGGAAAAAAAAAAAAAAGAAAGAAAGAAAAAGTAGTAGCTGTAGAAATCTTCCATCCAAATAGAACTTTCTGCACTATCATTTCTAACCTAAGTGCCAGCAGCATGGAAATTTGTAAAAGAAAGTAAATGTACCAAATAAAGAGATCCATCCAAAAATATCCTAGTAAAACAACACCCAAAAGTACCAAATCAACCTCACAAAAATGAGGCACCAAATGTATATACCTCTTCTTTTCGGGGAATGATAATGTAAACAATCTCTAACAAATGTTATTCATGTTCCTTAGCACACTGCTGTGAGTTGTTCAGATGTGATTACAGTAAGAACAGTATGCAAATACACACAGAACATAATAAAAATATTTATGAAATGAGCTATAGCACCCAGTAAGATGCACATAGACTGTTCAACAATACTGGCACCTCAATAAAATCAAATATCTGTTACAACTTTTTATTTTATTTTTGTACATTAAAAGAATTGGTTTTGACATTTCAATAATAATGTACAAAACAAAGAATACACAAACATACGTCCCCAATACAACAGTAGAAATATTTTTGCTTCTTTGGAGAAATATAGAAATAGTTATAGTAAGCACCATAAAGGAAACCTTTCTCAAAAATTGAAATTATGTAACTTGTTTGAATCTTGCATTGGTTTGAATAAATACCTGTCTTCCTTTTTGTCCTTAAAAGATTCCTTAATTTTGTTGATTTTACTTTTGGTGGAAGAAGTACCTTCCAAGTCATGTCATCCTCAAATCATGGGTCTTCCAAATGGCCAGATATATTCAGTGCTTTCTGAGATACCAGATTGCCTTGGACTTAGCCTCTGACTAAAGCAAGCTGAAAATCATTGGCTTATGGGAGTTGCCATCAGCGATTTTGGTTTTGTTATTCTATAAGGCCAAAATACTAGATAAGGTAATTGTTTAACCCAGCTTTTGGTTCTCTTCTAACTCTATAGTTGTCATGCTGCCAATCACAGGAAAGATCCAAAAAGGCAGTGATGGGCACCATTACTGGTTCTTGGTAACAGAGGCCCAGCAGATTATTTAGAAGAGGCAGTCAGAGGGTTTTTATCCTAGATGAGGACACTAGCCTTAGGCTAAATATTGGTTGCATCATTATAAGGGCTATTAAAAAGGTTCCATCCTGTTTGCTGACAAAAACCTTATTTATCCTAATAACATCAGTTCTGCATCACAGACATGCTAAAAGAAGATGGTACAATTGACCTTTCTGACATTTTCTTTGCTATGAATTTTATTATTTTTTTTAGTACTAATATTGTTTCCACACCACACAACACCCCATCCCCTAAATTATTATCTCCTAAATCTTCACATCAGCTGTAAGAGCTAGAGAACCTTAGATTCAATTTTGTGACTACAAACAAATGTGTATGCCGTCCTGTAAAGAGAGATGAGGTGGCTTCTTCCTTCAGTTATCTTGGTCTATCACTTTCACAGCATAATTCCTTCAGCCCTTTCTCCTGAAGTTTACTCTGTTATCCTCAAATATTTGCAAGAGAGTTATTCAGAGTAATTTTTAGATGCGTACTTCTTGCTAATCTCAGGGTTGAATAATATTGAAATTATGTGGTTTCCTAAGGATCAGGGGGAAAACTTTTGTGAAGATACATTAATTAAATAAAAATAGTTGCTATTGTGCATTCTTTTTCATATTTTATTCAAGTAAACATACTACTTTTTCTTTCCTGGGTGGTACTAGTTGTCTCATCAGAAATACTAACCAGTGAGAAATGGTTAGTAACAATATTGTGTGATAGAGCAAGCTCAGAAGTCAGTATGTGCGTTTTCCCATGAGTACAAATACATTAGAGAAAACACTGTAGTTTTTAAATGACAATTTTAGCAGATTTTCCTATGCAAAAAAGGTACTTTTTCTACCCTTTTAATGCTTATTCTGAGTAGAACTGTTTGCATACCAGATGTTTTAATTGAAAAATGTCTGTTCTTAAAGTTGGTGCAAGGACCACCAAGAGTCATTAGAGCTACAAACTTGACTCCACAAAAGCCACAAAATGGCAAGGAACATTTTCAGCTCACACAATGCAGTTCTCCGGTATGGAGTTGTCTTCTCACCATGCTGACTGACACAACCTTGCAGCAAGGGTATGTGCTATGTATATTCATGCATAGGAAATGGCTTGGGTAGGGTAAGAAGAGGAGAAGAAGAAGGGGTATTTTCCAGTTCTGAACTTTTACCCTTGCTCAAAGCTAGTGCTGCCTTTTGAAGTAGCAATCCTGACTGTCATTTTACGTATGGAGGGCCAAATCTGGGATTTAGCAGGGAAGTGGCTCAACCATTGTACAAGCCCTTCTCCTCTTGACTCAATAACCCATACAATTTGTATTTCACACCCATAGTACAAGTAGTATGATGGCTGACTTTATGTCAGTCTGGATGACTGTAGAATACACATGGGTGTACATCACAGAAAGCAGGAATGACACTGTCAGGTTAGAATTGCACAATCAAATTGTAGACCCGTGGCTTTTTAAATCAGTGGTCTATGGTTGGGGTTTTCTTATTATCTTATCACTCTCAGGTATAGTCTACTGAACAAGGTACAGTAGCTTGCATAGGTAGCATATTATCCCTTTAACCTTAAAAGGTTATATGAATTTGTAACTGAGTGGGTCTTCCCTAATATTTTTTTCTTGTTTGGAAGAGTTTGCGTGCTGTTTTTATAATGTTTTTATTGATGTCAAGACCTTGGTATAAAAACAAGACTAGCACTGTACTAATTTACCCCATGGTCTCCTGTGTTTTCCTTTGCCTCTCTCCATGAGCAACTGGCATAGCTGCAGGACTGTTTACTCCACAGCTTATTTCCCCTTTATCTTTGATGTCCCAGGATGTCAAAGGCTGTGAATTTAATATTGATTTTATAAAGTACTTTTACTGTAACATGTCAGTTAGGATTAGCTTCAACCTCGAGGAGGCTCAGGCACTGGGCTGGATTTGCACGCAATGTGGCTCTCCAGCTCTCAGACTCTTTTCCCGAGCGAATGCTTTATTTATAAGAGTGACAGTATGCTGTGAAAGCAGGGATAGCACACAGCCCCCAGCTATCTCTGTGTCTTGTATACACAACGTCAGTGCCCTGTGTATACATTAGGCTTCAAAATGTAAGTGGATCAGAGAGACATATCATTTGCTGGTATGTAAACAGACAGATGAGTTTATAGATCGCATTAAACCCCAGTGGCTGTAACTAGTGGAACAGTCTTCCTGGAGTCCCATCCCCCATCTCACTCCTCCTTGTTCCTCTTTATACTATCAACACCAACACCATGAGCTGGACTCACCTCCTTTAGGGAGCAAATAAAGGCATCTTTCCAAAAGAGGAATCATAGCTGAAGAATATTCTTGCCTTGATCTTGTTCCCTTAGCCTTTTATTGCTCCTTTGAAACAGCAGATGCTGCTTGAGGAATCTTTTAATCCACATATTAATCTGCAAAGTCTTTTCATAACTCAGTATTGATCTTTCACTCAGCCCAACAAAGGTGAAAAGTTTGTCTTGATTTCTCCCTTTTTCCTTTCTTTTTTTCTTCTTCTTTTACTTTGTACTTTAGGGAAAGAAAAGAAAAAATGCAGTTGCCATATTTTGTATCTAAAACAGTGGGGTAACGGTTCTCCAAAGACTGATAATGCAGAAGAATGGAATTACACTCTCATGAGGGCAGTCACCAGTTTTCTTGTGTGTTGAGCAAATCATGCCAACTGATTACATATTGTTAATGAAAGATTAACTATTTAACGCATTAGCTTTTTGTGAGCACATAGAACAGCTGTGTACTTGGGCTATGTCTGCCCCATTCCCAGCATGTTTGATTTCTGATAGCTCCCCAGCTGTTCTGAGCTTGCCTTCCTCCTCAGCTGGGACTTGAGTTAGCTTAGGTCTTCCAATCATGTTGAAAATATTTCTGGTTTGGTTCATTAATTATTCCATAAGCTTTGACTTTGAAGCCTATGTACACTTACGGCAATGCATAAATAATAAAGAAGTTTTTATTCTTTATATACAACAGATATTGGTGATTATAAAACATCGTTCATGCATCTGCATTATCATTCTTTTTAATGTATTACATTGCTTTGTCTAGGTACATATGACAGTTTGATTTTGTTTTAGGTTGTTTTCATAAAATGTAAGCCCTTCCCATGTAAAATATGCAGGAGTTCATAGAGAATTTTGCTGAGCTTTAATAACTGAAGAAAAAATGATAAAATTTGTCTTATTTTCCTGTTTCGTATCAAGTTACAAATAAAGAAACTATAAACTATTTTGTGATTTCAGTTGCTACAGGGAACATATTCCAAGCATAAAACTGAAAGTGACTTTCATGTGTGTGATAGATAGATAGATATATACCTTTCCTGTTTATACAGGAAATGAGACAGCATTTAGGAGAAATCTGGTAAGCATGACTTGTGATAAAGAAGATAAAGATAAAGTCACAAACATTTTTGTATACACCTGCATAACCTGATAACAGACTCAAAATCAGCAAATCAACCTCCAAAAATAGTATTTCAAAACTTAAACTCAGTATGATTTTCCTTCATTGTCCAGTCTCCTGTTTCCTACCCATGAGAGACACTGAAAGGAAGTAGCCCCAGTCTTTTATATATTTCTCTCCAGGATAAAAAGACAACAGTATTTCCAATGTTACATTAAAGTGAAAATTTCCACACTGGGTACCAGCGCATAGAATTTTGGACTTATGTCAGCTAAAACAAGTAAAGTTGCTAAAGCATTTTGAGTGCAGCCTGTCACTACTGCCAATGTTAGAGTAAGCCCATAAATATTTGATATACCCGAGAACACCACCTCTTCCCTTTCCTTTGCATTAGGTACATGATGTATCATCTCTGGGTTTTGTAGAACTCAAATGTTACTTTATATTTGTCCAAATAATATGATGTGCTAATTTTTTAAGACAATATATTTAGTAAGAAAATTATCTTCTGAGATTTCTGACTATATTTAATAGAATATGTGCTAAATAAACAGGGATAATGTCAATGTGTAGGAAAACTTCCAGTTGGCTAAATTTTCATTCAGTTTTCATGGAATTCATATGTATTAGCTGTGTTGAAATATCAGTGAGGATTTGCTTTAAAACTTGATAAGAAAAACAATGAAATGTCAAATTTTGCAATTAATTTTTGTATTACTAAACTTAAAGCAAATGTTTAGTACATGGTAATGCAAATTCAGTATACTTTAATTGACACTTTTGTAACTGAATAAACATAGAATAGAATCATAGAATCATAGAATTGTTAGGGTTGGAAAAGACCTTAAGATCATCTAGTTCCAACCCCCCTGCCGTGGGCAGGGACACCTTACGCTAAATCATATCTCCCAAGGCCTCATCCAACCTGGTCTTGAACACTGCCAGGGATGGAGCATTCACATACAAATGATAAAACTGTTAAAAATACACACATATATTTCAGACCGCACACACCCCATCCCATCAAAGCTCTGTGGCATCCAAGTTTTCCTTGAGCCATGTATTAACTGCAGCACATCAGAAAAGCTGGACTTTGAAGAATGCCTCACTTCACAAAAATTATCAATGTATATTTGCAAATCCATTCACATTATATTTTAAATGACTATTTTTCAGGTATATAAACTATTTCATAGAAGCATAAACTCAAGGGTTTTTTAACAAGCATATTTTTACAGGTGGTTGTGGATGTCTTCTTTTGTATGTTAAAAAGGCACACAGAAACCAAAAATCCTTCATACAGCCCAAGGTGTAAACTGTGACTTAGGGACTCCTCTGTCACAGACCAATTAAAGACTGACAAAAATGTTAGTGGGCTTCAATGCTTTATGCAGAAAGTTTCCCCAAAAATATTAAATTTACTTCATGGCACATTTATATAATATGGAAATATTACTGATGCTTCTTCATACAGCAGCAAGAGATGCTGAAAGTTTAATGCTTCCTGATTTCACCCAAAGACTCCTGTGGTGTGATCAAGAATTGAATGAAGATCTCCTGAATACTGCTTCACAAACTGTTTTGCTTTCATCCAGTAATTCATGACTGCCAGAGACTACTGCAGGGAGGCCTAAATTAAAGAACCCTGAGGCAGTGTTAATTTGTGCCATAAATTCAAAGCAACCTCCATTAACCCTACTATTTTAGTACAATGGTGGCGTAATCACTTTTGCTGGTTTTTTTCCTGCAGCCTAGACAGTCCTGAACACTGGACACTGAAGTGTTCAAACTTATTTGCCATTCAAAAGTCTTGACCAACTATTTATTCAAACAAAGTTCAAGTTATATTTTATGTTTATATTTTGTTGTGGTTACAAGAATACTGTAAAAACAGCTTGTTTCTACACAGTTTTGAATATCTATATTTTTGAAAGAAAAAACCTTAAAAGAAGTTAACTAAAGTTAACTTAATTACTTACAACTTGACAATTCTTCTTTGGGTTTTGGGTTGTTTTTTTCCTGAAGAATAATCATTTCACAATGCTGGTAGGAATGTGAATGCTTGTAAACAGCAAATAATGAGGTGAATAAGGTTAATTAATTTGAATGGCTGTTCAAAATTTGAACAAATGCTTACGAACAGTCTTTAGAAATACTTGACCAGCTCCTCCTATATATACTGCAATAATACATATGGGAATGCATTTCAGGGTATATGACATCAGGTTTTGTATATTTATGCATTTTGTCATTAAACCATGAAGTGGATTTGTCCCATCTACCATGCTATTGACTTTAGTCATTAATAAAAAGTTTAAACAAAACGATTACCTCAAAAGTGTTGCACTTGTTGAGTTCAGCTGCAATGCTATCTTCATCGTTTAGGGCCAAATCCTGAGTGTCATCTCTGACTTCAGCACACTTCCTGTTAACAAAGGCATTGGTGGACAGATAAGGAAGGCTAGGATATGGCAGAAGATCTCTTTACAAAGTGAAACCAAATATTTTTCCTAATGTTTCAGTGAATTAAGTTTGGATCTGCGTCCTTAAAAGCATTGTCATGTTTTGTAAGTAACAACAAGCTACAAGAAACAACGTCTTATATGTATCAGCCACATGTTTGCATGTTGGATGTTTCAGTTTCAAGAATGACTCCTAAGGTTACAGTCCACTTTCATCCCAGGTCTGTTGGGAAACAGTTGTCAGTTTATGGAGGTTCTGCTTTATGTGTTAACACTTGCTGCTCTTGCACTCAGAGCATCTACAGGTTTAAATTTTCTCCTATGCTTTTCAGAGCCACCCACACAACCTATAATTTTTCCTTCTTCACCGCATTTCTAATTCTGTGGATTTTCAATTATTTATTCTTTTTATGTATTTTTGGTTTGAAATTGCATGCTTCTATTTTGCAATTTGATGTGTACATTTGTTCTCAGTTGGAATTTGCCTTGCTTGCTAGGAAGATGATACAGCAATCTTTATAATGTACTTCAGCTTTATCTCCATTTAAGGTTTTGCACAAAACATCTGGTTAGAACTGACGCTTTGGTAAGGACAGAAAATGAGAACTCTTTTTATAAAAGCAGAGGACAGAGGATTCTTTTTGTTCTTGATCCTTCCATCTATTGTTACCACATCTTATTTTACCCCGTAGACATCCCTTCTTCCTAAATACAGTACCAGTGAGAGGCTTTAAATTTATATGCCCCCATTGGGTCTCACTTCAGAGGAATTCTCAGGATGTCTTGCCCTCCCAAAGACAGGAAAGAAACATTTTTTATCAAAGACTAAAATTCAGACTAAAATCTGAATAAGTTAAGATAGGAATGATATAAAAACACTCCTGAAAATTTCAGATCCTATTGATTCTCTCAAGTGTTTTCTAGACAAGTCTTGATTGGCTACTCCAGTTTTCCTGGCTTTGTATACTGTGCTGAAATTAACTACATCCTTGAAAGCCTTATTAAATGTCATTGGATATATTCAAGCATTTACATGTTTTGGTGTTTGGCCTTGTTTTGAGCAGTATAACTTAATCAGCAGTCATGTAGCAACCCCCAAGACAAGTACAATAATAGCCTTGGGTTCTATTTTTCATTAATTGAGGTGGAGCTTGCACTGCCATTGCACTTGTATTCATTTCTCTTTTTTTCTATAAACAAGCACAGTAATATATTTTTAATTAGCAATGAAATAATGTATATAATAATATCAAGCTGCTTTCATCAAACCCCACATGATGATGATAAATGTTGATACTATACTCAATTTGGAGTCTCTCCTATTTCTGTCATTCCATTTTTCAGGACTTGGAATGCTAACCCCATGATCTAGCTTAAACAGATGCAAATTAGGATTATAGCCAAAATATATTCTGAACCAGGAAATGTATTACTGAGTTTCATGATAATGTCTTTTTTAATACCTCGAAAAAATGAATGCAGTATTCTACTCTCATTTTCAGAAATCAGTTGCAAAGTGTTGTATAGTAACCAGAATTTTCAGTGGGTTAGGTTGGGGTTTTTTTACCCTTTACTTTTTTTCCAAGAAAACTCACCATTTGCTGTTCAGAAATCCATTTATTTCACAGAGATTTATTTCACAATCTCTGTCAGGCTTCAGTTGAAAGAGTATTTCAGTAGTATCCCTGGAATTACCATGAAAGAAATATTATTCAGCTTTCCCATAGCATCCATAACTTCTTAAAGTCCCTCCACTTGCATCAGTCTTTCTTTGTAAAATAAGGTTGAAAAAAGTTTATTTTGAGTGTACTGACTTGGTAGATATATGGAGTGCTCTAGTTACAGCTGCAGGTTTTTTAACATTTTTAAGAGCTACTCTGCACATTTTTACTGCTTATTCCAATTTCTACTGTACAGGTATTCCTTCTTGGTAGGTATATTTCTCCAAAGCAGAAAACTTCACACCTTTTTTATAATCATTGTACATCAAAGGTTCTCGAGAGCAAATCATTAGCCAATTGTGGCTGGGATTGTTACCAGCAAAAGCCCAGTAAGACTTTATGGCAGACAGGATTGGCAAGAATACTGTAAAAATAGTCTTTACAGTGGCTTTCCGTCATTTAACAATATTGGGTATAGCAGTGTGGCAAGCTATGTCAGCCTTTGGAAACTATCGTCAGAAGAGTTGTGCTGTATTTCAGCCATTTATTTATGGAGAGGCAAGATCCTAAGTTTGAGGAAACCGTAGCTGGAGAAGTGATCCCTGCTAAAGACAATGGCAAAATTCTCAGTGACTTCATTATCAGCGATTTCATTATCAGCCAGATCTAACGACGACGTGCTGACAGACAAATCTATAGCATAGTTTGTCAAAGTACTTAAACATGCTTATATGAAACCTTTTCACTACTTTTTAAATATCAGGTAAAGATATTATTAATAAAACATTTTACCTAGGATTTTGTGCTCCAAAGAAAATGCTCATAGCTGTTGAAAGACTTAGTCTTTGCAAACTATTTGCTTTTCATCTTAGGCTGTCATTTCTTTTAATACTCATTAAAAAGGATTCTTAACTTCACTCATTCATGTATTTAAAGGCCTTTTAATGAAAAAAAAATGTAATTCTGAATAATAATACTGTAAGCATTCTCTGTCTCTTCAGAGATGTCATTGTTTAACCCCAGCCATCAACTAAATACCACACAGACACTCACTCCCTGGGTGGGATAGGGAAGAGAATCAGAGGAAGGCAAAACCTACAGACTGAGATTAAAGTTTAATAATTGAAATGAGGTATAACATTATAGTCATAGAAACAGTAACAATAATGATGATAATAGTAGGGAACGAAAAAATAAGGTGAAATAAAAATTCAGGAAATACAAATGTTGCACAATACAATTGTTCATCACCCACTGACCAATGCACACCCTGTTCCAAAGCAGCGATCAGTGGCTCCTGGCTAATTCCCCCACGTTATATACTGAGCATGACACTCTGTAGTATGGAATACCCCTTCGGCTAGCTTGGGTCAGGTGTCCTGTCTCTGCTTTATTCTGGTTTCTCATGCCCCTTCTCACTGGCAGAGCATGAGAGACTGAAAAGTCCTTGATCAGAGTAAGCACTACTTTGCAACAGCCAAAACATAAGTGTGTTATCAGTAGTTCTCAGACTAAAGCCAAACACAGCACTGCACCAGATACTAGCAAGAAAATTAACTCTCTCCCAGCCAAAACCAGGGCATTATCCACACCTTATTCTATACCATTTACGTCATGCTCAGCTACCACACTTTCCAATATACTGTCACCTTTTCAGTTTCTTGATATCTATACATACAAATATCAGTCTATGGATCATGCCTATAAGATGGACTCAAAGAACCTATTGAGTTCTTTTAGTCCATAACTTTTGGCTCCATCTGTCATAATAGTCTATCAGGCCAGGGGAGAAGGGGTGTGATGTTGGATTACTGCCTCCTGAAGCCAGTTCTGATTTCATCACTGCTGTGTTCATCTGATTTCATCATAGTTCATTCTTCATTGACATGATGATCAAAAGGGAGACAGGTTCAAACCCCCAAAGTCCTGAGCAGTAGAGACAGGCACGGTGAGGCACCCAGTGCAATGATGGGAATTTAGTCACCATAAATTTGATAATATACAGTATTATATAGCAGTTAATAGCATACAATTTAATTAATTGGTTAACTGTTTAATAATTAATTAATTCTCACCCAAAATCTAATCCCCTTGAGGTACACACTGGACTTGCCTGTCCTCATATTTTACTCATCAAGTGCACCCAGGTCCTTGAGGAAAAGCAGTCCCACAGATGGGTTTACCTTTGCCTGAAGAAGGAATAACCCAGATTTTTTTTCCCAGCAGATCCTTTATGTGCATCACAGGAACTTTGTCCCCCTCTACAATATGTAAAAGTTCTGACTGGGCTGGGCCAGCCCTGTTGGCAGATCCTCTAGTATTGATCTTTGGTGGCCTTTGGTAAGTGTGTACCCCAATGCTTGAAAGTTCCCCCACCCATCGCTCTCAGTGTAGTTTTTAACAGCCCATTGTACCGTTCGATTTTCCCAGAGGCTGGTGCATGGTAGGGGATGTGATATACCCACTCAATGCCATGCTCTTTGGCCCAAGTGTCTATAAAGTTCTTCCGGAAATGAGTCCCATTGTCTGACTCAATTCTTGCTGGAGTGCCATGTCACTACAAGGCTTGTTTTTCAAGGCCCAGGATAGTGTTCCAGGCAGAGCGTAAGTTCCTAGCCAGGCACAGCGTATGTTTCCAGCCATCCCATCGTTGTTCAAACACATGGCACTTGCCTTGGTGGGTTGGTGGGGGTGTGATATAGTCAATATGTCATGCCTCCCCATATTTATACTCCAGCCATTATTCTCAATACCAGAGAGGCTTTAGCCCCTTTAACCGCTTGGCTTCCTTAATTGCAGCACATTTCACAGTTGTAAATAACCTGGGCAATAGTGTCCATTGTTAAGCCCACCCCTCGATCATGGGCCCATCTATATGTTGCATCTCTGCCCTGATGGCCTGAAGTGTCATGGGCCCACCAGGCCAAAAATGATTCACCTTTATGTTGCCAATCTCCATCTGAGCCACTTCAATCTTAGCAGCTTTATCCACTTGTTGGTTGTTCTGGTGTTCCTCAGTGGCCTGACTCTTGGGTACATGGGCATCTACATGACATACCTTCACCACCAGGTTCTGCACCCTGGCAGCAATATCTTTCCACAGTGCAGCAGCCCAGATGGGTTTACCTCTGCGTTGCCAGTTGCTCTGCTTCCATTGCTGCAACCACCCCCACAGGGCATTTGCCACCTTCCATAAGTCAGTACAGAGATAAAGTACTGGCCATTTTTCACGTTCAACAATGTCTAAGGCCAGCTGGATGGCTTTCATCTTAGCAAACTGGTTTGACTGGCCTTCTCAGCACTTGTAATAGCAGCAGAAACTGCTCCTTAGAGCCTCCTTAACTCTATGCCAGCCAAAACCAGGACAAGAGGTAAAGCTGCACAAAATTTTAACGCAAGCCTCTGCCTGGCTGTATTAAAAGTGTTTGGCCAGCTTTAAATCCAATTAGGATAACTGTTTCAGGTAACAGTGAAAACACTTATGATTGTAGATAGTCATAGCAACTCAATATTCACAGTCCACACTGTAGTAACATAACTGTGATACTTAAGTGGACAGACAAAACAATTCCTTGTAATAAAAAATTTAATTTTTTTATTAGAATAATAATAGGCTTATCAATTCTCTATTGTTAATTATACTTCAAGTTAATAAGATCATATACAAATACCCTTTCAAGCAATGCATTGTAAATATACCAAGTTACAGTTCCATTTGAAGATGCACAACATGCCAAAAGTATCTGGCATCAGTATTTCCAGAAATGGACACAGAAAAAAAAGAAAAAAAAGAAATCCTGTGAAGAACAAAGCTGTTTTCAGAGGGAAAATCACTATATGTTAGTGTTTAGAAATAACTGGAAGAGGCTTGTTTTGTTTTTTTATGTAATAGTAGTTCTCAGAGTGCTGAAGTGTTTTATTTAATGATGATAAGGAGGATAATAATACTGATGTACCAAGAAGTAGCTGGGCTGACGGAAGTTGTGCAGGCCTTTGTCAAAGTATTGATTCATTATTCCTTTTCTTCCTGACACAAATCCCTTTTGATATCCAGCAGAGCAAATAAAACTTCTCTATTGTGCCATTTCACTTGTTCAAATCTCTGCTGTTAATCACACTTTATGCCCAAGTGATAAGATATTTTTATGTATTAGAAAAACTTAGAGAGGTGGTAAATGCATCTTTTTTTCCAAAAACATAAGCAGAAGACTAACAGATGAAATGCAAAGAGCTGACTTGAAGCTCATTCCTGTGTCCCCATTTCAGGAAAGCTGGCTAATCTGGTTACTGGGTGAAGGACTGGACTTAATATGAGCAGGAAATATGTAAGAAGGAAGACTTGGAAAAAAATAATTCATGTAGGGAATTAAAGCAAATGTGTAATTCAATTATCAATACCAGACACAGAGAAGGATTTATATTCTTTCATGAATGTTTTAACTTTTGAATAATTTTTTCTCTCAACATTTATTTATATACTTCACATAAAATTTGAGTACTAAACAAAGCCTAATGACTGAACTTTATCTTAATTTCTCTAAGTATCAAAGCGTTACATTTGAAAGAAAAGACTGATAATTTGTCATAAAAAAGTGTCATCATATAAAGGAAAATGAAGCAGAAGGACAAAGATGAGCTTAAGCAGCTGGCGTTTTGTATTGTAACTGCAAGAGGTAAAATGGTCTGTGCTGTTTTGTAATATAATTATCGGGTTTCAGTATTAAGTTCAGGTATAGTTATGAGAAAATCTCAAACCTATACACTTAAACACTTTAATTAAAATACAGATAAGCAGCTCCTATGCTGTAAAATACTGTGATTATGCAAATAAACAATGTGAATGAAATATGAGCTTGGAAAATGCTAGGGCATACAAGATCTGCATGTTGTAGATGTAAATAAAACATTTATTACAACACTGGTAATTAGTGTAATTCCATGAGCAGAAATTATAGAGCTGGAATAGAAATGGAATGGAATAGAATATTATGTTTCTTAGTAGTATATTTCTTCTTTCTCTTAGCACTGTACCTGTAGGAAAAAAAAAAAAACAGAAATATCATTTTACTTCTGTACAAAACGCAGGCAGAAGGAAGGCTGACATTGAGCCACCACCAGAATGCATAACATTATAGAGAAGTGCATGGTGGCAGAGAGACTGGGTAGAACTAAAACTGAAGTCTAAGTTAAATTTGTGAAAATTTCAGGTTCGGGGTTCCAAAACAGCTGATCTCTGTCTTTGTAGTAGATCTGACATATAGAATCACAGAGATGGAACTCAGATAAATTTCAGTTAAGTACAAATATCCACTCCTGTTTTACGTGGTAATAAGTTACTACATAACACTGAGTTTTCAGAAGAGCATGGGATATTCACTTTTGATGCTGATTTGTAAACCTCACAATGGAGGGATGTCTGAGATACAGTCTTTCTTCTTATTCTATGTTAATTTGTAAATGACTGGTGAGGAGAGGTTAACCTGTCTCCCAAGAGTTGAACAGATAGAGCAGCTGCCTGCTCTCAGTATAAAGACTACCAGGAAGGCTAGCCCTGCAAGAAAAAGCTACAGCTTGGCCCAGATGGCAAGTTACTTGCTCTGAAAGGCATTATAGCACGAGTGATCACTAAGAAGCCTTTCAGACTGGCATGCAACCAGACTTGGTTTGTGACAAAGACTAAGAGAAATCTTAACTGCAAGAGGCACTCCTTCCTGCTTTCCATGTGCTTCTTGATACAAGTGTTTCTTGATATATGTGGTTCTTGATACACCTACAATTCTGAAAAATGTCTGCTGGAAGTGACATGTCTACAGACAAACTTTTCTGTTAAGTTAGCACAGCTGCAGGCAGGAATCCTTTTTCATGAAGAGTCCTGGCATCTTAAATACTTTCATGTAATGACTACGTACATATTTTATTATAGTCAAAATTCTCCTATTTCAGCACTGATATTTGATCAGGGACAAATGTTTCAGACACAAATGTACCTGAAACAGCATAGACAGATTATGTTTCCTTGAACACAAGCATTATCATATGATATCTCATTTTATTATTTCCACTGATCATACATTATGTGTATTGTTGCAAACATTTTGAGAAAACAAAAATTATTTAGTCACATTCTGAGTGCTGGAAAGTTATAGGATGGCAATGTGCATGGTATTAAACCCAGACAGTGAAGACATGGAGTTGCGTGCGGAATGAGATTTTGAAGCCATTCCTTTCTAGTATCACTTTCTGTTCTTTGCAATGAATTCTTAGAAGGCTCTATTTTGCATTCCTGAATTACTCTGTCAGGGAGGTGGTACATACGTAAGGAAGAAGAATGTCATCTTTAGGAAGCGAAATTAATTGTCTTACCAGTGAATTAAGGACGTGAAAATCAACAGATTAATAGGACAACATATAAAATATAAGTTCCTAAAAAACAGTTTTGTATTAAATCACGGACTGATGAAAGAGCTGTGAAAAAGGATTTGTTCCCCACTTTTCATGTCAAATTACCTTTAAAAGTATGAAGCCATGATCATGCTCTCTGCTTCACATACATGGCATGAATAGTTCCTTAAAAATATGAACTTCACACTGGCTGTTACAGTCAGGAAAATATTTGTTTTGCTTTATTTTTCAGGAAGCCAAATAATCTGTATTGCACATACAAAATAAACTATTTTTGTGTATACCAGTTATTTGAATTAAACACTTTCATAATATACATCTTTCCTGTTGAAAGTTTTGAATACCTTATCAATGACAGATGAGACACTATTCTCAAAAGGTTTTTAGTATCAGCACAAGACTATTATTAAGAATTCCTTTTTTAAACCAGGTTCTTTTAATACTCTTTTTTTCATATATCAGTAAGACTTAAAAGATAAATCTCTTTTTTTCTGCTTTTTCAATCAAAAATTCAACATGTAAAATGCATAAACTTGAAAGTTTAAGATGGTAGGCATTATATTGAGGTGAGTACAGTTTTTACTGCATATAAGCTAATTTTTTAAGGATTTACTAAGTTCACAGTCTTTAAACCTGGGTAAATTCTGCCCCTCGGTGAGTGTGTGCAATTCTCTTTGAATCCAATGGGAATCCTATGTGAATGACTCAGGGCAGGAAATAGCCTGTAAAAGGGACAGTTTTGCCTTCTAACAATTCATTCGCTACAAAAAGAGGCTTTAATCAGTCTCCAGAATAATTCACTGTTCAAGCAAAATAGTAAACCTCTGACATTAAGCTGGGAGAGAAAATGATTAATCTTCAATATAAACTGGAAGAGACACTGTGAGAGGAAGCTGAAGCTCTTCCCTGTGTCATGTCCTCTGCTAGAGACATTCCTCCTGCAGTGGTTCAGGCAAATAAGGCCATGCCCCATGTTCAGCAGCATGATGGAAGCAGCCTGGGCTGGCAAGGACATCAACACACACACTGGCTGATGCATAACTGCCTTGTGATTCTTTGCACCTGCTTTTTTTCTGCAGGGAGGCTGGAAATGGGGACAAATAGACATTGCCTCCCCACCCCAAAACTTCCACTGTAAATTCACACTTAAGACATAAAAAAACGTAATATGAAAACAGGAGCTCACCAGTGTCACTGGTCCAGAGTTTTTCAGCCATAACATTACTTGTTTCCCAAAGATGCTGTCCTGTGATCAAACAGAGCAGCTCCAGACATGACTTTGTCACTTAGAAATCAAGGTTGAAAGACAAAACTCTGTACATCTCATAAAATGTATTGACTCAGTTTAATCCATTTCTTGATGTCAGTACCTTTGCACTCTAAGTTCAACAAAGGAGGTTTTGTTACATTTGGTATGAAAAGAGTTATCTTTTCTCTGAAAATAGAAGTGCATTTGGTAGCTTTAAAAGAAAAATCTTATGTGTTGATTTACACAGTAAGACACTGTGCTAACTGTAATGTGTAAGCCACATATAAACCTTTGCTTATGAGGGTCATTTCTGAAGTCTTTTTATTGTCTTGTGCTTTAAACTCCTGAAAAGTTCTCAGACAAAAGTGAAATAGAAGATTTGAGTCAAAAGGAAATGATACACATTATAACACTAAGTGAAAAGGCACTAAGTAAAGTAAATTAATGTTTTGTTTTTGCATCTATTTTATAGAAAATTCCTATCACAAAAATACAGTAGAAACAGGGTTTTACCCCTTTACTGGAAATTGCTTTTGGAGGCAGATGAGTATACTGAATGGGTTAACCAGAAAAAAAAACTGCCTTATAATACCTGCCATCTTTGATTATTATAATCTCACAGACAAATATAATTACAGTGTGTGATGTCTGTTTATGTCTCTGAAAGCTTTGATTGTGTATTCTTGTCTGTATTACACTGCAAAACATCATAAACAATTATAGTGTATAGTAACTCTAATCCAGTGCTAATGCCCTGAGCTATGGGTGTCACTTTGAATTGCAAGGATTTATGTGATATTTATATCTGCCTTTTTCAGGTGAATTTGACCACAATGCTCTTAGTGTTATATTCATTTGTAGAATCCGGAAGCTGATTAATAGACTGCAGAGAGGAATGCAATTACATAAATAAAGAGCACATAGAGTAAAATCATAGTTACTTCAGAGTTTCATTATCTGATACAGAAAAGAGAGGTTGTAGTAACTTTGTAATCATTAAAATATTAAGATAAAACCACTTAAATTTTAGAGACAGGGCTGATTTTAACCTAGAGTAGGTTATGTACAAATTCATCATCGCATGTTAAGAATGTGCATGTTGCACACCAGCTTTTAGGTGGCATAGACCAAAACTCTACTTGATTCTCAAAAACTTCTGAACACTGGAAGGCAAGAAACAGAAGAAAATAAGTGGACACAGTATTTTCTTTATATTTATAAATATTTTTTTATTTGTATGAACATTAGGTAAGAAATGGACACACATAAATGAACACAAATTTTGTATGCAATCTCTCAATTTGAGATGAAGCTGAACCTCTGATCTAGAGGAAACTAGTTCAATAGTCAAAGGTTTCCACAGAGATAATAAGGAGACTTTAGAATATGTTCTATGTGATGCACGCTTACTGTCCACATGAAGTGTCACATCCTATTTCATACATACATAGGATCACAAATGCAAATGATGACACAGCATGAATGCTCACTCTAGTGGGAGTGACAAGTCACTCCTAAGCAGTGCTCACGTTGTAAGATCTTTGTTTTCCCCTCTTCCTAGCTGCCATCAGGATATGAAAAAAGATGAACTAGAAGAAGTTCATGTCAGAGTCCTCTCTAGGGGTTTTGGCTGCCTAGGCTTAGGGCCAGTGCTGACAGTGAAGCTGTGCTGCTTTGAATCAGAGAGCTGATTCTCTTTGAGCAAGAGCTGTAAGAAGCCTTAGCTGAGGCTCTTCCCTTTCACTCAGGAGCTGTGTTACAGCTGGCAATTGCCCTTGATCCCTGCATGGGCTACGTAGCCATGTGGGGTGGCCTGGCCACATACCTCACTGATCTTGATGTAACCGCCTGACCTGGCTTCCAAGGACTTCGTGGCTTGTCCTTGCGCCTACTGCTATTGTTACTGCTCACGGACTCGCCTGCTGGCTGATGTGTTAGCTAACTGCCACCTGTCAATTACGCCATTGCTCCCTCTGCCTTGCTGCCACCCTTGGGTGGCAGAACAGCCTGCTCTTTCTGATCCTTCCCTTTTGGAGCACAATGTGATCACAGTTTGACCACTGTTAGAATGAAGAAAACATCTGAAGACTACAATGTTTACATTTCATTTCACCTTGTTTAGGCTTAGCTTTTCATTTCCATAGAATATAGAAGTTTCTGTTCAATATGCATTTCTTCTGTGTCATTAAAATTTTGCAGGCCCTTGAATGGAGAGGTTAATAATTGGTACTTTAATGAGACAAAGGTAAAACACTAACCACTTTGACATTTCAGTTTTCCTATATGGAATGTGCGTACTATCACTTAAATGTATCTATTTGGAACTAAATATAGAAGATCAAGCCTCTGAGTGCAAATAATACAATAATGTTTCTAGAACACTGTAGTAGCAGTGTAGATGCATTCTCTACATCATCACAAATACAAGTCAGAGCAGGCAATATGGATGTAGCAGGCACAGGGTCTTGATACTTCTATATAAACATAGCATATAGTCACAGAACTATAGTAAGGCAAAATGAGCATCCTCATTCATACTGTTTATGCTCCAACTCTCTCCATGTATATAGAAATAAATTCAGACATTTAAATTAAAGCAAGCTTTGGCACAAACACTCAAGCACACTCTACTAAGTGTATGGGGGTTTTTGCTTCTCATGATTTAGAATCCAATAGCTAGGAATGTTTTAAGACAGAGGAAATTGCTTACATAAAAGTGAGACTATGCCAAGCCTGGTGCTTAATTTATCCATACAGCTTTTTTCCTTTTTTTTTTTTTTTTAATTTGTTAATTTCCTCTTTGTCTAAAATTAAGCTTAGCTTTCATGAATGGCCTTTACAATTTTTGTATACCTGTTGTAATAAAAAAATGAAAACAAAACCCAGATACAGATACTACAGCCAGCATCCTGAAAGAAAGTTTTTAAAGTTGTAATCTAGTTTCAATTCCTTAAAAAAAGAAAATATATATATATATTTTCTCTTTAACTACCTGCTACAGGACTGACTGTGGTTCCTCACAACCCTGCAAATTTCTAATACAGAAAATAGTATTTATGCTGATATTGGTTTGCGTAATTTGCAGACTTTGTAAATCAGTTGTATTCATCTCTCAGATACCACGTAAACTTTCTAAGTGAGATGCTGAAACATGAAAGGACACATTTAGAACTGTGGCCTACTGGAAAAGCCCAGCTTGTATTGTACATGCAGAAATTCAGTCAGTCAGTAAAATTAAAGTGCAAAAAAAACCCATTTCTGAAAGTGAGGAGGACCAAATTCAGGAATACAGATTATTCTGGTGCAGTTTTTTTAAATGCTTTTCCTAACTGAAGCCAGGAATAACAGACATAGACAAGATAAATAAAAATTACATATGCATCTATTAATGAATTAAATATCTACTTTGAAAATGGTTTCATTTAATACTTGAAGACTCCAAAAAGAAAAACAGATGTTATCTAAGTACAAGGCAGTTCTTTTCATGCTTTCTTAAGTGTCTGAATCTGTTCAAGAATACAGGAAAGGAACAAAGTGCTGGTGTGCTCATCCGAAATAATGCAAGTTCTACGCTTTCCAGGTGGCAGAAGCAGATTGTTTGCACATACTTACTATGCATATACCTGAATTCTTTCATGGTAAGCAAGCTGGTGTTGTAGCTTACGAATAATAATAAAAGCTACCCAAATGTTCAAAATGCCTTTCAAGTGAGATTGTGAAGATTCTACTGTTTGGCTCTGTGCATGTATAGATGTGCCTGTATAGATGTATCTCTGAGACTCACAAGAGAGCCAGAATAGCTCAATACCCAGAGGATCGCAGCTGGTTACCTTTTAATACTGGTTTAGCTTGTAGCCATCAGGGTGTAGTTTTGTATAGAACCTGGAAACACATTCTGTGATGTGAGTCCTCAATCTATATTGCTTGTTAAAAAGTTTTGCTGCAACATTTCTGCCAAACATAAGTAGGTCAGATTTGAGAAAGATCTAATTAGAAATGGGTCTCAGCATAAGCTCCATTTAAATATTTACTAACAGTATTATATTTTTAAATGACATCCAGTAGTGTGAACCTTTGACTGAGAAAGAACACAGAAGATACTACTCCACTGCAGAGATAAGTGGCAACATAGTTATGCATTTCTCTACAGCTGGAATGATCAATTCTTCTATCACTTCATGATACAAAGATACATATTAATATTAAAGTTCCAGCCACTGGTGTTTTACCATTAAATCATACAAAAGCTCACTTTCCTACAGATCTTAAAAAGCAGCTGCCACAGTCTGAATGGCTAAGATGAAATATTTTCTTTGGAAAGTAGGTTTATTTTCCTTTGTTATTGTGTTAAAGTCACTAGCATAAAGAATAAATGAGGATAGATTGATAAGTAGTACAAAAAATTGAAAATTCGATCATAATAAAGCAAAAACCCCCATTTCAAATAAAAGTTCTGGCTTTTCAACATGAAGCTGACCTAGCAATTTTTATTCCTGAGTCACAGAGAGAAATGTTGCTGTTCATTGGACCATTAATAGCATGAAAGTCTGACCATTTTGCAGATTTATGAAATCCCAGTAGGATTTTCTTTCTAAATATAAACTATATGCTATACTCACAGGCAGAGTCTTAAAATAACACTAATTCTCTCATATCAGCATTGCCAGGAAAGCATTGATACTTTGAACCAGTGTTGCTGAGCAAGTCTGCAATTTCAAAGCTTGAATGAAATCTAAAACTCCTAATACAAATGTGTATCAAACACCTTGATATTTACCTACAAAAAGTATTATAAATGAATAAATGTTTTTTAAAGTAACTGAAATGTTATCTGAAAAGATCTGACTTCTTAACCCCTTCTTCTTAATCACTGTAATTACCTTTACTCTAGGAATGCCTAAATGCACAGAGCGCATAAAGGGAAAGCTATTTGTTTGCAGATGGCCTATATATAAAATATAAAAGTGATACTGTAATTGGCTACAGATTTAGCTTTTCCATCATCACTCTCACGCATGAAGGTCTTCAGCGTGTCAAAGAAACAGCCATTCTACTGACAGTTCAGTGGATCTTGAGTCTACTGTAATTTTGGAGAAACTGTTGTGAATAAAAATGCATTCTCTGAATTAAGAGCCAACTATGGGTTATATATAAGGTATAGTTGATAACATATGTCTGTAAATTCCTTTTATTTAAAAAGCATTAAGTTTCAGCAGAATTGCATCTGATTTGCATTTCTGAGGTAGAGGCATGCTTGTGCACATATTCTATATCTTTTTCTACATTAGCCTGGTATTTGGAATTATACTAATGTGGAGCACTATTTTGTCAGCTTTTTGTAGTGGAGAGACATAAAGTGACCTTTCAAGTGACGTTTTCATTCTCCATGATAGGGAGGGGAAGCAGAGGAGGGCACAGTGGAGCACTTTAGAAGAGTCTCCATCAGTGATGATGTTCACAACAAAACTTTGATCATTCTGCAGGGGAAGAATGTGCCTGAGAGCACTGAGGTCCCCAGTAGCAAACCCCCAATCCTCTCCACTCCCCTCTCCAATGCACTCATACCCCACACCTCTGTCCACTTCATCTCCTTATTAGCTAGTCCAGTTTGATCTTTGCTGGTACTTTCTTTCTCACACATCTGCACGTGCTCCAGTCACTGGCACCACAGACACAAGGACCCTCCAACCTATGGTCTGACACCCATACACACACATGCACACAGTATAGAAAGTCCTTCAAGCAATAAAGAGTTGGGAAGAAATTTAATAGGGAGAGGACAGACCGGCACAGATCAAGAGCGAGGCATGGCCACACAAACATACCCTCTAGCAAACTGTGTGTGATAAACCTTTTTATTCCTTTATTTTTCCCACACTTGTTCCTCCCCAAATCACCTAAATACCTCCCTTTGCTTGGCTTTAGTTCCTCCCCTAAACATCCCATAGAAAATCCTCATATTTCCATACTCTAAGGCAGCAACACCCATCAGTCCAAAGGATGCTCCAGCATTGACTCATCTTGATGGGTTTCACACCTGGCCAATGGGACTCAGGCTTTCCTGAAAGGGGTCTGATACCCTATTCCTTTCAGGCCTTAATTTGTGCTCCTTAACTGCTTTTGTGTCCTGTGCTCCTCTGATCAGGTGGAGATGGGCCTTTGATGGGCTGCTGGCTCCTGTAGTGTGCCAGGAAGAAATCTCCCAGGGTAAACAGAGATAAACTCTTAGTGCATATTTAGTCTAAGGAAAAAGGAGAGAACACTACAGACCCAGGTAATGTGCTTGCAAAGTAAAAGTCTTGTTGACTGTTATGCAGTATAACTGAGTTGGAAACAGAATGGGGTTGGTTCCAGTGGAGTTTCTTGGGTTCCAGTGGAGTTTCTTGAGTTCCAGTGGAGTTTCAGCTGCTAGAGTGTAGTCCTTCCAGACCTAGTGGGGATTTAGGACAGAGATGTCCAAACTATGCATTGTCATTGCTGATAATTCTATGACTATTCCATCAAATCTATTGATCATGCTCATGTGGTTTCCTGCAATTTTTACTCTTGCAATCTTCTGTTGTTTATTTTTGCACCACTTTGGAATTTATATTAATAGGCAGAACTCTCATTGTCATCTTCAGTAGCAGAATGATGGCAAATTAACTTTTCAGATTAAATTCTGAAACCATACATTATAAGAAAGAATCCAAGAGAGTATTGTGGGAGAGAACCCTCAACCAAGGACAATGCTGTTGCTGAAGGGCACCTTTCACATATAAAGCATACCAGGTGTTAGAAAGGACTCAGGATTACTCATTTAAATTACTTTTATAAAGGTATGGAAGGATTTCAGAAAGCAATCTTGTATATTGGTTAAGAGAACTCACAGACCGTATCTGAATGGATATAACACTAAACATTGAGCTAAAGGGTATTGCAACTCACTATTAGTCTCTCAAAGTTTACATCTGCTGCTACTGAGATAAAGTAAAATCTGTAGGCTTCTGAATTTCCACAAATATTAAACATTCAATAGCGAGACAGGGAATTATTTGAATTTCGTCACATTAAGTCAATAGCAAACACAGATATTACATTAAAATGTTGTTAGATGTCTGCTGGCATGAGTGAAACAAGTATTTGGCACAGGGTGTTAAAACGAGATGACCTGGAAACAAGAAGAATTCAGAGATCCTAGATCAAATTATTGTCTGTACTACCCAGGTTAAAATGGAAACACATGTTGAGGGGGGGAGTTTCATCATATGTAAGTCAACTATGAAAATAAACAGATCGTTGTAAATAAAGAGTAAGACAGAAATAATACTTCTTGTATATAAATTAGTAGTATGCTCTCCCATTACAGTGATTTCAGTCCTGACCATCTTATCTCAGAAAAGGTTACATCAATAATAGAAAAGAGTTTCAAAAAACATTAGGGAGAAAATGCAAATGGCTTGGCAAATTTGAGTAATGTGAAAGATCAGCAGTTTCAATCAAATGAAGAAGGAAAGAGTAAAAGACATAGAATAAGATGAAAGAACATAATACATGTCACAGATGTACAACCTAGGGAACACATTGCCATGCAATACTAACAATGCCTAATGAATTTCAGATTTGGAAGTTATATAATCTTTAATGCTAGTGCACATAAATCAGCATATAGACAGTTAAGAAAAAGTACTTCTCTCTAGGTAGATGACTTCAGATATGCTTGCTGTGGATCCCTTCGTGACTTCCTAGGAATCGTCTGCCAATTTATAAAGAGGAAGTGGACTGACAGTGTAGAGAATTTCTGGTTCACAATATATATGTGTGTCTGTATTTTATTAAATAAAGATCAGAATATTCTCCTGAAATATGGCTAAGCACAAGCTCAATTTTTGTACCAATATATTGCATCCTTTCTTGTTTTGATCCTTCTGCATTTGGAATCATGAAAGAGAAATTTGCTGAGTTTTCCTGCTTTTTTTCCTGTTTCAGTGTTTCTTTTGTGAGTTCATTGTAATGCACAGAGTAATACTAATACCTTGTTATTGAAAAACAGGAGGAAATGCACTGAAAAACACTTTAATGTTTCCCTTAGGGTGATTCATATTAGACTTTACCCACTCTCAACTCTTCCATATTTAGCATGTTTTAAAGAAATGTAATTTATTGTCACTAAAACCAGTATTCTTAGTAAGGCACTATGAATGATTGCTGTCACCACTCAGAGATGTATTTCATATTCTAAGAGCTGGCTCTAAACAAAAGCATCCTTTATTCTCAAAAAGTGCATGTAAGATCAAAGTATTAGCAAGGCTACTGTAGCTGATCTCAGCTATAACATATTCTGTATGTCTAAAATTATTATGATATTTTATTTATGTAAACACCATTTTAAAACTTCCAGATGAGTGTTAACTAGTTATTATAGGGCTTCACAAGATCTTCTTGGCAGAGAAAGCTCTCGCTGTTGCTAGATAAAGCAAGATTTTTTAATATATATTATTCCTCAGCAGTAGTGATGAGTTCCAAAGGAGCAGTTATCATAAATATCACTGACAAATCACAATGTTGGAGTAAGTTCCATGGTGCTACTGGGATATTTGCAATTCATCACACTCCCTTTTATGTTTACTAACTTTGATGTTAATCCATGAGTAGGATGCCCTTCAGTGAACGAAATCTATTTTTACAGCTGTTTTAAAACTTACTGGATTGCAGGCACACCTACTGAAATCATTCAACCAACTGAAGAAATAGAATGAGATTTGGATTATAGGGTTTCAGATAATACCAAGTCCCTTGTGAAAGGTATGATATTTCTTTTTGTTCTGCTTTTGGAAAAGTATAGCTGTGGGTTGGTAGTTTTTCTCAACTGTATAGGTCATAGGAATTATAAAGATTTCCAAAGTAAAATCACATTCTGTGTCCCAAATAAAGCTAATCCAGGGCAGAGTTGTTTGCAAAGGTATTTCGTATGTTACATATGATCATCATTAGTGTTCTTTCAAAAACATAGGAAGATGTCCTTTAGCTATCTGTTCAAAACAATTCAAATATTTCAGGTCTGATTATTATTTAACAATATCATAAGTTATCAAAGCTCTTAAAATGAAGGACACTACACAACATATTACACAACCATCAAGGGTAGAAAGCATTTTTGTCAAAGTGACAACCAAAGCTGATTCCTTACAGCAGGGATAAAAAGGTTGCTGCCCTGCTAATCAAATTCCTTGAAGTCAGTCAGTCCTAAAAAGACAACTGACTCAAAGAATTTCAGCATGCACATCTTCATAAGCTGAAGGCGTGAAAAATATTGATGCTATAGAGAAAGCCATCTGACTACAGCTGAAAACCTGGCATTTTTCTTTCAAAAACCTTGATGCCTACTCCCTTGATTATCTACGGACTGCTAAGGCACTGAAGTTGATTTCAGTGTAGATTTTCACATGCTCATTTTTTTCAGAAAAGCCTTTTGTTTCCAAGAAAAGTTGCATGATCGGGCCTTAGAAGAGAACATTTTTGTACAGACAAATATATATGAATTTAGCTGTATTTTTCTACTAAAATAATGCTCATTCATCTGAAATAGTTGCATTCATTTACATTCTGTAACTTTTGTGTGTTAAAATATATTGAGTGAATATACCCACACTAATGTTGAAGAAATATGTACATTTGTCTGCATATAATGAGACAAGGCGGGGCACAAAATTACAAAATGGAATATATAAACCTTTAGAATCAGTTTCAAGTAAAGTTTGATTGCTTTGTAACAGTAGCAATGGAAAATTACTGACATGCATGATACACAGAAAAAAAAAAGTAGAGTACAGCTAGAGAACATACTGAGAATTCTTCTACAAGATAAACCATTGTAGTTGATGTACTTTTAGGCCCTATGACCTTAGTACAAGATGAATGTAAGAAAAACAGTCTAGAAGAACAGGACACAAGGATAAGGAGTGTCTGGGAATGGCAGGTGTTCAGGATGGGCTGCAGCTGAACTAACTGATAAGTAGAAGGACAGAAGGATTGTTATGTCTATGGTGTTAACGAACCAATTAAGCCAGTATAAGTATCTACTGCACGTGCTTCAAAGACTTCCAGAAGTGATGAAGATTGTTGGAAGAAGTAAACGACCCTCAGAGACCACCACCACAATTCACATGTGGGGAACTTTCTGGAAAATAATGTAATCCACACATAACCTTATGAATATGTATATATGCCCAGTGGCTATATAAGGACGGTTTGTGTAGCAATACAGAGACACACATTAGGAGGAGCTATCCCCCTGTGTCTCATGGCGCCGCAATAAAGAATACCTGCTTGTCAACTTGAAAACTTTGTTGTCAAGTTTGATCCTGGAGTTTTCTCCGAATCAGTAAATATAGTTGTCCTGGGTTCAGCAGTAGCAGTCATGTTTCTCCTTCTTGGTAGCTGGTGCAGTGCAGTGTTTTGACTTTCGGCTCGGGAACAGAGCTGATAGCGATGTTTTGGTTTGGCCAAGGACTTTGTGAGCCTCATGCTCTGCCAGGGAGGAGGGGAAGCCAGGAGGAGGCTCCGAGCCGAGCCCCGTGGCTGAGCCCAGCCCTGCGACGGCCGAGAGCATTCCCCTGGAAGCTGCCCGTGCCGCAGGAGGATGCAGGAGACCACGCAGCATTTCCCAGCAAGGCAGAGGAGGAAGAGCTGGACTCAGGAAAAGAGAAGCCGGTGGTGGGAGAGCCGACAAGCACAGCAGCTACACCAGCCCCAGTGACAAGTACAGAAGCATCGTTTGAGAGTTCTGAAGGCTCTGAATGGCCTTTGGGTATCCTTGGGACCTGCCTGCTGATTGTGATGGGGATCAGCATGTTGGCACACACACAGAGTGTGTTTTACCCACCACCATTTTGTCTGATCTCAGAAGTTAAGCAGAGTCAGGTTTGGGTCTTGTCTGAGGTTAGACGACGATGCAGGGGGACCAAGAGATTTTCCCCAAGGCTGGACAGTCATGAGTGGCAGGGCATGTGGGACAGTATGGGCAAGTATCTAGTCCACTGGGCCCCTCCAGTGCTTTGGAAGCATCGGAGATGGAAGGCAGCTGCATGGAGTCCCCAGCAACAAGCTGCAGAAACTGCTGAAGGGGACAGTGAATTATTTTGAGCCTGGTGGGCCCATGGCACTTCAGGCCATCAGAGCAGAGATGCAACATAGAGATAGACTCATGATCGAGGGGTGGACTTAGCAATGGACACTATTGCCCAGGTTATTCACAAGTGTGAACACTGCACACAGTCTCTCCTGCTCTGAAAGACTGTTACAAGAGATGGAGCCTGGCATCATGGACCAGATGGACTCAGCAGCTTTATAGCTACTGGTCCATGCACTTAGATAAGAGTGATGGTATATTGAAAATGTGGGATCTGAGCATGACGTGAATGGTATGGAATAAGGAGTGGGTAATGTCCTGGGTTCAGCAGTAGCAGTCATGTTTCTCCTTCTTGGTAGCTGGTGCAGTGCAGTGTTTTGACTTTGGGCCTGGGAACAGAGCTGATAACAATGATGTTTTGGTTTGGCCAAGGACTTTGTGAGCCTCATGCTCTGCCAGGGAGGAGGGGAAGCCAGGAGGAAGCAGAGACAGGACACCTGACCTAAACTGACCACAGAGGTATTCCATACCACAGCATGTCATGCCCAGGACGTAACTGAGAGTTAGCCAGAAGGGCTGGGAGACTGCAGGGTTGGAGGAGGTATGGGTCAGTGCTTGGTCGGGCTTGGGGGGCGAGTTATCGGTTGGCTGGTGGTGAGGTGTTGTATTCTCTTCCCTTGTTATTTCCTTTATCATTATTATCATTGGTGGTAGCAGTAGTGATTTGTGTTATACCTTAGTTACTGAACTGCTCTTATCTCAACCCATGGAGTTGCATTCTTTTTGATTCTCCTCTCCGTCCCTCCGGGAGTAGGGGGAGCGAAAGAAGGAGGGGAGTGAGTGAACGAGTTACCTGACTGGGTTTAACCCATGACAATAGTAAGAGGGGTAGTTTATATTGACCTCATAAGGCTTTTAGCACTGTCCATCATAGCTTCAGAAGCAAATTAAGGTACAGTGACAGAGTTACGACTAAGTGAACTAAAAACCCTTCCACATTATCTAACTAGAATGATACATCATTACAGCTTCCACAAGCATCTGTCCCATGTTTGGTTCAGTATTTTTGTTACCGATTTTCATCACGGAATAGAAAACAGGTATCACATTTGAAGACGACACTACTTAGAAAATTTGCAAGTATAATGGAAATCATAATTGTTTTCGAAAAGTTCTCTATAAACTGAAATGGTGATGCTGAATGAAAAGAGGCTGCTGCTCAACAGGAACAAATGTCAAAGTTTTACATAAGGGTAGCAATGATTAGCTACATAGACACAGTATCAGGTGGGGGAGTTCTGCAGAGCACAGTCTGAAACAGCAAGTCTCCTTGTTGTTTAAGGCATGTGAATTATCCTTTTGGTATGCTTGACATCATCTGGAGAACTCCATCCAGTCTTGGAGAATGATACTTAAATTGCGCACATCTCGACAGAGTCCAGCAAACTAAACTGGACAGAGAAACTAAAATGGACAAAGATCTGGAAAACATGATGTACAATTACAGGTTAAAAGAAAGTAGCTAAAAATGACTGAGAGAAGGCAGGAAGGAAGGGAATATGTTATTAACCTGGTCTAGGCTGGATATTATGAGAAAGAATAGCCTAAAATTTCAGGAAAACAAAATTTAAACTGGACATTACAAACTACCATGCAAATGAATGTATAATAACGTACGGGTTTAGGTAGATTCAGCAGATTGTAGAATTGCCAATAGTTACTTGAACTTTAAAGACAGGTTGGGCGGCTTAGTTCACCCAAAACTCAATATCACCCCAAATTTAGTTTTTATTAGCCAGTCTTAATAAAAAAGCGAACAATAAAGTGACAAGATCTTAATCGAAAGCATTAATCCCATTTGCAGAAGGTTGATTGTCAATTTACATATTTACATGAAATGTAAAGTACAATTAATCTTAAGAAATATGAAGCTACCAATGAATAAGCATTGTTTTAGGAGGTAGGAAAGAGCATTTTGCTTTTTGATTTGTTAATGATTCACTTCTGAGCAACACCAAGTATTTCAGCAGGTTATAATGGCATCTAAACATGCCCAGAAGACCCTGGCATTTTCAAAGCTGGGAAGAGAAGGCAATGAAATGATGAAAGAAAACTTTTCACCACTGAGTTAATGTTAAGAAAACCAGAAGGAGTGGGAGGGAGGAGGATTTTGAATATGAATAGCTCTCAAAGATAATCTGCTATAAAATTAATATGGCTCCCCACTGACAGATTCCTTTCCATTAATGCAACTTGAAGATGCAAGGTTGTACATCAGCCAGAAAACATGAAGAATATTTCAGCTTTACAGCTAGATACAAACAGGGCGAGAAAAACTTTTGGAACTTACTAAGTACTTTTTGAACTTACTAGGTACTAGGTAGAGGTACAGTAATCTTTTCATTTCCATACCTATTGTTTTAATACCTGTATTTTTTGTTTGTTTGTTTTAATCTTTTCAATTAATACATTTATTTCACCATTGTCTTAAGACAGATGAATTTAGTTGTTCTGTAACAAAAGCCTTATTTCATTTTGAACTATGTGCTGAACCTGCAGAGGGGACCAACCAAGCACTCTAGCATTTCCCAGCATATTATTGGAAACTGTCATTGTCTCTGCTCTAACCAGAGAGCTGATAATCTCAGCATCTACAATTAAAAGGTTTTTATATGTCACCAAACTAATTGTTTGGAATGTGTCAGACCATTTCTAAATCCACTTACTAAAGCCTTTTAGGACCAGATTTCATAAGATACAACAGGAGTACTTAAGATTCAGTTCATTCCGTTTTGCAAGAGGAGAGTAGATTGGATGATTTTTTATGTTCCATCCCTATTTTCCAAAAGCCTATGAGCATCACTCAATGAGCAATCAAAGAAGGTATTGAAGCATAGCTAGGTGACAGAGATTATCTTTAATCCAGTTAACATAGTAGGAGCAATGAGGAGCTCACAGATTTTTTAGAGCTATGTAGGCTTTCTGGCATCCAGGATACATGATCACAGGCTCCATTATTATAAAGTGCCACTTCCCTGATATTTTTACTTCTACCATGTTCTCTTTCTCTAAAGTCAACCACATTTAATGTATGAACCTTACTGGAGACATAGCTATTTTTTCCATCAAGTATATTGGAAGGTCCTTATTATGTACCTAAATTCAAATGAGACAGATATTCGCCAAAGTGGGTGTCAATTTTTATACCAAGCATACAGCCCATATGCAACTGAATTATCACAGATTAGTAAATTTGCATGATTAGCTTAATGTGATTGCTATCTCTGTGGATGTCCCTAGTCTGCAGAAAATGAAAGAAAATATGACTTAGTTTAAACTGAAATGAGAAATTAACACCAGCATTTACCTAGTTACCTATGTAAAAGAACAGTACCTTCTATATCCCCTTCTATGTCCTCATCTAAAAAGAAACAAAAAAAGCAACATTTCCAGGAAAAGAGATCACTGAGAAAATCTTGGATGTTGCACTTTATAATCACTCTTTGTATGTTCTGGTCTATGTTTTTTTTTTCTGAACTATTTCATAAATATAATTGATAAATTGAAACCTTATAAAGGATTTAAGTCTGTATAAGAAAATATGGGCGCTGAAAGGAATTTAATCAGTCTTTTTATTAATAGCATGCTCAGTTACCATAGCTCAGCTAGCATACATTTATTTTCACTGTGGTCTCTTTATTTTTAGTCCAAGGCTTTAGTTTCTTAAGGCAGACCGTGCAACACTGAACGAAACAACTCAATAAAACAAATTTGGATACAATACTCAGAACTGGTACTTACTGCAATATCCAGTGTTGGTGACGGGCTGTCTGGAGCCCTGCCAATGCTGATTTAGCAGTATATGCCAGCTCAGTGAGTCAGAAACAGTTTTTACATGTGCCAGCTCAATTGTACAAGGTTGCTCAGAAATCCCTTTCAATTTCCAGGCAGAATAATTGCTGCATTTCCAATCTACTTTCCTTAGGAGAAAGGAACAAAGGAAAGGAGAAGCATCAATAGAATGGCTTTTACTATCAAGTTTTTAGCCTGCTCTAGAAGGTCATTGCTTTGAAAATATTTCACTGTAAGTGAATATTTAGGTCATGTGATTGGGGGTTCAGCTTCCTGTCATTCAAGTCTGTAAGAGAGAAAAATAGTAATGGAAAACAACAAGTGCTATAGAACAGTAGGAAAAAGGTTAACAAAGTCACTTGCTTAGGAAAAAAATAGTTTAGCAGAGACTCAGGAGTGCACATGTGTGGTTCTATGTAAATTTAGCCCACGTTCATATCTGAGAGCAAAAGAGAAAGATGGAACACAGGTATGATCTTTTTAAATATGTCTTTAATGAAATCTGGTAACAGAATAAAATTATCTGGTAACATCATAGCTGTTGGGATAACACTTTCCCCTGAGTATAGAATGAGTTTGAAGTAAACACCAGTTTCAGTCCATTTCCTCTGTTCAGCTCACTATGAAATATGTAAACTGTATTTTTATGAACCAAGCCAAAATAGTCATTCATTATTTCCCTGGGACAGTGTCATTACTAACTGTTCAAATAAAAAGCAAATTTTAATTTAGTCTTTATGGAAACCAAAACCTAACTGGGATAAGCCTATATTGCTCAGTTTAAAAAACAGTAGTAAAACTGGATAAGAGGATAAAATGTACATTATAACAGTCTCTGAAATCCACAGCCATCACTTCCTGAGTACCTGTGACAAGACCAGTACAATGTAAAACAAAGAAAAGTTGGCATCTACTCTGATTTCCATATAAGGAAATTACAATCTCAGTAACTGAGAAACACCCTTGTTGGAACACCCAGACCCATGTTCCCTATCCCAAACTCTAGTTATTAGCTGGAAGGGGTGATTGAAAAAAGGAATTCTCCATTCCTAGGCTTTAAATGAATAACCAGCATGCTCAGTTAACACTGTTTTTTTCCTAAGGGGAGAAGCATCTCATTGTGCTCCCACCTGTCTTTCTCATATGACAAATGACCTTTAATTCCAACGGGCTTCAGAGTCAGATGACTTCCTGCTATTTTTAACCATTGAAAGATCCCTCTCAGCATTTTTGCACGAGTCCCTCCTTCTTTTCTGCTTCCACCAATGATTGTAACAAAGCTGGTTGACCTTCCCATCAGAATTCCTTCTTGATGAGGTTTCTATGCCTGTTATCTTTTATTTCATGTCTCGCCTTTGCACAATACCAAGCAGGCCTCTGTAGCTGAGGCCTAGCTTATACCATTCTAATTACTTGAAACACTGAAGAACAGTTTCCTTTATTTGCTTCTAGACATTATTTACCTTCTACACTTCTCCAAAAGGAAATACTCAAGAGTTCTTAACAGCTGATGAGGTGCTTATAATAATTACTTAGATGGCAAAGTCAAAAACAAAAAAAAAATTCTTTTTTTTTTAATGCTGACCCCACTTCCTCATTAAATATGGCTCAAAGCAAAAACTGAAAGAAAAAGATGCAAGGGGAATTTTTTCTAGGTTTAAAATCATTTTATTGTTGTTAATGGCAAAGAACCGTTTTAACAAAATCATCAATTTAATTTAATTTCAATATATTTTAAATCTAATGCAAGACTGAATGGGGTTTTGAGTGCTTCAGCTTCTCCTTTAAAACACCTGCATTCGAAGACACATACAAAAACTCTTAAGTCCAAAAAAATGTTAAAAACTATAAAATCAAACATATCTCCAAGTAGAAGAACTAGATACAAAGGCTGAATTTGCAAGTCACCACACAACGCACTGTCCACAGTGTGGCTGTTCATAAACCACATTCTCACATTGCAAAATTTAGCTCATGATAGACCTGAAACTTCTCTGAGAGAAATGCAGCCATCTGAGAGACGCAGCAGGTGTCATAGCAAAATCTTGCATCATGTAATGGTACTGGAAGTGTCATAGTGACATATTAAGCCAGATTTGACGTCTGACAGTCTGTGCAACTCGGCTACTGAGCTGTGCAAATACATAAGGGGGACAGATAGTACTATGCCCTCTTTGCAGGATAGAAATCAAGTTCCTCTTGGCAAAGCAAAAACTTTGGAACAAAATAAATTTACAATTTAGACTTTATTTCTGAATTATATGTTTCTTCATCCAGGGATATATGCATTGTTAAAGGCTATAAGGACCAGCAAACTTCAGCTCAAGCAGGACTACTTTGTGTGATCTTCTTTGTCAATCACTCTTTGTTTCTATTACTGAACTTTTATTATTGATGAAATGTCACTATACATGTTGGTCAAATGACTTTCAATATGAAATATCTAACTTTTTCCAAGAGCAGCTTTGAAATGACTGACATAATAGGGAAGATCTGAAGAGCACTACTTAATCTGATAGTTGGCAAATGCAATACTGGGCACAGTGTGTTATGTTGTCTACCTGGGTGGCAGTTCCTTATATTTGTCTACATGTATGCCATTAAAAAAAAAAAAAAAAGACTGAGAACAGGGGACTTTGATAGTAATGGATCAATGAATTCCTAAGGATCTAGCTGGTATTTTCAAGAATTCTTAACACAAATGTGAGACAATCATACAATTATTTCTATGTCTTAATCTCTTCCTGCAGTAAAACTAGTGAAGAGTAGAATAAGTCCAGTAAATTAATTTAGTGCATTTAAAATTACAACTCAGTAGACTGAACATTATTCCAAAAACTAGGGGGTGTAAGGCAAGGTGGCCATTGACCTGTAGAAAGAACAGCTATGCATACTATAGGTGAGTTTTACTTCAGTCATGATTCTGCCTCTGCTTTTCTAGAAAATGCTGAACACCATGTTCTTTCCAGATTTTCTAGTAACAGTGCTTTGGCTCTGTCCTTTCCAATGAGTCTGTTTAAAGATGCTGGAGCATGTCCTCTGCCTTTTCCCCTACTACGCAGAAAGCAAGATCCTGTTTCTACTGATTGCACTCATATGGCCCTACCAGAAGAGAACAAGATCTGATTGAGAGCTTTTGCAGTCAAAAAAAGATTATGAGGATTTCAGTTGTTTGTAGACTTGCCTTGCCAGGTCATTCCGTACTGATAGCCATAAATTGGGCAGATTACTTAACATTTATAAATATACAACATCCCTCAGAAGTTCCTCAGATATTCTGTCGAGTAACTTCATGCTTTCAGTTCAGCAGTCCAGCCTTACGAAGCTTCACAAGCCCCATTTACCCCTATCATTCCAAGAAATTTTGCATGTAGTCCACAAGATACCTTCTAACTTGGTCTGCAATGAATCCAGAGGAATAACCCAGATTCTTATCAACAAATTGATGAATAACACAATTATATGACAGCAAGAAAGACCTGAAGCCTAATGTTTTTGGAATGCTTGGATGTTGTGAGACAGGGTATCCCTGTTGCTAATTAGAGCCTGCTGAAGTAATTTAAGTAAAGTAATTATATCTGAAAGTTCTGGGCTAGAAAAACATGCAATAGATTGAATGTGAGCATGAATGGTGAGGTTGTACCATTGGGCTGTTTTATGACAGCGGCAAATGAGCATTCACTTATTTAGCTTTAGTGAAATCTGTTTACAGTGATAGACTTACCTACTTATAAATAAGAAAAAGATTCATGCTCCTGACAAATCTAAAATTCAAGGTTTATTTTTTAAATTAAATTTGAAAATATTGGAATGAATATGATTTAAGGAATTATTGGAATGCAGAGAATGAACACAGAAGACTTCAAGTAGGATGCCTTCATTATTTAAATGAAGAATATATAGGGTTATGTTATTATCAGGGCTTTATCTGTTGAATTGAAACGTGTGAAACTGCATGGGCAAAAATGTATACATTTTTACATTAAACTGATAACAACTTTCCAAATTTACCGTCTCTATCTTTTTCTTTTACAGATACATATCTGTCAAACTCGTGATTACTAAATGCAGTTCTATCACATTAAAAAAAAGTATCTGTGACAAAGATGAGATGACTGTGAACAAGGCCAGTGACACTGAGCTACAGCAGGACAGAATAAAGCAGAAGGTTTGATAATGAGAGATTACACTTTCCAGCTATTCTTGAGGACCAGAGACCATTGGTTTATGCTGGCAGCAATTTCCCTAAGCCATGTGAGATGGCATACCTCAAGCTGTTGCAAATGTAGGCAGAACAACCACAGGCCATGGCTCTTGGTTGGATCTAGATTCCCTGGGGTATAAAATATATTGAAAAGGCTCCTAAATAGGGGCTGATAGCTTAATTTGACTGTTTGAATGGAAGTCCCACATATTCTTCAATCACTAACACTTGTTCAAAGCTCCCTTGAAGCTTAATAATCACTTCTGATTTTTTTTAAATTAGATTAGCTGCTCATGGTTACAGTTTTACAACCGTAACATATCAAATGTGTTAAGCAGTACTTATGCACTGTCCCCTTTTCTAGGTTCTGTAAAGCTGCAATGAACAAAGGTTATTAAGTTCCTGCTGTGTTTAAGTTTCCTACAGGTCAGTTTTAATAAACTGTTTCTTTAGAAATGCACAGTGGCCACATTAATCCGAACTCCTTGAAAATGGAAAAGTTAAGCCAAGCTTTCCTAAAGAACTCTTACAAAGAGAAATATATTAGTATTCATTTGTGAATATTTAAATAGCCCATAATTTATCATTTTCCTGTAAGGAAATTGTGGTTAATCGCGATGGTTAAAGATTGTGTTGTACATTTTTATGAAGTAACAATACTTGTAGCATTTTGTCCTTTAAAACGTCACTGCAAAAAAAGTCACTCAACCTTTTCAGATTTAGTGAACAAGAAACACATTATCAAAATACAAACCCCATTTCTTCTTATGCAAATTTTATGTCAGACATACCAAGGACCCTTTTGGTCATTCCTCTACAGGAGTATGTTAATTCACACTACTAATCTAAAATATATCACTCTATCATATATCATAGCACTAAGAAAAAATTCTTTTCATAATGTCAGATAATGTAAACTTTATCATAAAATACTTCACAATTACATATATATTGTATTTCACTTTAAATCCAGTTAGGTGTTCTGTAAGGATAATGTGCCTTAGACTGAAGTAAGGCATTTATACTAAAAATGTACTGACTTTATTCACCTAATTATGTTTAGATAGGTAAGAATGTAAATGTGTATATGTGTGTCTACTTGTGTGTGTATCATACAGACCATTTGTAAATTGCCATAAAGATCAGTCACCTAATTAGTTGCTACTGTATATTATTTTTAAAAGATCCCAATAGAGGATACATTGGCAAATGTTCAGACCATCTTTATGTTATTAGATCTAATTGTAACATCAACATTTAATTATCAGGCAAGCATGAACAATTTTGTCATTACTTTGTAAACATACATGAAAGGTTATGCATCACTGCCATATATTGTAAAATATTAGTAATATCATAAAAGACAACCATATCAAACTTTTCCCCCAGTCTTTGGTTTACTCATCATTTGACAAAGTCACAATAATGAGGTTACTAACAGAGAAGATGGTTTTTCTGATGGAGAATATGTATCTATTGCATCTGAAAGTTTGAGAGACATCTGCATTATGTTTCATCTTGTTGAAATTACTCATACAGGTATAAGTAATACACCCTTTACAATTTATACACCCTTGACAATATTTAGTCACATACATGCCACCACAGAAAACAGAAACAAAAGTTCATTTTCCTTCTGAAGAGGACTTATGAAAAATAACTTACACACATCTGAAGATACGGGGGAGAAACCAGATAAGGAGTAGTAGGTAGTAATTTTATATTATCACTTTAACCCATACTCCTACACATGAAAGACAGTAATTTTAGAAAATGCCTAGAGTTAAGGTTGTCCAGCACTTTAGCATTTTAATATTCAGTTTTGACTTGCATTAAATCTGCTAAATTTTCCAACTCTGGACAGAAATTTTTGTATCACGTGAGTATTTCTAGAAGGTTTGCCGACACTTCAAAAGACTTTCATAAAAAATCCTTAGCTCATGCATGCTTTGGACCATAAACTTCAATTTTGCCCAGTCAATTACAGTAAAGTTATGAACTTTAAGTTGGCATAGTTAATGTTATACTAAGGAATATCACATACTAGGTCTTAGGAAGAACCTTTGAAATTAAGCAATATAATTTCCTGAACAGTAGGCATGCTTAACTCAATAGTTTATGACACTATGTGCATTAGGCATCCATCAACTCTATTCAGCACCTGACAGGCCCATACAGTCCGATGTACTCCAATTGAAAGCGACGAGGTCAAATCTAAAAGTGGTTTAGGCATGTCAGCATCAAACTGCCTACATTCTAATAAACCTGCTAAGACCACAGGCTCATTAGCTGCACGGCAGCAATCTGCCAACATAACTATACTATTTCCTGCTTAATTGCTCCAGAGTTCTTTTGCTGTGAGAAAAATACTTGTGAAGCATGCTGGGAAAATGGCTGTAACATCCCCTTAGAGACAATAGCCTACTACTTATCAGTTATTTTCCCAGATATACTGCTGAAGTTCTGTGTTGGTGATTATATACAAGATGCAACATAATTCCAATGCAGGTAATTTTTGCTACTCGTTTTCTGGCAAAGAAACTGAAATCGTACATATTGCAGTGCAAGAATGTTAATTTTCTAAGTTAGAAACTCAAAACTTAGGAAATGCAGGAATTAAGGTTGATTCAGCAATGTTAATTCAGCCCTCACACGTATGTTTTAATGTTTTCACATTTTGCCTAATTGAATAGACTACACTATGTTCTGGAAATGTATCGAGGATAAACTGAGGGAGAATAATGACCAAGAGAAAACTGATTCATCCATCATGGAACTAGGAAAGTCCCTAGGAGCAGAGTATGTCTGGAAGTGGTAGGTGAAATATAAGGGATTTGAATTGTAACAGCGAGAGCTAAATCTCCCACAAAGTTCTAATGTGATGGTAATCGAGACACTTAAACCAAAATTTTCACATATGGCTGCTAATGGCTGCTAAAAATGGCCACATTTTCTGGGTACCTATTTGAGTCATCCTTGGCAGATACACAGAAGTGCCAAGTGATCACAGCTGTGACTGAAATGAGTTGGATCTATGCTTGTTATTTAAAATTATCTGCAAAATCAGGCCCAAACTCTTTCAAATTAGCAAAATATTAGTGAAAACTTGATCATTTTATTTTTTTCAAAATTCTAATTTCTGGTACAGATTTCCTCAATATTGGCAGAATTATTTTACAAGTTATTGAGTTTTTAATCATCTTATGGTTTTAATACAGAATTTTTCAGTGTTTTGATGTAGCTTGCATAGGTGAGACTTTAATGCTCACATACAAATGACCTATATTCCACCAAAGGTTCTGTGCCTAGTGTCAAACTCAGAAATTACATTAATGCTTGCAGTGTTTTCACTTGGAACAAGCTGATTTAGCCTCTGAACAAATTTGGCACTATAATGACTGACTGTAAACCTTAGCTGGTTAAATGAAGTTTCAGATGGTCGTAGAGATGCTATTTCCATTGCATTATCCAGGAAGTTCATTTCCTTGCTTGTTTTCATTGTTTGTACACCCACTGGAAACGTGGAGTGTCTTCATCATTTTCAGAAACTTACAGACAACACCATGCAAGGACATATGTTGAAGACTGAGATAATCAAGCATACATCAGAGATTTCAGTTTCTGACCTCTGGGCTTCTTCCAAGCTAGCTTTCATCTGAGATGTGATTTTTTTTTTTTTTTAATTGATTAAATTTAATTAATTTAATGGTTTATTTCCTGGTGGTAACAATATTCTATTTATAAGCAGCATATATCCTGTACATCCTACTTTGCAAAACCAGAGTTTTGGTAAGAAAACTTGGCTATTTCTAGTCAGTGGAAAAAATTAGAATCACAGAGTGATTGAGGTTTCAAGGTCATTAGTCCCACCCCTTGCTCAGGCAGGATGAGCTAGAGCAGATTGCTCAGGACCATGTCCAGTCAGGTATTATCTCCACAGAAGAAGACTCCAAAACCTTGCCATACTAACACACCTGTATTCAAGTTAGCTATATTTATTTCCTTCTTGAATTGCCTAAAAGTTCTCACTGCTAAGTGGTTACACTATTACAACATAGCACAGATCAGTTTTCATCAAACTCTGACTTACTTCTAGGACAACTACTTTCTTAAATTTAATGCAAATTAAACATAATACCTTCCAAATTTGATAATCCTATTAAATAATATAAGAAGCAGAGGAAATCCATATAGAATGAAAGTCACAACAATTTTGACTGAATTCAGTCTCTGTTTTTACAGGTTTTCATCCACTGTACAGATTTAAACAGTATAGTCTGCATTTTCTACTCAGGCACTGAGCCTGTAAAGATGTAATGCACACTTAATTTAATGGATTTCATCTCCATTGAATTCCAAAGCATTAGTTTTCCATGTTGTAAAGTTGTATGGTTGTTCCACCATTGTAGAACTGGTGTTTGTGGTCTGAGAATCAAAGTTTTCTGCAGCTTTGTTGAAGTCTGCTCTTCCTGAAAATTGAACTTTGGAACACTATAGTGTATGACAACATATAAGCTGATAGCATTGCTGTTAACTGTGATGGACTGCATGTTACTTTCTTTCTAAAGTCTAATATATTTTCCAAGTTATTGTCAGCAGAATGGTTTGGCATTCCTTTTTCACTATTGCTCTAGGCAGGTTTTATGAAAGATAATTCTTTCATTACTGTTTACTATCTCTTTCTCCAGAATGTATTGAAATTTGGTAATAAAGTGTATGTTCTTCTGTAAATCTGAGAATTATTGATCCTGATGAAATATTGTAAAAGATATTGCAGTAGTTAAGCAGAGGATTGGGCAGAATGAAGAGGTTGCAAAGTCTGTTTGTCACCAACACAGATAAACAAAAATTCATACAAAATTCATCATTGCCTTTACAGCTCAGACTATTCAGTCAGTAAGAGGTAGTGCTGGACAGTGTGTATGTATGTGGGATATGGTAAGGTGTGGATTTTATAATAAAGGAAGGTGAGTATTCAAACAAAGGAAAAGGTTTGATCTTGGGAGAGAACGCAGAAAAAGGGAGAAGAGTAGTACCCTGAGCCTCAAAGTGTCATGAAGTGACAGAGTGCTGAAGTATTGGTCCTGAGCGCAAAATGGTCAAACAGGAGGAAAAGGAAATCGTAACATGAAATGAGGGAGTATTTCTGAAAAGAGAGCTAAGGTTCTTTTAGATCTTAATGACTGGAAAATTATGGGAGATTCTCAGATAAGAATGGTTGAATCACGTTGTTGAAACTGAGGGCAGAAAAAGTAAAATAACTCATGTACAGAATTGGTGGTGTGCATGTTGACATAAGAGGGCAAGACCTATGATAGATTTGAATGAATGAAATTGAGAGTGGAGACAGGGAAGAGGTGACACAGCGATAAAAATTTATCCCTCTCCTTACTACAGAGTGTCCCAGTTTTCTATTTTAGCACTGAAAGTGAGATGAAGAGTGCCCTTTTTTTTTTTTCCTGAGTTTCTGGCCAGCTTCCTTTTCCCTGTGCCAGAATGTTTCCCTGAGAACCCCTGAACACAACACCCCAGTTTTTCATTTTAAAAATATGATCAGTCTGCAAGGAGAGAAAGAATCTGCAGATTGCCACTGACTTACCAGTTATTTTGGCATCATTTTCCACATGACCTATCTTGGAAGATATAACTAACATTGTGAGTTATGCTTCCAAATGGAAACCTCGATCTTTAATGGTTGATTTTGCAGCACTAGCCAGTCTCACAATTTTTATCTGAGTGACACCTTGGTCTGATGTTTCTCGTATCTGCTATCTTTGCTTTCAGGTCCACCAGTGTAAACATACTAGTATTGTTGTCTCAGTCTATAGAAGTACAATTTATTTTGAATTATGGTCTACCATATCATGAGGGACAATAGAGGTTCAAAATAGACACTGACTTTCTAGAATGCGGTTAGTCTTTTGGTAACCATCCACCTTCATTAGCTGAATGAATATTTAGTATAGCCATCTGAAAAATAAACACTGATTTTCAGGCAGAGTGATTCCAAATATGCTATCGCAGCTAGAAATCTAGAATCTTAACAAAAGCCTCTGGATGTAAATGTAAATTTGGAATATTAAGGATAGAAGTTGGTCAGAAAGAGAAATAAAACCACTGTTCTTTGACAGAAAACATAAAATAGATTCTGACTTCTTCATCCCTACTTATCTGTGAATTATTTGGAAATTCATTTTCAGCATAAGTCCAGTGGGGAGGAAACACAGTCTCTTAGTTCCTCAAAAATTTGCCATCCTACTGGGATAATGGTGCTTCTCCCTCTTTTTGGCAACAAATTAAAAGGAAAAGAACTTTCCTTCTCCATTTGTGCAGAGAAGGTATTCCGCTACCATCTAAAATGCAATTTCTCCCATAATGAGTAAGCTGTAGCGTTTAGCTTCCTTAAACAGCCTCTGGATGGAAGTGCAATGTGTTCCAATATAGTTTGCTTTCACATGTGCAATTTGTTTGTGACGCATGAATCCCCATCAATATGCCTTCTGTAGAAGATGTTACAAATGCCATCAATCCTTTACTTGTATTTGAATCACATGTATAAGGCACTGAGATTTCATAAGATATCAAGCAGATTTTGAGAGGACAGCAGTTTTCATCTCCAGAGGTGAAAAAAAAAAAAAAAAGAAAATCATTTATGTGCAAGTGAAAAGTCAATGTTAAAGAGCAACATAAATTCCTGACAAAGCCTCCCCCCCTTCAATCCTTCCCACTGCCTCTCCGTTGTCATCCTTAAGTATCACCTCTCCTTTCCATCAGGACTGGCACTCAAGGATACCAGATGGCAGCCTCAAGATTGTAGCACCCTTTAATGTCTGCCCTTTACTGTCTGGCAAAAGTGTTGACATTTCTGCCTTGAATGAGAACTGAAAACATTTAAAAATATATTCAACATGAACAGTCAGTGTCTAAGATGTTGTTTACACACTGCTAATGGGCTTTGACTTTAATAGAATGCTCCTTAGGTCTGCAGAACCCATAGTCAGGTGTGAACTGGGTATTTTCTTCTGTTACTTCCATTACATTAGAGAAATAACCAGCCTTGCTGCCCAAGCACTTAAGAGCTGCACATACTAGTTCCATCATCAAATATGAAGGCACTATTATGGGGTTTCTTACAAGCATCAACCAGGCTATTAGAGTACAACCTCCTAGAGCAGTCTCCAGGAAGCTCTGCTTCCTCCCCTAGGAGGAGTTCTTCATTGGTAGGATCAGGAAGAAAACAGGCTCTTTTAAGTTTAAGGGGCAGAACTAAGAAGCTCATGTGCTATTAAAGACTTGAGTCTTGAGGAATCACTGGATCTTAATACTCACCGTCACAGGTTTTTGTCTTTAGTTGTGCAATGGTGTTCAGCAGGTAAATTGTACAAATGTCTCTTCCTTGCCAAAGGTAAACTTAATTTATTGGGTTAGCTGAACTGAGGACAGAAATAAAGGAGTGAATTGTTAATTTTTAAGAGAAAGCTTCAGGAAAATCTCTGGAATTCTTTTTTTCTGAAGGACTCAAAGCTGGGACCTGAATCCATATGACTGGTATTTTCTGTAAAACACTAAACAGTCTCAACATACAGTACAGCAGAGTTGCAAGAAGCTCTTAGTAAGTCATGGTATTGGGCACTGGCTGAATGCACCCCTGACACTTTTGAAGAAAGCACTGCAACTCCTGCAGCTCATTTATAGCACAGTATTATTGCTGATGGACATTAAAAAAACCTGTTTGTCTCTTCTTCATCAGGTAGCTCTTACTATAAAGTTTTGAGATAGCATTTTCTGGTTTACATGTTTGCAGAATTTTCTTTTTCGTTGTTAATTTGTCTTTAAATTATTCCCAGTTGTTAACAGGCAGAATTTTCCCATTAACAACATATATGACCCTTTAGTCTTCAAATATGTGGGACAATTCAACACATATGGGTGACAAAATATCTAACATAATTTACCAACAAATCCCTTGGATTAATGTATACTGCTTAAAGATTTAGCACAGAAGGATTACACATGTCTGGGAAATGAATACTACTTTCTGCTTGCAAACCCTGTATTTTGACAGGCCATGTTGTCTTGAGATGGAACATTGGAAAAAGAATGAATAATTTAATCAGAAATAGATGAGACAAATAGTGTAAGGGACAGTACACGGATTTCATTCTTGAAAGCTGAAGTCTACCCATGCTTCCCATGACCAGCCACCATTGCACACTAAAAGGTGAGCTGGTCAGAAGCAGGTTTCTTCCTGTTAGTTTCTACACCAGATAAATAAAACATTTAGATTGCTAGCAGATGCAGTGAGTTGTTCTGTGGATTTAAGGAGGCACACAGCATTCAGAGTCCTTACTAAAAGGTCGTTTTAAGATTAAAACTACTCCCAGTTGATCTGAAATATTTTAATCTATTTCTTATTCAACAAAACAATGAAAACAGTAGGGTTCATTTCCATGAAAATGTTACGTAAGTTTACTTTTTGCATCCAAGCTTTTATCTGGAATAATATTCCATATGATTTGTTTATGAGAAAAAACAGAATACTATTGTACTTCATTAGACATCTCCCTTCTCTTCCTCAGCAGCATGAAGAACTGTAGGGCAGAGTTATTTTTAGGTAGAGAGAGCAGAGTGAGAAAATCTGTGTCTTATTTAAGAAAAAATACGTGTATTAACAAATAAATATGAATGGTCTCCTTTGATCAAAAGAGGTGAAATAAGCACGCGGGACACAAATGGCTTATGTCAAGGCGTGCTGTTCCTGCATTTCCTTACTCTTCTTTCATATTTCAAATGTTAGTTTATTTCATCTTCACATTAGAACATGCTGAGTGATAGGGTTAGTGAGATGTAGTGTTTTTAAATTCGCACGTCTGAAACCTATTTATTGGTATTTTGATGACATCTAGCGGTGACAAAGCTGTTAGCCAATTTTATATCCTATGCTGATGTGTCAGGATCATTGCATTATGAAGAATGCTTGTGACTGTGGGTGCAAGGCTGGCATTTGGCATTTCGCAAGCTATAGAGGAAAAGGTTCAGCAACAATCCTCTTCTTTCCCTGCCTAATTATAAGGGACAGCAAATTCTGATACTTTTCAATACAAGTGAACTCTTATTCTTGCAGACTGCTTTTAGGATTTCAAAGTCAGGTTCCACGGATATTGTTAAGAGTGGTAGCAAAATAGCAGACTAGCAGCAGAGTTAGCCGATGCCATAGTGAAACCTTGATAGCCAGCCCGTTCTTCAGTCTCCACCAACTGCCAACAAGATAAAAATACTGTGTACAAACTGCAAGTGCTTTTATGTGATAAAGCAATACCTGACAGAGAGCTGCAGAAAACATGGTGGGCTTAGATGTGCCTAAATGAAAGTGAACGAATCTCAGCTGCCCTGGTTGTGAATATCAAACCAGTTTTACATATGTTAGATGGTTGCCTTTGTTAGAATTCACATCCATATCTGCAAAATCAGTCTCAGGCCCAGTGTACGCAATAAAGTAAAAAAAGAAATCAAGATGTGAGAATTCTCTTTTCTCTCCCTCAGAGAATTAGTGTTGAATAGAGATACTTTGGTTGAACAGCACTATTTTCTACAACACAAACATTTTATTTTTAATAAATATTTATGAGGAGTTGGCAGGGGAGGAAGAGGTTATATTTTGTTGATTAGAAAAAAAACAGTGATTCAATAAACGACATTAAGCTACTGGCTTTTCTGCTTTTGTTTCAATACTATGAATACATAGTGAGAGCGTGTGTGAGTGTGTGATTGTGTGTGTGTGTGTGTGTGTGTGTGTGTGTTTGAAAGAGAGAAAGAGTGTGTGAGACAGGTGGCAGTGGGGTTGCTATAGCAATTACTTGTCACTAATGATAGGAGGGTAATTACTGCAGCAAATTCCCACATAGCTATTCAGCACACAAGTTAGACTATTTCCCATCCTAAAATATTCTTTCTGTATTTGCAAGATTACCTTTCTCACCAGATGGCTACAGGCTACATTTCTAAAATTTACAATAGCATAAAACCAGAAGTTCATTAGTTATGGTGTTACTGGCACCAGGATTTAGTCAGCCTATTTTGAAAGAGGCAGTGAAGTTCCATCTTTCGGCATCTACTTTTCTTGAGACACAATGCAAAATTTTGTTTTTCAGAACGCTTTTTGTAAGTTCAATGTCAAAAACACATTGAGGTCACCTTCAATTTTGCATTCGAGTAATCGAGATTAGTATGTGATTGAGTCTGACTCATCACTTAATTGCACAAGATGTAAATCAGGTTTTTCTGCAGTGAACTAATAAAATTAAACTATTAATAACTGTGCAAACAACTGCAAATCAGGCCATGTTTGAAGGAAAATAGACTCAGGCTCTGAGAGAGTCATTGGGAGAGTTTCATTGCAACATGTTCATTAGTATATTTTTCGCTTCCTCTCTTTCCATTATTTGTAGCTTGACAGTGGCTTGTCACCTCATGCAAATCAGAAGAAAATCTACATTGCATTTCATCTTTAGGCTGGTTCATTCTGCAGTGTTTAAAACATTTATAAAGGAATAAGTATAGATGCAACTTCTTTGCTAATATACATAATGTAATTTTTTGGGTTTTTTATGATCATCAGTAATGATATAGTTTCAAAAGGTGTGTGTCTCATTTCCACAAAAACGTGGTGTTACCTTGGCTACGGTATTTCTTAATGATTCTTTTTTTCTTTAATGATTTTCTTTATCCTTTTACCTGCCTTTTACCAATGTAAATATGGATTACGGGCATTACCTTTTAATTAACTGGTGGCAAATATGTGGCATTACAAGCTGCTTTAGAGAGTTCATTCCCCCCACCCCCCCCCCAGCTGGCCAGACTGTGAGGATGTGAGGGAATAGACAATATTTTCTGTCATTTCAAGAAGATAAAGTAATGGATTTCATAACTACAGGCTGGAAAGATAGCACCTAGGCTTCCTAGGAGGATGAGATTGTCTATTGTGCCATAATTAACAAATGTTTGATGCACTCCAACTTAAGTGTATTTCTTTCTGACTCGCTTGTAAAACGTTAAACTGTGAATCTCCAGTCACTGGTATTGAAAACAGTGCAAATCTGCTTACCTATAATTATTTCACTTTCCATCCTTCAGACAATTTACGAAGAAATTAATATTTTCCCTTTCTGTTTCTCCAACATTGCATTTTATTAATGTAAAGAAAAGATAACTGTTATTTGGTGGACTAGTATTGCTAAAAGAAACCCTTATAAATGCAACTGTTAGCACTTACCTTTTAGTACAACTGAGTTATTTCAGTTCATAGATAAAAACAAGTTAATATGCTGGAAGTTAGAATTCACTTGCCAGCTGGTGACCTTGTACAGTAATTAAAACAGTACTTGCTATAACAACATCAATAATTGTATGTTTAAATAAGATTTTCACAATTTCCTTTCCTTTGTTTATGCCTTAGGTGAACATTTCATAAATGGGAAGGTTGATTTATAATCTGCTTCTGATGTGTGAATCAGTAAATCTTATGAATCAGTTTCTCCTCAAAGACAGCTCTTGAATTCCCAAGGATTTTGTGAAAAGCACTTCCCATTTTTCTCACTAAAAATATATAGTTTGATGCCAATTAAAATTCAGTGCACAGTCTATCCAGTAACCCTGATAATCAGTAAAAACATGTCAGAGAGCAAGATGGTTTCTCCAACTGAATGGAAATCTCAACAAGCAGTTAACCTGCAAAAGGAAGAAATTCATTACTGGGATAGCTTGCTGCCTTACAGCACTTGAAAAGCTGATTAAAGAAATAATGACGTGAAACGATATAAAATCCTGGCAAAAATGCTAGGGAGGATGATGATAGATATTTCAGATTGCCCTGGTACTTTTTTTTTTGGCTCAGAACAACCACAAAAAATATTGATTTGAGCGCTACGTGTATGTTAATGTACAAGAATGACGATTTCTTAACCAGATCCCCATATTGCTTTTATTATTTCAGCTCTTTGACTCTTGATGACTCAAGTTCAAGTCCCAGATGGACTTCTGACCAGCAGGGTAGCTTATTTCAGAATCAAGAGAGAGAGAAAATGTGTAAACTTGGTAAAGCGCTCCACAAGCTCCAGCTTGCAGAGCTCACAGACATTGCAGCCCATCCAGCTCACAAACTCTCACCTAATACAACATGCTGTAAGTTGTGAAAAAAATGTGTTTAAGCATAAATAGTCTCGACTGGCTTCAGGAAGTAAAACCGTTCCCTTGGTTTAGTCAACACATTGCTTGCTGGGGAAGCTGAGGGGCCAATGTCCTAGGCTCACCAGCGATTTCTCCCTGCAAAATGAAAGTTAGCAATAATTGTGTGTATAATATTGTCTATTAGGTGGTGCATAAAGGCTTGCATTGTATGTACATACTGTAATTGTATAGAAAACATTACAGAGTGAGCCTGCTTTTAGCTTGAAGCCTCATACAGTGGTAATTAAGGAGAACAGTCTTTTGATTTGCTACTATTTGCAGTTCTGCAGGAAAAACTGAGTTTAGGCTATCTTGTGCGGTGCATTGTTGCCATGTTTAATCTTTTGATTCGGTAGGAACAATTACATGCGATGCCTATGGGGAATTTAATTGCTTAGCTCCTGCTTCTACAGCAATTGTAATTATGGTGCAGTATTATTTGGGGGAGGGGGGAGAGAAGAGGGGAAGGAAAAAGAGAGAGGAAAAAAAAGTGTGGTATTTTTTAGAACATAGCACTGAATAATACCAAGGTTAGATTTATACAACAGCATAGCTCTGAGAATTAGCTTCCAAAATTAACCCTGTGTTTCTCTTGATGGGAGGCCAGGCAAAATAAAGCATTGGTTATTGTAAATATCCACATGTAAAGCTTTCCATTCAAACCTATCAAACGCATTTATCCTCCTGATACATGTGGGAGTTAGCACAGCTTCTTTTTTTCCCCCTCCTTCTCCAGCTGAGGAAACTAAGGCACAGAAGTGTGCTGCTTGATTTGTCTTTATGAAAAATCCAAAAGACAGCAAATTAGTATGTGAGAAATTTTTAATTTCTAGCATTTCCAAGTGCCTTTTACTTTTCAGGGATGCAGCTTTGAAAGAAACAGAATGGGCAAAACCTGTGCCTTTTTAAGCTATACAACATTTAAAAATTCTGTAAAATGGAGCATAATAAATAAATGAATAAATGTTGCTGTGCATTATTCTGCTGATAATTCCTGTTGAACAGAATTGAAGATGTCATTGTCTGAATCATCCTGCACAATCCCAACCAAAGGAAATTGTAGACAGGATTATCCTATTGCATTCTGAAGGAAATTTTAAAGAGAATCCAAGGAGCACTACTGTATTAGAATTTCTTCTTTTCCTTATAGAAAAGAAAGAATGATCACGGGTTTATTTGCAATAAGGCATTTTTATTTCTTTCATCATCTATATGATTTTCAGAACTGATCTTGATGGCAATTAATGTAGAAATTAAACTGTCACTGGGAAGCCCTCCAGTGCCTTCACAAGTCAACACTAGTGGTATACAGATCAAAATCAGAACCGCAGAATAGAGCCCATTGTGGTTGAAGTACTCATAACATTTAATAGTTATGCTGAGGTTTATTTGTCTCAAATAAATACCAATCATGCAGAAGTGAAATTCACTCAAAAATTTCCAGAAGTTACCTGTTCCCTTGAACATCTGCTATAGTCCCCTTTAAATGATATGCAACATGGCCAAACACGTGCCCTATAGATAGCAAAAAGGAAACCCTCTCCTTTGGTATAATTATACTCTACCAGAAATATACGTTTAAGATAACTACTAGGTTTTTCTCTTTGCAGCCCATCAAACATAAGTTTAGTCATGCCAGGGAAGATATAATGCTATAATTGCCTGTATGAACCTTGGTAGCATTTAGACAATGTGCTGCAAAGTGAAGGTGCACAGTACATACTCCTGCAGATCTGCTGCTGTGATTAACCTGAAAAACTTTGTATGAGAAAGAAAGTAACTAAGAGAAATGTGTTTTCTTCAGATAATTATTAACTTCTTTTGATACTGACATCAACAGAACTGACAGGATCTTCTGAAAGTCAAGATTACCTTTCTGGAAGTTTTGCATTCTTTGTCATTACAAGAAAAAATACCTCCATTGGCATTTTAAGCTTTTCCCAAGTTTTGTATTAAAAACCAAAGGAGTCGATGGAAGATCCTCTGAAGGCCAAAGGGAACAAATCTTATACAAGAGCCGCTCCTTTTTTTTTTTTCCACACAGTATAGCCTCCTTTTTTCCAGTTAGTAACTGTAACTACATAGAGTTATGACAACAGCTAGTCATTTCACTGAATTAGCAGTTCCATCTGTGAACTATCCATATCCGATCTGCCCGCCTTCTATGACTATTTTGTAAAATACTTCTGGACTGGAACAAGACTGGTCAGGTTTTCCACTCAGATGTAAACTGTGTGCTCAAATCCAATCTGATAATCTCCCTGAGAATTTAGGACATGGGAACTGCCGTTTGAACACCTGTACTTTGCCACCATCTGGCCAAACAACACTGGAGAAGTCATTTGAGGTCTTCGTTCTTTGAAATTCTCATTTGTAAAGATACTGTCAACCAATATTTGCAAATTGCTTTGCGCTTCTGTTGTAGGTTTAAAGCCATTTTTGTCTTTACCTTAAAACCATGTTCTGACTTTGTTTCCTCCAAATTTACATATCTAACCCCCAACCAACCAACCGCAAACTGCATCCCTTGTTTTATAATGTGAACAGTGCAGGCATAGGACATAAGAGAAGAGACTCTAAACAGTCAGTCTGAATGCACTCTTAAACATGCCTTTCCATTGCAGATATTTGCAAATGAAACCTCGTGATGTAGCATTTAATTCCCACGAGAAGTGCTATTCTCATTATATCTTCTGTCTGTATACAAGCTTCTGCTGTGTTACTTGTATTGCCATTTTCAGCAGGGACTCAGAAGAGAAAGAATAGAAACTCACACAGAATTACTAAACTGTAACACAAAGATAATGAACTCTAATGCAGCAAATTAAAAGACTGAGAAGTTGTCAGCCCGTGTAAAAATAGGGAGAAAAAGAGCATTATTCCATACTTTTGAAGCATTCTTCAAAGCTCAGAGAGCCTACTAAGTGAAGCAGTCCAGTTAATCTGCCTAGAGCTCCTCAGTTCGGTTCTCTTTACAAAAGAAATCCAACCAGACATTTTTAAGAGCAATTATTTTTTTATGAAAAGGAAATAACTAAGACCCAGAAAAGCACATTAGGGGCTAGAAGACACACCAATCAGGAAATGGTTTAAGATCCCCATTCAGCTCAATTTGTTTTAAAGTATTTCAAACGCTCTGAATACAGCAAATTCTACAGATAGCCAAGTGGCTGGGACACTTTGTGCATATTGCCAAAAAGATTTAAATGCAAAACCAAGACTCTTGTTTCCTAAAACTGTGGAGGGTGATTATAACACTGTCTAGTCTTAAGGCAAAACCATGTTTCACTGGTTTTATGTATTTCTCTACTACAGTCCTAATGTTCCCTTTCTGTTTAAATATACCTACAGAAGGACAAACCCCCACAGAAAACTGATAGCTTCAGAAACGGTATGGAGTTGGCAAAATAGTGCCCTAGTTCACAGTATTATCAACCACAAGCATCCAAACATCATGAAATACTCCCTGTCGTTTACTTTGGGACCAAAAATATATAACAGTTTTAAAATATGCATTTGATAATACACTTCAGAATTGTATTTACTTTCATTTTTAAAACTCTTATGAAAATCTAAATCCCATGTTAAATTTTATTTGAGAAACATAAAGTCTAGGAACTTATACTTTTATTAAAACAAATCCTCAACTTCCCCTCTATCCAAATAATTTTAGCAGCTGCAACATACAGAAATGCACTACATATCACAAGACCGTGTTAAAAACTGAAAGATGAAAATGTTGGATCTACGGGCTGCAGTTCAGTTTTATTGCTCAAGAAATTTATGGGTATTGTCTTGTGAAAGGGTACAAACCTATTGTAATCCTGATCTTTTCAAGTAACTTGCAACCTGCAAATGTTCTGACACATTTAATCAATGGGATTGGGTCAAGTTTGGCATTTTTATTTCTGGAAAAAAAATGAACCATCTGAATCTCTTAGTCAGGATAGAAACCTGAGAGCTGAAAGAAATGAGGGCAAGGTTTTCAGATTTTTGTGGGAAAAAGCACTGCCACCCAGGAAATCTAATATTCAGCTGTGTCTGCAGGTTATAGACAGCTACGATATAATCTTTCAGCAGAATGAAAGACTTGCAAAGTCCTTTGCAAGGCTTGCAAGACAGAACAATTCAGAATATTTCAAACAAGACTGTTGATTGTAAAAGCACATTTTCTTTTCACTTACCCACATTTCTGATTTTAAGGGCCCACACAGTAATGGCAAAGCATAGGGAGCTGAAAAACCCGTAAAAGCTGCATACAGAATCCCTGCTATCTGATCAAACACAAACAATTTGAGAGATTTCATAAGCAACTGCAGCTACTTGAATGATAAATTAAAAACCTTCACTGAGAGATAATACATGAAATAATGTCTGTTAAAGAAAAATTAACACATGGGCATTAAACCAGAATATTAATATAGCAAATGGCAAAGACAAGATTTGTTCCTAAGACATGTGGAAACTATTTCAGAGATTTTCAGTAAAGAAGCACTGTGTCAGAGACACAGTGAAAGCAGTTGGTCTCCACATTTCAGCACAAGTTGCACCACACAATGCAAAATAAAGCAGAAGTATATCAATAAGCATATAACTAGAAGATAAAGCTGTTCTGATGGCAGCAGTCATGCAGGAAAAGACTCTTTTCTTGGATCTCATAAAAATTAACATGACAAAACTTTCTTTCAGATGACATATTTGTGATATTGGAAACAAATTAACATTAGAGAAGGATTAGAAGTGATAACTTGGTGGAAAAAATATGAATTATGCCATTTTATATGCAGGTGCACGTTGCAAATTCACAGTGGCAACTTCACATTGCAACACAAAAGTTTCCAAACGCAAAACCCTAAGGTGGGTTCTCATTAGTGAATAAAAAGGTGAGAAAACAACCCACAAACCTTAACTAACTTACTAATATCCAAAAGTTATGATATATATCATAGATATAACACTGAAAACTGTGTAAAACACTTTTATTACATATAAAATCTCATCAACATTCAGGCTAAGTAAAAGGTGACCGTGATTGAATTCTCCATCAATGACTAGAATATCAGTGTTTACCACAATAAAGCAAAACTATTTCAAAAGTGTTATAGAATAAGAGGTTTAAGTAGGTGAACACAATAACTGTCAACATAAGTGCTGCTAATAAAGATGAGAATAAACCTTCCACCCCAGTGGAAGACACTAGTGTGAAAGTAGAATTAAGGCAAGAATGACAATTGCATGTAGAAGAAATGTGACTTCAACCTTTCAAAGTAATGGTTAAGTGATTCATTCCATGGTCATGATAGCTATTCTTGCAGATCACTCTGGTTACACTCATTCCTGAGGGTCAGTCCTGTAAGAGGTACCCAAGCTAAAGAAAACTAATGCTCATACATTTCCCCAGTTCTTTCAGGATACTCAAAATGTTCCTATGTTCCACCACTGACAAATTCTTACTTGATCACTAATAGTGAAAGTCATTGCACACAACAAAAAAATGCTACAATAGAAGCCCAGCTGAATCAGGTTTTTTGGGTAATAATCTCCTGGGATTCAGTATTTAACCCTATGAACAAGTGTCCAGTGAGACATAGAATCACCTTAGCTAAAAATTTGTCTGTCTCACAGAGTGTGCTACTAAGTGATTTTATTGGGTATTTGTTGCTATTTTTATTTGGCGTTACGTTTTCTTTTCATTTGCATTGAATGGTAAGCAAACCAGTCTCAGCTTCAATTAATTTAAGCATTAAAATAGACTGTTTCATGGAATCTAGCTTCATTTGAGGCAGAGTCTGTGTTCTTTTTTGCATTATCTTTTCCTATCCTTCAAAGAATGTTTCAAGAAAAATGTTTATAAAAACTTCTTTTTGTTCTGCTAACCCTGCAAACTAAACATGTTTCATTTATTTTTAAATTAAGTGAAAATTAGCCAGGTGTGATAGATAAGCTTTCTATACACAGGTCTAAATATTGACAAAAGGAGACGTGTCACTGGAAAAATCATCAGTCTAGCAATTATCACGTTAGCATGTTAAGTGGAAAAAGATGTGAAACTTCCAAATGTGTCAATACAGATTATTTCATTTCCACCAGCCATCAGCTATACTGTGAACATCAGTGCCTTAATGTCTACTCAGCAGCAGGTCAGCTTTTCAAGCAAATACCTTAATGTGGCATCTAGAATTGTCAGTTCTGCAGCAAAACTATGTATTACGCCTTCAGAAATGGGCTGCCAAGCAAATATTAGACATTTCTAGAAGGTCAGAAAGTACCATGATAAAGCCAGAGAACAGGGACAGGAACAAGAAGTCAGCTAGGACTGTCTTTCTCACAGACATGGCAGTGACCTTCAGGCCTCAACCTGGGTGGACAGGGAACAAAGCAGAAGGACCTGGTCACCATTTCCCCAGAGACAAATTAGCAGCAAAGAAGAAAACATGCTAAACTCCTTTCTATTAGTGGGTCCAGAAACCAGCTGTGATTTTAACATCTGGTTCTGCCAGACTAAATCCAATCTCCTTCAGTACTGTCCTGATCCCTTTACAACTGCCTGCCCAAAACTTAAATGGGATTGGCAGTTAAAAAAGAAAACCTTTTCCTCACTTTCTTCCAACCTCTGCTACATATTTCAGATGCCTAAACATTAATAATTTTTCAGATAAGGAATGTATTTTCCATTTTCATAATCTAGTGAATACCACATTAGTTGCAAGACAGTTTAACCTTTTCAATTGCTGCTGTCCATCAAGAATTTTTCAGTAAGTTAAATTAAGGTGCCTTCATTAGTGAGTAGCAGGCAAAGTAAGGAAGACAGAAAAATGATCAGTGTAGTGCATTTAAAACATAAAATTTTCTTTACAATGTAAATAACTCATTTCAAGAGTCCTGAGTGGACTAGTGCCTAATAACTGGCAAATTTGTAGCAGCTTACAGGAGCTGGAATCAGGATGGATAATAACTCTCAGGATACATTATTTTGGAGGGGAAGCTCACAGAAAGTTCTTACCCCAGTGTGACCTAACAGCATGAGATGAATACCCTTGAGACCAATTAAACTTTAAGGCATCGCATACAATCTAAGATTTTTTAGTAGATTTAAACAAAATAATCATTTACTTTTCAAAAAGCCAGCACTACATAATGTGTGCTCAAAACGTGAGACATTTTTGGCAATGATTTATCTGATATGTGTCAATATAAGGGTAGGAGTAGAGGCAGTACCTTAAACAAAGCCTGGGGACATCTATAGAAAGAGTAACACTGATTTACCATTACTGTGATATAACGCTTACTGTGACCGTTACTGAATGACTTCAGGCTACATTGTGTAATTTGTATGGGTAGTTTTGTTAAGAGCTATAGTACACTACTGTTGTATTCCGGCTAGATTATGTCCCTCCTTTGCAGACTCCTCTAGGAGAACGCATGCAGGCAAGGTAGAATTTATGATGCAGCTTGATCCCAGAAATCCAGTTGCTGAACTTGTTTATAACAGCATTCACTCAGACCTATTTGGGTGAAGATGAACAAAATTTTCTTAATTTTATTTGCACTGATTTTTCTTAGAAACATCCTCGTTATTTTAAGCCTCCTTTGCCTCAGCAGTGAATTATTCAGGGCACTGATGGGATAGTGCAAACATTATTGAAACTACTTTACCAGAGAAACAAATCTGTATATGCTGATTTTTAGTAAGTACTGACAGATTATTAAGATGTATTACTTTCCCATCTATTTCCTTTAAGAATTTTACTGTTCTTTGACTTTAGGCAAGAACTGCCAAGCACATAAAACAGGGACAAAAAGGTGACATTCAGATAAATATCACAATTTTTATTGAAGCGCCTCTATGAACAAATAGGTTTTCCCCATATTTCACTGCAAATAGTTTGCACTGTATCAAATACAAGATATTGCAATCATCCCATTCTTCCCTTTTTAAATGTTCTCAGGAGTCCAGGGCTTGCAATCTCCAGAAATAAATATTTCAAGATAAAATTTCAAAAGCTAACAGGAAAGGTATTTTAAGATTTCCTTTACGTCTTTTTTTACTCTGCCTTGGTGCTCAGCATCATGCAAGATTTGGCCCCAAGTCATGGAGATTTTAGGCAATAGTTTCCCCATGCTTAAATTTTAAAAGTAGTTGCCATAGCAACTGCCAGACACAGCATATGGTGTGTCTGTTACCTCCAAAATAACAGAGCAATTTCTAAAGAATTTTCTTTACAATATGTTATGAACCTTTGTACTTTTTACAATTTTTCAGAGTGCAGTATAAGGTACTGTTGTTCCCTGACATTCTCTTCAAGTTGAATGCTCATTTTGTAATTTTCTCTTTCATATTAGGCAAATATTTCCCTCTCTTTCTTGTCTTTTTTGTCTCCCAATATTCAGCAAAACATGAAAGAATAAAGTGAAGAAAAGGAGACATCTATTAAGCTATATCTAAAGATTTTACTTAGTTTCGCTACAATGTTACTTTTCCTTCATGGTGACAATCCAAAAGACAAAAATACAGACAAAGACAGAATACAGAAAAAGACACAAATCTTATTGAAACTTCTTTAATCTACAGGTGCTGGGCAGTCAGACACTTTACAGAACTATATGCAGCCTTCAGCACTTTGAACCCTGTACCTGCCCAGCATCTCGCCTTCAGTGAAGACCTAATACCTGCCTCAAACAAGAGGAACTCAGAAACACACCTATCACCTCTTGTTCAGCAGGCAGTACATTCTCCTTGAATAGCCAAGAACTATGCTGAAGACCCTCTTCCAAGACGGCTTGGCTCTACTGTGTGAAGCTCCCGAAAAGAAACCCCCTAGGACAGCTTGCAAGTGGGATGACACTACCTACCTTTATCCACACACTGGAGAAGATCACGCTGTCCAGCAGAGCTCCCAACAGTTAAGCATTTCAGTGGGTGCCTGGCCTTGCAGAATCATATGCAGATTCGGGAAACAAGGGAAATGGGCCTTTATTCCTCTTTCTGCCCGTTTGTAGTTGTATAGGCTGAGACAGGATTAAAAGAATAGTTACTAGGATACGTAATAATGTTCTGCTCTCTAATTCTCTGTCCCCCGAGTCCTTCATTCTGACAACTTTCTGCAGTTAAGGCATCTTCTGCATAAATCTTCTAAAAAATTAAAAAATAAAACTCCACCAAAACAGGATGCAAGAATGCACATTTAATTCTTCCCCTGAGGAGAAGCTAAGAAAGAGAATGAACTACCCATTATACATTTAGCTTAATGCACAACTACAAGGTGCTGGCACTACCCTGATGAAGATAGAAGATGGTGTAAGAATAGGATGAAATATTTTAATGGGAACTTTGCATGTTTGGTTCTTGGGTTGTTTTTTTTCTTTTATTTACTCTTCATTTACCAGGGTTACTTCTCAGGAAAGGGGTAATCATACTGTAGGTAGAATTCCATGGGATTACCTGCAAGAAATCCATGGCCAAATGTTTTGCCAAGAAATGCTGGTATTTAATTAAGAAGTAGCATGGTTCACAGCAGCAGTTTATAGTGTAGATACATCTTTTGAAACTTCATTTGCTGCCTGGGCAAAGGGAGAAAGAGACCAAAGAGCATAGCAGCAGGTACTGTTTGTGGGCAAGTGTATGTTTCAGTAAAGGCTGAACAACTGTGCTGTGGGATAAAAGGGATAAATTTTTGCTGCTAAAAAGAGGCTAGTGACAGCTTTTTTTTTGCTAGTAATAGCAGTTGAGGTTAGCTAACAACCACAGTTATGAGAAAAGCAATGGCAATAACTGGGTTTTAGCTGCTAAATGGCATACAACAGAAAGAGAAGGAGGGTCATGTGTGAGTTTCACGTCATGTTAGTCATGCATTATCAGTTTATTAACCTGGAGCACTTAGGAGAAGAAAATTACTTATGGTGTCATGACTGATTGAAGTATAGTGAGAAAATATGATAAATATGTTAAATTAATAAAAAAGACAACATATTTATTGTATATAATGTAAAAGTTGTGATAAAATGAAAATTCAATAATGTACGAAGATATAGTTGTAATACACCATGCCACACTTTGTTATGCTGTAGATAATATCATAGCACACAGGTAAATCATGAGTGAAGGTCACTTCAGTACCCAAGAATGTAATGTTTCTCTTAAATTTGTAGTTTAATTGGTTTCTGTGGCTTAGTTTTCCTTGCCAGCTCATGGATGGCATGATCTGTTGCATAAGACACACACTTGACATTAGGGTCTTCACAAGTCCCTAAAGGAACACTTGATCTCTTCCCTACTTAATCACTTCCCTCTTCTGAAACAACCCCTTTTCACTGACTCCTGAATTTTTCTAGCTCTGCTCTTAGCAATCAGCCACCAGACCTCTTAGTGTACAAGAGGAGGCTGAAAGAAGTGGGTTCGTTCAATCTTAAGAAGAATAAGCAAAGGGGAGAACTTACTGCTCTTATTGCTGTCTTCCAAGTACCTACTTAGAAGCGTATGGAAGCCTAAATCCTTCTAGAGCACCCAACAACAGGATGCGAGGTGGTGGACACAAATTGCAATATGGAAAATTACAATTATACATTAGGAAAAATATTTTCACCATAGCCAAACAGTGGAACAGGTTTCCCAGAGAAGTTGTGGCATCACCACCACTCAGAACTCAATAGAGCAAAAGGCACTGAGTAACCCATTTAAGTTGGTCTGGATTTGCAGGGGGAAAGCAAGGGGCCAGATGACCTCAAAAGGTCTCTTCCAAGCTAAATTACATGGTGATTCTGTGATTCTATTCAACTTCAGTTCAGGAGAGCTCAGCAGGCAGTGTTTGTGATTTATTGTAGAAAGTAAACTAATTGAAAATCTGAGTATGCCTGACAGAATAAGTCCCAGTTATAAGTGAAAGGGTGTGATTTACCCAACAGTAGTTTGTGCCACAGAGGGAGTGGCTGGTATTTTTCTCTTTGGGATGTATTTTTTTTCAATATTGGTATAGAACATGTTGAATTCAGTAGAGTTATGCCTGATGAAAATATAAATAGCACAGAATCAACTCCTAAACACAAATGCAACAAAAATAAAATAATTGATAAGTTTCCTCTCAGTGTTGCTTATTCTATTCCAGGAAACATAGAACCCAATAAGTTACATTCAAAGCCCCTCTATAATTAAGTGTAAGGGAAGTATATTCCTACAGTGTATTAGTGACTCCATGTAAACATATTTTCCTCCTGAATGGTTATAAACAGGCACATCATAACCTCATTTTTAGCTTTCTTCCACATTATAAATTCATCTTTCTCTTTGCAAAATGTCACTTTCTTTCCAGCAGGTTAATCCCAGGAGGTCTGGTAACTAAATTACTCCATTTAAATATTCCACATATCTGTCAAGACTCAAAAGAATTCTGTAGTGTCAGTTTAAATATAAATATATATAATTCTAGTTAATAATCATCACTTCAAGTCTGTTATGAAAACTGTATTAGTCATTCAGAGTGTGTGTGATGTTGTGTATGTATGCAGCATTTGTTGCAGCTTTTTCATTGATTTATTGGTTAAAAAACCAACCATACTAACTGTAACACATCAATGATCTCATGAAGAAAACAATGCTTTTCAGAGGTACACTTGTCTATAAGTTTTTATTCTAATTACTTGAGGAACAGTCTGAGCTTTTTATACAGAAAAGCTGAAAAATTATATAACACTGTAAAAGCAAATACTACCAAAACATACTTGACATTTTTCATTTCCCTATCATTTCCATCTAAAGAAAATCTTTTCATTTACCAGTGACCAGAACTTTATCTTTTCTTGGTAGGGGGTAGGGAGGTCTGGAAGAGTTGACAATTTTCTGCCACTTTCTAAATAGCCTCAAAAACTACACAGTCAAAAGACAAGCATCTTAGCCACTTAGAAACTAAATTTGTAATGTTGATCAAATATAGATCACAGTTTCTTTTCCTCAAGTTGAATGTGCTCATCAGGTCTTTATTCACTTAGCCTGCTAGAATAGCCTTTGCAATACAGGTAAAAGTGTCACTGTTTTTACAATGAAAGTTTCAAAGCAGCAGAACAAGTATCCTTACGCCCAGCAAACACAACTAATACCAACGAATAGCATTTCAAAGCTTTTAATCTCCATGACAACCCACCTCAGATTCTTCAATAAAATGCCACTTTAAATGCACGCAAACGTACTCACTTATGCACACTTACTATGTGTTCATAAAAGTCACCAGTGCTGTACACCTTAAAAACATATATAATGCCACTGATGTCTTCTGTCTCTTGGAAAACTAATCAGTCAGTGCTCCAGATAAAAACTTAATCTGTATCCTTCTGCTTATATTAACTGTTGAATAAACAAAAGGCAAAGAGATGCATACAAAATATGTCTCAAAAATATAAGGACATACCTTGAGTTTTGGCAAACATCAGAAGAAATACGTGACATTTATATAAATCAGAAGAATCACTTCAAAGACCTACACAACAAAATCACACATTGCATAGCAGAATTATTCACAGTACTTTTTCTGCCTCAAAAACGAAACAGTTGTCTTAAATATTATGAGCAGAGTGCTCACTAAGCTGCGTGAGTAAGGATCCAATTATTGATATGAGTCAGGTACTGATGTAAATGCGGCTCACACCTAATACTGGAAAATCACAACAAATTTTAAAAGACTGCCCAAAGTTCAATATAAGCCAGTCCAGGAAATGTGACATTACAGAGCTTTGCCCGCATAAAGGAAACAGATACCTGCTGCCATTTGCCCAGCTTGCAATACTGCATTTACAAATCTCACTAATTACAGTCCGTTCTCATAGAATCAAAGACTGGTTTGGGTTGGAAGGGACCTTAAGGTCATCCAGTTCCAACCCCTTGCCATGCGCAGGGACACCTCACAGTAGACCAGGTTGCCCAAAGCCCCATCTAACCTGGCCTTGAACACTGACAGGGATGGGGCAGTTACAGCTTCTCTGGGCAACCTGTGCCAGGGCCTCACCACCCTCACAGTGAAGAATCTTGCCTGGTTTGTGTTTTTAGGACTACTGGTGCTGCCAAGGTCTGTAACACACCTGCTGGGAGGATGTACAGTATCAGTGCAGAATGCAGTGTTGTCACAAATGAAGGATAGTGTATGCTCAGACCTGGAAGTGGGCCTGCCAAACTTTAATTTGCATGGCCTGAATGGATAACCGCAGCTACAACTTGTACCCTCCTCCAGCCTGTGGCTTCCAAAGGCAGCATGCCCCCTGCGCCAAGCCTCTGCTCCAGCAAATCCTGCCAGCATTTCTACAGAACCTGTTTTAACAACCTCTCATATCTAGCACACCTACCCAATCACAATAGACTTTATTAGTAAGGGTTAACTGCATGTTTCAAATATGATTTGTACCTGTTAAGCTACTCTGCAGGGTAACAGCTGACAAACTGAGCAGATCTCTTTTCTCCGCTTTCTCCCAGGCTGTGTCAAAGGGTAGCCTAGCCATAGAAAAGAAGAAAAGGAAAGAAGGAAAGGAAAGAAAGGAAATTGGGAAAGGAAAGGAAAGGAAAGGAAAGGAAAGGAAAGGAAAGGAAAGGAAAGGAAAGGAAGGAAGGAAAGGAAAAAAGGAAGGAAAGGAAAGGAAAGGAAGGAAGGAAAAAGGAAAGAAAGGAAATTGGGAAAGGAAAGGAAAGGAAAGGAAAGGAAAGGAAAGGAAAGGAAAGGAAAGGAAAAAGGAAGGAAAGGAAAAAGGAAGGAAAGGAAAAAGGAAGGAAAGGAAAGGAAAGGAAAGGAAAGGAAAGGAAAGGAAAGGAAAGGAAAGGAAAGGAAAGGAAAGGAAAGGAAAGGAAAGGAAAGGAAAGGAAAGGAAAGGAAAAAAAGAAAAGGGAAAGGAAAAAAGGAAAAGGAAACAGGAAAAGGAAAACAAAAACACCACCCCTCACTTTCTCATGAGTCTGCTCATCACAAGACCTTTAATCACAATGAGCATGATCAGTGCACAGCAGATGACATAAAACTTCTGTGAACCTCGCTGCCGGCCTGGAAGCACAGGTTAAAAACTCAGCAGAGAGAGCTCTTAAACAGCACCAGGTATCTTTTGGGATCGACAAGAACAGAAAGTCTTAGCATTCTCCTTAACTGTTCCTTTCTGCACTGACCTCTGCTACAGAACACTAGGCATAGAACAAAGGCCACTTCAGCGCACCTGTATTTGCATGGTATGTCACAGGATTTTAAGGGCTTAGGAAGGGTTCATGTTGAAAGCCTTCAGTGAGAATATGAATGGCTTGGCCCCTAAAAGAATCTCAGAAAGCATTATGGGTGCAGGCTAGTTGGCTTGTGTACTTTGCTAAAAGACACAACAGAGCTGTGCATCAGAAAATGTGAAGAGGCAGGATGGGTGGGAGAGCATTCTGCAGTGCTGGAGCAACCACTGCTGCACTACATAGCTAGCACGTAGGCATCATCGAGAAGAAATCTATCAGATATGTTAACTTCACTTATTCATTTAAGACTAGCACTTTAATAAAAGTTCCTGGTTTATATCAGCACTAACTTTTGCTGTTATATTCAGTCCTGCTTCCTGCAGTCCAAGTACATCTTACATAATGTACCAACAATAATAATGCTTTCTGTCCCAAAAGCCTCCGGTGTGGCCCTCCCCCTTCCTATGACTCTGTCAATAGTGAAGACATGTTGTGCATCCTAAAATGGTATTGCATTACACTATAAAACAAAGATAACTTGCTTAAACTTTGTGAATAAATGCCAAATTAAGTTTATTTTCAAACTTCAGTACATTAAGCCTGCACTCCATTTCACTGCCAGCCAACAAAATAAGTCTGTCAAAATGTATTCCTCAAAAGTTCCTGCTCTGCCCTGTAACTTGTTTGCATAATACCTTCCCTGCTTGAGAAACTTCAATATGAATTCTCATTGAGACAGAAACTCATCTGCCTTTTAGTTAGGCATTTATGCTCGTTCTGTATCTGGCAAAAAGACAGAAAGTATAAAAGGCCAAAATCTAATTTTTTCCCTAAAGATGACTTAAAATCTTTTCTCATAGTAATAAGTAGAGCTCCAGGGTGACAGAGGTATACAAGAGTTTACAAGGCAAAATAAAACCTTACTGCAAAAAAACTATTTGAGATGCTTTCTCTTCTAGCCTTTCATTGATGACCAGTTGCATCACTTCGAAGTTTTCATTATCCTCCCCCCATAAAAATGGTCCACCTAAGTTACCAAAATATAATATATAATATATAATCTCCTCTCATTCATGTTGAATACTGCATGGAACCTCAAAATATTAATACTTGATTGTACTGTTTAGACTGAACATCTAAATTTCTTACCTAGAGTTTCCCTGATATGCTTTGTTTTGTAAGCTGATGCTGATAGTGACAAAAAGAGTTTAGCTGTTATTTATTATTTAGGTACTTATTACTCAACAAAAGGTCACTTTTAACTTTAAAGGTAACTTTAAGAGTTAACTTGTTTTGAATTTCTAAAATGCAAGGAGCCCCAGATTGGTCTGTCCACCTCTACAGCAGGAATCATCACAGAACATGAAGCCTGTAGAGAGTAACCTTATTGTTTTCTCACTATTTCTTGAAGGCATTGTTAAAATCAAATTAAAAAAGACAGCAAGTTGGACTTTTCATGGTGCCTGATACAGTTCAGAGTAGATTAAGAAAGCCACAAGTTCAGAGATACTAATTCTTATTAATCACAAGGATATCTTTTACACTATAGTGACCACATTGATAACAACTTCATTCTCAATAGAGAACCCTATGAACAGGTAGCAAAAACTTTTGTTGCCACCTGTGGTGGTTTAAACCCAGCCAGACAGCTTGTTCACTCACTTCCCCCGCTTCTTTCTCTCCCCCTACTCCCAGAGGGACGGAGAGGAGAATCAAAAAGAATGCAACTACCACGGGTTGAGATAAGAACAGTTTAGTAACTAAGGTATAACACAAATCACTACTGCTACCACCAATAATAACAATGATAAAGGAAATAACAAGGGAAGAGAATACAACACCTCACCACCAGCCAACCGACAACTTGCCCCCCCCAGCCCGACCAAGCACCGACCGATACCTCCTCCAGCCCCGCAGTCTACCAGCCCTTCCAGGTAAGTCTCAGTTACCTCCTGGGCATGACGTGCTGTGGTATGGAATACCTCTTTGGTCAGTTTGGGTCAGGTGTCCTGTCTCTGCTTCCTCCCAGCTTCCCCTCCTCCTTGGCAGAGCATGAGGCTCACAAAATCCTTGGCCAAACCAAAACATCATTGTTATCAGCTCTGTTCCCAGGCCGAAAGTCAAAACACTGCACTGCACCAGCTACCAAGAAGGAGAAAAATGACTGTTACTGCTGAACCCAGGACACCACCTGTGTTTCTAACATAGGGCCCACAGGTTTTACACAGAATTAGCAGAGCTTTTCAGCTGACAAGACCCAATGCAGGTTATTAGAAGATTTAGCCATGCAATCGATAGTAACAATAAGTGCCTTCTTCCCACTGCATGAGTTCAAGGGTTAAAACAATGCTTCACTTTTTAAGAAAAAAAAAAAAAAGTCTTATATGTTCATTTTGTAACTACTGCATCATGCAGTTAATTCTCAAATCAAAACTACTCTTTCTCTAGGATCCTAATGACATTTACAGGGCCTACAATTAAATAAACAAAAGATAATTTGCCATCTCTCAGTGTCTTGTCCTGTAAAAATCACATACTGTACTTCTACAGAAATGTATCTTTTCTTCTGTTTAGTTTATTATCTACAGAGAAGAAGTTTTAGATATCTTTTTTTAATGTCTTGTAGCTGTAGTCTCTAAACTGTACATAATTGCTTTCAATGAAAAAAAGAAAACTATAATGGGAATCACTTTATTGTCATATTTTTACTAGTGGGTGTGAGAAGTGATTTAACTTACAGGCACTGATTATTTAATTGTATTGATATAGAGCATACAGCCTACCATGATTAGTGAATCATTTAGACTGACAAGAGGAGGTGTAAAAACTCTTCTTGCTTCTATTCTGCCACATCCTTCCAGTTTTACAAAGGAAAAAGCTTTATTCATAGGTGGGGGTTAGTAAGCCATTAAAGCTCTTGACAACAGCTATGAATGCATAAAGCAAACACGTCAAATCTATGAAGTATAATTCTGAAATTAACTGGATAATGAAACAAACTATTCTGAAGGATGACTATATCATCAGATACACAATATAACTGACTCCGAGCCTACATGTTTTAAAAATAATCTTTGTAAACTTTACAAAATTAAGCTTATATGTAAATTGCTTATTCTAATGTGTTCCATTTCACTTGTTAGCGTGTGACCTTTACTCAACACAGTTGCATAAACCCATTTACTTTTTTAGATGTGAAAAGACACCACAAACTATTAGAGCCTTAGCTACTTCATTATGTATGAAAGTAATTGTAACATGTGTTTTTAAACCTATGGCCCTGCAACAGTAGTTGATTAAAAGAACAGGAATTTAGTCTGCAAAATAATTGTGCTTTGGATAATATTTGACCAAAAATAATGAGCCAAATTTACACAGCTTCTTGATCTGGCTTTCAGCAACTTGAACAGAAAAAGCTACCTACAGATAGGCTTGAATATGACTGTTTTGAGTTCTACAGTAATAATATACAAGACTAATAGGGCACAGATTTTAGATATATAACAAAGCTCAGCTTTGGGGCTCAAAAAAGTCTGGTTTTCTTTCCTTCTTCAGCAGCTCTGTTCATGTTTTCACCAAACATAAGATGACAAAAAGCAGATGAGTAAGGGATTTACATCGATCTCTTATGCTTTTTTCATTACCACTTTTTGATAAGGGTAATTAAAAATAAGATGCAAGTCATCTACTTTCTTTAAATATAGATTTGTATAGCTACAGACAACTACAGATTTTAAAGTTATACTTTTTCTCACTGTTTTTCCTATAGTATTTGAATAATAAATATCTTTGTGTGGTTTTTCACTACATAGTAGACGATCGAAAATTGTTCTATTTTCCAAAATTCCTTTATTAGTATAAATGAATATTCTAAGAAGCTGGGTAAAAGTAATATATTGAATGCATTAACTAATTTGCCTAGCAACAGAAACAGTAAGGGTAAGATGAGATTTTTCTTTTCATACTTTTTTTCTTGTATTAACAGAAGAAACAAAATAAGGTAAAAGCTGTGTTAGAGGAGATCCAGCACTGGTAAAAGAGTTTCGAACTAGTGATTATATTCACTAAACAGTGAAAGGATCCTTTTAAGTACTGCCACTTGCCTGTTTTGCCACAAATGAAGTGGTTTTCTTCAACAAATTACTAAAAATCTGCCTGGTACTTGTAGTCCAAGAAGAGCAATGTTGTTGAAGGGAAATATTTTCTCCTTTTTTTTGTTTTGTACAAAAAACAGCAACAATGGGTCTGCCTGCAAGCCAAGATATCTCAGAAAATGAAAATATTGACAATGGTTGCATACTCTGCACTTCAGAAGTGACATGTTAGTAGCGGCCCATGGGAAGGAAACCGGCACATCTGGACAACTCTTTGGTGAAAACAAGTTATATTTTATGGAATAAAAATGAATGAAATTTTTGGCTGGCTGGCCAAATCTTCAGATAAGGAAGCTAAAGTATAGTAAGTAATGCAACATGAAAAAATTACTAGTTTCACTTGGATGACACTTGAAAATACTCCTGGTCTGAGGTGGTTTGCAGATCCTGACACGAGAATGTTTCTGCTTGTAAATTTAGTACAGCTTGCTTCTAACAACTGAGATTTCATGGCTGTTGATCTCCACATTGCTTTTCAGAACAGTGCATAACAATATTTTTATTTAAACATGAACTAAAAATTACAAGTATGGTAATTCACCCTATTTATCAATTTATAATTACTAAAAAGGATGAAACCACTAGAATTGAACTTACCCTTTGAAATGACAGGATTGATGAGAATCATAAGAACAACTTAGACACCTGAGTAGTTAGTGAATGCAAGCATTAATACAGGATGTTGTAAGTCTGATACAGAATTCTATTAAAATATTGTTATTCAGCCCCAAATTGTAAAAAATATTTTAAATGAGGTGAAAAATCATAGAATTGTAAAGCTTAAAGAACAGATAATGCAATTATAACAAGATACAGGTGAGCTACTTAAATTATCATATTCCACTTAACTCAGTGATCATAATCATTTTGCAACTCTATTATATTAAGCAATGAAGAATAATTTAGAAAATCATTGACTCCATCTAGTGGTGATTTTTTGTAATTTTCATTTGCAACGCTTGCTTTGGTAGGGAACTTTATACCAAGCTTTAATTTTAATTTGTTACACTTCAAGAAGCAACAACAGATGACAACAGCAAGCCAGCTGACTGACATATGAAACGCTTTTAGACTTTTTATAGTATTCAAGTAAATCAGTTTCACAACCTATGCTTAAGTGTATAAACTTTAATCTTAGGAAAATCGGCTGGTAGTAATGCCCTTATCTCTTCCAAGAACAGTGCTGAAAATATCTTGCAAAGAAAGTCAACACAATTTTTCATACCCTACAGCTTGGAAAGCTGACACAGGGGAAAATGAGACAATTTTGGCCAGTGCCAGAATGTGGAAAAGAACTTCAGCCTCATCAGCCACTTGGCTCAGCCATGTCCTGCAGAGAACCAGGATGAGGGAGGCAAAGTCTTTCTCCTTGTATGTCTTTGGCTCAGATCACAGACCAGTGGTGACTGGTACTCTGTAATAACATATGAAATGAAATGCTCTATTTTCTTTTTAGAACTTAGAGGAGGGACCCATGCCACTGCAGCCACCACATTGGCTATGACAAGTAACCAAGTTTGCAGTCTGCTGAGATGATATAAAGACTCAGGCCTCAGAACATGATATGCTTACTCAGGCCCCATGAGTGTACAATTAAATGGCATGAAGAAATTTACACTGCCACTCCCCGATGATCTAATTTATGTCATAGAAAACAAACAAACAAACAGGTTAAGTCCCCAGGGCAATAACTGTCATTTTTCAGAAGTATTTAATGCAGATGAAGTAATTCTGGATACTCTTGTTTATATAACAATTAAAATGTAAATTTGCTAGTGAAGTTTGAGAGACTTGGAAAGTAACAACCCCTAGGCTGCCACATGTTTATTCAGGGTCACTGAAAGGAAAATTGAGTCCATAGTGATCAGAATAAAAGGAACTAGAGACAAAAATTAAGACCATTGTCCTTGGGGGCATGTGGACATCAAACAAGGTTAGTTTTGATTTCTGTTGGACCTCAGGAAGGAGGCCCACTATTCATCTCCAGAGTTTCCATGACAAGGCAACAAAAATGTCTCAAATATTGTTCTGCTCTATGTAAAGTCAAAAACATAACATTGCCCAACCAATAATTTGGAAAGCTAGGAATAAATTGTGAATTGGTCCACAGTTCTCATAAAATAGCAATTACTGATATAAATAAACATCATTCCATAGGCAGGATGATCAGGGTTCAACTCTAGCTTGATCTGACTATCACTACCTTGACAGTCACAGTCTGCACAGCAGTATCATCTAGGACACTGAGCAAAGGATTAGCACTATAGTGAACTGTGCTTTCAGAGCTAAAATTTGAATGTTGAAAGCATTCACTTCACAGTTTATATATATCCACAGATTATTCTGAGTAAACTTGGCAAACGGAGTGCTCTCCCAAAAGTGGTATAAATAGTACATGTCAATAAAGAAGCTCATTTACTCTCTGCTGGTTTTAATCAGCCACAGTTGATCCACAGAATTTGTATAGCTAAGCCCTCTCCCACTCAAACTCATATTCCTTTGACAAGGGTACTAATGAAAATTCACTGGATTGAAGGAATTCTTAGCTACTAGCACTCATTCTCCCAAGTTACTACATGTGTTCAGTACACCACTTCTAGGACAAAATAGCACTCTACACGCTGCGCTTGTCAACACCTGTGGATGAATGGGGCATCTTTAAATAATTCTCTAGACAACTGAGAGTGACTTGGTAGCTAAGTAGCTAAAAAATGACAGAATTTTATAGGGTACTTATTGCTCTGACATGATTATCAAAACAAAAATTAAGAGGAATATTTTTCTTTTCCAATTTTCAATTCACCCAGGGTGATTTCAGGTCTTCATGTATGAGACAACTACAGCTTAGCAAGAGATCAGTCATTTAGGGTATATTACATCCTCTACAGCATCTAACTAATAATTGATATGAATAGTTTTATATGAGTAGGAGTTCTCTTCTGATTGCCCATAAACAAGATGTAGATCAACAGAATAAATGCAGAACTTGAAACAAATAGAGTAGTATACTTCTCATGCTGCAAATGGAGTTGGAAGAAACACAGCTTTATTAACATACTAAAAGTCCAACGCCAGGTACCAGCACTTTTCTATTTGCCTTTTAAATTATATCCCAGAGCTGGCCCCAGTGCACAGTTCCAATACTGTGGTCTTATAGCTGCATATTACAATGTTCTCTTCCTATTAAACTCATACCTTCAAGAAAGGTAAAACGGCTGAACAGAAGAACAGACCTTGTAATAGGAATAATTTTCCATGCTTCTGGTTTAAAAACTATCAATTTTATAATAAAATTCTTTATTTGTAACTATTTGCATATTTGAAAAGAATAAAGGCTGTGCTCCCTTGACAGTGATCCAATAAAAGAATGTATTCATGGAACTTCTCCTGCTATTTTTAACCTTTTGTCTAGCCAATTTTCAGATCTTGGGCAATTTGCAGAATGTGAGAAGTCTGGATAATCATGGATTATGGTAGTGAGTTTCAGCTCTAAATTTCTGCAATGAGATAATACTTATGAGACAACATCTCAACAAACCTTATTTGCGTTCTTCAAAGGCCTTTCTCAGTAGAATGGGAAGATACTAAATTAAAATCAGATTATTTACATAAGGGTACCACAGTTGAATTCAGGTGCAGGGTACATCATAATCATTAAAACAACCAGGATTTCAGGTTATCTGTTTCAGAACTGAGAATTTAATCTCATCTCAGTGCTTGAGAAGAGGTTTAAGATCAAATTTCCTTTCTCTGTAAATACAAAAGAAATCATTGGTAACAAATACAAAAAAAAAAACCAAGACTCATTTGTCACCGGTGAATAACGCTTCCTTGGCTGGTGTTACCTTATCTGGTATTTTCCTTACATCTATTCACGAGATGCACTGTGTAGGCCCTTCCCTTCCATACTCTACTGCAGCAAACAAAATTCAGGTATCTATCGCAATCCTCTGATACCTTCATACTTTTTACTTAAGTGAAGCACATCTGCAGAGAGGTCACTGAGGCCATCACCATTTTTCTTCTGCTTTGGTCAGACTCCAGAACCAATATTTCACAATGAAATTCCTATATTAGCATCTCAATCTTTTGAAAAGCAATGAAATATTACAAGCCAACAATGAAATTGCAACACACAGTCTGGATCTTGGAGCTGAGATCTTCATTCATATATTATTCAAAGGCATTTGTGCAGCACATGACAACTATGCACTCCCTCATCACCAGTTTCAGTGGACCTGTGTTTCTGTTTTGTCTGGGCTGATGAAGGGGTTACAGGGTCCACTGAAGGATGATCTAACATTGTCTGAGAAGTCAAAATTAGCATCTTGATTGTCACAATGCCAAAGGTCTTTAAATAATACATGTTTAAAAAGAAAAAAAAACCTTATTTTTGTCAGGGCAGCTTTCTTTTTGGCTGTGAGGCTTTGTCCCTGTATCTGTAAAAATTATAAGGTCCTTATCCATGTTATTGTGAATGATGTGCAGAACATCAGTGTCAAAGGAAAAGAAAGTAAGCCTGACAGAATATTACATGAAGGGAATTTAAAGTCATCTCTAAATGATGGTCAACCCTCAATGATAATTCAGTGATGCTTTCCAAAATCGGAGGCTCCTCATTAAAGATAAGCAAAACAACAGCATGTCATACTTTATTAAGACAGAAAAATTAGCATTCATGACCTCGCCAGTAGGGTTCTCCATGAGCTTTTAGCAGAAGTAACACACTGAGGAGGAAACAGACAGAAACCTCCAAATAAGAAAGCCATCATACAATGTACATTTTTGGTCAATTTCAAGATGCTTCAGAAAATTCTGCTTCTGCATCCACTGACTGCTCCCTCATTTTAGTCTTTTGGGATGGCTTAAGGTAACCTCTATCCCTCTGTACTGACATGGACTTGTTTAGTAATTACTAGATAAGTAATCTGACTAGAGTCTATCTGACTGAAGTACTTCTGTTCAACAGATTTCAGCTAAGTTTGCTTACTCCTGCTCATTTATAAGAATTTGAAGATTTCCATAGTAAACTAAACAGAAAATACCAGTCCTTAAAGGAACAACCCTGCCCACCTTTAAAATAAGTATTTTATTTAAATGCTCAAAGATAATGTTTTATATTCTACTTAACCTTTTGTCCTGGGTTCAACAGTAGCAGTCATTTTTTTCTCCGCAGTAGCTGGTGCAGCGCTGTGTTTTTGACTTTTGGCCTGGAAACAGAGCTGATAACACCAATGTTTTTAGTTACTGCTCAAACGTTTAGACTGCCATAGGACTTTGTGAGTCTCACGCTCTGCCAGGGAGGAGGGGAAGCCAGGAGGAAGCAGAGACAGGACACCTGACCCAAACTGACCAAAGAGGTATTCCATACCACAGCACGTCATGCCCAGGAGGCAACTGGGAGTTACCCGGAAGGGTATTCTCTTCTCGGTTGGGCTTGTTTCAGTGGGTGGTATCGTATTCTCTTCGTTATTTCACTTATCATTACCATTATTGGTGGTAGCAGCAGTGGTTTGTGTTATACCTTAGTTACTGGACTGTTTTTATCTCAACCCGTGGGAGTTACATTCTTTTTATTCTCCTACCCATCCCTCCAGCATTGCGGGAGGGGATGGGGGCGGAGAAGGAAAGAAAGAGGGGGGGAGTAGAAACTGTGTGGCTGACTGGGTTTAAACCAGGACAGTTCTTTTTGCTGCCCAACGTGGGACACAAAGGGTTGAGATAACGATAGATCTGACTGGAGTGTGTCTAATCATATTTGGGATAAGCATTCATTGTTTCAGATTAATAATCACTCGTCACAATGCTGATTTATTGGCTCTCAAAGTTGTTGCTCTTGATCTCACAGTTTCAGCATGTGGTACCTTACTTACCACCAGTATTTGCTGTGTTAGTGTTTACCGACTGGGGGCCTTGGTCTAAGGTTCTTGTCTCATTGTACTTTATGGTAATGACTTGCAATACAATGGAATCATTGATCATGAAACTCACCTGGCTTGTGTCCCCAGTGTGGTCACCACCTCTGTAGTTTGGGAGGTATATAATAGAAGTGCTTAGCAATTACACATCTTTTTTCTCCTTCTCAGGTGCTCAACCTGTGAAGGAGACATTCTCTTACCCTCCCAGCGCCCCCCCCCCCCCCCCAGACCATTTACAGCATCGTTTGAGAGTTTTGAAGGTTTTGAATGGCCTTTAGGTACCCTTCAGACCTGCCTGCTGATTGTGATGGGGATCACCATGTTGGCACGCATACAGAGCGTGTTTTGCCCACGACCATTTCATCTGATTTCAAGAGTTAAACAGAGTCAAGTTTGGGCCTTGTCTGGGGTTACACGATAACATAGGAGGACCAAGAGATTTTCCTCAAGGCTGGACAGCCATGAATGGCAGGGTGTGTGGGATAGATAGTATGGGCAAGTATCTAGGTCAGTGGGCCCCTCCAGTACTTTGGAATTTCACCACCGAACAAGTGCAAAATCCAGAAAAAACAGTAAAACACTTAAATGAGGTGTGTGGTCATTCTGGCCATACCAGAGATAGACAAATCATGGCAACATGCTGGGGCTTGGCCTATGCTTACAGGGCCTTCTTCAACACTATCCAGCACCTTCAAAAGGAAAAAAATGTCCCTGGATCTGAGGGCAAAGCAACAGACAGCGCAGCTACTCAAACTTTGGCTGCAACAGATAGCACAGCTACCCCAACAACAACTACAGCAGCTACTCAAACTTCAATGCAACAGACAGCACAGCTACCCCAGCTCCAAGCACAACAGCTACGCCAACCACAGCGACAAGTACAGTCGCTACTCAAACCACAGTGATAATCACTGCAGCCAAACCAGAGGACCAATTCGTACCAATATCGGTTGCCCCTATACGCAAGAGAAAAAGCAAAAAAGAGGCAAGAAGGATGAAGCAAGATGAAGAACCAATGAATTCACCACCCGGTCTAGCATCTGATCAGGAGTCATCATCACATGACGAACAAGAGGTGGCTTCTCAACCTTGGACTTCAACTGAGCTACGGAATATGCAAAAAGATTTTACCCGTCAACCAGGGGAGCACATCATCACCTGGTTGTTCTGATGCTGGGACAATGGGGCCGATGGTCACGAACTAGAAGGTACAGAAGCCAAGCAGCTGGGATCACTTGCTAGAGAAGGGGGAATTGACAAAGCAATTGCAAGAGAGAAAAAGTCCCTCAGTCTTTGGAGGGGGCTCTTGGCAGCTGTGAAAGAAAGGCTTCCATACAAGGATGATGTTATGAGTCATTCGGCCAAGTGGACTACTATAGACAAAGGCACCCAGTCTCTGAGGGAATCAGCCATCGTAGAGATGATCTATCACATCAAGCCGAATAACGGGGGTATACCCATAGACCCAGATGAAGCTGAATGTACATGACCCATGTAGTGAAAACTTACACAGAATGCACCATCATCATATGCCCATTCGTTGGCAACAGTAACGTGGAATGACATAGTACCGCTAACAGTGGATGAAATGGTTCATAAACTCCGAGAGTTAGAAGACAATCTCACCCCTTCCATCATCTCAGCTGTGGAAAAACTGTCCCAGGACCTCAAACAATTGAGGGACGATCTATCTGATTTATCCAACTCCTCACGTGTGCCAACACACATCTCAGCTATTAACAAAAGGCGTCCTATTGTTCAAGAGAGGAGATATAGGAGGTATACGCCACGGGGTACCCTATGGTTTTACCTGCTGGATCACGGAGAAGACATGACAAAGTGGGATGGAAAACCTACTTCAGCTTTGGAGGAACGGGTGAGTGCATTGAAGAGGGGAGCAAGGGCCAAGACTGATCGTCCCATGAGAGCTGCAGCTTCAGTCTCTGGTGAGCAGTTTCCCAGATGGAGTGGAAGAGCTGATTTTACTCCAGCTCCTGTGATAAAGAAGAATGATCCCTTTTACCACGACTTAAGTGTCCAATGCTGTGATGACCATTAGAGGGGCCCTGCCTCCAGTCAGGTGGAGGTAGGGGACAATCGGATTAACTGGACTGTGTGGATCAGATGGCCTGGCACATCAGTCCCACAGAAGTATAAGGCTCTAGTAGATACTGGTGCACAGTGTACCCTGATGTCATCAAGCTGTCAAGGGGTGGAACCCATCTATACTTCTGGAGTGATAGGAGGATCCCAAGAGTTGACTACCGGAGGCTGAAATCAGCCTGACTGGGAGGGAATGGCAAAAGCACCCTATTGTGACTGGTCCAGAGGCTCCATGCATCCTCGGCATAGACTACCTCAAGAGAGGGTACTTCAAAGACCCAAAAGGGTACTGGTGGGCTTTTGGTATTGCTGCTTTGGAGACTGAGGAAATTGAGCAGCTGTCCACCTTGCCTGGTCTCTCAGAAGATCCCTCTGCTGTGGGGTTGCTGAAAGTTGAAGAGCAACAAGTGCCAATCGCAACCACAACAGTGCACCGGCGGCAATATCGCACCAACCGAGACTCCCTGATTCCCATCCATCAGCTGATCCGTAGACTGGAGAGTCAGGGGGTGATCAGCCCGACCCGCTCACCCTTTAATAGCTCTATATGGCCAGTGCAAAAGTCTAACGGAGAGTGGAGACTAACAGTAGACTATCGTGGCCTGAACGAAGTCACACCACCATTGAGTGCTGCCGTACCAGACATGCTAGAACTTCAGTATGAACTAGAGTCAAAGGCAGCCAAGTGGTAAGCCACGATTGATATTGCCAATGCATTATTCTGAATTCCCTTGGCAGCAGAGTGCAGGCCACAGTTTGCTTTTACTTGGAGGGGTGTCCAGTTCACTTGGAACCGACTGCCCCAGGGGTGGAAACACAGCCCTACCATTTGCCACGGTGTCCTGGGTTCAGCAGTAGCAGTCATGTTTGGTTTTTTTTTCTTTTGTGCTAGCTGGTGCAGTGCTGTGTTTTGACTTCCAGCCTGAGAACAGTGTTGGTGAAGTCAATGTTTTCGGTTGTTGCTAAGTGATGTTTACCCTGACCAAGGACTCTGTGAGGCTCATGCTCTGCCAGGGAGGAGGGGAAGCCGGGAGGAAGCAGAGATGGGGCGCCTGACCCAGGCTAGCCAGGGAGGTATTCCATACCACAGCACGTCATGGCCGGGGTGGGGGGTGACTGGGAGTTACCCGGAAGGACACGGTCTTCCGGGTGGAACTCGTCTTCTTGGCCGGTGGTATCGTATTCTCTTCCCTTGTTATTTTCCCTTATCATTGTTGTAGTTGATAGTTGCGGTGGTGATTTGTGTACATTGGTTGCTGGACTGTTCTTGTCTCAACCCGTGGGAGTTGCACTCTTTCGATCCTCCTCCCCGTTCCTCCGGGAGTGGGGGAGAACCCCGGTGGGGGGGGGGGACACGGACCTCGATTGTTGTCAGCTCGGCACCACTCACTGGGAGTGAGTGAACAAGTTACCTGACTGGGTTTAAACCACGACACACGGACTGATCCAGACTGCACTGGAACAGGGGCAAGCTCCAGAACACCTGCAATACATTGATGACATTATTGTGTGGGGTGATACAGTGGAAGAAGTCTTTGAGAAAGGGAGGAAAATAATCCAAATCCTGCTAAAAGCTGGTTTTGCCATAAAATGGAGTAAGGTCAAGGGACCTGCACAGGAGATTCAACTTTGGGGAATAAAATGGCAAGATGGACGTAGACAGATCCCCACAGATGTGATCAACAAGATAACAACAATGTCTCCACCAACTAATAAGAAAGAAACGCAAGCTTTCTTGGGTGCTGTGGGGTTCTGGAGAATGCACATCCCAAATTACAGCTCGATTGTAAGCCCTCTCTATCATGTGACCTGGAAGAAGAATGATTTTAAATGGGGCCCTGAGCAACAACAAGCCTTTGAGCAAATTAAACGCGAGATAGTTCATGCAGTAGCCCTTGGACCAGTCCGGACCGGGCCAGATGTAAAAAATGTGCTGTACACTGCAGCTGGGGAGAACGGTCCTACCTGGAGCCTCTGGCAGAAAGCTCCAGGGGAGACTCGAGGTCGACCCCTCGGCTTTTGGAGTCGGGGATACAAAGGATCTGAGGCCAGCTATACCCCAACTGAGAAAGAGATACTGGCAGCCTATGAAGGGGTTCGAGCTGCTTCGGAAGTGATTGGCACTGAAGCACAGCTCCTCCTGGCACCCCGGCTGCCCGTGCTGGGCTGGATATTCAAAGGCAGGGTCTCCTCTACACATCATGCCACTGGTGCTACATGGAGTAAATGGGCTGCACTAACTATACAACAAACTCGAATAGGAAACACGGCACCCCAGAGAGAATTGAGTCAGACAATGGGACTCATTTCCGGAATAACCTTATAGATATTTGGGCCAAAGAGCATGGCATTGAGTGGGTATATCACATCCCCTACCATGCATCAGCCTCTGGGAAAATCGAACGGTACAATGGGCTGTTAAAAACTACACTGAGAGCAATGGGTGGGGGAACTTTCAAGCATTGGGATACACACTTACCAAAGGCCACCTGGCTGGTCAACACCAGAGGATCTGCCAACAAGGCTGGCCGAACCCAGTCAGAACTTTTACATACTGTAGACAGGGACAAAGTTCCTGTGGTGCATATGAAGAATTTGCTGGGGAAGACAGTCTGGGTTATTCGTGCTTCAGGTAAAGGCAAACCCACTCGTGGGATTGCCTGTGCTCAGGGACCTGGATATACTTGGTGGGTAATGCGGGAAGATGGGGAAGTCCGATGTATATCTCAAGGGGATTTGATTTTAGGGGAAAACAGCCAGTGAACTTAACTGTTTGCTGTTGCCTGCTCTGTAATGCTTTTATAGCTCATCAACTAGATGTCTTCAGGTCACCAGCAACTGGCCCTGACTTCCCCACAACCATCATCCCAACAGAGAATGAACTTTGATAGAACCAGATGAGTTCCACAGTAAAGGAATGACCAGCATCAGCAGGCAACAGTCCAACACTGCACACAGCCTTTCCTGCCTTCAAAGACTGTTTCAAGAGATGGAACCTGACATCATGGACCAAATGGACTCAGCATTATAGGGGTTGGTCCATGCACTAAGAAATTATCTCTTTCTCTCTGTCTGTGTGTGCATGTGGATGTATATATGTAAGAGCGATGGTATACTGAAAATGTGGGATCTGAGTATGACGTGAATGGCATGGAATAAAGCGTGGATAATGTCCTGGGTTTAGCAGTTGCAGTGTCCTGGGTTCAGCAGTAGCAGTCATTTTTCCCCTTCTTGGTAGCTGGTGCAGTGCAGTGTTTTGATTTTCGGCCTGGGAATAGAGCTGATAGTAATGATTTGGTTTGGCCAAGGACTTTGTGAGCCTCATGCTCTGCCAGGGAGGAAGGGAAGCCAGGAGGAAGCAGAGACAGGACACCTGACCTAAACTGACCAAAGAGGTATTCCATACCACAGCACGTCATGCCCAGGATGTAACTGAGACTTACCTGGAAGGGCTGGTAGACTGTGGGGCTGGAGGAGGTATCGGTCGGTGCTTGGTCAGGCTGAGGGAGGCAAGTTATCGGTCGGCTGGTGCTGAGGTGTTGTATTCTCTTCCCTTGTTATTTCCTTTATCATTATTATCATTGGTGGTAGCAGTAGTGATCTGTGTTATACCTTAGTTACTAAACTGTTCTTATCTCAACTCGTGGGAGTTGCATTCTTTTTGATTCTCCTCTCCGTCCCTCTGGTAGTAGGGGGAGGGAAAGAAGGGGGGGAGTGAGTGAACGAGTTACCTGACTGGGTTTAAACCACGACATGCAGTCATTTTTTTCTCCTACTTAGTAGGTGGTGCAGCGCTGTGTTTTTGACTTTCAGCCTGGAAACAGAGCTGATAACACCGATGTTTTTAGTTGCTGCTCAAATGTTTAGACTGCCATAGGACTTTGTGAGCCTCATGCTCTGCCAGGGAGGAGGGGAAGCCGTGAGGAAGCAGAGACAGGACACCTGACCCAAACTGACCAAAGAGGTATTCCATACCACAACACATCATGCCCGGAAGGTAACTGGAGTTACCCGGAAGGGCACTCTCTTGTCGGTCAGGCTCGTTTTGGCAGGCGGTATTGTATTCTCTTCCCTTGTTATTTCCCTTATGATTACTGGCGGTAGCAGCAGTGGTTTGTGTTATACCTTAGTTACTGGACTGTTTTTATCTCAACCCGTGGGAGTTACATTCTTACGATTCTCCTCCCCATCCCTCCGGGAGCAGGGGTGGGGGCAGGGAGAAGGAAAGAAAGAGGTGGGGGAGTAGAAAATGTGTGGCTGACTGGGTTTAAACCACGACACCTTTGTAGATAAGATTCTTGCTTGAGGTTTGTTAGGAATTTCATAAGCAAGGCTACCTCTCTCCCAAATTATGTAAAATATTTGTACACTGAAACGAACATCTCAAAAAACCTTACCCTCTTTTTAAGATTTAAGTAATACTGAAAGACTTCAGCCTTCAAAGAACTAAGTGGCAGTAGAACATCAAAACATTTCCCCAACTACCTCTTTTCCCTAAAGCTGTTTACTCTATGAAAAAAAGATGCAATTTTCCTTTGAAATATTTTGTAAGTCTACCAAAAATATTTCTTTTTACAGAAACAAATTCAGAATGCTGAAGAAGCTATATAAAACCATTTCTCTTTTAAGACCTAACAGTGTTCTCCTGTCCTTTAAAAAACAGGATGTTATCTTACTCTGAAAAGATATTGTGGCTGCTTGTTTGCATCTCAATCAAATACCTCACAAAGTATCATCACCATCACCCACAACCTGCAATTAATGACTCTACTAAATGCTTTCGGCAAGGCAAGTATTAACAAACATTTAAATATAGCTTTCAAACATAAAACAAAACATTCAAGCAAAGCAGCATATTTACACCTACAGGCTTTGTTTGGATTGGGAGATAATAAGTGCAAGGATTCCTGCCTCTCATTTACAAGATGAAAAAAGAAAAAACTTTCTAAACTTTTTAATGAACCTAAAAATCTCAATAAGCAAATGAGTAAAACCCCATAGAAACATAAACTACAACTGGTAGTCAAATGTAGAAAGGTAATTTTAAGTGCTTTCTCAAGTTCAGGAAGGCTAACATATATGTAATCACCTTCACCTCAATATCGTGGTTACTCCCCCATGGTCCATCTACGCAATGCAGTAACTTTGCCTGTAACAGAGTGCTGATTGTGAATCACAGTGTTCAGACACAGCGAAAGAGAAGCACCATTTAAACTTTTAGCTCAGGAAGGAAAAAATTATAAGTAATTTAACTTATGTCCTGTCTGAAAGGCCAAAGAGTAGAACAAAGTGGTATTACATTTATATAGACACATTAAGCTCCCAACCCTGCCGCAACGCATGCAGCAAAGGAGCTCCGTGGGGTGAAGCCACACTGTCTCACAGGAGGGAAATAGCACGCTTAAATACTGTTGCTCACATACCTGCTTATTATCTTATCAACCTGGTACCAGGACACCTGAAACTGCTGTTTTGTGAGGAAATTCGTGCTGCCAATGTGGCATGTTTGAATTCAAAAGACATCACAGTAAGAAGAGATTTCAGATCAAAATATTCAAACAAGGACCAGAAAAGATAATAGGAGATTTTCTAACAGTTTTTCAATACCTAAAGGGGGCCTACAAGAACTCTGGAGAGGGACTTTTAACAAGGGCATGTAGTGGTAGGACAAGGAGAAATAGCTTTAAGCTGAAAGAGGGTAGTGTTAGGTTACATATTAGGAAAAAATTCTTCCCTGTGATGATGGTGAGGCACTGGATCAGGCTGCCCAGAAAACCTGTGGATGCTTCATCCCTGGAAGTGTTCAAGGCCAGGTTGAATGAGGCTTTGAGCAACCTGTACAAGGTGTCCCTGCCCATGGCAGGGAAGTTGGAACTAGGTGATGTTTAAGGTGCCTTCCAACCGAAACCATTTTACGATTTGTGGTAAATAGAGAGCTAGTACTTTTCAAAGGGTTATATGAAAACAAAGGAACCAAGAAAGTCCATGATTTAAAAAAAAATTTTAAAAAATAAAGGTAAGCTCTCCATCACCCTCCTAAAACCAATGAAAAAAATAACAATCTGATTATTCTTTGAATTTTATTAATATATAACCACATCCAAGTGGAGTAGAAAATGCTGCCATTGTGGTTATGTCCTAAAAACTTAACAAGTGATGACACAACTGAGTATCTCCAGATGTAATTTAGAGTTCTAGACAGCCTACCATACTTCAGATGTTTAGAGGATGCTATTGCTTGTCAGAGTCTTACATAAATATGGAAAAATGTCTGAGGCTGTCTCATTAATAAATAAAACAAAAATCCATTTGAACCAGCAGAACACACAGATACATTAAAATGTTAATTCTTCCTTTTGAGTTTTCTCTCCATTCTCTACAGGACTACCTGAATGATAAACACTGAAATAAAACAAAAATGTCCAGGCTTTTTCTGACTGATAATAATTACTAATATATATATAAAATCCAACAGAACATATGAGCTGACCCGAATAGAATATTGTGTATTTGGAAATTACCAGCCTGCAGCAAAGAAATAATGGTACATACTACAGCTTCTTTTTGATGCAGTCTGCCATCACAGCGGCATTCAGATGGCAAAATATCAGCACAAACATCAAATACACAGCTTTCGTTGAGAAACTTCATTTTACTGTAGCAATGCCATTGTGCTCAAGCACAGGGAAAACAGGTCAGCACTGCAACTGGCCTTAACATGGGGTAGGTTAGGACCCTTGAGAACAAGCTGCGAAAGACAGTATTTTAACAACAAAGAAAGTACATCGCTCAGGAGAAAAAAACAACACAAACAAGCAAACAAAAAACAAAGCCCTAATAAAAAATTAACCCAATCCGAAAAATAACTTCTGGGTTCCTTAGGAAAGTACTCCAACAACAAAGGAAGAGACTACCCGAGATGCTGGGTTAAGGGTTAAGTTTATAGAGACAGGCCACGTTAGACGGGGCAACCTGGTCCAGTGGAAGGTGTCCCTGCCCGTGGCAGGCAGCGGGGGTGTAACTAGATGATCTTAAGGTCCCTTGCAACTCTATGACCTGCGCCGCGTCAGGACAGCGGTTGCTGATGAAGACAGGTGAGGCTGCCGACACGCCACAGCCTGGTCACGGCCATTTGTAAGGTTTTGCTCAGCGCGGCAGCGGACACAGAAGCCAAGGAGTGCCGATTCCTGCCGTGGGGCTCAGCAACTCAGCGCTGCCCGCCGTGCCCTCCAGTCAAGTACCGATCTCCATGCGCCCACATCCCCGCCCACGGAGCCGCCATGCCCGGCCACGGTGGCCGAGCACCGATGCAGCGGATGGGGGGCGGGACTCGGCGGGAGGCTGGCTCCCCGCTTCCGGCCCAGCGGCGGATGTTGGAGTTTGAATTGTCTGTCAGTTAGCTAGGCTGCCGCTGGTGAGTAACGCTTTGAGAGGCTGCGGCTTTGCCTCGCGGCCTTGGGGCGGGCTGAGCCTGAGGTGGGGAGGGCTACCCTGCAGGGGGCGAAGGGAGGTAGACTGGGGCTATGAGCCGCCGAAGGGGCAGTGTGAGCAGTCATGGTTTCCTGAGAGCGAAACCCGCGGGGGCGAGTCACCCAGTGCGGCCGTGGGACAGAGGGACGAAGGAGGGAGATGGGACGGGGCCTCGCTGGCGGCTCTTCCCACAGATAGTGCCACGGCCGTTCTGCCTGTTGAAAAAGGCGTCGGCCAGGTTTAGTGATGAGACCTGTGCGAGATTCGGACAGTAAGTGGTCGCCCGCCCTTCAGTGAGTTGGGCTTCCTGGAAGCGTAGTATGTGCCGGGGGATGGGCTCCTTGCAGGACACGGCGTCGTGTTATGCACCGCGAAGGGAGCGTGTGTATCTAGGACATACTGCACGGACGGGCGGAATCCGGGAGGGTTCTTTGTCCGTATGCCAGAGAAAGCGTGCACTGGAATGTGGCCTGGGGGGTTGCGTTTGTTTCTTTTCCCATTCTCTAGTTAAGAAACTCCATAAAGCACTTTCTGTTCTGGAGCAGTAAAGAGAGAACTCGGCAAAACCTAAATATCCGCTTTGAGGATATTTTTTTTAGCCTGTTTAGGCAAAGTAAACGCATTCTATTTACACCTGGGTTTTCATAAACGCTGCGTGGTAACCTGTTCCTGTCTTGCAAGTAGACTCATGCTGCACTGCTTTATTCCTGTGGAAAACCCCATAGGACTTGTGCCCGGAGCCTCAATGGTTGCTCTCTCATATCCTTTTAACTTACAAATTTGAGCTCCGGGTTCATTTCCCTGAAAGATTCTGATACAAATAGAAGGAATCTGGGAGGGGGGAAATGTAGTAGCGATTTTTTTTCCCCTGTTCTGCTGGAGCCAAGGAAAGGTGTAGGGGAAGGTGCATTTCTTGTTTCCAGGCACGTACGTGCGTTCTCCACCGGCAGGGCTTTTTACAACCCACAGAGGTGAAAAATCTGACCTTGTGTCGTATATAGAGGCTGTTTGTTGTGGCTCTGGTAGGTTCAGGTCGGCGAAACTGGTGGTGACCATTGGGAAATGCCGAAGAAAAGGGAACGTGTGAGCTGCGTGCTGCTCTTTCGCTGCCCCTGTACCTGATCGAGTTTGGCTTTTGTAACTTAGAAAAAGAGAAGTGTGTTTCTGCGAAAACTGTAGTCAGTTATTTCACTGGGCTGTCGGTGCAGTGTGTTCTTAGGAGCCTCTTGACCTAATTCCGTTGCGGCACTGTTTATTTTTTAGATTCTTTTCCTTTTAGACGAAGGTCTTTTGTGTAGAGCTACTCCGGTTCTCTAACAAAGTGCAGCGGCGCAGTTGCCTTATGTCTGAGACTTCTGCCTCCCTTTTTCGTTTTTGTTTTTTCTTTCTCAATAGAACTCGTCCAAAAACTCCAGTGAAGGAGCTGCAGTACTTTGCAGTGGTTTGGATTAGCCTGAGGTTTGTTCCCGAAGCCTGTACCTGGGGGTCATGAAAACTATAAATACCAAAACTGCGATAGCTCAGAGTCTGTCAGGCTTTTGTTTTGGACGCTGGGTTTGTTACCGGCTGCCTCCCTGCTCACTTTGGCGTGTGTGAAGAAAGTTGTCTGGCTGCCTGGGAGGTCAAGCGTGGAGCTGGAGGCAGTCACGCGTGATTCTTTGTCTTGCAAAGCTTATGTAATCCTTTCTTCAGTTTCCCAAGAGAAAGGCAATTCAAAGATCTACATATATGCTCTGAAAAGGGTTCTACTTTACACTAGAGAAAGAGTAATCATGCTATGGTGAAGAAACAAGTATTTTTATTTTTTTCTCCCAAGGTGGGCTAGGTTGTGTGGTGTGGCATGCAGTAAAGGCCAGCTCCCCCTATATCCACATTAATATATCTTGGGGATCTCATTTTTAGGTGCATGTGATGTTTGAAAGAAATGTGGGCTAGGTCGGTGTTTCCAAATAAATTATTTCCTAGTCTAGAATGTAAAGTACGTAGTTCTAAATAGTGTAAATTCATCTTTATCCATGTCCCTGTCCCCTCACTGTTTTTGGGCTTTTTTTTGTTTTTCATCTTGGATCAGGATTTCTTCAACTATGCCAGGATCCCTCATTTCCTCCAAACAGTGGAGACTATCTGCATAGTTGCATCACTGTTCTATCCAGTTAATTTTTAATTCCAGGTTCCTCAATCTTCATTTGAGCTGGACTCACTGCCACCTCCTTGGTTGTCCATGGCTCATTATGTTTAAGATAACTACAAACTCTACAAATAGGTCTGTACGTAATTAGCTGATGCACTGGACTTTACTTTCAAAGAGAAAATAGAGTACCTTATTTGGTAGTTCAGGGAAATAGTTAAAAGTTGCTACATGTTTCACTGGTCTGAGAACATGTTTTACGAACATCTGCATCCTGCTTTCTGAACCCCTATCTCTCACCATAACAGCTGAATTTTGTTCTTGATCCCATTTTTAGTTTACTGAGTTTGGGTGGGGTTTTGTTTGTTTTTCTTCAATTTAAAGTAAATGTAAAAGTGGTATATATTGGTCATTGTTAATGCATGAGATGTATTTAACACCTCACCACTTTTTCATGACAGCCAGAAAAACTCAGGATGAGTGAAAACAATGATTTACACATTCAAAGTTCATGTAAGTAAGGTTTTTATTTAACAGCTATAGAAAACTTTAATCTGCATATATAATAACAGTAATAACTTGCTTTATTTGGGCTCAGAGAACAGGTGGATTATCAGTACTCAAATTATGTTTGAACCACTTGTGTCAGAGAATGAAAAAGAAGTAACTGGTAAACGTCCTTGGATTTGCTTGCTTGAAATTTTGAATTTGCTTGAAAAATTTAAAATAGTCTTTTCTGTAGATATTCTAAGAAAGTAACCTTGGGAATTAGCCTCCTAATCACACAGAGCTGTGTTTGAGCTGCATCATTCAAGGCTTTTAGGCTGAAGCAGTACCTCTAGTCTCATCATGACTATGTCCTTGATAGAATATTGAAAATGTATCTTGCATCTATTGAGAATTGAAAGGAAGATATTAAATCTCAGTGGAAGTGTTCTAGTGGACTAGGAACTGCAGAAATGGGGAAAATCTAAAAGTTTTAGTTGACTTCAGTGTTGTCTCAAATCCTTGAATGTCTTGAAACTAGCACGTTTTAAAAGCACTGGTAGCATCTGACTTGACGCATGCAGTCAGGATACCATTCATATGCTTTGCACAAAGGTTATCACAAAGGTATACAAAGAGACAGTTAAGTTTCTTCATGGGTTCTAATATGGTGATGTCTTTATGTACAATACTAAAACCAGTTATATTTTGCACACATTTGGACATTATTAGCCATTTGATAATTATCTTTAGGTGTTTTGGAAAGAACTTTTCAGTTGGGAATGCAGTCGAGTTATGAATTTAGCTCAGGTAATAGTCCTTTCCTGAGTCAGAAGGCAGGTGTAACTGGTGAGGTATTTTCTTTTTAGTAACTACAAAAGGAGCAAGTAGTACCCTCTTCTGTATTTACTGTAGAATTCAACATTAAGCAGAGAGGGGTGCCTACTGTCCTTTATCCAGTAATCTACTTCAAGATGCGTGTGATTAAGAGACATAAAGATTACTTCTCTACAAGTGATTCATAGTAATTCATACATTCATTATGTGATTATAGACATGATTCTCTATTTTAGCTTGTGTTCTCTGTGGACGTACAGATGACTGCCCTGAAAAGTATGGAGAAAAAAAGACCTATGTGGAATACAATCTCACTGTTCATTATTACTGTTTGGTAAGTATGTGGAATTGATCTTGGAGCTTGTCTGTTTTAACAGAAAAATAAATAAATAAAACATACTAAATAGTAATAACGTGTCCAAACAGCTGTTATAACAGTTTTGTTGTTGTAAAGCCTGAACACTTAAGTTGAAATTGTAGCCTTGAAACCTGTCATGCAGCAGATAAAATAGATCCCCAAAAGACTTATCCAAAACTAAATTCTGTTCATGATCCATTTAAATTAATTTACTTAGTTCTTTCAACCTGTTATAGCAATGAAGGTTCATATTAAGAGAAAGGGAAAAGATGCACGTGCATATTCGCTTATGTAGGAGAATTAGAGTTTTGAAATTTGGAATGTGAAAATTTTACCCCTTGTCAAAAAAAGTAGAGAAAAGTTGTCCTTGTTTTTTCTCGTTTCTCATTAGTTCTTGCTTGGCTGTGAGTTATTCTACAACATTACTTAGGCATTGTAAGACTGAAGAAATAGTCCTACTATTCAGTTTAGTAATATGCACCCTACTGATCATGTAGAGCTACAGTATCACTATTTAGAAAAAGCTTGTAATTTGAACAGAGCTATGAATATAAACTACAACTGAGTGTCTTTTGTTACCACTTGACAGTTTACAAGATTCGTATTCTTAAAGGTATACTTATGCTACCTTCTAAACTCTAAATTTTTGCAGACCTTTAAAATAATACGACTACTTTTTTAAAAAAAAAGTGATTTTTGTTAATAAACACAGTTTGAATTTTTTTCCCCCCAAGTTTAAAAAAAAAGTCTCAAGAATATCAGGAGCAATTTGAGTGTTTTGGTTTTTGGTGGTTTTTTTTTTTTTTAAACTCAACCAGTCTAAAAATTGTGTTGACTGCAGATGGTTTATTCAAATCCTTCAAAGCCTAGGCAGAGTGGAGGTTTTCTGAATTTACGTAAAGATTATTTTTTATATTACTTTTTTCTTAAATAAATTTTAAGCAGCTGGAAGGAAATTTAGGTGTGTTCATGATGATTTTGCCTTGTGTATAGGCCATATGAAATGATAGGAAGAAGGCCTTTCCTGGTGGAGCAAAACAGCTAGAAAAGGGCATGCTTCCAACACTGAGCCTTATGACTTATACTTTACTGTGATGAGCTTCCTGCAGTCATCTTTTAGTTTTGATCCCTGATGTTTCTTAAAAACAAACAAAAACCTATGATTTTACTTAACTACAATGAATATTATATAACAAAAGAGTTCTTCTGGGAAGAGGCCAGTTAGTGGTGCAGTTTGATTTTTCTTTGCTAAATGTCTTGCATTTGGGAAAAAAATACATTCTTAATTTGGTCTGGTCTAAAATTTTATATTTATTTGACTAAAATATTGATAAAAGTCTTTAGTTAGAAAATGATGCTGTGTTAAAATTATAAAATAAATATAAAATGAGATTCTAAAGAATATAGGAGGCATAAAGTTGTGAAACTAGTTACTTGAATTTTGTGATGTAAATGCCTTGCTTAGTAAGTTTAAATTATCATTAGGCTGTTCTGACTTGCCTAGTTACTGGATTCTGTTTTATTTAATTTTCTAAAGTGAATTACTCTTCCTCTTAGGTTGCACTTCAGTAGAGATACTTCCTACTGTGCTTCATTATCTCCACAGCGCAATTGTCATTCACATTAACTAACCTAATTTAATTTTGCTTCCTCTGAAAGTAATTGTTTGACAATTACCTGAATAGTGTATGCTTTCAAAGGAAGGTAGAACACACCATCTTGGGTTCTACTGTATTACCTAAGACTTTGATGTTATGAAATATTTATTTTCATGTTACTATTCCCTACTGTGTCATACCAGATAAAATGTATAGATGTTTTGGATGAGTTTAAAAATTTTTCATCATTAAAATGTTTGCACACAAGCTTTGTTAGACTAAACTTCTCTTACTTGACAAATACAATGTAAGTAATTGTAAATCTTTAGGTAGGTAAATGTTTTAAAATACTTAATTTGTTTTCATAGTTGATGTCAAGTGGCATTTGGCAGAGAGGGGAAGAAGATGAAGGTGTAGATGGATTCTTAATCACGGATATTAGAAAAGAAGTGAATAGAGCTTCAAAACTGGTAATAATGAAGTCTTTGGCCTTTACAGGGGGGAGAAAGTAACTTTTAAGTTCACTTAAAACCTGTGGGGTTTGGTTTGCTTTCTTGACAATGGGCAGTGTGCTGAGCCTATTCAAGCATCTGAGTTTTACATTTAAGTAACAAGTATATTGTGTTCTTGGAAGCCACAAAGGCTAATAAACCCTGCGGAAGTTTATTAAGATTTTTATTTTCTGGGTATGTTGCAGATAAATAAGGCTAAATTACACACACATAATACCTCATGACATTAAGCTGAGCCTCAAGCTGACATTATCTAATTTTATACATGCATTTAAGCTATAGGTACTGGTAAAATAACATGTATTTTGGCTTACATATCACAAGTAAATATGCATATGAAACAACTATATATCTTTATATATCTTGTGAAATAACTATATATCTTTACTCCTTGAAATAGAGCTAAAACACAATAGTCTTGTTGCAGAATCTATTGGCTGATATTCTTTCTTACACACTTTGTAATATTTCTGTTGGTTTAATTCCTGTAATTTGACTTTAGAAATAACAGAATATTAACATGTAAACAAAATTATTCCTAGACATGTAACATCTGTAGAAAAAAGGGTGCTTCAATTGGATGTGTAGCCCCCAAATGCAAACGAAGTTACCATTTTCCTTGTGGGACACAAAAGGAATGTATTTTCCAGTTCATGGAAGACTTCAGGTAAGTTCTGGGATTTTGTTGCTTTTTCGTTTTCAATTCATTGTGTTTATACAGGGTGTGATCTGTTTCTTAATGGGTTCTCATTGGATTAGCTATTAATTATAAATGACACCCAGTTTATCTAAGGAAAAAATACCTGATTAGTGGAAAAACATGAAGGCCAAGCAGTTATATTACATATCTAGTATCTATAAACTAAATTCTCAACACTTTTAAGGGTATAATTTAGTCCTTCTACAAATTGTTGTATTGTTTATGAAATTGAGCATTAAGTCCTGAACTCTTGAAATAAACTGCACAATGGTTGGGTTTGGGTTTTTTGTTTGCCTACCTCCTTTGCTGTGCCTTTGTTGAAATGGCAGCGCTGTGGCTGCCTATCTCTCAACCGTCAAAACACACTGTATGCTATTCCATCATGTTTCAAAGCACAGGACTTCTAGATCTGGTTGTTAGAGATGGACTGCAGGAGAAATCTGTTTAATATCAGATGTCTAAAAAAAATTTTATTTTCTTTTGCTATTATCTGTCTAGAATCGTGCTGTAATCAAAATACTCTTGAGGGCATCTGATAATGGCTTTATTCTACTGTAAGCATAGTTTGTAGGGTGGGTGGTTTGAAGTCTGGCAGGCACTTTAACTTGTTAAATAAACAACTTGTAGTTTATTTAGTGTAGTAAGTTGAGCACATGTAAAATGATACATTTCCAGAAAGCTTTCATCTAGAGCTGCATTTCTTGGCTGTCTTAGATCTTCAGAAATAAGCTAAATTACAAAATTTGTCGTGCTACTTAGACTTTGCAGAATCAATATGCAAACTCAAAATTGCTCCTTTAAAGTCTTAGTAACATTGAAGTTAGGAAGAACTTGAGGTTCTGAGGATAGGAAATGCATTATGTGGACCAAAAGGTATATGATCTCTGTATATTAAAGAGTGTCAGTTGCCAGCATGCTTCTTCCTTATATTGACTTCCTCCATTAGATAAGTGAGTTGTTTAAATGTGTTGTGGTTTAATCCTGATAGGCAGCAGAGCATCCCACAGCCACTCACTTACTATCCTCAGCAGGATGGGGGAAGAATTGGAAGGGCAAAAGTGGGAAAACTTGTGGGTTGAGATAAAGACAGTTTGATAGGGGAAGCAAAGCTGCATGTGCAAGCAAAGCAAAATAAGGAATTAACCTACTGCTTCCCATCAGCAAGCAGATGTTCAGCTCTTTCCAGGAAAGCAGGGCTTCACCATGTGTACAGTTACTTGGGAAGACAAATTTTATAACCCCAAATGTCTCTCCTCATTTCCCCCAGTTTTATTGCTGAGTTTGACACTATACAGTATGGAGTACCCCTTTGGTCAGTTGCAGTCAGCTGTCCTTGCTGTGTCCCCTCCCAACTTGTGCATCCTCAGTCTACTGCTGGCAGGGCAGCGTGATGAGCAGAAAAGGCCTTGTGTCTGTGTAAGCACTGCTCAGCAATAACTGAAGCATCCCTGAATCAAAACACAGCCCCATACAAGCTACTGTGAAGGAAAATAACTCTATCTCAGCCAAAACTAGTACGTGTCTGCCTTTTTCTGCCTTTTTAGCTTGTCACACAGCATTTATTCATGAAAAACATACAACAGGGAATTAATTTTGCTATCCTCAAATTTTATGAGGATGGTTCCTCAAATGCTGTTTTGATTGGTAACCTTATGTTGTTATTTTTAGATCTTACTGTTGGGAACATAAACCAGTCCAAAAGTTTCCAGTTAAAGAATCTGGAGGAACTTCACAGTGTACAATATGCCTGGATTTGGTTGAACAACTTCCAATATACGCTGTATTGAAAAGTCCTTGCTGTAAAAATGCTTGGTTTCATCGAGAATGCTTGCAGGTAACACAGGTTCTCCATTTCTTTTTCTCTTCTCCCAGAGATTACGTTTCTATAGTGTTTAAAAATAAGAAGCATTAGCTTAAAATTGTGCAAAATTCCTTAGGTTTAAGGGAGGCAGTAGGTATGGAAATGTACTGTGTTTGAAGGAGAATTGTGTTTTGGAGACAAGAGTCTTATAAGAATTCCCCCCCTCCGTATTTCTGTATGTGTGATGCATTTCATGCCTTTTGTTATTTTTAGGAATTAAAATCCAACCTAAGTAGTTGCCTTCTTGCAAATCATTACATGCAGAATCTTAATGCTAAATATGTTGTTTATCCCTTATCAGTTCTCTTTGCCTAAGTCCAGAGTTGGAAAAACTTACGAGGTTCTTTTCATAAACTCATTCTAGGTCTGAAGAGGTTGACTACAAAGGATTGTGGTTTTGTTTATGAATCCGATTCTAGCATGTGAGCTTTTGTCCTTTAAAAGAAGAGAAAAGGCTCACCATTTGCTTCAGTGTGAAATGACATCATGATTGATGTCATCTTTAACATCCATGTCAGGACAATATCTATGAATGTAATGGTTATAGATATTAAGGCATTATTTATTAGCGTCCTGAGGACAACAGTAATTCAATAATTGGTTTGTTTTTTTTGTTGTGTTTTTTTTCTTGACCCAGTATCAAGCTTTGAGTGCTGGGATATTTTTCTTTAGGTGCACAGTATGCAATAACAAGGACAAATTTCAGAAAGAAATGTTGAGAATGGGCATATACATTCCAGAAAGGTAAGTAATTTTACCAATAATCGCCCTTCTATACCAACTTTGATACAGTGTTAAGCCCATTCTTAATGTATTCAATGGAACTGCATCTGTTAATATGTGAAACTTCAGTTCTGCTTTCAGTGATAGAATGGTTTGGTTTGGTAAGGATTAGCCTGTTTCCTTTTAGCTATGCATAAAATTGTCAAAATCCAAATTAGTCATCTCGAACATAAAGCACAAAGCTCTGAAAATTCACTTATGCCATGATTCAACCAGGGACCTGTTTAAAAGATCAAAACACTTCTTAAAACAAAAATTTCACATGAACATGGCATTGTATTTTCTGTGCCCAAATTTTTAAATTACCTGAATTTTTGTCCAGACAGATTGATCACTCAGCCATCCAGGTTCCATCTTCTCCCAATCCCATTTTAGGGATTGCTAATTATATGCTTAGTATAACAACTGCTTCTAAAATTCTGAGTTGTTTTTCATTAGTTTCCACCATTAGATGGGGCTCAAAATAAGATGCAAAGACAGAATCTCAAGGTTCTGGGGAGGAAGAAGAGTTAAAATACTTGTTGAACTTCGCCATACTGGCCTGGAAAATTCTGCATTACTTTTCATGAGCCCATTTTCAGTGGTAACTTAAGTAGACTGCCAAAACAAATCCTCATGTTCCTTTGAGAGACAAAGTGGAAGGATATGAAAGACACAAACATGGACTGAGGTCATGTGAAAAATAATAAATATTTCAATCACAGTAACTTGACACAAGAAAAAGGCTGTCTGTGTATTTTATAGTAGTATTTTTGTTCCTAGATATTTTTCTTTCCCCTCTGAGTTCTGCCTAGAATGTGATTGAGATATCTTCCTGTGGTTATCATATGCATCTTTTATAAAGATGGAGCAACACGTTTAAACAGTCAGAAATACAGATGTAATAACAAATCTTCTGCCTTGTTTATAGGGATGCATCTTGGGAACTTGAAGAGAATGCATATGAAGATCTACTGCACTGTTATCAACATTGTGATATTAGAAGATGCCTGTGCAGGAAAGGAAGAGACTACAGTAAACCTGATAGGTATGACTCTTGCAGGAAGGTGTAACCTAGGATGGAATAGTTCTTTGGTGGTGTGGTGGTGTTTGGGTTTTAGTTTGGTTTTTTTTTTTGTTTTGGTGGTTTGTTTTTTAATTTAACTGCTTTAATACTTTTCAGCATCAGGTTTTAATGTCAAGCCAAGATACCATGTCCAAATAAAATGTTTGGTTTACTGTCTATAATCATATTTCAATTCTATTATAAAAGCCAAGAAAATCAAACCAGTTACCTTGTCCTGGTTCTCATTTGATACAGAGCTGAAGTAGAATATGTATATCCATATAACATAACATGTAGACTAGCATGTGCCTATTCTGTGTATTTTTCATTCAAAGATTAATTCAGCAATTTAACTGTTAAAATACATTAATGAATTTCTTTCATTAAAGAATTCTAACAGTATTCTAAAGTTCTAGACTTGGCTGAAAATCAACTAGCTGTGTAAAATAAATCTAAAATCGCTGTAGCTGCAAGCTATACCTCTGCATGCAAATGGCAGCTAGAATGTTGCTGATAGCTTAATGAGAGGCTTCAGTGATCATGCAAAAAGGCTATCCTTCTCTACCACTTGCTTAATTTTTTATTAATAAGTTCATTTTCTGCATTATTTCATGTTTTATTTGTGTGTTTCTGAAATGTGTGTCTTCCGCTGGCATGAGTATACTCAAAGCTGTCAGATCCTCTACTTTTAAGTTATTTCTATAGTACTGTGGTAGATTACTCCCTGTAGACACTAACTTGGTGTTGTACAGATTTGACCAAATGTTTTTTTGGTTCTTTCATGGCATGTGTGCACCTCAGGATTTACTTTGCCTTTTAAGAGTCATATGTTAGGCTTCCAGCATTTGAACTAATATCAGTCACACTTTTCATTGTCTTTTTAAGTAAAATTGAAGAAATCTAAACAAAAATCTTAACAGATACATAAACACTGTTATTAATGAAGAATCTTATTCAGAACATGTAAGACTAATAAGGTACACTACTTGAAAAAAAATTACTATTTGGAACTATGGAACTACCCATAAAATAAAGGATGTTGCTGGCTAACAACGTGAGGAGAAAATACTGGTTGCAAGTATTGTCTTCAAGGCAGGGGAGCACACTAACTCACAGCCTCTTTCAATACATGGTGCTGGAACATGGGTAGCTTATTTTTTTTGTTGGGTTGGCTTTGTTTGGGGTTTTTTACGTGTAATAATACTCACAGGAATTGTGAGTATACCTTGTCTGAAGAAATTTCCCTTTGATTATATACAGTGCTACCACATTGATAAAACCATGCTTTGTTAGTTTGGTGTCTGGATTACACTTACAGTTGAGTGTTCTTTGTTTTAACTAGCGCCATTGTTCTGTCTAATTCTAAATACATAAGTTTGTAATTCTAGTAAATGGGAAATAAAGCGTTGCCAGTGTTGTGGTTCCCGTGGAACTCATTTGGCCTGTTCATCTATGAAGTCATGGGAGCAAAACTGGGAGTGCATGGAATGTAGAAATATCTTGGTAAAATCAGGTAAAATTATGGACTTCTTACAATGATGAATTTTAGTACTGTGTGTTTTACAGCTAGCAAAATTACTAATGTAATATAATGTAATCAACAGGGAACTATAGGAGACAGACAAAGCGTTCTTTGGCTACCTCTGAAAAGACAGATGGGACAACTTGTTTGCTGGAAGAACCATCTCCAAAGTGCCCTCGGCAGTCACCTGGATCTCAACGCAATATTCTTCAGTGTGTAATTTTCTGTTTTCAAGCAGAAACTGATTATAACATTAAATAGTATTTAAACATGAGGAGAGGTGATGGCTTATTCCATAAGAGAAACTTCTTGCAATAAATTGCAAACTGAATAAAATTGAAAGTTTAGTGACTGAAGTTTACTAAGCCCTGAGTCTGTAATTTGCTATTGTTATTTGCCTTCAGTGGCACATAAACCTGCTTTTAGGTTGATAAAATTGAATCCTTGTAAAAGCAGTCTTAACAATTTAGAGGTAACATTGAATGTGCAAATGGCAAAACTTAAAGCTAAGATTGTTCATCAGTATTTTTTCCACATGAATAGCATGCTAGAAATCTAGCTTACAGAGGTGTTTATTTGAATAATGTTTTCCTCTGCTGTAATGAAAACTTTTCAAGTCTGTAGAAACTACTATTTTTAGGTTTTACTCGATGTATCAGTCAGGATTTCCATCTCATGTATGGGATCAACTAAAAACTGATCTTAAAACCACCACATAATTAAATACTGAATTAGTAGTTCAGTAGTTCAGGTACAGGTAGACTTCATGTAAATGAACATACAAATGAGATTTGGTTCTCAAACAGTGGAAAACTATGTTGCTGCCTTCAAATAAGTGTTTATGCATTCTTCAGTTGTGTCTCTTTTCAAAATACTGTTTTGGATTGTAGCTCACCAAAGATTATGTGCCAGAACAACTTGTCAACCTGCTCACACTTAGAACTTCCAGCATCCAACAGAGTGAGGATGTCCTTATCTCCACTGATGTCAAACAGGAACTGGTCCCCGAGGAAAAAGTATTATTTTTTTTTTTTCTGTTTTTCCTATGTTGAAGAGTAATCTAGCACATCACTATACCGAATTTCCTACAGAACATGGTGTGTGTGTGTATATAGTAGCTATATATATTTGTATGTGTGTGTATGGAGTCACTGAAAAAATGGAATGAGTACACTGAAGAGTTGAAATTGTAATTTAATGAAAGCTTCTGCTGTTTCTAAATGCAGGGGGTGAGGAGAAAGGAGTAGTATCTATTGAGAATTTTTAGGTTTGGTAGTGAGGGAATCAAAACCCATAAATGCATATTTGTCCTTGTGAACAATAGCTGTTCTTTGGAAAAGGGTGAATAAAAATAATCCTAATTACATTCTTCAGATTAGACATGTCCTGCATTTTCGATGGTTTAGTATTTGTGCCATAGGATTAGTTTGTGATTATGCTAAAATCAGTGGTAAAGTAACATGGTTTAATACAGAATAATCAGTTTAGGGATGCAAAATTCTTTGTTTTGTTGTAAATACTTAGTTTATGAATTCTATTATGAATTCTATATGCTAAAAATACTGATGGGGTGATTAGTTCCAGTAGGTAGAGTTGAAATAGTTTTGTTGCAAGTTAAAAAGCAAAGAAATGGTCTTATTTAGACTGGTGTCTTTTATAAATGAGAGCTGCAACTTTTCTCGCTACTCAAATGTATTTTTGATTATAGTGACAAAGATTAAATATTAGTGTATAGCTGACAGTACGTTCCCATTTGGTTGCAAAACATATCTAACACACAAACATGGAAGGCTCTTCAATTTCTCACTTGTTTCATATTATTCACACGTAGAGTAAGTGTGAGAATTGATTTGCACTGTGTTGGTGTAACTGAATTAAGGAAATAACCATTTTATGCCAAGGTAATTATTTTTACCTCCTTTCTTTTCTAGCTCTTATAGGTACTTTTGCCACCAGAGTTAGAATTTGAGTAATCTACACTAAATATTTTGCAGATAAAATGTAGGCAATACCTAAATGTACCAAAATATTTAAGGGGGTGTTTTTCTTAATAGATTTTAGAGTGTTTCTTGTATAACTGTTGCTAATTATGAACCATAGCTTTAATCTGAAAAAATATGCCACTTTCTTGTAGGCATTTAAGAAAGGAAAGAAGGGAAGTTTCTAATATACTGAAGGAGTTAAGGCTGCAAGTTAATGCAAAAACTACAAGGCTTAACATCGATGCTGAAAATATCTGGAATAGTGCTTTAAAAGGATTTAGACAGAGCAACTTCAGTCCTACAAATGCCATTGAAATAAAGTTCACAAACTGCAAAAGTAAATCAAAGACAGACACTTCTGCTGCAAAAAAACGCCGTTTCTTCCAGTTACTAATGCTTCACCTTCAGAATTCATCATTGTTTGAGGGCTCTTCTGCAAAGAACTTGTCTCTTGATTTTCAAGGTAGTTAAATGCTTTATTCAAGAATACATTAAGAACTGTGTAAATTGAAAGGTTTGGGTTTTTTTTAATCTTCAGCCAGTATGACTGTCAGTTCACAATTATAGTCCTGATGGAAAGAAATTGGGTTTTTCTGAATCTTTTTGCTTTTCAGTTCTTAAGGGGCGTGGGGTATGGATTGGTAATTCAAAAAAAATGGTTTAGTTGGAAAAGTTGATGACAACCAAGGAAAAAATACAGCATATCATTACACTTGGAACTTTTAAATTGATTTGTTCTCTACAAGTGAACTTCTTCCTGACTTGCTTTCTCTGTTACTTATTTTCCTTTCCTTAAATTTCTAGAACATTATCTCTGATAGCATGATGTCTGAACACCCACACTTGGTTTCTTATGCTTCAGAATTAAACCTGTATTGGGTACAAAGTGGAAGGATGTTACATCTCCTCCCAAACATTGATAGTGGCTGAAGGGCTGGAGTAAAAAGAATGTGGTATTTCTATGTAAAAAATACCAGTGTTATTGTTTCAACTAGCAGGAGATGGCAATCCTCATTTGTTAAAACTCCTAGAGAAAAAAGGAATTGCATTTTAAGATTTCCTGTTTAAAAAAAATAAATAAATCTGTGCATATATAGTAAATATATTTTTTCATTTGCAGCTGTAAAGGAGAATCTTTACTTTGAAGCTGGTAAAATGATCGCAGTTTCTCTGGTTCATGGTGGCGCATCTCCTGGTTTCTTTTCCCAAACACTGTTCAGTTGTCTTGTCTATGGTCCAGAGAATGTGAAGCCAGCTTTGGAAGATGTTGCTGATGCACATGTCGCAGAAACAATAAAAATGGTAATAAAAAGTAAACTTACTGGCAAGTTGTTCATGACTGTATTTGGAGATGTGTACAGGCTTACTGAATATAACTTTTGTTCAGATTAAAAAGCCTATTTTTCGTATATATATACACAGGCTTGTAATAAATTCCTTGCTTTCTATCTTCCAATACAGATAAAACATGCAAATAGTCTATCCAGCCTACAGTCTACAATAAACAACTGCTACGAGTTCCTTGGTGCTGCTGGATGTTTAAGACCTATAACAGCTTTGTGTGATAAGGATGTGCTGGTGAATGACCTACTGATCCACCATGTGATCAAGAGAATCATTTCACCTTTAGAAAGGTTTGCTTGAATTTTCAAAATTCCTGGATATTTTCTCACCAAAATACTAAATAATACATTTCTAAAACTAACTTTGATATGTGCTTACTCATTCTCCATTTCGACCAATGTACTGTAATTTTCAATGGATTAAGTAGCAACTGTAACTAGTTAGTTAAACTGAAAGAATAAAATTATTTCCCTGCATATCCACTCCATTCCACTGCTCCTTGGTCACATTCCTTTTTAAACCTTCTGAAGAGGGCATAGTTTTAAACAATATTGCTGTCCCAAAAGTGGGATTGTTACCTGGTGTGCAAAAAGCCAGTACACACACAGAGTCAAGGTATTTTATTGTCAGCTGTATTGCAAAATAGGGTGCTGGGCGGAAGCTCTGCAAAGCTAACAGACCTTAGTTTTGTGTACCTCAGCTAATATACATTTCAGAGAAAAAAAAATTGTTTTTCATTGGTCAAGAGTTACCGAATATATGATTAATTAGTACTCTTCTACTGGGTAAATTGTTCTTGCTTGCCATGTAAATGAGCATGCTCACATGAAGGATGGGGGGGAAAGGGGAAAGGAGCCTTTTCAGTCTTGAATTGGGTCAGTGGTCACGATCTCTCCCTACCACCTTTACTTCTCACCCAGCTACTGCCATTTCTTGTTAACTACTTGTTTTTCTAGTGCTTGTTTTCTCTTTGGCACCTTCTGGTACAGATGTTTTTTATCAGTCTTTAGCAGTTCCAAGGTTAAGGTAGCTAGTAAGGAATGCATTGCTTTACAAAGTCTTGTTGTTCTAAGTGATGTTAATCTAGCTGGACACTGTTATCACCATGGCAAATTCCACTCTTGCTGTGCAACAGCATGAAAAGCCTGCACTACTGAATTGCTCTAGCTTATGTTAATTTTTAATTCAGAATTGTTTGAATTTAAAATCTTTAAACTTCAGAAGTATTAAATATATGTTTAGAATTTAATTGAGTTGTCCAGAGTTTGAAGTAGGGAGTTTGTGTGCCATTAGGAGGGCAATAATGTGCACAGGTGTGACTTGGCCTACTTAAAATTGGTGCATTGTTTGTTCCATGAGGTAGTGATGACTTCAAATAGCTGGGAAAGTTGCAGCTGTTGACTGTTTTTTGATTGGCTTATCACCTTACTTCCACGTTACATTCTTCAACTGCTCAGTAAAAAGACAGATGCTAATTTATCCAACAAGTGTAGTTTGGTTTATACTTAATACATTTAGGGTGTTATCCTTGACAAAGTTGAATCAACTGAATCTGCAGAAGCTACGAAACTTAATTTTGATTGTGATGATTTTTTTAATGAAGTTGAGAATAATTAATCTTTCAGTGAAGACCCTCTTCAGGTGGCATATTTGACCAATCTATTATCATATTTTAAATGTAGCCAGTTAAAAGTGAAAAGTAGTTAAGTAGCCTGTTTATGGGAAAATGCTGGTTTGTGCATTTCTGGAGATGTGCTTAAAATGTACAAAAGGGAGTACAGCATGAATGTTCTTGTCAGGGACTGATAGTAAGTAAAGAGTTAGTCACTTTATCTGTTAATGTTTTACACTACTGACTGTACACATTCAGCATCTTTATTCTGAATTTTACCGATTTAGCCTCTTGATATCTAAAAGATGATGAGTAAACAACTAAAGTGAAATTTTAATTCTGGTTTAACATGGTGGTTAAGTTGTAAAGCCAGTTGCTTGAATTATTCTTACCCAGTACACTGTAACTAGTAGGTTTTTTCACCCTACAGAGCTTTGATTTTCTTTAAAAAAAAAAAAATTAAATCACAGAAACAAATTGGTGTGTAGGTGAGAAGGGACTTCTGGAAGTTACCTTCTTCACTCCCACCCCGCTCAAGCAGGGCCACCTAGAACCAGTTGCCCAGGACTGTGTCCAGACAGCTTTTGAATAACTCCACAGATAGAGACTTTCTGGGCAACCCATGCCAGTGATTGGTCACCCTGAGAGTAGAAAAGTATTTGCTGATGTTCAGCTGGAACCTCCTGTGTTTCAGTCTGTGCACATCGCCTCTGGTCCTGTCACTGGACACCACTGAAAAGAGCCTGGCTCTGCCTTCTTTGCATACTGCATTCAGATACTTCCACACACTGAGATTCCACCTCAGCCTTCTTTTCTGCAGGCTGAACAGTCCCAGCTCTCTCAGCCTTTCCTCAAAAGGTTATGCTTCAGTCACAAAGCCCAGCACTGGACACAGCACACCAAGTGTGGCTTTACCATTGCTGGGAAAGGATCACCTCCCTGAACCCTGGCCCTTGGCACCACAATTTCTTATGCAGCCCAGGATACTGTTATCTGTATTTGCCATGGGGAGAAATAATAACATGTGAACCCATGCAGACTGCAGAAGCCAAGTGAAGGGTATCTTTTCAGACACCTAATTTTGCCTAGGGATGAAAAAGTTTCTAAAGGGATATTCGTAAGAAAAAAGTTCAGTATGTTCTCACATAAAAATTAAAAAGTAAACCATGGCTGTATAGTCAAGTATTAGCAAATTTAGTTTCTGTTTATCACTGGTATTTCTTTCATCTGCCCCAAATGCTCCACAGGAACAGATTGTTAAAATGAGAATTCAATGCATTGTCCAAGGTGGGACTACCATGTACCTTTAATTGACCAGACTTGGAGACTGCAGATGGGAAAACTTCATTATGTCTAGTCTTACAGCTTTATAAAATGCAAAGTATGATTAGTTAGTTACTACTTTTTTGATCCATGCTTGCTCTTCTTTCCCCCCTCTCCCCACTTCTAGTTTTAGGCAAGGTTTGAGAACTCTTGGTGTGCTAGAGAAAATGCAAATGCATCCGGATGCATTCTCTAGTATATTGTGCCACAAACCTGAAGGACTTTCAGTAGAAACTCTCTGTGATCTCTTTACAATCCATTCCTCGTCAGATGTAAATGAAGTTGAAGGTGCTGATTTTTGGATGGCTTACTTGCAAGATGTGAAAAGTAAGTAACTTTTTTTTCCTTTCCCCCTGTCGTGGTTTAAGTCCACTCAGAACCATGTAGTTGCTCTCTCGCTCATCCCCCTTCCTCCCGCCCTCCCCCAGCTTTCGGAGGGAGGGGGAGGAGAATCAAAAGAATGTAACTCTTGAAATTAGAACAGTCCAGTAACTAAGGTATAACACCACCAATTGCTTCCACCAATAATAATAATGATAAGGGAAATAACAAGGGAAGAGAATACAACCGCTCACCACCTGCTGACCAATACCTGCCTGACTGAGCAGTGATCTAGCCCCCAGCTTATATAGTGGGCATGACATGCTGTGGTATGGAATACCTCTTTGGTTAGTTTGGGCCAGGTGTCCTGTCTCTGTTTCCTCCTGGCTTCCCCTCCTCCCTGCCAGAGCATGAGACTCAGAAGGTCCTTGGTCAGACTAAACGTTACTAAGCAGCAACTGAAAACACTGGTGTTAGCAGTGCTGTTCCCAGGCTGAAAGTCAAAAACACAGCACTGCACCAGCTACTGAGAAGGAGAAAAATGACTGCAACTGCTGAACACAGGACACCCCCCCATCTCCATTCAGGGTATTTAGCTGCTGGTATGTGAACAGGGTTTGGATTTTAGAGTTCAGTACGGTAAATAAATGAAGGTTTTGAGGTCACTGTCAGTTCCTCATTGTTCGTTCTTCCCCTCTTCCTTACTAATTATAATTTCTGAAAATTCTAATGAAACTTGAGAAGGGTAAATATATGAAAGATGACGGTTGGTTTGGGGGTTTTGTTTGTTTGGTTTTGGGGTGTTTTTTTTGTTTTTTTTAAAGGCACTCTCCCTCACCCTGAGTGGTACAAAAAAATCCTTTATTCCTCTGTCTTTAGCTTTGCTGTTAGCTTATTAGATAGTCTCAAGATGAAAGCCAGTGGTCTCTTGTTGCAGAAGAGGTTTTCTTTCCTATTTACTTAAAATTTTTCAAAACTAACCCAAGTGGGTTTTTCATCCTGAAAATTTTCTTATTTGCCCATATAAATGCATATTAATTCGGGGTATTGATCTTGGTTTCCTGCTTCCAGGTTTTTTTCCATCTAACACTTAACATTCAGGATAATGGTTTATTGGTAATAGGGTATAAATGATACAACCTAATCCTGCTTGTGGTTTGTTTGGTTTTTTTTTAGGTGGTGAGTCTGTAGTGACATTGGAGGATATTCTGCTCTTTGTAACAGGCTCTTTTTCTATACCCCCCACTGGGTTTGATCCTGAACCTACTGTTAAGTTTTCGCATATAAGGTATCCTGTTGGAAACAGACTCCATAATTGCTTAGAGCTCCCTATAACAAAGACGTATGAGCAGTTTAAGAATAAAATGGAGTTCACCATCAGAAACACACTAGGAGTTGAAAGAGAGTAAAATTTTTGCTACAAACTGGATGTTGAAAACTTCCAAATCTCTGCAGGAATGTCTGCTTGCAAATTGCTACTGTATTTTGGGACAGCATACTCTCGGCCTTTTCCCCCAAGCATATGCTAAAAGTAGTAATTTTGTAAGATGGAAAACAATTTTCAGATGAAAATGCTCTTTACCTGTCAAAACATCTTCCTCTTTGAAGTTGCCTTTAAGAGTCAGCAGTCTCTTGGAGAAGTACTTTAAATGTCTACTTTTGCTGTAGACAAGCATGAAATGTTGTCAAATTATGTAACATTCTAGCTATTTCCCATGGGTAAGTATGATTGATTTACATACTTAATTAGCTTATTTATTAAAGTTAAATCGGGTACATTTTGAAGATCACTGCTGTAGAGCTTTGTCTCAAGTAAAACTGTGATGTAGTTCTTCAGTTGTTCCATGTACAGTTTTTTTCAGTAATAGTTTTTATATTGATGACTCGGGGGGGGGGGGGGACGACACGGGTGATAATTCATACAAACCTATGAAAGGTCATTTTGGTTAGTGCATTAAAATACAGTTAAGGGCTGGAGAAAACCTAGGCAAAATAATTAGGAGCAAGAACATAATCTAGTTGAACGCGAGTTTCTATTGTTAGACAGAATCTTTGGTATTTGCACATATTTCTGCATTCTACTGTTATACACTAGCCTTTAATTATACGTTTAGACAAAATAGTAAAACTTGGAAGCAAGTCTCGAATATGCAACAATAATTCGTCTTTCAAAATGAAATTTTAGAGTTAATCTAGTTCAGTGTAAGAATTTGTTGCTCAGAACATGTTACTTTGTCTTCCATGGAAGCCAATTTTTTCATAGGTATATACACTAAAACTATTTGTTGAATTAAAGGCAGTCTGCCATCAACCTTGTTAGTGCCTGACACTTTTCTAGCTTTTAGCCTAAACTCTTTCTGTTCAAATATAGGTGCAGTCTGAGCAACGTCAGCTGAATGAAATATATTTCAGTTCTGCAGTATTTGTATAAATAGTAAGCCATAAAAGATACCTACACAGTAACACTTTAATGTTACTAATACTAGAACTATTAAACTAAAAGGACGTTTAAGTACAATTTTTTAAATATAAGTAGGTGTCTTTTTTTTTTTTTAAATTATTATTTCCTTCCGTGTCAGTTTGACCACCTTATACTATGTCCCAAACGTAGGTTTTACTATAGATTATAAAGATAGATATGTATTGGTATGTGTATATATATATCTCCACATTCTTCAAAATACCTAAATCTGAAGAATAATTTTATACTTCTTAATTAATATAGCTTGGGTTTAATTGTAAATACAAACGGGATTGCCTTACTTTGGATGCCTTGGCAAGAAGGTACATCCACAATAAATTATAAATGGATAGGTGTTTCAGGAAAAAAAAACCACCAGAACCAGGCTGATCTGGTTTCAGGTTCATTGCAAGTATTCCTCCTCTTAATAAATTGTATTACTAAATGCTAATTACATAGCAGTGGCAGTCAAGACTCACAAAATTGAGACTATGCTGTAAAGGGTTAAAGACAAAGAGGCAAATGGGTACTGTTCATTAAACAATATGCAGGTATTTTGAAATATTTTTTAAACTGCTAAAGCTGCTTTCTTTCTTGATCGGGGGAAGGGTTTTCTGGTTCTGAGCCAAGTGTATTAAAGTCCCCTTTAAAATATGTATCAGTGAGATCTTGGAGAATGTCAGTTGACTGTTTATAAACAAAGTGTTTTCTCATTCCATTCTGATTTAATTTTTTCTCCAATAATATTCCATGTTTATTGCTTTTTTATAATTTTTAAATGTCATACTGCCAATAACTTCTTTATATCCTTACCCTTCAGAATGCTCTGTTTATCGCAAATCCATCTGCATAATGATTCATTGTATGTTCATATTCTTAATACATAGCAGTGTGACTCCTGCAAATAGGTAATTATACTTTAAAAAATGAGTGGTGTACCCAATGGAGTCTTCCTTTTTCTTGCCTAGTCAGAGATAAATGTCTTCTGTAATACTATGTTATTTTTCTATATGGGAAGTACAGAACTTACAGAACTAGCAACAAGAGAGTGTAATTTTAAAGGACAGTTCTTGGACTTTTGGTACCAGCAGTTGTAAGGGAAATGGTTTAGAACTTTGAAGTAGTAAACTGTATTTTAAAACCTTTGGTGAGGAAAGGTAATGTGGTTATAAGGCTTCAAAAAGTACCTGAGATAAAAATAGGGTTCACATGTTTTACTGCTTATTAGTTTTGAATTCAGCAGTTTTATGTAAAGGTAGAACTAATGTCATTTGTAAGTTAACTTTAAAACTCTGCTATACAATGCTGTATCAAAACATGGAATTACAGTCTTCAATACTGCTTGAGAGGACTTCTTTCTTACACAGAACTTGTTCTCATTTCCTAATACTGATATGTACACATTCAAGACAAGTTGCCTTTCCTTTCTTGTTAGTTTGATCAGCTCAACCTATACATTCTAATATAATCCTTGATATATTCAAATTGTGTTCCTCAGTGCTAGTGTGGAGAGGAACTTTCACTTTTCTGATCCTTTTTAACATTTATATAGACCAATCTTTTAACTGTTCACTAAAATTCCATTGAATAAGTTGACTTCCAGTCCATCAAAACACAGAAAGGTCTCTTGACTGGAAAACATAAAAGCAATTTCTGTAGCTATAATGACCATCAGGTTTTCAGTTGCTATAGCAGGTCACTGAAGTGCAATATTATCAGTTAGTTTTCATTTTACATAAACTGCAACCTGAGGCATGTCTGGAGAATAGTTTAGAGAAGTTGCTTGCTTTCAGTATTTCTGTAATACACGGAGATTGACTGTATCTGCATTAGCCTTGTGTATTAAATACATTTTTGTAGAAGTTACAGCTTTCACAAGATGTGTCAAGGCCACAAGGTAACTACTGCAGTCCTTTGTGTTTTGCCAAAGAACTTCACCCCACAGCTTCTGCATCAAACCCTAGGCTTCCATCTGGAATTAGCACATCCAATAAGCTATTTATTTTCTAGAGTGATCATTTTCTAGTAAACAATAATAGATTAGTATTAGTGATCTGAAGAACAAAACCAAACTTCAAGTATTAGATATGTTTGAAAAATGAAGGGGTAAGAAATTTCTGTGACTTGATTTTGCTAATGCAAAAGATGCTTACTAGAAAAAGCTGTTACTGTTTTTAACTGGTTAATGAGTGAAATACAGTCAAAAGAAATTAGTATTAGTTCATATTTAAGATCTAAACCATCGTGTACTGCAGCTTTGGCTTTTTTCATTAAGCTGTTCAGTCTTAAGATTGGAAGACTTGAGGATTTAGAGAGGTATATGTGAAACACAGGGCAGAGTATGTCATTAATTCACACATTCTGCATGTGCATTTTGAAAATAGTATCAAAAATTCTCATTCAAATAGAAGTAAATGACACTGCAGGCTACAAAATATGCTTTTATAGTTTCTTGATTCTGTATTATATAAGGCTCAATCTTTACCCTTTTTTCACTGAAGGGAATATTAGTTGGGTAAAAAAAAATGAAAACTTCTGGAATCATGTATACAAAAAATCATTGTCAAGGTATTAATGTTTGTAAAACAAAAACAATGGAACCTTCTGATTTTGTATTGCATAAACAATGCTCTTTTTAAAACTTACTTTTTGTAATATTCCAATTACTGTATAATTTTGTAAATAGTTTTAGCTCTAACTGGAGGATCAGTGCCTGAAGTGTTGCATCTTCAAGCAACACTGTACTTGGCAGGTATATCATCAGTGTTGAAGTAATTGGTAATTGTGGGAAATAACTGCCATGTATATATTCAAAGTGCAATAAAAAGTTTAATTTCTTTTGGAATAAATTTGTAACTTCACTGGTATTATTTTGGTGATTTAATGGCTTTTAGCTTTAGAAATGTTATTGCTGTTGTCTGTAGTTCCATTTGGGGACCTGCATACACCTTTATGTATACATCCATAGCACGTTTACCGAATACCTTTGTATCCAAAACTGACTTGGGAGTGAGTCTCCGCTTGCAGAGATTCTCCACTACAGGACTTGTGTAAGGGTGCAGTGATGAGCAAAAATGCGATCAGCCAAAGGAAGGCTGTGCACTGATCAAAGGCAAGTAACTTTTAACTATTTTTCTTTTCCATAAATCACAAACTTTTACGTTTGAAAAACATGGAAAAAAAAAAAAAGCTCTTTTCCTGTAGTTAATCTGAGTGCCTCGGGGCTGCCCTCCATCCAGTTAAGGGAGCATTTCATGTGTTTGTTGGAAATTCAGTCCGAGAGAAGAGCAAAAACTCTTGCTGCCACTTTTTGCTTTGGCGTGTGGAGGGGAAGGGGGGGGTGAAGGGGAAAACAGAGGTGAAAGACAGCCCCAGCACGTAGTCTGAAAGACCTCAGCCTGTTTTTATGTTCTCAGCTGCGGCAAAGCACAGGCCCAAATTTAAATCACAGGATGCAGCTCCCTGAAGACCGGGACGGACTCCAGGCCTCCGGGCGGCAGCGCTGAACCCAGCCGTCTTGTGGTTACCTGGCGCCCTCGCAGCCGGCGCTGAGGAGGTTCGGCCGAGCCCCACCCCTCGTCGCCGTACGGAGCGCCACGTCGTCTGGCGGCTGCGTGCGCGTCGGTGGGCGGGGTGCGGTGCCGCTGCTGGGCTGGCGGGGCAGGAAGATGGCGGCCGGCATCCGCGAGAAGCAGACAGGTGAGCGGCTGCCGCGCCGCGTCGCGGGGACTGCGCCAGCCGCCTATTGCGGGGCGAGAGCGCTCAAGGTCGGGCCCGCGCTGCAGCTGGGGCTCTCACCTGCCTCCCCCCGCCCTATCCCCGGCGGGGCCCTGGTGCAGGATGCGGGTGTCTCCGCGACGCCTCGCCTCTGTCGGGGGTTTCGCGCCCGGTTTGGCTTTCCCGGCTACAGGACGGAGGCACTGTCCCTCCTCCTGCTTCTTCTCCGGCGGCCGCTGGGGTGCCGCTCAGCTGCCTCTGCAGCGGCGGGCCTGTGGCTCCGGGTGACTCTGGGAGCAGCTCTTGCCGAGTGGGCTCGGCCCCGCTGAAGGGCTCAGGGCCGCGGCCGAGGTGCCGCCGCGGTGTGGAAATCGCCCGGCGAGGGGCTCCTGCGGCCCGGGGAAGTGTGCGGAGCGGGTTGTGAGCTCCCTCGATTCGGCTGCCTTTCTGCCCGTTGCAGGGATCAATGGGAAATACGGTTTAATGGTGCAAAACCAAAGCTGCACTTGCGATGCTCCTCCTGAGGCTATATAGGGCTGTCGGAGTGTGTGCTGACCGTCAGGAAGTTGAGAGTGCGAGATTACACGGGAGGCTTTCTGTGGTTAAAGGGTTGTGGCTCTCCTTACGTACTGCTCTGCGTTCAAAACTGACTCTTGCTTCTCTCTCTTCATGCTGCTTTATGGAGTCTTAAGCTATCTATTTGAACGTACTACTGAAGCATAGAGCCTATCGACTCCATAGTACTCTACTTCGCTTACTCCCCAAGGTTTTGGTCAGTAGTTTGAGCTGTAACCTTGTCACCTTCTCCATGACAACTGCAGTGTCTTTCTGGTGGTACAGAGGGTTCTGGGTGCATTTATTTAACATGAAATGTCTAAAATCATTTGCCAGACAATCTCAGTCTTTATTTCTGTGTAGACCTTAAATATTTACTAGTAGTATTCTTTTTTCTTTTTGTACCAGTAGTCTACTTTCTGTAGTCTCATTCCTGTGGCCATTTACTATTATGGCGTTTTTTAAAGTTCCTTTACATTTCTTTACTTTTCTTCACTCTGCTGCTTCTCTGATAAAGCCTGCTGTCTTTGAGCTCTTATTCCATGCAGGTTTATTCTTTTCTGTTCTTCACCTTGTTTCTTGATTATTTCAGTCAAGCTGTACCACTGAACCATGTTGTCTCTCCCATTGGGGAGGTCATTTGGAAGGTAGATTGAACAACTAAAAGGTACTCAGGGAAGGACTTATTATCATTTGGTGTTTGTATTACCACATATATGCATTATTTGTTGTGACCTTTACCCTGGTTCATAACTAGTCAAAGCATATCATCGTGCAAGCATGGTAAAAACCTGATCCTTGCCCCAGAAAGCATTCAGCCTAAATGTGAAAGAAAGTTTCGCTGCTGGTAATGTGGTTTGAAAAGGCAATGCAACAGAGGAGGAAGGGACAGACTGTGAAGGAGGGCTTAAGAAACATTGCCTGGGCATGGGTGGCCTTGAACACCACCAAGGATGGAGCATTCACAACTTCCCTGGAATGGGTTGCCCAAGGAAGTCCTGAATGCTCCATCCCTGGCGGCATTCAAGGCCAGGTTGCACAGAGCCTTGGGTGACATGGTTTAGTGTGAGGTGTCCCTGCCCATGGCAGGGGGGTTAGAACTAGATGATCTTAAGGTCCTTTCCAGCCCCAACTATTCTATGATTCTATGATGGATGGTAGTAGGAAAGACAAAGTTCAACTGAAGTTGAGACCTGCAGCGTATGTCAAGAGCAATGAGAAGAGCTTCTGTTGTGACATTAGTAACGAAAATATGAATATGGAAAAATGTTGGACCATTGCTTAATGGAGCTGGTCATTTAGTGGTGATGGATGCAGATGAGGCTGAGGTACCCAATGCTTTCTTTGCCTCAGTCTTCACCAACAAATTCTCTTGAGGCTTCTTTGTCACTTTGCAGTCAGACATGGAGTGAGTCCTCTTAGAAAACTTTCTCATCACATGAAGGAGAAAAATAATGAAATGTGACTTTTGCATTTATATTTTATGGTGGTTTTCCTCTCAAATGATATGTATAATAAAACCTTGCTAATGTGTTTAATCTCTGTTGTTAAAGTGTAAGGATAATAAAGCATGATTCTGCTTTGTTTTCCAGTGGCTTTGAAACGTATGCTGAATTTCAATGTTCCTCCTGTTAAAAACAGCACAGGAGAACCAGTATGGAAGGTAAGGACTATTTGAATAGGAAAAGGAGAATTTTATACTGTTCAAAAAAAAAAAGTTCAGTTTTTCAAATTTTACCTAATTCAAGCGTCTTCTTTATGTTTTGAACTTTTACAAAATAATTTTTCATGTGGTATGAATATACAGAAATGAGTATCAGAATTGCTTAGAAAAATATTTATTTGAGATACTGGCTACTTGAAGATGCAGTGTCTGACTATGTAGGCAAGATTATAATGAGTAACTGAGGAAGATATTTTTGAAATACACTTAGGTGTGTTTCTCATTGCATGATACCTTACAGGTGAACTCACAGAGTCGGAAATAAGCTTAGTTCCTTAAATTTAGAACAAGCTCAGCTCAAGCTATGTTTGTTAATTTTTAAAAAGTAGCTAACTTGTGTGAGAAGTTTTTGCTACTACAAAGTATATATTCTGTCTCTTCATCTCTTCTGTTGCCTTTTATCACTACTTCCTTTTTTCCCCTCTCTGTTTCTTCCTTTGTTTCTTCCAAATTCAGAGAAGTTCTGCATTTACAATAATAAATTTCTGACAGTGAATTCCTGTTTGACTGACGCTTTTCAGGAGATGGAAATTATTCTTTTTTTCCCTTTTATCAGAGTTTTTCTTCAATTTTTATTTATTTATTAATAAGCATATATGTAAGTCCATGACAAATTAATTATTAATTATAAATTGGTAAATGTTTAGTACTTCTCAGGTTAGAGTAATAGTTTCTTAAACTGAAATTCCTGTATCCACCGTATCCCGTATTCTGCAGTATCCACTTTTTACGGCACTTTGTAAGAAGATGCCTATCTTTTTCAGGTTCTCATTTATGACAGATTTGGCCAAGATATAATCTCACCTTTGCTGTCAGTGAAAGAGCTGAGAGATATGGGGATCACTTTGCATCTGTAAGTACTTTTAAAAATTTGTTGGTTTTTTTTTTTTTCCTAGAAAGAACTTGATTTAATATTCCCCAGAATCATGATCACTGAAAATCATTCAATGAATAACTACTAGAATAAAGATTATACCCTGACTTGTTCCTAAAATCTGATGGTATTATTCAGGGAGTGGAGAGATGATTCCATACATTGGTCAGTAGGATTTCTTACTAAGTACAGGAAGCCCCTCTTCAAAAAAAAAAAAAAATTATCCAATAGGTATTTTTTTGAATCTATACAAATTCCTGTCTGTTACAAATCTGTATTGTCAAGCAGGTGGAATCTTTAAGTATTATTTTAAGGATTTTCCCATTTAATTTTCTCCAGATTACATTTATTTAGTTCCTTGTCCTTCCTAAGTGAAGGCTAGAAATGGAAACACAGTTTAACATGTTGACATAGCGGCAGAAATGTGAGAAAAATGTGACAAGCAGGAAAGGCAAGTTTAATGCTATGAGATATGCAGGGTTTTTGTTGTTATGTCAACAATTTATAATTGGTATATGAACTTGGTGGATGTGGTATTTTACCTTCCTCTGAATGGATTAATCTATATTTGAAGATCTATGCCTTTCCTCAAGCTTTGAATAAACTTTGGCAACATCTATTGAGCCAAAGAAAATACAAATATGATTTTTGAATTTTTTTCATGTGTTCCTCTTACAAAAAATCTGGCTGAATGTAGGGAGAAATTGTAGGAAATTAAATGTGTCTGTACAAATAATTTCTTTAACTTTTATAATTTTACACAAATCAGAGGAGGAACACATTAAAGATGTACTTCTTCCTTTCAGGCTTTTGCATTCAGATCGGGATGCTATTCCAGATGTTCCAGCTGTTTATTTTGTGATGCCAACAGAAGAAAATATTGACAGAATGTGCCAGGTAACTTGCATTCTTAATGTTTCAAATGAGTGGGAACAACAGTGTGTGGCATACTCCTGCACTCACTGGAGTGTGACTGTTCTGTATCTGCTCCTTATGCATACCTGAACACCTTTTCTTGCATTTTTTATATATTAGCACATATTTGTCAAAAAATATTACCTATAATTTTTACACACAAAACTTCAACTTCCCAGAAAGTAGAAAGGTAAGTATGTCTTCTCTGTCAGAGAGAGTATTCTGCAGGTGAAAAGACAGGACGAAGTGGGCACAAACTGAAATACAGGCAATTCCATTTAAACATAAGAAAAAGCTATTTTAATGAGGGTGGCAAATGCTGGAACAGATTGTGTATAGAAAGTTTCTGAAGTCTCCATCTATGGAGATGTTCAAAACTTTACACAATCCTGAGACACCTGCTTTATTTGACTCTGCTTTGAGCAGGAGGCTTGGACAAGGCTAACCTCAGTTTTTCACGTTCTCTGGGAAGGGAAAAAAGGAAATGAGATTTTTGGTCAGCGATAAGTTATGGAACAACGGTTGCTGTCTGGCAGCTTAAATTTCATTTCCTGGGTTTTTTTGCAGTTCTGTGTTAGGTTGATTATGTTTAGTTATGTAGTGAAAACATGATGTACAGGGCTGTATGAACAGAAAGATAAACACTTCCCAAAATTTGTTGAACTGTGATTAATTGGAACATCACATAGTAAAAGTATGAATGTTTTTTAATTATTCAGACATATATTAGTATTTATTCAGGAAAAAGCTTGTGGTTTTCCTTCCTTTTAGGATCTTCGAAACCAGCTTTATGAATCTTATTATTTAAACTTTATTTCTGCCATTTCAAGAAGTAAACTGGAAGATATTGCAAATGCTGCCATAGGTGCTAATGCAGTAACTCAAGTGGCTAAGGTAAGAAAATCCCCCAGTCTCTAATGTTAAAGATACTACCACTGCAGGTGTTTTTGCATTCTTACATAGAATAGTTAGGGTTGGAAAGGACCTTAAGATCATCTAGTTCCAACCTCCCTGCCATGGGCAGGGACACCTCACACTAAACTATGCCACCCAAAGCTTCGTCTGACCTGGCCTTGAACGCTGCCAGGGTTGGAGCATTCACAACCTCCCTGGGCAACCCATTCCAGTGCCTCACCACCCTAACAGGAAATAATTTCTTCCTTCTATCCAATCTAAACTTCTCCTGTTTACTTATATCCAATCTAAACTTCCCCTGTTTAAGTTTGAACCCATTACCCCTTGTCCTGTCACTACAGTCCCTAAAGAAGAGTCCCTCCCCAGCATCCCTATAGGCCCCCTTCAGATACTGGAAGGCTGCTATGAGGTCTCCACCCAGCCTTCTCTTCTCCAGGCTGAACAGCCCCAACTTTCTCATACTGTCTTCATATGGGAGGTGCTCCAGTCCCCTGATCATCCTCATGGCCCTCCTCTGGACTTGTTCCAACATTTCCATGTCCTTTTTACATGGCCATTTCAGTGCCATACACAGCTTTTCTGACTGAATCATGAACAAAATAAATGTTGGCTAGATTCAGTGTTAGGCATAGATTTGCTCAGTTAAAAAGGGAAACTACAGTCATCTCAGTATAATGCAGCTTGGTACCATGCTTCAGCTTAGTCAGAAGTTCAAGTGCTGCAAGACCTTTATGCTAAATGATGAGGAGAAATAGAGTGGTTTCAGAGTATTCCCAGTCTCATCAGCAAAATGAGTGCATCTAGTGCGTATATAATAGGATGGAGTTTTAGCTCCTAAATACACTAAAAGTGCAGTATTAAGGCAGTTGTCATTTTTAATAGGAAGTGTACTGTAGAGGTGGGTGTTTCATACATGCACACTGTTACTCAGTAAACTCCTGCACCTTTATGATTTAAAGGCAGGTATCAGGTATTTACCCTCTTTACTTTTGTTCAGTGTCTGTACCAAAACCTGTAAAATATTAACTGATTGCTTTCATATATACTTAAATACATTCACCTGTTCTCAAGCCTGTTAGGAAGTACTGCTGGCATGAGAAAAGGAAACTCTTGTGAAATGAAATGAAAACTACTAATCTTATTTAAACTTGAGATCTCCAGTAGGAGTGAATTGGTGTAGCACTGTGAACTAACCCTCTTAAATGTTTTTTATGGTTGTGATGTCCCATGTTATAGAGAGGTTTAATTTTTTTCCTGAATGTACAGGTATGTTACAGAAAAATCAGAATTCGTGGGCTGTAATCTCTCATTGTCTAGATATTGCCCTCTTTCCTTGATCCTGCCTAAGAGCTCAGCCCTGTTTATGTTGTAGTCCTTCATATTAATAAAAAATAAACCTATGATTTTATAATGTCCTCAATATGTGTTTTTTTCAGTGATAGTTGGCTCCTAAAAATTTGCCTGCAGAAATATTTGTGCTGTTTTCTTTTAGCACTTTTCAAGTGCTCTAGTGTTTTGTGCTATCACTTCATCTTTGCAGGGGCTTTTTAATTCATACATGATATCTTAATTTCTTTATTTTAATGGGTAGTGCTGTAAAAGGTTCAAAAAGAAGTAGCAATAAACCACAGAGATTTTTTAATGCTTCACTCTGTGCTGTTCTGACCATTTTTCCTTTATTTCTAGGTGTTTGATCAGTATCTTAATTTTATTACTTTAGAAGATGACATGTTTGTATTGTGTAACCAAAACAAAGAACTTGTTTCCTATCGTGGTAAGTAAAGTTTGTATAAAAAATTATACCAAAATGTCTGATACTGAAATTTACTCTTGAAGTGATAGCTAGTTCTAATCAGTGATTTTATTTTGATCTGCTCAGAATTCAGGATTATCTGCTAGATGTAGTTTAAAGTCGTGAAGGAAGCAGTTCTTGGATATTAATTTCAGCATCTTTACAACACAGCTATTGTAATACTGAAAAATACTGATGTATCTTTAAATAACAAATTTAGTCAAGCAAAACTGCAGTATAGGTATAAAACGAGTAGCAGTCCTTTTTATACATTGTCATGGTTTAAGCCCAGCCAGTAACTCAGAACCACACAGCTGCTCGCTCACTCCTCCCTCTTCTTCCCCCCGGCTCCTGGAGTGATGGGGGGGGGAGAATCAAAAGAATGTAATTCCCACGGATTGAAATAAGAACAGTCCAGTAACTAAGGTATAACACAAACCACTGCTGCTACCACCAATCATAATAATGATAAGGGAAATAACAAGGGAAGAGAATACAGCTGCTCACCACCAGCCGACCGATACCCAGCCCGACCAAGCAGTGATCTAACCCTTCTGGGTAACTGCCCTCAGCTTATGTAGTGGGCATGGCATGCTGTGGTATGGAATGCCTCTTTGGTTAGTTTGGGTCAGGTGTCCTGACTCTGCTTCCTCCTGGCTTCCCCTTCTCCCTGGCAGAGCGTGAGACTCAGGAAGTCCTTGGTCAGACTAAACATTACTGAGCAGCAACTAAAAACATCGGTGTTATCAGCGCTGTTCCCAGGCCAAAAGTCAAAAACATAGCACTGCACCAGCTACTGAGAAGGAGGAAAATGACTGCTACTGCTGAAAACCAGGACATAGATGAAGTAATATAGGAAAAAATTTTGTATTGTTTACGCATGTAGGTAGGCACTGCAGGTGCCTGCTGTGTTTAGGCACTACTATTTAGTCATGATCCTTTCTGCAGTTCTTAAGGAATTAGTGTTTTGTTTCTGTGTGAATGGTCAGTTGGAAAGTTACTGTAAGGAATACAAAGCAAGAAAGATGACTTTAACTGACAGAATTTCTTCTGTCTTTTAGACAGCGACCAGTCAGTGTTTCCTTTTCTTGAGACATGAAAACGTGGTGGTGTGCAAGGGGAGATGGTTAGGATCAAGGGCCAGATTAGCACAGGGAAGAATCTGGGAAAGGACTTTCTAGAAAATAAGAGATGCTGATTGCTTCTTCATGCATGCGAGCCGAATGTCAGCTTTTTCATAAGTCTCTGAGTTGTAAGTGAAGTCAGCCGCATGGAAGCCTTTTTTTTTCTCCTCCTGGGACTTCTGCTGGACCTCTTTTGGAACCTAGCAGGGAAACCAAGTGGCTGCCTTAGGTCAGTTGCCTCTACATCTATGGTGCTATGGCAGCTCAAGTCAACATATATACTAGTTGGCATAACTGTCCACATGGTTTTTCTCCCTTTGATCTGATTTTTGTGTTCCTCTGACCCATTCAATTTGCTAAATCAACAGAGAACTACCACACTACCTCTCCTGCCCCTCTAACTCAAATGGCTAGCTATTACAGGGTGGGTTGTCTTGCTGCCCCTGGTGTAGTTTCCCACATCTTCTCCTACTTTTACATCAGAACTAGTAGTGTTGGAGCTGCAGAGTGTTTGTTCAGTTGCCTCGTTTCTTAGAAAATAACAGCTCATTTGTGTGATCTGCAAATCCAATGCAAGGGAAGAAGCAGAATTGTGTTAGACAGAGGCAAGTCAGCCCTTTTTTAGCAGCAGCTCCTCATTACTTTAGTGTAGTTACAGTGTTTACACACAGTGTTACACAGTTAATTCCTGATTGATTTAGATGCACAGAATACTCGGTAGTGACCAGGTAGAGATGAGAATTCCCCGTATGCCGAACATTTAGTGGTAAGATCTTTCTCCTTTCTTTCAGATTCCCAGAGTTGGTACTTTGCTTTAAAACTGGATCTGTAATACTGAGTTCTGTCTCACAGAAGAGGAAAAAAGCCTCTTCTGAAGGGCATTTTTGTTTGAAAAGCAGACTCTTTTTTCACTAAAACCTGCTGTTAAAGAGTTTTAGTAATAACTGGTTTGTGTTGTGTTTGTGTGGATGTAAAGGTACTTGAGCAGCTCTCATAAGATACCTGCTACCTGCAAGGAATTTGAATTTAAATGACTGAAAATGTTTTATGTGTTTCTGCACGGTTTGTTTTCCACTCTTGGGCAGCTGAAATTTGCCACACACCAGATGGTTTCACACTATACTTAAACCAGTCTAGAAGTGGGCTGTCTCCAAAAGCTGATCAAACAGAAATCTAATCTCCCATACAGAATGATCAGTTTTCCATAAGAGCACTGATCCGATGCATCTCACCATGTGAGGCAGTAAGAGTGCAGGGGCAAAGAAATGGTCTTCTTTTGCCTTTGGAGAGTAACCCTAGCAGGAAATTGCCAGTCTGTATATAGTTTCATAATCTGCATAAGTCAGTGTAAGTCTGATGGTGAGGAAAGACAGCTACTGTTTTTGCAGCAGTACTGCCATGTGTGGTCATGCATGTAGCTGAATAGGTGAACTCAGAGCAAATATGACGGAAAAGGTTAATTTTCAGTTTCTTGATTTCCTGGCTGCATAACTGCATTTACACAGAAGTAATGTCAGGACAAATATTCATTATAACATTCTTCAGTTGCATAAAAATCTTTCACAGACAGAAAGAAGGCAGCGCATTCTGTCTGTCCATGTAGAAATGGACAAGAAGTGAGGAGCTTAAATTGCAACAGGAAAGTCTCTGGTCAGATATAGCCCAGTTGTTTCAGAGCTTTAGGAATTATAGGCAAATATGGATCCTGGGAAAAGTCTGCCTTTCTAGGTGCTGGTATTTCAGAAACTTGAACTCGGAATGAAAAGAAAAAAAAAAAACACCACTGAGGCATGTCTGTTGCTGCATCCCAGCAGCATAATAAGTTTGACTTCCTGAGAATAGCTGCTGATAGAAATTGCTAATACAATTCATCTGTCTAAAGTTCTTAGAGGACAAAGCGGGAGGGGGGGAAAGCACCTTTAAAGTTAGAGAACGATTGTAGCTGGCCATGCATAAATTTGGGATGGAAGGCTTAATGTTTAGAGCTTTGAATTTAATTTTTGAAGAAAGAGTCTAAGACAGGTAGTTATGTGAGAAAATTTTAAGGTAAAACGAACAAGGGTGGAATTTACACCATAACTTCAGAAATAGTGCTTGACTTGAGACCTCTGATAAGATTAGGTTTGGTGTTTCCTGTTGGCTGTTATATTCCTGTCAGTGTTAATTATTTAATAGAAATGTTGCTACATGTTATATTTTTCTGACCTAGATGTGTGAGGGAAGTCATTCCATTTGTAGTGTGAAATGTTTTAAAAGCTGGGAATTATCCCTAACTTGGAGACTAACTGTAAATTTACTAAAAAAATAAAAAGGGAAAAAAAGAAAAGGAATCTCCATTACAAGTGGTGGCATTTAGAATCTTTAAATATAGATGACTGCATACCGTAATTCTCTTTAAATTATACAGATAATTCTTGAGGATGCTATATCTGATCATTGGTTTCCAAGTAGATGGCCATTTCTGTTCCATAATGTTGTTTTCCAGGTTTTCAATAACAAGATACTGAGGCAGTTCAGAAGTTACAGTATGCATTGTCAGAGATAATTGGAAAAGGTTGTGTAGTGTTTGACATTATACAGTGAGCAGCAATTAAGTTCTCCCAATTTTTTTTCTTAAATGGATGTGCTAAGAGGGGCATTTCACAACTTGATCTCTGCAATAGGAGCTGTTGGCTATTAACAGCCAGTATGCAAGAAGAGGATTGTTTTCTCATATTAAAGTGGCATAAACTTCTTTAACCCTATTCTTAACTTTTCCACACTGTTTTAGCCATTAACCGACCAGATGTAACAGACACAGAAATGGAAACTATAATGGACACTATTGTTGATAGTCTCTTCTGCTTTTTTGTTACACTTGGTAAGTTTTCAAATTTTAGCATGTTTTCCGTATGCTTTCCTTTTAGAAAAGATCCATATTCAGTGAGATACCTTGAAGTTTAGTGATTTCTTATAGCAAATGAAAAGCAGAATTAGATCTGTGACAGAATTCTCAGTAGTTCATGGGGTGGGTTAATGACCTTACTATACATCACTGCAAGAGACAATAAAGTCTATCATACATGGGAGTAGAGTCTTAGTCTTCAGTATCAATAGGAAAAGAATACTGAAATGCAAAGGTTTAGATTCACTGTTCTAACAAAATCTTAGTTTGCAGTAAAGATTAATAGTGCTTTAAGTTTGAATTTTAGATTTGTAGCTCTCAAAAAAAAACAAACAACAACACAAAAAAAGGCTTACATAAATAAACCCTGCAAAGATCTAAGTGAAATAACTAAAGCAATAGGAAGATGCATTAAATTTGCTTATTTTTTTTAAATTTATTTATTTTTATTGTGAGTTTTCTTGATACTTAGCTCATACATTTTTCACAGTGATGACATTTAATACAAGTTCTCACTGAAACCAGTCAGTCTGAGACAGCATTCCTACAAGGGGAGCTGGGGATCACTATAGGGCAGCCTGTTCAAGGATGATTCCGTCGGACCTATTGAGTTCTTTCAAGTGTTAGCATGATACACATTAAATCTTTTACTCAGTCATTTAAACTCTATGGTATTAGAATTTTCACACTTATATATGAGTGTGAGAAATGATAGTTAATAATTTTGAAACTTGAAAGCCATTGAAAAACATGCATGTGAAAATAACCTCACCCTGCAGTGAGTTGTAACTGACCTATCGTGATGTGTTATCAGAATTATTACTATAATTTTAATGGGACTTTCAACCTTTTGAAACTAAATGCTTTTATATGAAATAATTTGTCCGCTCTACAGCATATTAGCTATCTTTCTAGTGCACACTATACCTCTCATAAATTCCTATATGAGGTATTATTTACTTTTGTAAAACTTTATTTTTCTATACGGTATTTTTTTATTTCATAAAGACTGCAAGAGACAAATTTAGTGTAAGTTTGTATTATCCACTTGAAAAATTTAATCTCAGAATGTCACAAAAAATGTGAAAGTACACTAACTTAAAATCTGAAAATTCTAATACATGTAGAAGTCAATGTATCTTTTATTAGGAGCTATTCCTATAATCAGATGCTCAAGAGGAACTGCAGCTGAAATGGTGGCAGTGGTAAGAAACTGTTTTTAAAACTCTCCTAACATCTTGTTTACTTTTCTCAGTATTTGGCAGACATCTAGTGTCATTGTGTCCTTTTCCTTATGAAGGAAATAAAACTGGAAAGGAGATATACCAGTTTTCCTTTCTGATTTCAGTTCCATGGAACTCATCTGTGGAAATGATAATATTATGGAATCAGCTGATGAGAAAATTGAATGTGAATAATCATTCCTAATCTAGAGTTTATAAAGATTTTCTGACAAGCATTATAATTACAACCATTAAGGTATATCTGCAGAGCATAGAACATGGCTGTCTGGCCTGGGTTTTTCTGTGTCTTAGAAATTTTTATCTATCTTACTGGGAAACCCTATAAGTACACGACATTTTTACTATGTCAAACTAAACTGACTGAACTTGATCAGCAATTAGGGATGAAATTACCAAACTAAATCACAATTAAAAGTCTCTGCGGCACTGTCTTCATTAGGGGTCACTGTTCTTCATTTTTATTGTCTATCTCACATCTTTGTGAAGCCTTAATACTGATTAAACCTAAGCACTCAGTGTGCATGCATTCATACTGAAGGTAACCTCGTTTTTATGAAACAGTGTGGCAATGTCTTGGTGCCTCTTACTGGTATTTTCTATTCACACACTTAGGAAGAGGGTACTTACTGTCTTGGGAGGAGATAAATGGACATAAAGGAAATACATTCTGTGTAGTCCTGGTGTAGATAAAAATGCTGGAGGGAGAAAATGGAAGGAAGAGTTTTCTTTCCTGTGTGTAGCACTTAGGCTTCCTGCAGCTAAGACTTTTATAAACTACAAAACCAGCACAATAAATCTGTGAATGTTGACCACATAAAGATGTTAGGAAACCATTGGTTTGTTAAAAGCTATTTTGTTTTTCCCCCCACCTCAGAAATTAGATAAGAAGCTCAGAGAGAATCTAAGAGATGCGAGAAACAGTCTTTTTACAGGTGACACACTTGGAGCTGGCCAGTTCAGGTATGATGTTAGTAATAAGTATGTATTTTTATTTCTTGTATTTCAGTTGTCTGAAATATTTCATTAGGATAAGTCACCACTGTTCTGAAAACTGAATTTACAGGAATTCGGTTCAAGTTCTATATTAAAAGATTTTACATATTGTCAAGGGAGTTTTCCAATCTCTTGGCATAACCAGTTTGAAAACTTTTATAGCTAATAAGTGTGCAGTCCTAGGACAGTGAGACAAGAATTATTTAACAAACCAGGTAATTTTGTTCACCCTCAAATCCATCAAGAACCAAGCTCCTGTAAATACACCAATTTTACAGGGCCAGGATAATCCAGTTGGATGTCTGAACATAGCTGTTAACAATCTTTAGTCCATTAAAAAGGAAGAAATGCCCACTTTCTCACTTGTGAGCACTGTTGTTATGTAAAAAGTGTTTATCAGCTGATTCCTGTATGTACCAGAGGAGGACTGCTTAAGGATTACCACTTGGATAAATAGATAGTTAACCACTGTTAAGTCATGACCATTTGAATCCTTAGAGGGGAAAGAGGGGTGACAAAAGACATTGTGGATGTTTGCATGCAACTGAGAATGTGTTTTTAGCACCCTCCTGTGTATCTCCCAGATAGCTGAATGTGCCACAGGCTGCTTTAGTAAAACTTATTGCAGGCATTTACACTGTACATGAAAAGGTGAGGAGGCATGTTGGAAAGACTGTAGCTGAAGGAGATGGTTATGATCTCCTAACCAGATATAAAATAGTCATCATATTTTTTATCTCAAATTAAGAGCAGAACTTGGATAAAAGACACAAAACATCAAGGGTGGCAAAATTAAATGAGATTGAAAGGTATTAGGAGAGAGAATAGCTGTGAAATACCAATTCCCCCATTTTCATTGGAATTGAATTGTAACCACAGTTTTCTCTTTTCAGAAAATCAAAATGCCAGGAAAGGGAAACATGAGAATTTTTAACCAGTTAAATAGCTTCAGATTTTTATTCTGGTTTTCAGAATTGAGTGACTAAGGCTCTTGAGATAAAAATACTTATCGCAAGGAAATCCAGAGCATGGAATTAATATGGTTTTACTTTTTTTAAATACACTGTAATTTAGCCATCACATTTACTGCAGGGTTAATGTGCTTAAGGGAAATGGTTCCAGTAATGCTCTGATGATTCACAGCCTTCTTATTTTCATAATAATTTTTCCATGCAGCCATAATTGAAGATATTTAGGCATTTCTACTTTCTTTTTCCATAAAATTGAATATTGATGGAATTACCACAATGCATCTCTGAAGTTCATAATTAAAAGCCCTTGAAAGAGGTATTTTTATATTTGAGGTTTATAGTGGCAATTAAGGTGGAATATTAGCCACTCAAACAGTTGCTTGGCACACAAATGTGTATCCACATGAAGAGATATTAGTTAATAACCTAAAAGGCTAGTTACTGTTTGCCTTCTGGTTAGTATTTATGCATTGGTAATTTTACTTAGTACAAAAAGAAATAATCTTTTTATCATTACTAAGACAGTGATTCGTGTAATTTCTGGCAGTCATCAGCTCCAGATGCTTTGGGGAAGGCTGGAGGAGCTCTGCAGTAAGCAATTTGGCTTTTAGCTTGAAGTACATGATGTGGAAGGTTGCTGAAATCGCTGAGGATGTTACTGAGGTGTTCTAAACATGTTTAAAGAAATACTAACACCGTGTCATCTTTTCAGCTTCCAAAGGCCCCTGTTAGTCCTTGTTGACAGAAACATAGATTTAGCAACTCCTCTACATCATACATGGACATACCAAGCTTTAGTGCATGATGTTCTGGTAAGGATAAATCTGATTTTGTTACAAAAACTATTTTTCCACTCAGTTTGTTATTAAACTTAATACCAGATACTCTCATAACGCAAAATCTGTTATGTCTGTTTAATTTGGAAATTGTTTAGTAAAAAACAACTTGGAAAATTTTATCTAGAAAGGTTATTTAGCAGTAACTTCTAAAATGGTTAAAAACTTGAAATCTTGATATTATCAAAAGATAGACTATTCAGCAATCCCATGTTTTTCTTCAGTAGTTCATGATCTTTTCTGTTATGTAAACTCCAGACTCCATTAACTGCAATTCAGTTTTTAAAAATAAATGCTTTTAGTGAGATTTTATAACTGATTTAGTATGTTTGAATTCCTAAAAATACCTATTTCTGGTTTTCCCCACAAGGTGGTGTAAGTGTCCAGTGTAGAGATACCAAGTGTATTTTTAATAATTTTTTGGAAATTCAGGTAGCCTTAGATCAGTTTTATTTCCTCAAGTTTATTTTGTAAAACCAGTAGTAGCAGAAGAAATGTTTATGAATGAAAGCAGATTCATGCATTTCATATATACTTACGAAGTAAATAATGACAGATACACAAGTAAGAATAATTACAATCTGGAGTCTTTTTTATGCTCCAGAATTAGTCATGCAAATCATTTAAATATCTTTGAGACATATTTTGGTTTTATTATTGAAACTGTTAGAAGAATATGTAAAATATGCATATATACATATGTTTGTATACAGAGTTGGTTGTGAATTGTATAGTCACAGTTATTTTCTCCAATGACTATTGAACTGCCTAGAGACTTGCAAACAGAAGTACTGAATTTCTACACATTGCTTTTGAAAGTCAGTGAAAGAAGGGGATGGAAACCTGAATTAGAATTTTTACCAGTGTAAACACTATTGCACAAGGTCTACACTTATCTCAGTTTGTCACATGCCAACCATTTAATCTGCAAATGCTCACTTACTAGATAGTAAATCCATGCAGAGCTCCACATAATTGCCTCCTACTCAGCTGCCCGGTAAAGAAGGTAGTGTTGGGTGGCCTCAGGTATGCCCTGGGGTATGAGTTTGCTGCTTCAGGATGGAGAGGGATCAAAGATGTAGTGGAAGCTTAGGACAACTACTGCTGCAAATATGGAGGGGTATTAGAATAACACTAGATAAATGATTTGAGAATCATGGGATAGTTGTCTCTGCTGCATCAGATTTCAGTAGTTTCTCTGGAACAACTTGGTAAGTGTTGCATGTTGCATCTAATTTTTATTGAGTTGACAGGATTGTATTGTGAAATTGTAACCAAGTGGCCTGTGATTCCATGTCAAGGGCAGAAGTTTCATTTCCAGACCAGTCAAGTTACTTACTTTAAAGGTCAGCATGCCAGGTTCTTTGTGTACTGAGCATAGTATTTCATTAAATAACTGAAACTTTGAAAAAGCCATAACTTTGAAAAGGCCATAAATTGTAAGTGTGAAAGTGTTAACTGAGGTGATGATTATGTAAAATGCATTTTCAAATAAATCATTTTTTATTTAAGCTCTCAGTTACAACAGTCCAGGAATTCTGTGGGATGATGAACTAAATGCTAAGCCAGGCACAAAGTTGTATGCTGCATCCATTTAGATTATAATTGTGTTTCTACATATAAACAGGCTTGTATGAATAGATTCCCCTTTCTGAATAAACAACATTTCACAAGTGGATATGGAAAAATGGGAAGCATGGATAGAAAGCCTTATAAAGACAAAATGGGGTGGTGAAAGGAGGAACACTTAATGAGAATTATTTTGGTAAAAATTATACATGCCAAAACTAACTTGGAAACTCAGGTCACTGGTGAATTAATTTAACCACTGGTGAACTAATTTAACATCTCACAGCTTAATTGGCAATGAAATTAGTTTTGTGGGGTTTTAAGATTTTGTTAAACATACATACTTGAAAAAATACTTTTTTTGCTGAAACGTTAAACATGTCTTGTAAGATGAGGTTTGTTCTTATTCACTGCATATACTTTGAGTAGCTGCTTAGTTTGGTTCCTACTCTGGTGTGGTTCATTTATAGTATTTCATTTGAAGTGTGAACTCTGCCAAGGGATAATTAAAACCACTTTAAACTGTTGACAGTTTAGAGTGATCTAGATCACTTAGAGTGATCTAGTTCTGTTCACTGTAATGACAATGTAATGGTGGAGTTTTATTTCTGAAAAAAAATACATCTATTCTAAGAGTCATGGCAGGTTCTGTGTGGTCGTTTTGACTCTCTTTATAATAATTTGACAAGCATAGATCACCGTCAGACTTTTACTGTTCTTGAAAAGGGTTAAAATGAAGTCAGCAGAGGGAACGTGTATGCTGCAGGAAAACACAGAACTGTCCTTGCAAACGTAATAGGGTAAAGAACCAGAAGACCTGCAGGGAGTGATGTGGTACCATATTGCGTGAGTGTAACTGTGTCATCTACCAAAAAAAGATATAGTTTCTAAGTTCATGCATCCTGGAAGAAAAGCTATATAGCGAAATGGCAACTTTGTTGCAAACTGTTTCCTTATCGTGCATTCACTATTTCACTAGTGTTTAAAATAATTGGAAAAGAATTATGAAGGTGTAACTAAATAGTCCTGGTAGTGGATGTTCCTGTTGCTGATGTCATGAGCTTCTTCGCAGTTTTGATACATTTGCTGTAGTTGTGTAACTCAGTTTCAGCCCTCAAAACGTTCTATGTCTGCGACCAGGAACTTTTATAGTTTAAAATTTTGGTCAGTTGTTAGAGCTCAGTTATTGCTAAATAAATGTTCTCCTGTACGGAGAGCAGTGTTCAGAGTATAGTGTCACAGACTGGTTACATGTGAGACAATCAGATGTCTTTGCTTAATATTTGTTGCTTTTCTGGTGTTTTTTCAGTGAGTGTGAGTAATTTTGGAGTTCTTACATTGCTGTTTTTACTATCTAGTTAGTAAACTGTGTGCTACCATCATATGAAATTCTAATAGCTGTGTTGATATTTTTTAGAAAGTATTCTAGAAGATAATTGGTTGACTATAAAAGGCTGATTAAATAATTAAAAACTATCAAATATTTACATAGAATTCCTTTATTTTAATATTTTATTTTTTTTTTAGGATTTCCATTTGAACAGAGTTAACTTGGAAGAAGCAACAGGAACAGAAAGTTCTCCAGCAGGTGCTAGACCTAAGAAAAAAAATAAGAAGTCCTATGATTTAACTGTGTCAGATAAATTCTGGCAAAAACATAAGGGCAGGTAAGCTGTATAGGTGCAAAATTTATATTAATATAGTTAATATAAATTCTAAGTATTCTTCATATTATGGTAGTTCTACTTTTAGCTTCTTTGAAAATGTTTTGAGTTTGTTTTTTTTAAGGTATATTGGGTATGGCTAGATGGAGTTAGTTTTCCCCTTAGCAGCCTCATAGTGCTGTGCTTTGTATAGGTACCTAGAAAGGTGTTGATAACACACCAGTGTTTTGGCTACCACTGAGCAGTGCTGGCACGTCATCAAGGCTGTCACTCCAACATTCTCCCCTCACCAAGTGGGGCAAGATCTTGGGAAAGGACATAGCCAGGACAGCTGACCCAGGCTGACCAAAGGATATTCCATACTATATGGCATCTGCTCAACAATAAAAGCTAAAAGAAGAGAGGAGAAAGAGAGGACATTCTTTTTTTTTTGTGACTTTTTTTTTCCAGAGCAGCTGCTTCCTGGGAAGCGGCCAGGCATCACCTACAAATGAGAAGTAGAGAAGAAAGTCTTTTGTTTTGCTTTGCTTTCTCATGAAACCGTCGCTTTTTCTCTATTAAACTGCCTTTATTTTCACCCATGAGTTTTGGGGAATTTTTCCATCTTATTTTCTCCCTACCCATACTGCTGAGGGGAGTGATAGAGTGGCTTGGTGGCCATCTGATGGCCAGTCAGGGTCAACCCACCACATAATGAATGATCATCATCCATGTTAATTGTATATTAGCTTTTTGTTACAGAGAGCAAAATCATTCTTATCAAAATTCCATAGAAGTATTGAAAGCAGTGAATATATCTTAGAAAGTTTAAGTAAACCTACAGTAAGATGTTATTTTCACTGATTTGACACTGCTGCATGATTTGCATATTGATATTTCTGAAGACATTTCCATTATCATCTTGATCGTGCAGCCTATCTGGTTCTGGTGTTTTCAGTTTGTTGATTTAACTGAGCCTAATGCAGAGTATTGCATTAGTCCTTTTCCAGAGGTAGCTGAGTCAGTTCAGCAAGAACTGGAATCTTACAGAGCCCAGGAAGATGAAGTCAAGAGGCTTAAAAGTATCATGGTAAGTTTTATTAGCTATATGTGCTTTATGTAAATCACAGTAGGACTTGCAGAAGTGCTTAGCCTACCCTGTCATCCCCTTTTCCCAAAAATTATCACCATATGCCAAATTTTAGGCTTAATATATTCTTAAAAGTAGGACTAGAAGTACCAGATTTCATGAGAAGGTTCAAATTCATGCATGTATTTGATTTACATTTGTATAACTTCCATATTAACTATAAAAAACACAATCCAGACATTAATACCATTATAGGAAAATAGGTTCTAAATGTACAGACTGTATTTGCATGTGAGATCTTTGTATTTATTGTGACTATTTTTACTCCTCTTTCCAAACCCTTCCCCAAATCCAGGGTATAGAAGGGGAGGATGAAGGAGCAATAAGTATGCTTTCTGATAATACAGCTAAGCTAACTTCAGCTGTCAGGTAAGTAATCAATAATGCTTATTGTCTAATTAATTTGGAACCATTTCCAATTTTTCTGTCCTTTCACTTTTGGTATCCTTCAAAATAAATAACTTTAAAAGTAGTCTATTCATCTCAGTAACAGAGTTTTAAATGCTTTATAATCCCAGTAAAGATCAATGCAATGTCCTTGACAAGTACTTGCACATGTAAATTCCACAGCATGTGTGCGTGAGCCCTCTACACATGGATTTGGAGTGTTTCTTCAGCAAAGCTGAATATTCTGAATGCATTATAGATGTGCTAACACTTTTCCACGAGAAAAACCCAACTGCCTACCTCTGCATTCCTTCCTTAAATAGTTAGTGAAACCCACTTCCTGAAGCATCTGCTTGCTGTGCACAGTGTGTAATCAGTTACATTTAGACTAATGTAGTTACTGTAACATCTGTTGGCAAGATTATAGTTATTAAGAACTCTGCATGGGAAGTTTACTCCCTTCCTTTGGAGACCTAGCCACCATGGATGACACTGAAAGTCTGAGATTTAGACTTGTTCCTCATTGTAAATCTGTTTTTCATTCCACTGATGCCTTGGAGAAGGGAGATGTTCAATTTGCTTCATAAAGACCGTAATCAGAAGGAAGGAGGAATGATTCTTAGGATAGATGGGGTGATATGCCCAGTGTCCTGTGAAATCCATCGTATGTCTGCATTAGTTTTATCTTTGTGAGTTTCAAAAGTTGCTTTGTATGCTATGCCGTAATTAGAATTTGATTGGAATTCGAGAGGATGTGTGATGGATGAGTTTCAAAAAAGTGAGCAGGTGTTTGTAAGCTCCCCCTATAGTTTTAAAGTTTCATACTTCTCAGGATGCTGGTTTTCAGGTTAAGGCAGCAGGGTATGAAAGTGGCAAGCATGAAAAGCTTTCTTTGTATGACTAAAACTTCATCAGGATGTTTCCCAGTTCAGTTATCCTCTGTCTGCATGTTTTCTGTAATCTGGCATTATTAAGGAAAATCTTGCCCCCCTTCAGAAAAGTGTATTACTGCTATTTGGCAGATGTTTTAGATGTGAACTAAATGTTGCTTGTATAAACCATAATTCTAGTAAATTATTTGTTTAGGTAAGCAGGGTGTATATCTGTTGTTGATCACAAGCTTTCAATAAGAGTATTAAATTATTAGTCAAGGTGTATTAAATTGCTAGTCAAGGTAAAAACCTGCTTTATTACATTACATGTGGATAATGTCCTTCTGTTATAAGAATTATTATATCTATACTTCATATTTTTTTTAGTTCCAAGCCTGCTGTATTCTGTAATTTTAGATTTTAATTATCTTTTAAGGTCCCTTCCAATACCCAAGCTGTTCTATGCTGCTATAAAGTTTTTTGTACCAGCTATACGATACACAATTCAGCTAACTGTGCAACTCAGCAGGTTAGTTTGTATTTAATCTCTTTAGCTCTCTTCCAGAACTTCTGGAAAAGAAGAGGCTCATTGATCTTCATACAAATGTTGCAACAGCCGTTTTGGAGCATATAAAGGTATGATTGCTCTCCAACTTCAGTTTTCTGTCAGTAGTGCTCCTTACCTGGAGAAATATATTTGAGCAGGTAAACTAAGATAAGGAGGTGAGCCTTCTCAATTGTGCTACTTTTTGCAGAAATCACTGTATAACATTACTTAGTGTTAAAGGCTGAGGGGGAATGAATTTTGAATGCCTCGATATGGAAAGTGAAGTAAACATATGAATTTTTTTATTACCAGAATTTATTAGTATACTCTCATTTTTTATGATGGCCACAACTTTATTATGGGTTAAAGTCCTCCTAAAATAAGTTTGATGGACGTGTTTTCTTTACTTTAGAGAGGCGTCATGGCAAGTTACAACTTCAGTCTAAGCAATTTTCTGTTCTGTATGTGTTTATCAGAAGGGTGCTGTTTCCTGTTCACCAGTGAAAATGATACCCAGAGGTGTGGCAATAATGATGCAAGTTACTAAACTGGTCTTTGCAGCAGGGTCTGTTAGATGTCTTGTGCATAATTTAAGCACTTCAGAAGGATGCTTGTCCTCTATTTAAGTCTGCTGCTCTTGTATCAGAGAACTTGCAGACGGTTTCACTATCAAGTAAAGACCATGGTTACTACTAGGATAACTCGGAAGATGGGTCTGTTTTCAAACAGTATGAGAACAAAAATTACAGATGAGACTTTCAGAAACACTGGAATTCTGTTTCTGAAAACAATAAAAGTGCCAGGACTCATTGGAAATCAAGATAGAAAATTTTACCCCAGGCTTTTTATGACTCATGGAAGGTGATGTGTTTCAAAGCTAACTTTACCATTTGTAAAGTGCCTAAGGTCTGTCCTCAGTTATTACTGCTACTGATTTTTTTTAAGCTAACTACTGTAAGTGAACAAAAGATTCATTCTTAATTTTAGTAAATTAGTTTTACATATTTATAAAATTGGGAAGGAGATGTAAGTGTGTCTATGTTTGGCTCAATACTGTAGGGCATATTTAATGTGCTTTTGCAATATTAAGCGTGTTTTCATATCTGGCAATTTGAAAGCAGTACATTAGTACCATTAAAAAAAAAACAGAAGTTGACAATGTTGATATTTTATTTGATGCCTTGTCTGTAAATTCACTTTTCTAAGGAAGATACTGAGACACTAATGGTAGGCTTACACCTGTAGTATTTTATATATTACTTTTTGGATAGAAGCCACATGTCAGAGTAAGATGTGGAATGGCAGTAATACCAGTTTTAATTGCCAGTGTCTTCTTAGTAATGGACTGGGGCCATATGCACTTGGTCATTCCCTATTAGGTGACAGTGACACACTTTTCTGTTACCTGGAGATTGAAGGAATTGCACTGCTTGCCTCTGCTGTAGCTCTGTACTAGCCCTTAGGCTTTCTTCTCTGACAGGGAGCCTCTGGAGAGTTCCCAGAGTGGTGATCCATTTCTGCACACATGATTTTTAATTCTGGTATTGCAAAATGCTCAGGCTCTTTACTTTCTTATTGTATAACTGTCAAAGAACATTGTAAGACAAATAGGCATGCCGTTTATTCAGTATAGTGATGATAAGTAAATTTTATTCCAGCTGCTATATCTTGTCTGTTTTCTCCCCTCTTTTCACTCTCTAGTGTTACAAAAAGTATCTTTCTATGTCAAGCTGTGGAATTTTAACATGCAGGAAGATATACTACCTCATGGATTCCTCAAAAGTACTCTCAAAACGTTCAGTATCTTAGCTGGTACTTTTTACAGAAATTCCGATGTCACCTTGAGGCTGTGGTTGATAGGATTTATATACAGTTCAATAATTAAATCAGGTTAGGATAAGAGAGAATTCTTTTGGCAAGTGCCAGCTTATGAGGAGCTAGTGAGGCACAATGCTCTTTTTCAAGTTACTATATTTTCACTTTTAAAATAATCTGGAAGCACGTTCATACTTTAAAATAGGCTGTTCACATTGTCCATTGTGGTTTTTTACTACATCAAGTATTTGAGCATTTTTCTTCCTTACATATATATGAATCAGTGCAAAGAATACTACGAGACCTGCTTTAGGTATATTAGGGGAATTGATTTTTTTCTTATTTTTGTGTTCAGTTTACAGCTGCTTTCCACATTCTGTTGGATCATTTTCTAAGGCACAGCAAGAGGAAAACAGAACTTAATCACATACTTAAAGAGTCCTGGCAGTTTTCTGGCATATCTTACTGTTTAGTGAAATAGTGGAAAGAATGCATCACTTTTTTCACAAAGTGAACCATCAAGTATTTATTGTCAGTGCTTAGAACAAATGCATCCTTGTTTTGCATTGATTGTTTTTTCTCTGGAGAAGCTGGTGACTGAAGGACTGTATCCAACAGATAACAGATTGAGCACTAGAAATACGGGCATCTCTCTAGCTGCTCTGGAGTTTCAGTAATGCTTATCTTTGCATGTCATTCTAGTATGAATACAAGGGTTACTGAAATATGTTAAATTGTGGCCTATAACTTACATTTGTTTGGTTTTTTTTATTCTTACATAATTTTCTTATCATGTATATCTGCATTTCCTTGGTCTCAAGGCCTGATACTTTGACTCCATTACTGTCATTGCCCGTAGACTTTCAAATTATCAAGTTCGTAATTTGTAAATGAATTCTACCATTGTAACTACTCTGTTTTAAATTTGAGATTACATTTTTGTCTTACCATGTAAACAGAAACAGTATGTGTTTGTGAATATGTATGTCACAGTGGTCCAGGCTGGTTTTCTGTAGTTCAGAACTGATAATTGAGTAACTTTACAGTAAATAACAGTTTTTTCTGAGTTCTGTTACAGGACCCTTCTGGCATTACTCTGTGCAGTTCAGTCGAAGGGAACTGTCTATAGCTGCCACTTTCAGTCTTCTCCCAGGGTTTCTCTTTCTCTTGCTAGAAGCACACTGTAATTACCTGACCAGCCTCACTCATTCTGGGGGCTGTTAGTTCTGGTTGTTTTCTGTCAGTATTTTTTGAGAAATTCCAGTAATTTCTTAGAAAATTTCTTTTCTTCTGCATGTTCTCTCTCTCTCTCCAAAAGGAAGAATTTGGTACTGTAAAGAGGATAGGAGAGCCTCCTGGAAGTCCTTACAAAAATGACCCTCCAAGAGATTTCAATGGGTCCTGCTTCCCATTCTCTGCTTAAAAAAGAAGGAATTTTGTATTCAGTTTGGACTACAGTGACAGGTAGAGATTCCCATGCGCTTCAGTAATTTTCCCTAAAATAAATTTTGGCTTATGAATAGCCTGTTTCTAAAGATGCTTAGTGGAAAGCTTTGTCAAATATATTAAAAAAAAAAAAACAAAAAACAGACAAAACCCAAACTAAAAAAGACAAAGCAAGCTGAAGTGTAGCACTTTAGCTGCAGTACAGGCCCTGTCTCTAAATTGGCAGAAAGATCTCCTGAATGAAGTTGGTGTGGAGCAAGGTGTCATGGTAGAAAATTAAGAGCAGGATGCAGAGAGGGAATATCTGTAAATGTGAATGCATCTTGGTTTTATTACTGGGTTTTATTACTATTTTTCTTCACCTTGCTTGCCAGTTTGGCATCCATGAGAAACTCTTCATTGTTGTCTTTTTTATAATTGAATCTACACTATTGTTTAGCTCCTATTCCTGAGCTTTTCCTCTTGGCATGTCTTTGAGCCATTGCACTTACTTAAATTAAATGGACCATCTGCTTCTTATCAGCACTTCTTAGACAAGTTGGCTCTTCAGGAAGTAACTGTCTCATTGATGTGGCATATCTGGGAAATCTGTCAAAAGGTAACTAGTAGTGTTTAAGGCTATTCAGTAATCTGTATGAAATTTGATTAGATGGCCATGTAAATCCTAGGAAGCTAGTATAAGAAAAATTACTTAGTATTTTTGCTAGTAACCTTTGTTGGCTATCTCATGAAGAAGCAGCTGAATGGACTCACCATATTGATCCATCTCTTTTGTTCATGCTTTTGTCGCATTGAAAAGAAAGTCTTGAGATTTTTATGTTGCTGCTTACCTCTAATGTGCCTCTTGTGGATAGAAATAAAGGACCTGAAGTTTTAGGATTTTCACTTTGGTCCCCTCCCAAGAGTACTGAGTTCACATTTTAAAAGTAATTGTCCAATATTTTTTAAGAGAGTAAGTGTACATGTACCATTAATGTTTCCGTTAGGCTCAAAGTATAGCAAATACATGCAACCAGTGAATTTTCTGTGCTGCAGTTAGTCTGTTTTGTTCAGCAGTCATGGTCAAACAGTCATAAAAGTGCACATGGTTGAGAAGAATTTTACCTAGCTTCTGCTCCAAGTAAGTTAACAATTGTAAATCTGTTCTTACAATTAAAAGTATTTCATGTTTGAATTACATAGTTTTATTTCAAAGTTGGTCTGTAAATAAATATAGTGAATTAATGAATATTTTTATGTTCTGTGTTTTTACATGCCTTCTGAATAAATTTGTCTTACACAGATCACCAGCTAAGATAATATGGGCATTGCCAAATTCAACAATAATATATTTATTTTAATAGGATTGAGTTTCCACAATTGAAGACAGTCCTTTGGTTGTTGGATGCCTTTTGTCTGGGAAAAATACTTCAAACTTAAAAACATGGAATTTATCTCCATGTATGGAGATACAAATGTAGTTAAAATACAAAAAGCAAGTGAATGTAACGGACAGGCTAGAAAACCTGTAGTAGTTTTCTTGCAATTTTTTTATCGCTCTAGAGAGAGTTAAGAAGACTAATTCACATCTCCAAGTCTCCAAGATTCTGTAGAATTGAAGTCACAGAACACATCTGATGTGCCGGATGCCAAACTGCATCTGACGTACGGACTTGGAAAAAGGCTGGTGCTTCAGATCTAGTAAAACGTTAAATTAGTGTAACATAGCCTCTGATAATCACTTTAACTTTGGCTAAATACAGGAGTAATCCAAGGTTTTACAGTAGCATAACTACCAAAATTTGACTGTGACTGCTCCTCTAACATGAGCTCAAGGTAAATACAGCTTGAAAGAAGCTCTGGCTCTGTTTTTAGTGAGTGGTCATTTTTTGAGCACTCTTCATGGTAATTAATTTTATAAGTTGTAATGACAAGCTTCCACAAAAACCTTAATTTAAGTTGCTCTTCTGCAGCTGCTTTTTTTAATTAGTTCAGTAGGTGGTGAATGAGAAATAGAGGAGTGTTACATAGCTATCCACACCATAAGCTGATTGCCAAAGGCTTTCAATATTAAAATATTTTTGTGACTTACCTCCTGTTTTGTGTTCTCATCTCCAGCTCTTTTTTTTATGAACTTACAGTACGCAGAAGGTGAAATACCCTAAAATTCTTAGACTAGAGAAGTACCTTTCTGTCTTTTCTTCTTTTTTTTTTCCCTTTTTTGGGGGGTGGTGAAAATACTGTTTTTTAAAATTACATTTCTTTATTTGTGATCTCAGGAATAGTTTTAGTAGAATTCAAAACCATGTGAAAAACAGACTTCTAAAGTTTTGGTGGTGCTGACATTACACCAACCACTGCAGTGGGTTAGGTGCCTTGAATATCTTGACCCAAGAAAAGCACCAGTGACTCTTGCTTCACTCTGGCAATATCATTTTAATCTCCCAAAGAGCATTATGTGGATCTGAAATACTAACAAGGCAATGAGATGGAGATCCACTCTGCTGGTCTCTTTGAGCCAATACATAGCTGAATGTGTCCAAACACCAGGATTTAGTTAATTACTGGATATGAAGGTTTTGAAAGATGAGTAGTTGTAACGTTTCTTGTGATGCTACATTTTGATGTTCAGATGCTCATAATGATGTGTGATGTAATGGATTCAGTTTTGGAATGCATTTTTCGATCTTTAGATTGTAACTGCATGATACAGTGGTTGAGAAGTGCCAAGCTGGGCTGTTTGTGCAGATATATTGCAATGCAGTCATTAGTTGCATGGCCATGTGATGTCTTCTGTAAAGCTTTTGCCTCATTAATTTTGTGCATTGCCTGTGCCATCCTCCCTAAAATAGGGTCTTCTCAACTTGATCTATATATGTCATTGTATAATGAGAAACTGCTTTTCCAGTATTATCAAAATAATCTAATTTGATCTGAAGTAGTTACTTTGGTACCAGCCCAAGCTGCCAACTGTTCTCTGGGATGATGCCTTAATGTAATTAGGAATTTCCTACTATCTGCATTGAGTAATTGCTTTGTTGACTGAGAGACTTAATGTTCAGCACAATATGTGACATAATATATTCACTTGGCCATTATTTTTTCCTTTTACAGCATAACACTATGTATGATGCCATGTAGTTTTCAGCCATGGCAAAATCATAGTTGAAAATAAAGCTCCTCTTCCAGTTTAAATTTTACATGTCAGAATTACCTTGCTTAACCTCTGTTTTCACTTTTAATGTGAAAATTACATAAGCATCAATTTTCTGAGAGTTAATAAAAGCATATTATAATGCACTTTTACTGATAATTTATTTAAAAAGTGATTTTTAAAAACAGCTTCATAACTAAAACTTTTTAAAGAGGAAATAAATATTCTTTCACAGCATTACTCTGTTAACCCGAACACTTACTCTTAAACAGAGTCGAAAGCTGGATGTGTACTTTGAATATGAGGAAAAGATAATGAGCAAATCCACTCTGGATAAATCTCTTCTGGACATGATTTCTGACCCAGATGGTGAGTACTTTAAACCTGAACTTGATATAAAATTTGTTAAGATAGACCATAATCTCTGTCCCTGCTGGAACTTCAGGATTGGTAAAGAGCTTATGTGCAACCTGTGCAAGACTTGTAAAGAAAACAGCTTTTACTGATAATAGTAGCAGTCTAGAGAGTTTAGTATTACGATTGAGTAGTAACCAAAATATTGGCCGCTTGTGCAGCTCCACTAAAATCGCTTCTTAACTCTTTATTTCTGAAGGCCAAAATATATTTTTACTTTTGTGCTTCTCTAGTATTTATTAGTATAGCATGGAATTGTGTGGTCCAAACAATACTGATTCTTTAAAATCCTGCTGCACGTTTTATAATGCATACATACCTCATAAACAGAATGAAAAAAGGGTATTTCATACAATTGGTTGGATCAAGGGGTTGTAATGTAGGTAGCGCTTGTTTGTGTGAGCAAAACAATGGATAGGAGAAGGTGCAGAGAAGGGAAGCAAGACATACATTGGCCAGTTTACTGAGAGACACAAGTTTTGCATGTATTGACCCAGCTGTGTCTTGCCTGTTTTCACTGTTTAAGAGCAATGCATCCGGGCTTGTCTTCCATATAGAGCTTATACATAACAAGGTTTTGCACACTGGGCGATGCTCAGGTTCTCTGTTAGCAGGAGTCACTAGGGGTCTCTCTGTAAAAGGCTGAGACCAGAATGGGTTTTCAGCTTTTCATAGTATCATAGCATCAACTATCATCTCAGCCTTTCACAGCCCTCTAATGGATTTCAGTATGATCCGATACGAGTTGGCTGGAACAAAATAACCTGCACAGCAAGACTGTAAAACTTAAGTTATGACCACTGGCCTGTCTGCATACTGGCAAATGTACTGGCAAACATCAAGCATTGAGAGTCCCAGGGTTCCTGCTCTTTTTCCAGTATGCTCTTTTAAGAAGACTTTTTTTTTTTACTGCATGCTTGTGTTTGTAGTCTTGTAGCTACATACTGGACATAATGTCTGCTTGGAGTTTGTACAATGATTCATATTTATAGAAAAAATAGGACTTAAAGTTTTACTAGTGTCTGCGCTACAGAATCAAAAGGCAGTAGAAGTAGTAGTACCTGGTAGCAGAAGCCTAAGCTAAACTTTTACGGATCTTATACTGGGTCAAGTCTAGAAACTTACAGACAGTCAGGAAATTTAATGTCAGACATCAGTCTGTAATTGAGTGCAGACATTCGTTATTAATATGAAACTAATGTACTTTCTTAAGCATCAGTACAAACTAGTCCTTTTGCATGTTCAGAATCAACCATTCATTTACTGTTTTCCATTTCAGCTTTTATAATTGCATGAACTTAGATATGAAAACAGAAATTATTATGCTTGCTAGCATTTCCTACTGGATCAATTACTTTTTACCTGAATCCGCATTTTCTGTGTGTTTTTAGGTCAGAATGTAAAGCCAAATTGTTTTCCAAGCCTCATGTATCGCATTGACATTCTTATTAGCAAAGTTCCTGGGTTTTACATAAGAGAAAGATTAGATTTCCAAGCTAAAGTTTTCCTTCATAAGCTAAATATTCAAGTGTTCGCAGTTTCACATTAGCATTTCATAAGCATTGTCTATGTGTAAGGTAAGCTTATATAACAAGGATTTAGGTTAAATTGCAGAGGTTATTTCTGGACATGCAGTCTTGTAAAACTGGCCAGCTTCCTGTTGTGTGAATCACTGAGAAATACCAGCTGAAAACATTTTGAAGGAGTAATGGGCCAAGTCTTCCAATGCTTTCAGTGGCAAACTACTTGTTTGCATTATCTGTGGGAATACTTGTCTTGTGGACAATGATATCTGTAGAGGTCTTCTCAAAAGCACTTAGACTTGACCACTTAAGAGTTTCAGTGTCCCATTTCTTACTATGTCATACTAATCTACTGCTTAGGGCTATTAGCTGCTTCTCGGTTCAGTGGATATTATTATATCCTGGAGTAGTGTTAAAATGGGAGGCAGTGGTTTTACTTTGTTCTAGTAGCCTTAAAGGCTGCCTGCTTGTTTTTGAGTGGAAAATAAGATTGTTCTCCTCTACATTTACCAAGTTGAGTTTTCTTCGGAACATTCAGCGCTCCCCCTTCTCTATGCTGTCACAGATTGTAGTCTAGAAAAGAAACAGTGAACATTTTACAGGCAACTGACCTGTGTCTTATCACAGCTATAATTTGCATCAGTAGTATGTCAAGAGTAAAGTACTTTTGCCAAACAAAGTGGTTTTCCTTAGTTTTAGTAAAGTGTGCACAATACAATCACAGATTTTTATTTTGTTTTGTTTTTTAATTTGTGATCTTCTAGCAAGATAAAATATCACTTACACTCCTGTGAGCACAAATCTGCTAGTTTTGTAGATCAGGTAAATAGGTCCAGGGTATTCAAATTGAAACTGAAATTTAGTAATCAGCAAAGTACTGAAACAAGCAATGAGCTGGCAAGCTGGAAACCAAGTTTCCAAGTCAGTTACAGATGCCAGACTCAGTTACACTGTATAGTTAGAATGTTTAAGTGCCTTTTTTACCCATGTGACCTCGAAGTGGATGTCTACCTTGAAACCTGGTTTTTGGTTTAGGTAATCCAAAGTTTCTTCAGTTCTTGATCTTCTGGCTTCCTGATATTTGGTAAATGTTAATAAAAATTATTTCCAAGGAAAAAAATGTACCAAGTCATAAAATGTTCATTTTGACAGCACTTGCTGTTGACTTCTGCCAAACTAAATATATGCTCACATAGAAACAAAAGGTGCAGATTAGATTAGATGAACCCCTACTGACATGATCCACATTCGGGGGGTGGGCGGGTGGGACGAGGACGACAGGGACAAAACAAAAAAAAAGTGGGGGAAAAAAAATAAAAAAAAACTTCTTTTCTTCCCCACAAGTACAAGCAAATTAATTTTCATAAAACATATTTAAAGGTATCAAGGTTTTTTAATGAAGAATTGAATTACAAATTTGAAATGTTTTGAGAAGTTGTACTTCATGTGAAATCACTAATAGGGATTCTTTATTAATAGTGATTCTTGTCTAGAAAAAAGTGGATGGTGTTCAAAATCTGCTGTTAGTAGGTTATAGTTAAGTAATACAGGGATGGTCACATCAGCATTTTGATCTGGCAGAGAAGAAGTTTGACTGCTATTGATAATGCTTCCCAAGAATTTGTAGCGGTGTTCTTCTCTAATGAGTAGTGTGCAAAAGAAAATTGAGGCAGTGAAAACCCTCCTAAAGGCAGGCTGAATGGTCAGACATTTTTTCCTGACCAAAAGTTCACATAAGTGCTTTTGCAGCCCTCAAGTGTTTCAGTACAGTCAACCACAGAGCTGCATAAACAAGTTGTAGAGTTGAAAAATAATGTGCTGCGACTTTTACTTCTATGATTTTTCTTTAGTCTTCTCTTTCATGGATCTGCTCCCTGCTAATGCTTGCAGTCCCTGCATAAAATAAGACATAATGCCCACTACATAACTTAGTATGTTATTTGAAGAATATTTGCCACAAGCAAATGGGGAAGTTCAAGTAAACTTTCAGGAACAGGGAGCCGGTCTAACTCGTTTTACAATAAAATTGCTAAATGTCTTTCTGCCACTTTAAGACACTGAACAAAGGCATGTTTATAGATAACAGTTACTGTCATAAAGTCTGACTGTGCATATATGTAATTGCTGAAGAGCATTTGACACAGCAGCTTAGTTACAACTCTAATTTTTTTACATTCATTTTTTCTTCATTGCAGCAGGAACTCCAGAAGACAAAATGCGATTATTTTTGATCTATTACATAAGCTCAGCTCAGGCACCTTCAGAGGTATGTGTGTTCTTTACAGCTTCCAGCACCAAATTCTACCACACAGGATTTTTTGTATCATTTCAGCACTAAGTAGGTATTTCTTTTCTTGAAGCAAAGTATGAAATGCCCAGGAGATATTAAAACTTCAAATAAGTCTTGCAGTATTATCAGGGAATCTGCTCACAAAGCTTTAGCCACCGTTTCAAAGGTTACGAATGATTAGTAGGAAGGAAGATTATCTTTTTAAATGTTTAGTTCAGAGGTACTGCAAGGCACACCTTGGCATGCTTTCTATTATTCTGCTCCACTGCTCAATGGAAGTAAATAAAACAAAATGTTAATATGACTCATTTCACTCTACCCTTGTATATTCAAGAATAATGGGGTCAGTTGACTAGCAGATGAGTGAGAAATGCTTCTTGTGCCAGTATCTGAGTAATTCAGGAAACAATTTCTTAATATTTCGTTTGAACTTATGATTAATCTCAAGAAAGATTTTTATTATACAGTAGAGATACTATGTAGTAGCTATAAAGTTTCCCATGTCTGCAAGTGCACAGGATTTAATCCTACAAATACTGTAGAGTTTAATGAAAAGTGGTTATAGCAAATTGAATTTCAAGTTTTATTTTCTTACTTGGTAGGAGATGGGAGTAAGACTTGTAGTTACTGTTTACCTTTGGTTAATACTATAACTTTATGCTGCTTATTTAATATTTAGGTAAGGGTATCTTGCCTTTCCACATAAAGAGAGCTTAGAGTAGTTTCAGCCTCTTGTAATTCTCTGCTTCATACTTTCAGATTGATTTGGAGCAGTATAAAAAAGCATTGATGGATGCAGGTTGTAATCTTGCTCCTTTGAGCTACATAAAACAATGGAAGTAAGTAATTTCTTCTTTCTCCTATGTGAGACTATAACTGGGTATATTTCACAGAACTCATCATTGTTACCAAAGAATTATTTGTTACTCCTCATACATCTTAAGTTATCAATATTAACTTGGGTGACATGGCTTAGTGCAAGGTGTCCCTGCCCATGGCAGGGGGGTTGGAATTAGATGATCTTAATATCCTTTCCAACCCTAACTATTCTATGATTCTGTTAATTTTGGCATGATTTCTTGCTGTCATTGTTATGGTAATACATGCAAATCTTATTTTAAAACTAAACTCCAGTAATGCCAGAACTGTCTTGAAAATGACAGAGAGTAGTGTACTTAGGGATCCAAGACAGAAACAACTTACTGAAATAAGTTAAAAGCTGTGCTAGTTCAGACTCCAGACTTTCTTGGTTCATACCAAAGGGCCCTGCTGCCTATCAGTTACTCTAGTTTTATGTGGTATCAAAATAAAGGTTTCGTCTTTTAAGTACAAAATCAAATTCTTTTCAGTTCCTTAACTGTTGCATTTCTAGACATGTAATAAATAGTTACTTCCTGAAAGAGTTTAAGAAGTAGAAGTTTTTTCACTTTTGGATGACCAGAGTGGAGCATTCTACAGCAGTATGTGGTATGAGATAAGCATTTGATTTCTGTCCTTGCTTTCACAGGGCTTTCACTAAGATGGCTTCAGCTCCAACCAGCTATGGAAACACTACACCTAAACCTTTGGGGTATGCTTTTGATTCATTTTCTGTAAGCCTTTAGGTTCTTTTAGCTTACTTTAGTAGTACTTAAAGTGTGAGTACCGCTATACAAGGCCCAGAATAAAACATTTCCCTATTTGTAAACAGTTTTACGTTACAGACAATTACTCATCTCTCTTTAGCAGTGCATAGGACTTACAGGAAAATAAAAGCATCTGTGACTAAATCCACAAAGTAACTTAATATAGTGGTATCTGCACCTGTACATTAAATGTACTCTCATAGAAGAAGAATTTGGCAACAGGAAATGGATCTATGACAGCTGTCATCTTGAGCCTTATTTAGTCAGTGGCAGAAGATAAGGACAGTCCTGTGTATTCAAAACTGTTTCTCTCCAGGGCTTGAAGAATGTCAGGGATGTAAGAACACACTGCTTTTTCATTAGGCTGTCCTGGACTGGGTGTCTGTTTGTTGAAAGGTGTAGTTATTTATTTCAAGAGATGAAAAGATAATGACTCTGTTAAGGGTGCATATACCCCATACAGGATATGGGAGTTAGGTCTTTCCATGCTTGAGAGGATTTGGTTCTTCATTACCAACTTTACTTTCAGGAGTGCACTTGTCACTGTCATAAAGAAACTGTGGGGCAGTATGTTTAGAGAGAATTCCAGTTTCCAGTGCTGTCTCTCTTGGAAAAAATGCTGGTTGGTTGGTTGGAGACACTGAGAATCTCTGTTAATTGATTAGGATACCCACTTGAAAGGAGCACTCAAATCCTCGCGTTACTGAAGTTGTAAAATAAACTGCTCAATGGATTAAAGACTAGAACTCAAGACTTCTATTGATAGGTGAGGATCTAACTGCTAGTTTATAGGTGTATTCCCATAAGCTGGGTTGCCATGCGGTTTGAAGAATATATTTCATGACAAAATTAATTAGTTGGTCCTTCAGTCCCATCAGCTTCAAAGGGAATTTGATGTCAGCATAAAGCTTAAGAATGAAAATGTAAAAAAGATCTTACGCATAACCTTTATTTTGTTTTCCAGTCTGCTTTCTCGTGTTATGAATACAGGATCACAGTTTGTAATGGAAGGAGTGAAGAACTTGGTACTGAAGCAACAAGTAAGTTGAAACAAAAAAAGAAAGCCTATTACATGAGCATTGTGAACATTTAGAAAAACAACTTTTAGTGCCTCTGTCATATTAATAATACTAGTTGGGTAGTAAAAGAGAAAACCAAACATGAACTTCTGCTGGTGGGTAGATCTGTCACTTTGTAGCTTCCAGTTTTTAGACAGGTAATGAATAATGTTCAGATTTTCTTTAAATACCTCTATTCATAAGAAATTAGATTCCAGTATGTGTGATTAAGACTCATTTCAGCATCATAAAAAGAGCATCTGTGAATACTCAAACTAGGCTAGTTCATAAAACGTTACTTGTACCAATGGATATTTCTACTCTAAATGAGATCTCCTATTCTTATATTAAACACTTTGTTATTTCTTTTAGCATGTGTGGTTTTAAGAAGTTAGTATTATACTTGACAAAATGGCTTCGTTTTGGGTTCTGAGTGAGCAAGAAGCTACAATGGCAATGTTTTTAGGATATCTTTTTTCTGGCTTTTAATTCCTTCTCCAGGTGTTTTGGGGTAGCCAAATAAAATGCTGTTCTTCCTCATATTTTTAAGCCTGATGTAGGTCTGTGGTATTTCTATTAAAGTTAACTTCTTATTTCTCATTCAGTCATTTGGGGATTTACATTGGATTTTTTTATGAAGTGTTTTTCAGTATTATTTGTAGATCATCCTTTGGAATGTTCTTTTTGATACATTGTGTCAACAAGACACATTTCCAATTCCGTTGCTATGTAAACTCTCCCTCAGTTTATTCTAACTAAAGTGGTTTGACTGTTGAATACTTCAGATCTTTTGTCCAAGCTAACATTTCCCATCTTAAATAAGGAAAAGTCATCTTGAATCTCAGCTCAGTTTATTCCTTTCCAGTTCATCCAAACATTTGTTGTCAGGATTGCTTCTTTTACTCATTTCTCTGACATCAGTTCTTTTTTAGAATCATGCCCTTAATTGTCATTTTCAGCTTTACAATCCTTCTTTTAAACTGAAAAAAACATTTTAAGAATTCATATATTAGCAATACTTAAATAAAACTCTGTTCCTGTCTTCACACTTCTGCACTTTCTGTTCCTCTCCTAGCTGAATGCTCCTCAGATGTTTGCACTTTCTGTACAGAAAGGTAGTTCAGGTGATGATAAAAATGCTCAGCCTTTACAAAAATATAAGAGGAAATCAGTTTAAGTAGTATTTCAAATGCTGTGTAAACTAATATAAATAGAAATAATAATTTGCCTGTGAATAATTCTTGGTAAGTATTTCAGTGTTCCATTAATTTCACACTATGTTTTACAGAATTTACCAGTCACACGTATATTGGACAACCTTATGGAGATGAAATCAAACCCTGTGAGTATAACTCTTCACATGGAAAGAGTTGGAACAAATGAAATCTTGAGGCTGTCATGTAATATTTTTTTCCCATGATAATGAAGTTAAATCTAGTCATGCTGTATCTCAAAAATAGAACCATTTTCACAACTATTTCATAGGATTTTTTGCATAAAAATGATTTTTAAACAATGACAATTTATTGCGTCTCATTGGACCTAATGGTTTTGAGGTTTTCATCTGTTCTGAGCTTCTGTTAAACTTGTGTTATCTTGAGTTTCTGTTGCTCCTATATTTCTAAAAGCTAAACTGTGCAATGAAATTTTTTTTGCATCAAGAGGATTTTTTTTTTTTAAGAGTGTAATTTCAGAAGGAAGCTAGTTACAGAGAGGTATGTCAAAGACAGTTCTATTTCGCACATCTTTAAAGCTTTGCTATTTAGAGGAAAACATTTCAGGCTTTATGTTTGCAGGCAGAGTTAGTTTTGTGTCAGAAAAGTCCTCTTTTCCCCTTATTTCTGTGAAATTTACTCAGACTTACATAAGTTACAAACTTTTGAAACACTTAAGTGTTAGCTATGTGATCAAGACATTTACTAGAATTTATAGCTAAAAATAAATATTTTTATACAGGATAGATAGTCAAAGCAGTTTGGATTTTCTTTCTATTTATTTTGTTCTTTTAGAACTCTTATATACAACTGTCCTGTGCACAAAATTGTTCTGAAAAAGTCACCTGTTAAAAGTCATTTAGAAAGCTTTGATATGTTTTTCACATCTCAGTCTTCCTGGTTTAGTGACATCAGCATTAGATAGATACAAAAGTAATACCTCACACTAGCTAATAGATTTAAACCATTCCTCTTAGTCCACTTTCACCTTCAGTTATTAAGTATATGTAAAGAGATAAATATGAAAATTATCAACATGCAGGTAATCCTGTCTTTTCTTAAACTGTGCTTCACAGATAATAAATCTTAGATTTTTATCAGAAAATTTGCTTTCTTTTAATGAACCAAGAAATTGACACTGTTTTCAGTGGCAGCAAGATGTTGTCCTTATTTGCAAGACTTGGAAAAGATGTACAAGGCTAATTTTATATGATCAACCAGTAGAGGTCACTCAGAACACTTAATACAGAAAGCTGAAATTACACATAACTTACAAGTAGCTGAAAAATAACGCAAAATCAACACTAGCTTCCTCAGGCTACAAATTTAACATTTGTTTTGGAAAAGTTTACAAGTCATATGGGTTGTTTGTTGCTTTTTTTTTTTTTTTGCTCTCCTGCTATTGTCATGTACAAACCAACCATGATCACTTTGATAATTTGGAGAAAATGGTCTTCTCACTTGAAAAAGTAGAGATTGAGCCAGTCTGTCAGACAGCAGCTTCATGTTGCACTGCCATGTCTGAGATTGAAATTCATGTTCCAAAACAGGGAGTCGTACTTTTCAATTTATAAGAGAACAGGCAAGCCCTAAAGAATGATTCTCCTAACCTCCAGGAAGACTGACAGCAACTTTTTTGAGTAAGTTTCTGCTAACAGAAGCAAACCAGAGAGTCATTATGGAGTATGTTCAGATTTGCCATGCTATCAACAGAAGTGAAATTGTATCTGGAAAAGGTCAGTGTGTAGAAATAATACACTACTTTAGCCTTTGTTCATCTTCTGATGTTTGAGGTCCTTTTCTGTTGCCCACAATAAACAACTATTGCTTTGCAAGCAAAATACAAAGATAGGAGAAAAAAAGCTTAACATTTTACTTTTTTTTTCTTTTTTTACAACACAGAAAATTCTCCTCTATAGTTCACTGAATCTTACTGACCACAGTGGTCAGTGTGTGAAACCTATGTACAGATAAAAGTTGCAAAGCAAAATTAGAATAGATTATTGAGAAGTCAAAGAATTATTATGGTGAATGTAAATAGTTTTTCTAAATATAAAATGCAACAAACTATATTAAATGTGCAACTTGAACCACAAACCTTCACAAATATCATCAGTTGAAATATTAAACCTATTCAGAATTATATGCTCTGTAGGGTTGTCTGTCAGTCACTTTGTGTGTTAGTTGTCCCTGCTGCTTCTTTTCTCTCACAAGGACAGCTACCACAAAATGAGTCTACACCTGTGTTGTCTGAGTTTTTCAGAAGCAGGAACAGATAGAACAGTTCTCATGAGCAATAATACCATCCTGTAATTTTGTTTTAATTTGTCTAAATTGTTTAACTGTAGTTACACTTCTTGAAATGGTTAAAAACATTCATGGATGATCTTAAAGCAATCTGTATACTTGGAGGCAGGGGAAGGGAGGTGTTAGTGGTAACATCTATTGCTTGAAGCAGGTTTTTAAGCAATTGCTTTGGGGACTATATTTTCATAAAGGAATGTTCTGTACATAAATCTAATAACAAGGTTGCTTTGTTTTGGTACCGCTAGAGATTGATTAAAACCTTGAATCTTCCTAGCACAGAAACAATCGTATTGTCAAGTATACATAAATTTTAAACCATGGATAGGGCATTGACCACCACTTGGTACAGAATTATGGAGGTTCTTCTAAGTATCTTACACAAGACAGATTGACTCTTGAGAAAGGACAGTTTTTGATTATAAAAGATTTAATATTTTGGGAATTTGCTATAAAAGGGGTTTAGCCTCCATCAGTACAGTATACGCATTTTTATTGACTTTAAGAGGTAGATAAATCTTATTTGTGATATGTGAGAATGGAACTGTATTTTGGTTAATATCATCCTTTTCAATGACTATGGTATCTTTTAGTCTTAGGGTACTTCCTATATGACTGACTACTTTTCATGTATTACAATGAAAAAGTCTAGAAGAGGGGGATTTCCTTAATCGAAACTAGTCATGTCAACTTCTGCAGAAAAACAGATACAGGCTGAAAGTAAAGGATAGTTCCGTGGGTCTTTTACCATTTTAATTTGAAATCTTAAAAATTAAGTTTATCTTTTCAACAGCATGAATTTTATTCTTGAATTGCTTGGGGAAATCACAAATTCAGTTGTAAGGAAACTGCTATACAGTTGTTTTTATTGGCACACTAACTACTTCTTAAATCAAATAAAATCTAGTAGGGCTTTTTTCCCTGCATCCGCAGAAATTATTTCAGCAGGAATGGTGTATTTAAACAATGACACAAAAGCCCAAAACTAGCTTATCACATTTCTATTACTTTACCGTTTTTAGTGTGTCTACTTACACAAGCCCACAATGGAAAAACAGAGCAGTAATATATTCAGGAGGAAATGTTTATAATACTGTGGGTTTTTTTAAAACTCTGATTTTAGTGCTGGCATTAATTTGAATTCATTTTGACAAGCAGGGAAGCTGCAACTCTTTATCTAAGTGAGTTGAAGGTTCCTCAAAAACCTCTCAATTTTAGTCTAGCAATGTTTGTCCACTCCCAGCTTTCTCATTGCTTCAGAGTTGCTATGCCAACTTTATGTACAAGGATGCCAAAATCATGAATGCTGGCAGACTTTACAAATGCAGTTAACATTACCGCTGGAGCATACAAAAGTATTTTACAGAGATTCAGTGTGTAATTAGATGTAAACTTTATTAAAAGCCAAACTTGAGGATAAGAGACTTATTTTATGTGATTATGTACATGTCCTTAATAGCAAATAGATTTGTTTTCTATGTGTATAAATACCACATGTAAACTGTTTTGTAGTATTAAAGATAGTTATGCTTTATATAGCTCTAATAAGTTCCCCAGATAGTCTGTTTACTAATCAAGGAGAATAATTTCTGCTCTATAGAATCATTAAAACACAAGAGATTGTGCATGTAAGCACCCAGATGAAATCAACTGCAGTCCTGTATGCAGTTTATCCACAAACTGAACTTCAGAGTACCTGTATGAAAATGTAGTATAGAAACAGAAGAAAGCCAAGTAGTTGTCAAAAGCAGTTACTAAGAAGTTTTGTTTTTCATCCATAATAACTGGCAAAAATCCTGCTTGTTGCCAATAAAAATATTGGAAGTGCCTCAGTGTTTCGTGTTAAGAATTTTTTTTGTGTAGTTTAGATAGACTTTTCAAATTCTTGTGGAACTCGTTTTTCTTCAAGAGCTTAATTTTAGTTTAATAGTAGTCATAAATCATGAAATGAAAAGGGTAACTTGAGTAACAGTAGCAGGTTTTGGTCTGCCTTGTATTTAGCATTCACTGCCATAGAAGTGTTTTGTTTTAGAAGATTAAATCAATAGCAGATCTCTGTAACCTGGAAAATTTTAGCATTTATAACCATGTGATGTGCCTCTAAAGCTGGTAACACCTAAATTTTAGTTTCTGCATGCTGCCTTTATGTTGGGATTTCTTATGAAACTAATGTATTTTTTGGAAAGTATGTAACAGTCAATTTTAGATGGACCAGAAACAAAAAGCTTAATAGCACGCTTTATATCTCTCTCACTGTTGTTTATGCTGCACTGTGAATATTAGTGGACATGACAATTAATTTTTTAATGATGTGACTGCTAAATGGAAAATGACATTGGCTTGAATGGTGCTCAGTGTAATAGGTAGAAGCAGAAATTCATAAGCCAAAATTCAATCTTTTGAGATAAAAATGTACTTTTTGATAGGAGACGGATGACTACCGGTATTTTGACCCCAAGATGCTGCGAGGCAGTGACAGGTGAGTTTATTATGAGTTTTGCTTCTTTCCTTGTACCCTGTGAAAAGGCTAATTTAAGAAATGCGGTTTTATTTTCCTTGCTGACTACACGTAATTAATGTTAATCATTAATTCTAAGTCAAGACAGTTGGTGTTGAAGCAGTTCACAACAGGAACTTGGCACAACCAGATAAATTGTTATAACACTGCGGAGAAAAAAAATACATTGTCCCAGTGACTGACCATGCTGCTGACATGTACATCGGTTCAGTCACAGCAATGTGTGCTAAAATTTAGCAGTAGTAGGTGTTAGAATTCTTTATAGTTGTACTACTCTTTGAAATTTTGTGGGTTTCACTGTTAAATTAAAAAGTCATCAGATAGAAAAATTTTGATGCACTATTACTTTTTAAACAGATACAAATTTTATTTGAGTATATTATTTTAGTATAATAATAATTTATTAATTACTTTGAAAAAAATCCGTAAAAATTGACTTCAGTTGCCCTTGGATAGGCATGTGCACATTTTCCATTCATGTGCCTATGAAGAGAGGGTTGGATATCGTTTATTTTGCCAATAAAAGAGAAGAGAGATTAAACCAGAAGTTTATAGATTTATACATTTTGCTTTATATCTTTGACCAATAATTGTGGCTGATTATGTCATCTCTAGTACCCTAGAAACAAAAGATACTTTGCTTTAACATACCTTCTAAAATTAATTTTCATCGAAGTGCTGGAAAAAATAATCAGCTTGTTTAATAGCAGGGCCTTATTACAGGATGAATATGGATAAAGTATGTCCAGATTTGGTTGTAGTTATTTGCATTAAAATCAGTCCCTGCTTCCTCTGGTCTTGAAACACAAAAAGTCTATTTCTGAAAGCATAACTAGTAACGGGAAACAAATGTGTCTTATTGGAAAGTATTATTACAGACGATATAATTTTAAAGATAAGCAGATCTCAGGCGCATCACAGAAGAAAAGTGTCAGTATTTTTAGGAAATTTTGTGCAAATTTTATTAAAGCTGAAGTTGGTTTTCTCATGTACATATGCATTTTTACCTACTCCATGTAGTTCTTATGTCGCTTTAAACAATGTAAAATTACAGCAGTTCATAAATGTACCATTCATCATAGTGAAAAACCTTCTAATTTCTAGTTTGGGGTTTGTAGAGAAACTCAAGTTATATTCCTTAAATCATATTTGAGCATGACAGCAAAACTCTTGCATAGGTATATAGGGGTTTGTCTAATTCTCTCTTCAAATATTTATGTGGATGATAAAAAAACATAGGTTAGCTGGCTTGACGGAATGTTACTAGTTTAAAATAACTACGATTTTTTCTAGCCTACTGTTTTAATACTGGTATTTCTACCCATTATTTTTTAAATAGAGTAGGAACTGTACCACTGTAATTCAGTCTTAGCAAAACAGTATCTTTATATCCTGTGTGTGTAAAGCCTATGTCAAGTATAAACAGCCCTTGCTCCCAGAAAGGAAAGGAGGATGGCACAAAGCACATGTGAATTTATCATATCGTATTAAACAACGAGGGAAGTGGGGTAACAGTTCTGCTTATGGGGAGTCTGTAGTATTCATGACAGATCAAAACAACATATTAGAGATAACTATTCCCTCTTAAAAAAAAAAAAACCAAACAAAAAACAACTTTTTCTGATACACTGAAGTCTGCGTTGAGGCAATTACTGTTTCTCACTCAAAGTAAACTTCTTGAAATAAGGGAAAAATGTAAGCTGAAGGGAAAAAATGCACTGTGTTTAATCCGTGTTAGACCATAGCATGATATTTGACTACCTGCAGCTGCAGGCAAGTACAGGACAGGAAGGTGGTGGCAATGTGTGAGCAACGGTCAGGAGAGCAGACTGACCCTTCAGAGCTTTCTCTTTGCCTTTTCCCTTCCTCCTGAAGGTGCAAGGTGATGCAGGAAAAAAGGTTTCTCCCCCTTGCCTTGTTACTTGCCTGTGTCTAAGACTGCATTCAGATGGAGAGGAAGAGCCTATACCACCCAAACTATAACTTACCTCTTCCTCCTTAAATCTTTTTATTCCTGATGTTGTTGTGACACCAGAACACATACCTGCAACAGTAAGTATATAACGCAGGCACAGCAAATTAACTGGCCTCACCTAGTTAAGATTCCAGTAGGCAGGATTTGTAAGTGTCAGGAACTGTGCTAACACTGCTGAAATTTTTTATTCATTATATTTGCTCCTAGCTAGCAGCACTAGAGTTGGAGTTTTTAAGGTCTGAAGTGTTGTCATAAAGCTTATGATTCAACCAGCAACCTTAAAACTGATGCAGTAGAACTCCTGTTTACCCATGTGTTCAGCCCTGTAGAATGAATGATTTTTCATAACATACTTGGAGAATGAATGTAGAAGGTCAGTTATTGTCCTGTTTTACATCTATGCCTAATATTATATTGTACTTCAGAAATATGTTTACATGATACTTATTTTGCATATTTATAGTAATGTCTTAACAAAATATAAAGTGCAGTTTGTTTGTATTTCTTTTTATAGCTCAGTTCCAAGAAACAAAAATCCATTCCAGGAGGTAAGTCACATAAAAATTATTTTTCAATGTTCATGTGTAAAATATAATAAAATTCTCAAGTGCCAGTAATTTTTGATTATCAAAATAAAAAATAAAAATTAAATTAAAAAAAACACAAGAGGTCTTGTTTGCAAAACCCACTTGGACTAATTTTATCTAGTATTGACTATAATTAGCTGTTACTCTGAAGAAGTGTTTTTATCTTCAAAGGACTATGTCAGCATTAACTAATACTCAAGAAAAAAAAACAAATCTAGAAAACTCTTCTGGAGGTAATCACAGGGATTCATTAATATTATAATTGGGTACTCAGCAGTTCAAATCCCCCCACTTAAATACCAGATCTTTACAATGCTCTTCAGATTTAATCCTTTGTCCAGCCTTAAACAGCAGTGTTGACTACTGCTTTAAGTGTTTTAAAGAGTCTCTGCAATTAAAGGAAAAAAGCACAACAACAGCAAATCTTGTCATTTTATATAAATGCCAGTAACTTTCAGTATTTTTCAACATAATTATTTGCAACTAGTAAACATCTCACTTATCTGATCTTACTGCCAAGTTTCATAAGCAAAATCTTACCTTGGCAATATACAAATGTCTCAGATTTCTACTAATTATCCTGAACAAAAGAAATACCGTGTGGTATCATACATATTGGCTAACAGATAATCATAGCAAAAACATCAATAGTAACAAAATCTCTATAAAATTCATATACTGTAATCAAACAGTTTTGGATAGTGAATGTTAACAAAAATGATACAATTATTAAAACTCCTTTTTCTGTTCATTGATTGTTTCCCTTTTAAACACAGCCCAGAAGATACTGATGGCCTTTACCTGTGATATTGTAGATTATTACCAGTAGTAACAGGGGGGGGGAATAAGAAAATAGTGTATTTCTTTACAGTGGAAGTATTTTATTTGCGTCTCAAATTATTCTTGCTCATCCATGGAAATATTCCCACTGTTCCTATGGACACCGGAGACAGCTCAGCACAAAAAAAGTAACATGTTGGAACTGCATAGGCTTCAAATATTTCTTAGTAGAAGATAGTGACATGCTAAAAGCTCTCAACCTGCTATTCTGCATCCTCCTAAAACTGCAGTGTTATTAGGATTATTTTTATGGTATCTATTATGATTTGGTATATCTTACTACTGAAATGTTAAGAATTTGAATGCAAACTCTGATAATGTGTGTGTTGCCTTTTAGGCAATAGTGTTTGTAGTCGGAGGAGGCAACTATATTGAATACCAAAATCTTATTGACTACATAAAGGTATGTGCACTTTTGTTGTTTCTAACTTGCTGATAGAAACCAGTTTTAGCAGGTTTTCTGTAACATTTAGTATTTAGAAGATTGAGTCTGTGAATGTAGCCTTAACATCCTTAATATATACAGAGCCTGGGAAAAAAAGCATAGAAGAAATCAGTAGAAAAATGTGGATCTTTAATTCAGATCAACAAAGAGTTACTGTTTCTGGTATTTTTGCTCATGTTGCACTTTGGAATTGAGAACTGCATTCTGCTTTATTTTGTCTTCATATGCACTAATGTGGTTGAAAACTGATGTAGCTAACTGAAGTAACAGATGTAGCTGTCTGAATTAACCTGTCTTCCGTACTGATGCATCAGATGCTGTCAGTTTGGCTGTTCATATTGTGTGAGAGTCCTGTTACTAGTTTTCATTTGCTGTTGTTAAATAAAGCAGCTGTAGCGTATCATAGCCTTGAAAGTAAGGAACTGCACAGAATTCTCTGGTTTCTTAAATCTTGCAAACAAGATACAACAGTGCTTTTTCATATGTAATTTAGCAGTATGAAGTCAGTTCAAAACAAAGTCTACAGATAACAGTATCTTATTTTACAATACTTACTTGAACATGTCTGTTGTTTCTGGGGACAGCATAATGCAAATACAATGCTATCTGTCAAAGCAGAGATCAGAGTGGCATCAATGTCTAAGCATTTATTATTTATCCCCCTTTCAGAATTTTTGCTAATGAGTTAATGGAACTGCATTCTTCATATGCTGCATCATTTGATTCTGCAGAATTCTTAAGAGGTGGTATATGCAAAAGGAAAAAAACACATAACTGTAATGCCAGTATAACAGACTTAATGTCTCTGGTTCCAGCTGGCCAGCCTAACAGCCTAGTCAGTGGATGGACAAAAGTAACTACATCATTACAGTTCTTGGGGTGTGGAGGTGGAATTCAAGCACTTCCCAGGATTAAAAAAATATATATAATTAAATAAATATGGGGCATTAGTCACTGAAAACCACTTCTTCCACAAAACAAGCACAGGAGACTTTCGTGTCCAGGTAAATCTTGAAGAACTTGGAGGTCAGAACGTGTACCAAGTTGTTTCACCCCCTCTAACAGGCAGCTGTTTTGGAACAGAGCCGGTCTGGATAGGAAAAAGGAATGAAGAAGAATGTAAGTTAAAGAAATAATCTAGGCTCAGTTTAGCACTTACCACTCTTATTGATAACTAATTATAGCATTCAGTGAGGAACTTCATACAAAGAGGCAGGAAGCTGAGGTTTCTGAGGAACAAGAGGGCAAACAGGAGGTTATTTGGTAAACAAATGGAGAGGACAGAAGGAACTAAAAAGTACAGGAATTGTAATGTTAGATCTTACAGAGCCAGAAGCTGGATGTGTTTTTTCTTCTTCTGGAACCCATGGACAGTGGTTTCTTCATCATCTGTTGTCACAGCTGAAGAGTTCTGTATGTTTCTCCAACCAGAGTCCGTACTTGGTCAGTGAGAAATGACCCAGGGGGAAAGAATCCCGCACCTTGATTCCACTGAGCCGCTTGCTCTTGAGAAAAAAAAAAACAGAAAAGTTACCAAAGCCCCCACGCCCCAGAGACTTGTCTGCCTCTCACAGGTGATTCTTACAGGCTTATCCAGTAACAGTTGAGTTTTCTGTGGGGTACACTTCCAGCATCTGTTGTTTCAACAGATGTAGCTTACTAATTATTCTAATATTCAATGAGTCTTCCTCCTGAATAAAAAGGAAAAATCAGAAGGTATCTTGACAGGTATCCGGGTGCAAGAACAGAGCTTTTTTCTTTTCTTGCAAGCAGATACCACAACAATTTTATTCACTGCTTTATTTTTCTAAACACTGTCTGTTTTGCCAGTTTGCCTCTGAAAGCACAGAGAAGATATTTTAAAGCTTTCTAAAACAGGAAGCAACATTCATTCAGCTTTGACATTCTTTTTTTTTTTGTAGGAGAATTAAGAGAAACCCTCAAATCCAATTATTTGCAGTTCTGTGCTGTAACAGACTATTGCACATTATCAGAAAGCAAATATTTATGTCAGCAAGACAGGTCATGCCTTAAAGATATTGGCCAAGTTCGGATTAACATGCTGAAAATGCGTCATCAAAATTGAAAGCCACAGGGACCCTCAGGGAGAGGCCAGGATACGGTTTTGTACAGGAGAATTTAGCATGTCCTTTAATGTCCATTTGTATGTGGTTGGAAGGGTACTGCTTGATAATCTGTTCCAATCTGTGCTAAATGTTATATCACAAGAAGTTTAAATCCAGCATAGATTCTTGGTCATGAAAAAATGCTGGACTGAAGAGCGTTGAGCTGGGTTTTGGGGTTTTTTTTAGGTGTTGAGGACTTTTGACTTGGCTCCAATAGTTATTTGGAGATTGAGCTCTTTGTTTGAATGGACTAAAAAATTAAATAAAAGCATACACATTTTAAAATTTCACTTTTAGAAGAATATATACAACAGACTGGAATGTATTTTAGAGCTGCCTGGAAGACAAAACGGTCCCATTTCACAGAATCATTAGGGCACGAAGGGACCTCTGAAGACCGTAGCCCAACCCCTCTGCCAAGGTGGGGTCACACAGAGCAGGTTACACAGGAACACATCCAGGTGGGTTTTGAATGTCTCCAAAGAGGGAGACTCCACGACCCCCCCCGAGCAGCCTGTTCCAGTGCTCTGCTTGTTTGTATACTTTAATTCTTTTCTTGGTACTAAGCAGAAACAAATACTATTCAGTCATACTACTGAAAGTGGAATCTTTCAAAATACCAGTTTAGATCAAAACCAGACCTATTCAGGCATCAAGATTAAGAAAAAGCTGGCTTGAAATGTGGGAAGACACAAGCTCAAGATCCTGCTCCGAGACGACAATAGCTTATTACAACAAAAGACTTAAAATTAATAAAGTTGAGGACTTGAACCAGGATTACCATCTCCCCAGTTAATGTGTGACTTCTGGTACTCTCTGCTGAAGCAGCACAGTTCGTAACATATGCGAAAGCAAAGACTTATTTTCCCATTTTACTCTTTATTAACTAATTTTTACCTAAATATGGGAAAATGCAAAATAATTTAACAGTGAAACAGGTTTCTTAATCCTATGCTTGAACTTTGAGGAACCATAGTATTACTAGCCCAACACTGGAAATAAACTTGGTCTGAAACTGTGTATTACTTAAACTAATTTTCATTTCCAAAATGCTAACATAGCCTTTTGGTAACTTTACTATCAAGTCAGTGCTGTTAAACTGCACACTAGGTTAATTATGTATCCAGTTGAAATCAACACAACACTTTGTTTCAGAATTCATTTACCAAAAAAATGTGCTGATTTTATCATCATCATCATATGGAAATCAATTACAGATTGAAGTTTTCAGGTTCTAATACAACAAAATCAGTAAATATGTCATTATTACTGTTAGCACAGTGCCAAGTTATTGTAGGGGTTGGGATTGTTCAGGTAGGGATGTTAGCTTCCCCAGGCCATTCATAGATACATCAAAGAACTTGGCATTCTACTGAGTTTAAATGTGTGAAATGCCCCATTTTTCCCACTTTCTTTCTGCCTCTAGTTGCTCATTTTCCACTTTAAATACAGAGTTGTTTTCCTCTGGTGGAGCAACTGTTCATTTTCCGGCCAAAAAGTGTAAGACTTCAACATCATCAAGATGGGGCTTGGGAATTTTTTTGGTATGCCATTAGTTTGTCACTTCTGCTACTCTGTTAAACACTTGATTTCTTTGTCTTGTCTTTTTTTAGGGTAAACAAGGCAAACACATCCTGTATGGCTGCAGTGAACTTTTTAATGCTACACAGTTTATAAAACAGGTAGGTACCTTTGATAACTTCTGTAATATTTATTGCCTCCATAACTGTGCATTGACCTATTTGCTTTTAGATTTCTCCATGGATTTTAAATAAATAAATAAATAAATAAATGTATATAAAACCCACACAAACTAATTTGGGAAAGATTACATGTTCTTGTTATCTGTTTTCATTTGATTGAAATGGTGGTTTAGAGTCATTATTTTCTGTTAACTTTTGAAGGCCTGTATTGTCAATGTGAGTTCAAGGTAATGCAGGTAAACAAGTTCATAATAATTACCTTTATGTAAAAATTAATAATAAAAAAAAATAACCCCATTCTTGATATTTTCACAAATAGTGTGCCTTTACAGGCTGCTCTAGAGACTTTTACAACTCAAAAACTGCTGTTTAACTGTGGTGTTTAAACCTTCATCCCAAATTTGGTTATTTATAAATACTGACCTAGTGGACATTGATGTTGTCCATACCTATACTAAAAGGTCATTCTTCTGTTTAAAATCATTATAATCAGCATTATGTCTCTATGCCTTATTCCAATACAAATGCAAAATAAAAATTGTGCACTGTGGTCAGCAAATAGCAGCCCTTCAGTAGCTGTCAGCACCTATGATTTTCCTACTGAGATGAGAATAAATTGTTAATCAAAATTACATGTTAAAAACTAAATTAATTATTGTTGCACTTGAAGGAGAAATATGGTACTTATCAGCTTGTAACTCTTCAGTCAGCTTAATTAACTAGCTTTTTTGTTGACTTCACTGTGTGTACTGTACCTTTACTTCGCAGATTTATTAAAATCTTGGTATCTGAAGCTTAGATCCTTTCCTGTGAGGGTATGCATTAAATATTCTATTACCAGCATACTTTTGGCTGTAAGAGGCAAATAAAAATAAAGCTCATAGGATAGAAGTACTTACTCTGTGAACTGGATATTGGTTTGACTGAAAGAATAAGATTAGCAGCCTAATGGTTTTCTGTCTCTTCATGTTTAGCTGTCCCAACTTGGCCAGAAATAAGACTGAAACACCATTACCAGGATGTCAAAGTGACAACAGAGAATTATTACAACATTCAGATATCTTCATAACTATAATTTTGTCATTATATTAAAACAACCCCATTTCATTAATATAACTTTTAAAAAATATCTGTAATTAATATGGTGAATATCAACATTTACGAAATAAATCTTAAAACCTGCTATGTTTTTGGTGGGGGTTGGTTTCACATTATTACATTCTAAATGCAGTGTGAGCTATGGTGTATGACAGAACTGGCTGAAAAGCACAACGTTTTCAAGTTTTTATCTATAGTTTCTGTTACAGTAAACAAAGCAAAAGCTTGAAGAAAAGGTCAAGTCTGTCTTTAGGAAATGTTTTACTTCTTGAAAGCCAGACTGTCTTTCTTTAACAGAATTGAAAAGGACAAAACCGCCTTTTAGGATCACAGACAAACAGCCTTAGTGCAAGAGAACTACTACAAGTTCTTACCCTTTTATTTTACCAAAGCCATTATACTTGTACTTAGATTTGTGCAGTCGTTTCTTGATGTTCCAAAGATATACTTGACATACACGTTTCTGATAGAGTAAAATTTAGCTTTTATGGTTAAGAGAAAATCACTTGCCTACAAAATCAGTTTCAACTGTAAAACTTTACAGTTTTACATTTTTAACCATTTTCTTCTGCACTTTTTATTGTAACTACTGTTATGGTTTGGAAGAAACCAAGTGATACTCACACAACAGCTCATAACTTCATTATAAGCACATATTTAAAAGAGTTTTTAACAACTGCATGAAGTAGGAGCAGTTAAATAGTTTGAAAAAAATCTCACGATAAAATAATTTTGCCAGCTAGGATAGCTCTGAAGAGCACATGTGGGAATTGGGAAAAGGGAACTAATTTTCTTTATAGATGTAGATATATGCCTCTAGAAATGTCCTCTTTGGAAGCAGCACTGCTACTGGTGAAGCAATAATACATCTTCAAAATGAAGTCTAACATACTGAAAAAGTGAGAAGAACATACTTGTGATTTTATTAACAAACTGTGGGAATTACTGGCTTACTGTAAACTTTTCAGCAGTGTTTTTTTTTCTGCACTGTTCTTTAATGGTGAATATTAATTTTGCTCTAAAGGCAATATTCTTTCCCCAGCATGCCTGTACAAGAAGTGCAGTTGAGCTATTCCTTAAAAGCATCACCGTAAAAATATGCATAATCTAGTCCATGGTATTAAAAAGTAATAATGTGATTTAATTTTTTCAGCTGAGTACTGTAAACTACTCCACACTACTACTATAAGCTTCTAATCTTACCATGTCAATAAATGCATTTATTGTGGTGTTAATTATAGTTGCATGTGAGCACTCTCCCATGCTTCAGTCAGCAAGGACTCATCTTGTCAAATGCACTTTGTTATCCTAATTCCCTATATATTTGTTAGTAAAAGCAAGGTGAAAGTGCATTTGGAAAAGAAAAATTACATTTAAGGTGTTTATTGCTTCCTCTGGGAGTGTGTTCGAGGAGCTTGAAATAATCCATCCCCAAGAAAACTGTGCTTCCTGTGCAAAGAGTTTTAACCTTGCAGCTGACAGCCAGCTTCTGAAAAATCTGCTGACAGCTTTTTGTCCAGATCTTGACCCTGCTCATTTAAACCAGGAGCACTCCTAAATCACAGCCTGCAGATTCTGCTATTTCAGTAAACTTTGTAAAGATAACAGAAATTACTTCGGTGGCAGTGATCAAAAACTTAATTTGCAGTTTTTACACTGTCCCTGAGATAGGTTTTATTTCTGCCTAGCTTTATAGCTGAATCTTGTGAGCATGCACTGGTCAGTTCAGGTTTGGGGTTTTTTTTCTTAAACTAATAAACACAGTTTTAGTACTTCAAACATTCTTCTCTTTCTAAACTAGCTTTCTGGTTTTGTCATAGTAGTAGTCCTAAAGCTCTCCATTACCATTAAAATCTCACATTTACCACTCTAACAGCATACTCATCATGCTTCTTTCCTTCTGACCCAACCTAAGTTATGGAGTACTGGTTTTTGTTACAGGGCCCTTTTCCCCAAACACCTCTTGGAGAATTAGGAATGTAGAAGGTTGTACAAGAAGTCTCCATGATTGATCTAGAGGCAAACAGTGTTAAAAATGAACTGGCTCTTTGGCATGCTTACTCAATTTATAGCCAGTCCCTATGCCCTTCACATCCTCAAAGGTTCCTCGCAGACTTGTGCTCATTATGCCCGGCTCAGCGGGTCTTTTAAATAAAATCATACCGTAGAATCATATAATCACAGAATGGTTTGGGTTGGAAAGAACCTTAAGTTCCAGCCCCCAGCCATGCAGTGTTCCTGTTGCTAATAAATATTTTAGGTGGCTGCATGGCAGACCAGGGGGTTTTGGAACTTTTCTAGCCTACTCTGTCAATAAACCTCAGGCAGGGCTGGCTGACAGGGCTGTGCTAATGGCAAAGCCAACTTCCATGCCTCAGGACTGGCAGTTCTTAATTGGGCTTTACCTTCCCCTTTAGGTAAGTAAGGGCAGCACAAGGCTGAGTGAGTTTTAAGTGCTGTCCTTGTTCTCAGGAAGAAAATAAGCACTGTGGCCTTCACCTGTGGAAAACTGGCACATCTGTCTTTCAGGAAGTAGAGACAAATCTTGCAAATGGTTGCATACACTCAATCACTTCAAGAATTCACAGTTTGAAAGGTTCTTCGCTAACTTTCTTACTTAAATTTGAAGGTTTTAGGATATTTAGATGTCTGTTTTGGGTATGATCAATATAGTGCCTTTGTTTCTCAGAATTAGGCTTTTTTTTTTTTTTTTAAAAAGTAGTTTGAAATTCTCATCATAAACTTTATAGCTTTATCTGCCCATATCTGTCCCCTTCTGGAAAGCAAGCAGGACCAAATTTTACATTTTAAAATGTTGCACTGAACTTACCCCACCTCCTTTTAGTAATTGCAGAAGTTGGCTTTCTTGGTTTGGCAATGGAGGAGCAATCTTTATCCTGTGAAACCAGAAAAATCCCCATAAGCCTCAGAACTATCAGTCCCAAGTCTTACCTCAGTCTTCCTGTCTTATGCACATGCACATTCCTGGTTTTGGCAATCTAAGGGGTAGCTTGTACACATAATGCTTTCAAACAAAATTGCTTGTTAGCATCTCAGCATGGCCATGCAATGTAATTAGTATTTACTGCTCCAAATCATTGTATTATGTATGTATTATGAAAATAAATGGATGAAAGTTAACATGGATGAAAATTAAGTGCCAAAGAGGCATGTAGCTTCCCTTAAGAATTGCTGTGGATTCTTTCTGTAGTTGCTGTGTTTTGATTTGGACTTGGTACTAATGAACTGATGAGAATACAATCCTCAATAGTGTTTCCTGTAACTGAAACCATCCTCCCCTCTTTTTTCCTTCCTCCCCCAAGTAAATTTGTAGTATCTTCCCTCTACATAGAGATCTTCAGAGGTTTTGAAATTATACTGCAAAATTAGTTTTAACAGATAACAAAGGGATTTACTCCTACTTCATTTGGAGAGTAAAATTACACAGGTCAGCTCAAATAATTTTTCTGGTGGACTTAGCTGTTTAATTTACACTGTGAAATGAATTCGGACTATTTGTACATTCAGCTACAACAGCAAAGCTTGGTTCTTAACTGCATCTCTAACAAGTAGAATAATTGCAACACCTTGTATAATGACTTCAGGAGCTCTGCTCTGAAGTGTTTATTACAATGCAAGCGTATGTATGTATTGATTTAAAAAGAAAGAATCAAAGCATTCAATTCGATACATGCCTCTCAAAAGACTTCTTAAACCATAAATCAACATACTGTTATTTCTTTCAAATGCAAATAACTATACACTTTTTCTAGACTACAAATGCACAGTATATGAAATAGCTTGAATAACAGCAACATTTTCTTCCATCTATAAATCCTATATGATTGGTATCTTCCTACTTGTTTTGTTTGTCCTTTTATGCGTTCATGTTTTCTGTTATGTGTCCGTAACAAAGACTATCAGAGCTGATCATAAAACCACATGAGGGAGATCAGCCAAAGATTATGGATTATGGCACAAAATGTTTCCCAGGCAAACACACAATTTTTTGTGTCACACTTGTACATTAGCAAAGCTAAGTATTGCATTGCCAGTTTTGCTGGCACAGATAATAAACCCTCATTTCCTATATGCGAATGAGGTAAAACACTGCTGGTATAATATTTTCTTCAGATTCCCTTACGAGTATGCTCCAGTCCTCTAGGAGGATCTCCTTTGCTTCATTTTCCTGGGATTATTGACAGCTAAGCTACTGAGCTCCAGCTGCAATGTGAATTCACCCTAGAGGCAGAACCTCGATCCACTTCCCATAGATTGTTAGTCAGCCATAGGCCCTGTTCATTCGGGTGCAGTTTGAATTGGTAACTCACAGGGAGTGGTACCTACTCTAGAAGTCTTCTGTCCAGTTCCAGTACTGGGGATATATTTTTTTGCCCAGTGAAAAAAAAGCTTTGGCTAGCCAGCCTTCCCTCACTGTAGCCACGTTCTGATGAAGATAAGCACTACTCCACAGGGAGGGTAACTACATAAATCTACCTTCTGTGGGTTTTATATCTCCATCAGTCTGGAAGTCACCTTTATCACATGAGAGATATGTGGTAGTTTGAAGAAAAGGAAGGGAAAACAAACCAATCAACCAACAACTGGAAATCCTGTAGAAGTGTCAAAGACAACAAACCCACTTGCTGTGTAGACCCTCACTGTACGCCACGAAGACTGTTGAGCAGCTCTTACTTTGCTAGCCCCATCACCAGCTTTCTGATAGTTCTGCAGACCACATTTCTCCACAGGGAATGGAATCTGGTCCATTCATCTTGCCTTGCATAGGGCAAGAAAAGGCAGCGTTACCAGCCCAGGGCTCTCAGGGAGAGGAGCGAGCACTTGCATCTTTAGATGCGCTCACTACTCGCTGGAAAAGTTGACTTTCTGCAGGCTCAGGGCCCAACATGAAAACAGGTGAACCAAAAAGAGGCTGCCCTTCTGCAGAGAAACTTGTTCAGTTTGGGCTTTAATTTTTTTCTAAGTGATAAAATCTCTCACGTATTGGTTAGGATAAAGTTTCTGTCTTTTTTCCCTTACCTCTCCCCCTCAATTCACTGCAATGCCAGTGATCAAAAGCATATTCCCTATGCTTTAGGACAGGATTCAGCTTAATCCGTCAGTGAAAACCTGATGAAAACTGATGTAGTTTTCTAATTGTGGCACTTGAACCATGAACACCAAATCCATGATGTTTTCCAAGCTATTTTTCCTTTTTTTAGGTGTCATTAGTAATTTGTTCCGCTATTTGCCTGGCCTGGCCTCCCTCAGCGCAATCTCTATCTGGTCAGGATCCGGGCTTCAAGTGCCAAGCTCACCAATAGCCTTGCCAGCCTTTCTACAGGACCTTAGAAACCTGTCCCAGCAGAGACAAGGATTTAGCCTCAAAATGCTCACATTGATGCCTCAAAGGAAACAGCTAGCTCCTTTCCCAAACCCACAGGAATATTTGTACATCTGAAGTTTCCAAACAAGAAACACATCTGATTTAAAAAGAATCTTTTGGCACACAATGATGTTGTTTTCTGTTACCTATTTCTAATAAACATTCATTTTGGTAATGAAAACAGGGTTAAGGAAATAAATGCAACTCTGACTTAGATCCAGAAAGGATGAAAACTGGACTGCATTCATTGGAAGTTTTCACAGTAAGAAATCAAGGACAAACATCTCTTATCATTTAGTTAATATGTCACATTTTTATGCTGTTTGGATATTTATATGTATTTTCACAACAATGGAAAAGCTAAATGACCTCAAGGGGTGTTCACTGAAAGACAGCCTTACTCTAGAGTCTTCTCCTTCCTTTTGCTTAAAATTATTATATTAAAGCAATTCCGTTTTGTTCAAGTATTTTTACCGATTCCCCAAAATTTACCCCTTCTCTATATGCAGTATTCCAATTTTTCCAATCATGCCCAGTGCTTCTAAATGTAAGAAGACTTCCACATCTGCAGCTGCATCCTAAAGAAGCCTGTAAGTGAGCAGCCACTGCATCCAAGTCCAACTTCTCAAACAGGTTTGTTGTTGTTTTCCCCTCCTCACAATGGAGATAAAATTGGAGAGAGATGGCAGGACTGACTCAGTTTGCAGATGCGTCTTGATTACCATCTTAGTTTCCCTTGCTCACTAGAAAACAATTTTGGCTGTTTCTGCGACCTCACAATTGCCAGAGCTGCAAGCCTCAGCGCAGCACGGTCTGGATCACGGCTTTGCAGCACACAGATTGCGATAAAGACTCCATGGCTGCTCAAACTCCAGAGCATCCAAAGCTTGAGGAGCAGTATTCAGTAAGGTCACAGTTCCAGTGGCCTAAGTCAGACAGCACAGAAAGCATCACTGCCTGGGTGGGCAATTTGGTGGGCATCAGTAAGGGCCAGGAGGGACTATGAAACAGGCAGGTCCAGATAAGCACCTTCCTTCTCCCAGCTGAATGCCTAGATCAGGTGTTGGGATGACACAAGTCGGAAGAAGTGTTCATGGAGCTGGCAGGGCTTGGGGATAGTTTACTTGGTTTATGGAAAGCTCCAGGACAGTCAAGTATTAAATACTCATTGTTCAATATGACCACAGGCGAGGAATGGTAACTGAAGAGGTTTCAGCCTGAAAGGAAAATGGAGAACAGGCTCTTGCCAAGGCATCAGGGTGTCAAGATCACTCAGACAGCAGTGTGGGAAGGGAGAGGGATCATAAAAAAGACTCCAGCACAATTCCAAGAGGGAGATTCTCCCCTAAAATGAAAGGCAAGGGCAGAAAGTAATGCTATCAGTTCCTGTGGGAACACAGGTTCCCATGCTCTTTGTACAGTAGCCATGAGTAGAGGACCCTGCCCCATCCCAGGGATGATCCAAGGGTAGGGGACATCTCTCTCTTCTCCTCAGGAGGATGGCCAGGAGAAGAGCAGGACACTGAGCCACAAACCAGTGACCATGTACAGTTGGTAGCATCTGTCACCAAACAGAGTCAGAAGGGAGACTCCAGCATCCAAAAGTCATATCCTACTAAGCCAGAGATGAGACTGGGGACACACTAGCATTCTTCATTTAGAAGAATCAAATTGCCAAAGAACTAGCGAATCAATTCACATATTTAGGCACAGTACTGAATACCAGAAAAATAAATGCTGCCCCAAACAGTATTTACAGCTCTGTCGTCAGCATGAGCTATAAGCACAAAAAAAAAAGGCAGTTCAAATGACTGCAGGATCTTGCATGTTGTTTGGTGCCACAGCTACTGTTCCACTCTATAAAATTTGCAGGTATACAAAAAAATTAATGGTTTGGCAAAGATCATCGGGAAAAAAAAGTAAAAAAGGAAGGTGGAGATTAAAAACATTAGGTTGATATTGCTGATCCTTTATTGGAAAGCCTGGATTGGAAAGGAAACAAAACCTTAACCAGGTTCATGTATCACCTATTTTGACAGAAAGCACAAGAAAACATCAATTTGTGCCAACAGGCTGCCTTGCGATGCATACAGTCAGGTGCCCAAGTCTTCTAGAGAAACTGATATTCCTATGAGAATATGCAACTTGGTGTGAATATTGACTGACCAACAATCAAGGAGTACCTGCAGTATCCTATGTTGTTTTTGTTGTTCATCCCCAAATTCTCCAGAACTCATCAGAAACACCAGTCCTTTACGGACTGCAATGGCAGACATGCAGTATATATTTCCACACACGAGGGCCAAAGCAAATCTCATGATTAAACACAAAACATGGATTTAGGAATCTTAACATTACAGTTACGTTAATGTGTTGCCTTCCTTATGCAAGTACTTTTATTGTACTTGATACTGGAAAGGTCTGAACATGTCTAAATCTAAGACGTCAGCAGGCCAGTTGTTTTGAAATGGGAAAAGAGTTGACATGACTTGAATTAAAATAAAATTATTACTAATCAAGTGGCATCAAGTTATTTGACTTGCTGTTTACATTAAACCTGACGGGTCGGTGGGCAGCGGGAGCCATACTTGCAATGGAATGCAATTAGCTTGCAATCTTTTTTAAAATGTGTTTTAACAAAAGTGTTTTTCATAACTCGCTGTTCCTTTTCCCTTTCCCCACTGGGATCAGAATTCAACTGTCTGAAAGTTCATCTGGCAGCGGAAATGTTATTTCCGGTTTGCCTACAGATACAGTCATTTCTCAGGGGCTGGCTCATAGCAGACGCTTTTGTAGATAGTCTTTAAACTTTGCCATTTCAGAGGCAAACACTCTGATCAAAGGATGAATAAGAAGAAAGGCCTCAGGAGATTCCTTCTCTGCTGACTACCTCCAAAGGGTCTTCTTGGGTTACGAGCTCACTGAATCAAAAACCTACCTTTAGTTTCCATTTATATCTCCTAAATTTCTAGACCTGTAGACCTGAAAACAATTACAAAGCTTCCTCGCAGAATAGGCATACTTCATCTTATTTCACATGCTACTTTTAAGGAGGGAAGAAAGGGGAGTTGCAGATGGAAGCTAATGCCATAGCATAAGCACCCAATTGATTGGTCATCTCCTCCATAGGACGGTTTTGGTGCTCCATGGACCACAGAAGAGGGTATGCTTGTAGGAGAAATACATGGTACTTTCTTTGAGTGGATGAACAACAAAATCTAGAGAGCAACAGACATTTAGAGTGATGATACAGGGAGCAAACAAAATATGCACCACAGTCACCCATGTGAACACCGTCCTTTTATCAAGACTTAGATGAGAGCATCGGTGCCACTGAAGGAGTGGGAAGGAAGTAGGGAGCCATATGCATGGTAGGAAAGAAACATCTAAGAGGGGTAAACAGCCACCATTTGAGTTAGATTAGCTCCTAATTGGAATCTCTTAAAAGAAAAGATGTAAAAGAAAGTACAGGCACGCACGCATAGAGAATTATCCTTGTAGGAGGAAAGTTTTCCTACTGCAAGAGAAAAGGGCCCTATTCTACTGAAATGAAATACTGGCTATTTAACAAGACCTAACCAAAAAAAAAAAAAAAAACAAAAAAAAAACAAAAACCCTCATCTGAGGACAATGTATCTATTATAGCCTTGTTTTTCAGCAGATGTTTTGAGGTGACACAGAACAACTTAGTAGCTGGGTGTTCTGTTTAAAGACCATGCTGCGAGTCGTTCCGGAACAGAGCTATTTTGGCTATACAGGGCTTTTAAATTACCATTTTTAAAGTGTACTTAAGCTGGTAAGCTATGTGTAGCTAAAGACTTTTGTTTGAGGAAGAGAGGCAGGATGCCAAGAAAGGTACCTCCAAAAGGAGAATGGACTTTATTAAATCAAAGTGCACAAACAGTACTAATCTTATCTGGTCTTCATACATTGCTCTGCAGCCCTGATAAAATAATGTGTTTCATTTGAATTAAAAATGAACATTTCCTAGCACGTAGAGAAAGAGGTTTTGCTTTACAAAAATATTCTTGCAACAATCAGGTATCTGAATGCACTTCCCAAAGAACGAGCATGAGGTGAATAACACTGCTGCAAACTACATTTGACCTTTAAACAGCTTTCATTTTGAAACATGCCTTCACTGAAGCAGTCATAGAATCAAAGAATATTTAGGGTTGGAAAGTACCTTAAGATAAGAAAAGTTGTTCAGCGATAAACTTAAGTTTCCAAAAGTTTGGATAATAAACTACTAAGCAGAAAAAACTCAGTTTCCCCAATCATCTCCTTGATTTTTCCTATCTGACAAAAGACCTGATTGCTGCTGTGTGGATGGTCTGCAGGTACCTCTGCAGTACTTAGTGTCCCCCTCATACCCATTTATGCAGGCTTGTGGGCAGCAAGACACATTATTTTACTCATAACCTACCATAAATGTGTTGCTGCCAGGCCTCTGTGCTTCACCAGCACCTTTCATATAAATACAGTTGAACTATTTCCAGTTGCTTGTCTTGCCCACCGCTGCCTGGAAAACCCTTGCTCAAAAGAGCCTTGTTCTAATGCTGCTCCATCAATGCTTTTACATTGCATTGAAATTATGTAAACTTCAAATTTCTCTTTTGCACCAGCAAAATCCAAATACATATGCTGTAATTTAAAATCAATTATGTGTGTGTGAAGTAAATTGCTTGTGGCCAGCAATATTTGCTGTTGTACTACTATTTCTGCCCACAGCAAACGTGGAAAAGAGTACTTACATTCTGAGGTTGAACACACAAAGCTGTGCCATGTTCAAGCTGTGCCCTTACAAAAAGATGACCATGCAGAAGCTGCAGAGCTTCCTCTGAAGTCCTAAATTAATACCACAAGTTTTTTAATGCATCATGTTTCTATTAAAAAGTCCAAACATTTGAGAATAATCAGCAGAGATAAATCTATTTAAAATCCCACAAATTACAATCACTGTACAAGCCACAGGAGAAAAGTTTTCTAAAGTTCCTGCCTGAAGGGTAAAGCAGTCCTGACACGAATAGGATACTTCCCAGCTGTGTATCCCCTTGCAGTGCCCATGCTCCTGAAGAGACTCCACTTCCACCAGCCTCCCTGGTAAGCACCCATGCATGCACTGCAACCAGCCAACATGCAGGAAGCCACCACATTCTCCTGTTTAGTTGGTCCAGAAACCACACCAATGCATGAATTGCTACAACTATTAAAACCTTTGGTGGTCAGTCTAATTATTTCCATCAATAACGAAGACATCACAGACACCCCCACTGCCAACCTCTCACCCCCCTCCCTCAGACTACTGCTATCTTTATGAAGAGTTCACTAAGAAAGTGTTAACAACCTTAAATACTTAATAATAACACAGGCCACTTAAAACTGGTTTTAACCAGGTCTATTGCATGTTTATATTCATTGTCACCTGTACCATGTGCTCTAAAGGCTTGTAATTTGAGGTCAGTTAGACATTTGCAAGCTACTTTGATTTTACTTTATATAAAACAGATGGAGGTTTTTTTGAAAGTGCTCATTAGTATCTTAATCCCGCTACAACTGAAATCAGCAAAACACAGGAAACAACAACAGTTGTATTAGCAAGCCCAGGCAACCCACCCAGCCCAGCAAATCCAGCACAGTCAGTACCAGCAGCTTCAGAAACAAAACATTTTGGCAGCCCAGATCTTGTTTCTAATGCATATTTCCATACACTTTTGACTCATGCCTACAAATTAGTCCAAGCTGTCTATAATTCATAAGCCTCAATCAAACCCCTTGTAATTACACTTACTGTATCTGAGCATTTGATCTCATTGACACTTTGCAGATATGACATGTGTCCTAGCTTGCTTGGTTTTTTAATCACAAGTTTAATGGTAACAGCCCAACCTGAAAATTTCTAGTATACACACAGAACACACACAAACATTTTCTTCAAGTAAAACTACACCACCAGCTGCGAGTTCAGAGTTATATATTTGCAAAGACCAAGGACAGTACAATATACATCTCTGCCCATAAGACAAGTTAGTGGGGGATCAACACAACAAAACCCCAATTGCCTCTCTCACTCCCTCACAGTTGAATAAAAGAACAGAAATAATACGAGCCTTCCAAAAACCAAATGCTTCAACAGCTGTGGGGAACCAACCCAGAATTTAAGAGAATAGCTTCCCCACTGCTAATGGGTCCTTGAGGTATTGTTCACCACCATGACAGACAGAAAAGATACACAATTTAAATGCAAGAAAATACTGTCTTTTTATTTTCTTGAAAGTGCAGACTGTGTATATGCTTGCTAATCCTAACTGTGGCTTCTATCATTTCAGCATTTATTATGCTACTGCTAGAAAACTAAGGAGACAAAGTCGTTTCACTGTTCGTGCTAACGGTATCACCCATTGCTGACTTGCTAATTTTCTCCAGACAAATGACTTGACTTTACCAAGTTCTCTTTGCCACTCTAATTTCTTTTCTCTGCTCCTCAGACATTTTTTGCATGCAGATTTTCTTTCTCACTTACAAATCTCCACTTGGCATTCACTAAAATACTACAGGACATAGTTAAACGCCAGAGGATTAAAATCCATTTAAACCAACTTGATAGAAAAGCAAGAACCTGGAGGGGTGGGGGAAGACACTGACCTCATGGCAAGTGTCTCTCCCTGAGAAGTCCTACAAATTTCAGGTAGAAAAATCCTCCCCCTAACCTCGTGTATGGGAATATTATTATTTAGATCTCCACTGGGATCTTAAACAAATCAGCCACATGAAATAAAAACCATTACACACGACAATTTTAAAATACACCCTCTGCCTTCAAATACTTCTCTCAAGCTAGCGTTTTTCTGCACCTACCTCTTTGAGCAGCATACCCCATGTGCTGTCAAAGAGACTAGTCTGCGCCACAACAAAAGAATTTGTTTCAATGAAATTTTCATTGAGGTTAAAGCACAACTGCTTTGAGGCCACCTAAGTCTGAACACTGTTGTGTCAGGAGGGCAAGGACTTTTTCTTCTCTGAAGCCTGAAAGTCAGTAACGTAATGAAGCCATGAAAAGGGGACAGAAGAGAATACTTTAATATTATTTTTCCTCCTCAAACACTGAAATATTTCAAAGGCAAAGTGATTCACTTGGAAGTTACATTTTAAAAACTTGAATGTAAAATTCTAGCAGTAAAAACTCTTTAATTTCTTGATGACCCTCACATAATGCTGCTCCAAGCATTCAGTAAATAATGCCCTCTGGGCTTTACAAGCTGCACTGCTGGCATTCCACAGCTGTGATGCGGCCACAAAATTCATCTTTATCCAAGATGTCAATTGCCCTGCCTGTTTGTTTGCTCTGTGTGCAAAAGCTTACAGCATATCTGAAGAATTTAAAGTAAGGGTAATGTTCACAATTTCAGAATTGGAAAGTAAAAGATTCACAGTCTATATTGAGTAATTAAAAACACACACTGACAAAATTACTTGATGTTCCTGCAGAATTTCCAGAATTCATACATACTGCAACAAAACTGAGAGTCAGATTACTGTTACTACCCATGGCTTTGATTATGAGCCTTTCAGAGCCTTTTACGTATGTGGAAACTGTTCTAACAACAAAGTAATTTCATCCACGACTGCTTAACCATTATCAGCGAGAAGATAGCCTACTCAACACTACTGATAGTTGCCAAAGCCAACAGACTAAGTCAATGTACTCATCTGGAAGTTCTATATTGAGCTATTTTGGAGATATGGTGAGCCAAGAGAGTTCGGAAAGTGTTCAAGTGAGTTAATCTTATTTTTCTGAAGCAGGAAAAATTTCCCAAATGCCTTTTCTAATTTTCCTCAATTTTCCTAAAATAAAATAAAAAGGAAGCCTTATGAAAGATCACATATGTACCAGACAAATTATTCCGGTCATGGTGAGGTGAGCGAATATGAAAAGTGAAGAGCTAATTTTAAACGTGGAGGTAAGATCAGTCCCTGCAAAATGAATGTGAATAAATAACAAAAAAAAAAAAAGGCAAATTTATTAAGAAGCCTAAAACAATGTTAACAGAAATTTCTCAAATACACTACCCCAAACCACAGGAGAGAGAAGATTAATTTCCTAGCAGATAAGTAAGTAGAAATACTACAAAAATCAGGTACTGTCTCCCTCTTGTCTGCCACAAGCTTTATCTTACAGGAAATTCAGGCTGGGGAAAGGGGAGAGATGAAAGGACTTCAGATTTCAGGGGAAGGAAATTCATCTCTTCTTCTTCCAGAGGTATACAACCTCTGACTTTTATAGCTGGCCCTGTAGCAAGGAAGATTAAGACCAGAGTAAGCATACAACAAATAATCCCAGAGATGACAAAAAAAGAAAGATGAAAGTCAGTAGGCAGAACAAATCTGAGAAGAAATTCACATGGAGAAGGGACAAATCTGAGCACTGAAGAGTGCACAAACTGTCACTGAGAAAAGAGACAAAAACCATTTGTGCAATGAAATAAGGATGGAGGGCCACCTACATTTTTCCTGAAACATGATGGGTTTCCAAGGTCAACTTTTTTTCCAGCTGCACATGAATTTGGAGTTATCCCCATCCTAAAAATGCTGTTTTCTATTAAAGCTTAGTGAGCATAACAATAACAGTAAGTTTTTTATAACATGCACACTGAACATAGCAGCCATGAACAGTCAGTGAAGTCACTTGTCACTATGACAGATAGTAAAACCAGAATATAAAAAAATAACTTTATTTGCAAAAACTGATTTTCTTTTTTCATGAGCTAGTTATGAGGTTGATGAACTGGTGGAGATACAAGAAGGGCATTTACAACAAACCCACTGATGTCAGAATGCAATATTGGGTTTAGTACACCATAAAAAATAATGTTTTCACATGGCTCCTGTTTCCAGATAAACCCTGTTGCTGCAGGCCTTCAACACACCCTGCAAAGCGCCGTCCTTTTCCTGTCCAATTTAACACCAAATGCAGCAAAGTCACATGTACTTCCAGGCACTGCAAAGGATTTTCCCATTGCCACATCAGCTATAGCCAATGGCTCAGAAGATGGCTGGTGTCAACAAGGACATAGACCCTACAAAGAAGGCTTTCTAGAAAAAAAGCCAGAGCTGAGCCAATTTATGCAGGGTAAGGATGCCTGCCTTCAGTGTCTAGGGAAGGAGAGACCAGTAACCCCTCACTCCAGGCCATCAATCACTCAGAGCCCTTTGCTCTACTGTGTGTCAGCAGCTCTGAGGGATGCTCCATCATGCAATTCACACCATAGGAAATAGTTGCAATCACAGCACGATGCAACAAATGCAAAGAAGAGTCTGGAAAACTGTGATCCCATGTGCCTCATTGCTGTGGTCACAGGGCACAGAAAAAGGAGGCAAGAAAACGGTAAACAAGGCATTGCTGTTAAGATGAAGAGTTGTGGGACCACTGTGCACTGCAGAGTGCTTCCATCAGCACTAAAAGACTTTCCAAGAAGGGTATAAACTAATCCAAAACACACAGAAACTGGAGCATTCTTCAGAGCATATACCAAAACCCAACAAACTTCAGCATTACCTCTACATTAACTAGAGCAGATCTGGTGGCAGAGTACTCCAGAGATCCCTCCATAAGACAACTCTCAGAACCAAGGATCTGAAAACACTTTGGCTTGGATTTAGCTCCTGGAACTCTGAAAATTGAAATTTTCATTTTTTTTCCTTTCCCTCAGTCCCGCTAGTCTTAGAGTTTTATTATGTTCTAATTTTCTTTACTCACAGAGTAAAATTACCTATATTAAATATACTAAGTAAATAGCTTGACTGAAGGATGTAATTGCAGTAAAACACAACTTATAACTAATCATGTCATAGCATAGCCCAGACCAATCTCATGAAAAATTCAACAAACATGCCTTTGGCTGAATTGCACAAAAAATTGATACCATTAAGATATGGGTTTTTTTTAATGGTTTTATATAATCACTTTCAAATAGGAAGCCCTTTGGAAGTGGGTGGCTCAATAGCATTCTGACTGATGAAATCTGGTGGCAAAGAAGTTGAAGACTATATTAACTGAAAAACAGCTGGTAGGCTGAAGGTAAATCTGATTTGTTACAGCTGGATCATTTATTTGTCACAATATGCATACTCCATCTTTATAATCAGTGAAGACTTAAAGCTGCGTGCATCTCCCTCTGCTCCCTATCTCCAATCCATCTAAGCAAACCCTGGTATGCCAGCTCTGCTGATACCTGGCTACCTCCCAGCAGAGCTCTCATTCAGGTAGGTATAATCAGAAGTACATCAGGGTACAGAACAGTTGGTGAAGCAATCATCCCCAGAGACCCAGAGAAGCAAGAAATGTAGTTTTCATTGGCTTACAGCAAGACTTTTACAAGAATCTGAATAGTGATGGACCTGTTCTAACACTACAAGGTATAGCAAATTGAACAGTGCTTGCCTTCTTCATGGTAATGCACCTAGGCCACACAGAAAATGTCTTGCTTTACAGTGAATTCTCTTTATTTCATCAAGGCTCACTCCTTTCCACAGTATACAATTGATTATGAAACGCATTCCACACGCTGCCCCAACACACTCATGCATATTTTTCACTAACACCTCCCTCACACTTATAAACATGCTGTTGAAATTCTCCATTTACTTTACCAGCCCGGGAAATATACTAAGAGAGTTGGATCACAGAATGGTTTGGGTTGGAAGGGACCTGAAAAATCATCTAGTTTAACCCCCATGCCGCAGGAATTGAAGACTGTGTGCTAGGTAAATTTTTCCTAAAAATAAGTACAGTTCTAACAAAATCCTTTTAATCTTCAAAATAATCCAAGAATGTTTCTTGGATCCTTCCCCAGCTTCTCAACAAAGAGTGAAACAGCTCTGTTTACACCCTCTCCTTATTTACACTCATTTCTCTACAGTGTTATTTATTCCTGCCTTCCCAGGTATCACAGCCCAAGGTTTTTCCTCATGCAGAGCTTACAGATGTTGCAAAATTTCTCTTTTGGAAAGAAAAGAAAAACAAGAAAAGTTTTTTTTCTATGATATCTATCAAAATTAGCTTCAGATTATGCTAAGAACGTCACATGCTTAAAAATGGAAATAGCATGAAGGAATATTACAGCTTTTCACTGCATGGTCCAATAGGGAAAAAAACCAACCCAGACATCACTTATATTTATTTATTCTAGGTATACTATTTCATTGAAATACACTCAAATACATAAGAAGTTCTCATGCTTGACTACATGTTTGACACTTCAGGCTTGCATAAAAAGCATTTGGAATGACTAAATGTCAACAGTTTCAGTGCAACATGATGTAAAAAAAAGTAAAACAGACATTGACTTACTCAGAGCTGTTCATATTCAAATCTTCAGCATGTCCTTGGATACAGAAATTGTTTCAACAGAGATTAAGAAGGAAAAAAAAAAAAAAGTAATTTAAGCCATAAGACTTTAGTTTAAACCTAGAAATTTTCACTTAGCTGAAAGGAAAAAGAAACCAGCCAACGAACCTACAGAAAAGGTTACAGAACAAACCTGCAGACAAATAGGATTCTCGGCTGAAATAAATTGCTAGAAATTAATTTCTGTCAATCTCTAACAGCTGAGACTCTGTGTGCCCTGAGATCAAGCTGTCTGCAGCCCTTTATACTGGATAAGGGTCAGCTACTATGTCTGCACACTGGGGAGCTTGAAGTGAAGGGGAAAAAAAAGGAAAAAAGGAATTAATTCAAGTTCAGTAAAAGCAAAGAGGTGGGGCATGTCACCATTATGGTATAGGTCTCCCTGGCTGTTATCTCTAAGTTTAGGCAGTTATGCTCCACAGCACACTAGTCCTTGTCTTAGGTGCACAGCGTGGGGCACACAGCCCAGCATGAAGGCATGTGGGTTTCCACAGTCCTGGTTCACTGACTATCCAGGGGAATCGATTAGGGAGGATTTTATCTTCCTCTGTGCTGACATGCTTCCAGTTCCTTCTGCAGGAAAACAGAACATGTGATGGGATAGTGCACATGCTTGCAATTTGCCTGAGACAAACAGAACACATCAGAGGTCAAACCTGTGGAGATTAAGTCCTTCACAGTGCAGACACAACCATACCATCCTGCCTTCTCCACCTCCCTCCCAAGTAGGAAGTATCTATGTTAGTACTGAAAAAGGTATTCAAAAAGACGGCAAAGTATCATAGCTCTGGATGCCATTCCATTTCAAGTACTCGTAACATTTCATTTTCTAATGCATTTTTAAACGAAGTTTTCTACATCTCCATTTATAATGTTACATTCTGATGCTGCCACACTAGCATTTTACATTTTTATAGTGTTTTCATCAGAGGATCTCAATGTAGCATGAAGGTCTATTTGCACTTTATTTCTGTTTGACTTGTACCCAGACTTACTACAAGGCAGGTTTAGAGTAGGAAGAAAAATATCTTTTGTAATATCTGCTTGTTTGTCATAGGTGCATAAAAAGTGTTAAAATGAAGCTAACACTACCCAGTCCACAGCTATTAGAAGGAATCAGACAACTGGCACACAATCTGCCAGCAGTTAGCACTGCTCTGAACAAGCTGCAATAGGCTGGCATCCAAGCAATGGCACCCAGCTGGTAACACACCCCTCGACAAGCCAGAACAGAGGCTGATCTGTGAAAGGAGAAAAATCCTTTGGACCAGACAGATCCTGACCCACAGAAAAGTATATATAAACACCAGTGATACACCATGGAGTTCAGGAAAACTTAACGTTTTCCTTGGGTAAAACTCTTGAGCCTAGCCATCTCGGTCCCAGAGGAAAGAACCACCAAAGGCATCAGTCAGCAATGCGGCATCAGACCTGCATCATCATATACATAAGGACTGACCAATAGATTGATTAATGTCTGGTTTTTAGAAATTAACAGAGAAATCACCTATTATCCAACCATAAATAAACCTGTGAAATTTTGAGATTTTGCTTGGTCTCTCCGAGTCTCTCAGAGTACTCCCATCATGCTGATCCCAAACTCACAAATAACAGCAGAAACATGTGCAAGAGCTGATGTCTTACAGTAACCTCACCAAGCAGAGGAATATTATCCCTATTTTTAGAGATGAGGAAACTTAGGTATAGAGAGGTTAGCTGACTTATTTCCAAAACTAGCAAAGCCCTGATCTCCCAAGAGCAGGCTGCATGGTTCAGCAGAGAGGACTGATGCAAGCTTTGGGAGAGATGAAGGCCAACAAGACTAGAGGCCTCTATACTGTTGACAAGGATCTGTGCTGCTAGTCCAGACCGCAGCTCCATCTGGCCCTGTCAGAAGTCATAATTTATCTCAATGAGCAGAAAACCACAGAAACCAGTCATTTTCAGTATTCTTGCAAATAAGTTGTTTCATCTCCCACTTTGTACCTCTCACTAATGCATGAGAAACATAACCATTGACCTACCATGCTCTAGTATTTTGTGAATTATTTCTAATTTCTGTGATAGAACATATCTACATTATAATTCAAAAGTTTCATAGCAACATTTCATAAACTTTCAAGCACCACTTTTTTCCAGACCTCAGAGTAACATGATGGCAGAATGTTCTGTAAACCTATATATATATATATATGTGTGTGTGTGTGTGTGCATGTATGTCTTGCTCTGCCAAGCCTTGTAGCAGTTGGGCGAAGTTCTGGCAGCTTGGCAGACACAGGGCTCTAGGATTAGTTACAAGAGGACATTTACATATCAATCTGTCTCTATTTTTGAAACCTAAGAACAGAAGTGTCATTGGATTTTACTTTTGAGAACAAAGTATGAAAATCTTCATATAAGCTGAAAAAGTTAAAAGTCTGTTAGGTTTGAGTTAGGTTTCTAGACATACAGATCATATCCATATTTTAATGACCGGTGTTCTCATAGGTGTTCAAATTGTTTCTGTGGACAGGAACACAGCCATGTCTGTGTACACTGCGAAGTTCAAATTTGAACTAGACCCACTCTGTTCCCCTCCTGCCTTTTCCCTGATGGATTTTCACTGCTTACTGATCCAGCTGGCTTGCTTCAGGCTGCAAGCCAGCTTGCATGTAGAGGGTAGTTTGGGTTTGACTGCAAGCATCTAGATACACTTATAGCCACCTATTTTTACAATTTAGTCACCTCTTTCAAGGAAGGAAACTGGGGCAAGAGAAGCACATGCAACTAAGATGGGCCACAGGTTTTAACAAAGTAAGGTGAGTGGGATGTTGGAATTCAGAGTATAGTTAATCATGATGATGGCCATACCTGAGTTGCATTAAAGTCAGTTTGCCTTATGTGACCAGAGATTCCATTCCTCTGCTGAATCACCCCTATGCTAGTGCAGAACTTCCTTCAGAGATGCTCTCAGGAATGTAATCTATTATTAAGAAAACAAAAATATTTTAAACTGATATTCGATATCTCCTGCCATTGCAGTAAATCATCTCAGGACTCAAAAGCCACTCCTGATCACTAGCACTCCTTTTGTGAAATTTTCTTAATTTTAAAAGCTAAATTCAAAGTTTCTTCCAAGTCATTCTCCTCAGAATCGGTCTCAGATGAGCTTTGCCTCTGCTGCTGTTTTGAATGATCAGGGTTAGAAATGTGGGTTTAGAAGCGGCAGTTTGTAACTGATTGTTGGCTTCTATTCATTTTTGCGAGTGCCTGTCAACAGATTATTTTTGCAGAGATTACTGGCACTGCAATGGCCTCATTAAAATGGCAACATCACAGACCTCTTTCTTCAAGAGAAGACACTTAACTTTCCACTTTTGGCCCACTATCCTCCTTTTAAAAAAACTATGATCCTTCTATTGAGATATACTTTAAAGTCTATGGAAATATAACTTCCTGTATCTCTGCTCCCTGTATGAAATAGCAGCTGCACTGAGAAAAGTACTGAACTCTCCCACCACTGCAGCTGTATGTATGCTGTACGTATCCCAGTACCAATAATGACAAAAGAGTAAAATTAATCCCCTTTTTACTGGAATGACAGTAAACATTTTTCCATGTATAATAAAACATATTGACTGCAACTTTAATAATTTTACAGTGAGATTTTTGTTTTCATTTACTCTGAGTATAGCTTTAAACTAATTTTCTGCTTAAACATTGAAATGCAATGGAAGCACAGCAGAAATCAGTCTAATACCCACACTGATACCCAGTCAGTTTTGCAGCATAAGGATCAAGTTTTCAATCAGCATCTCAACTTTTCTGCACGTAACTTTGCAGACTGGTAACAGTTTGCATGGGGAACCCTGCATCTGACAACCTGTTTTACAAATTGCTCCTATTATTCCTGGGCCAAATCCCATAAGGTTTGCTAACTCCCACAGCACTTGATGGGAGTGACAGGTGGTCCGAGGGTTGGAAATTCATCCCCATGTAGGTCGGCACCTATTAAACACAAAACCTACTGTTTTTTAATCCCCAGGATCACTTTCTGACTGCTCTATACATATCATCAGGAGGATACAGCTGTTGCAGATCTGAACGGCAGAAATGAGCAACCTGATGCCAAAATGAGGAAACAAAGCAATGCATCTCCCCACGGAGAAGATGCTGCTGTGCAAAAAATGTGAAACAGGGCAACACAGAGGAGAGAGCTGATCCATCTCCTTGGATCCAAGTGCTGGATGTGCCTGTGAACAACCACACTCCTCCACAACAGCAGATAAAAGGCAGAGAGTAGCTGGAGGGGATTGATGGCATCAAAATGATTCAGGAGACCTTTTTGAATTGAAGTTCGAGAATTAATACAACTGAGGTTCAGAAGAGAAGGTAACCTTGAGAACCACAAGACTATGAGATAGAAGAGTTGGCAGTTATGGCAGTTCTTAATTTACAACAAGATTAATTTCAGTATTTTCATACTAAGTGACTGAGCACATAAAAAATGAAAGACTACAGATTTTTTAATACTCATAATGGCCCTTTTTCTTTGGGCCCAAAGCTTTTGATTTGTACAGTCATTTCTGAATCTGTCCAGCTAGTCAGATTGGAGGCCAGGCATTGCTTACTAAGGGTCTACTCAAACAGGTTGAATTCGTCTTTCCTGTTCCCACACACCTTCACAGTCTTTCTATTCCCAACCAAGTGGACTATACATAAATATTTCTAATTTTAATATTTTAAAAATACTCTGTCATGTGTCACTGAAGTGATATGTAAGACGTAAGAGTCACAGCCCGAGAGAATAAACTTTTCAAAAACCAGATTCGGTTAGTTTGAAAGTGACTGAGTATGCTCAAAAGCTCTATTTTAAAAATTTCAATTGTAAAAATTGTAAATTAAAAAGTATTTCAAAATAATTTTATAAATTCTTTTTATCTAGTCAGTTTCGTGATTCAGAAACAGAAAAATCATTGACATAGAAAACGCATGCAGCTGAGATTTCAAATACCTTAAACACATCCAAGGCCTATTAAGTTTTAAAGACATCTGCTCCAATTGTACGTGTAAATCGGAAGTGAATTTTGTTTTGCTTATGGCAGAATATTGTCAGCTGCTAATTTTTGAGTGCAGAGTTCTAACTTTACACGCAAATGCGCCATTGACACAAACAATCCCATGCAAAGATATAGAAAAGAGTGTAAGAAAGAGAGCTGGAAAACAACTAGAAGAGATACAGCAAAAAAATAAAAAAAACAACTACAAAAGAGCTTTGCAGTTCTGGTGGGGTGGGGTGAGGTGAGGTCCAGCTCCTTCCTGACCCTGGTTAATACCAATGGAATGAAGCCTATTGTTTTCAGCAATAACAGGATCAAACCCATAGCTGCAAAGGTGTTAACGGCAGCAGAGTCCACCCCGCATTTGGACTGCAGGTGCTGAGCTACAAGACGTGGGCATCAGCTGCTCCTTTCCTCCGGCTGCGTGGTCCCGCTTTTCCGCTGCAACTTCCCCCCTCCACCTATGCCACAACAACTGCTTGTGGGAGCACAGGATAAACCGGATTGCTGAAAATAACCCTTTTGGAGAGTTATTTTTAGCCTGGATCCCTTCAGATCACGTCAGGGTGGGCTCAAACACCATTGTGTGCATGGGGGTGTGTACTAGTGCAGGATAACGAGCTGCCAACAGCAGGAGGGCTGGGGGGGGGGGGATACAGAGGAGCCTCTAATCTGGCTTTGCCCCTAAAGGCAGAGTATTATGAAACTACATCTGTGTTTAACAATTAATCACATGTACAATGTACACAGCAGAGAGAATACAGGTCTTTCTGTCTTACCAATGAGAGAACAATGAAGTTCCAAAATGCTAAAAAGTCATTAAAATTCTTTTCCTTTCTTTCTGTGTTCCTGTAGCTAAATATAGACACAGCGAGAAGATTACTTGCACTGTTAAATCACTATTTTTCTCACTTTCTTTATCCTCTGTAATTCAGTGCCTCTTCTAAAGGACTCCACCAAAGCCAAGTCATGGGGTGTCAGAGACATTCCCATAAGAAATCTCTGCTAATAAACTGCTTGGCAGTTATCCACAGCAAGAGCACTTGCTTCTAGCACAAGTAACACAGCATCTTCTAGACCACGTTTCTAATGATGCTGTCCCAGAGAGGAAATTGTAGTACCTTTCAGATGAAAGTAAAAATATGTGCACGCTAAAAAGTGAAGCTACATTCCACTAGGAATGAAGAGGGGCAGTGCTCTGAAAACTAGGAGAGTAGATCTGTACTTGAGACTAGTTAATGCATTCCCATCCACAGAAACCAAAGAGGTGTCCATGCACTTGAACAATAAACACTGAATAAACACTGGAAGAAGGAAGATAACTTTTTTCCTAGGAAGCTCAATCCTTTATTTGTTGATACATGAGTCCTATCTTTCTTTCTCAGAAGCAATCCAGGACTCTGGGAGCTAGTTACTATGAGGCAATTTTTTGATTAAAGAAGTTCCCTACCTCAAAGAGCAGCAGCAAAGGAAAAGCCCATGTCTTCAGAGTGGCTTTTCCTTCAGCTCTTCCACATAACAGTCATTTGCCCCCTGGCTGCCTGTTTGAAGGACTGGCTGCAAAACCAAGCTGTAACAACAAGCAGTTCAATTGGTGCTTCTGTACCTAAACAGAACATCAATATTAGCTATTTCAGTCTTTATTTTTAGATTATTTTTAATGCTTTCACAACCCTCACTCTCTGAGACTGATCTGGGATTGGTATTGCAGCCAGAGAGTATTTGGGGTTTTACTAATCCTAATTCTTTGCCATGTAGCTAAAAGGCTTTGCCTTGTTAACAATATTATGCTCCAGTTAAGTCAATAAATATTCACCATGTCTGCCTACTCCTTGTAATTCCTGGTTGGACAAAAGCCTCAAAACATTTGAGGAGAGTAGAATAAGATCAATGCTTCAAATGATAAGTAGGCAAAAGAAACAACAAATACAGCCTACCCAGCCAGTTCTCTTTTCCCTGCCTTTTCTCTCCTTTATCCCGCTTGTCATCTTTTTTCAACACCTCATTCTCTCCCTCTTCCTTTTTCTGTGCTTTCCTTGCTTGATCTCACCCTCATTGCCAAAAGTTTTCTGCTTCTCTTTCCAAACTCCAGGTGACATATTGTTTCCACAGCAATAAAAAATTACATCTGCAACCAAATGCTGTTCCAACAAAAGTTTGCAGCAATAGGGCCTCATCTACAATGTTAATACTTTTGAATTTGCCCCTAAAATTTTCAGTGCTAACATTTTAACTGCAAGCTATTTGCTCTGTTATCCTTAACATGCTGATACGCTTCTCCTAGCCCATCATATTTACCCTTATAGTTTCCAAAGTTTATAAATTCATGTCTATACATGATGCATAGATACACATTTATATAAGTACATATATCAATTTTTTTTAACACCTCTACAAAAAAAGCCAATGTATGTATATATGCTAGCACATGCAGACTACATCCTCCAATCCATCGTTATGTGTATAACACCTGTACAATCATCTCTTGTTTTCCTAACTGCTTCTTTACCTACTATCTTCTGATCTATCCCCAGCATACAAAAAGGCTGATGCCATACCACGACCCTGATTTCAGCTTTCAATGCAAAATCATCTCACACATTCAACTGCCTTTCCCATTATTCATGGTGGTGTGTAGAATTCAGCTTAACACACAATGGAAATCCACACTCTACTTCCTACCAGTTGTGGAGACAGGATATTAACGACCAGCCAGAATCCCTGGGTCGTCCCAGCACAGCAGGAAACAGCAAATGGGGTCATAGGCACAAGTTCCCAAGTTAAGAGAAAGCTGGGCTCCCTTGGTTCCCTCTAGTTCTGGTGAAGCACATCTGAATGAGATTACTCCTTTACTTTCTGTATTACCTGCAGAGAAAGCCAAATATGATTAACTTCTAAATTATCAGATAAGATTGCAGCCTAAAATAAGGTGGTAATGAACATTCCCTAGAGAATTATAGCCAACATTTCAATTTTAACCATTACAGTTTCCAACTGTCAATGGCAGGCATGTGCATCACCTCTAACATGCCTTGACATCATTAGGGCATCGCCTTGTATTTGAAGTATGTGGCAAAATTTGTATCACAGAATACACCATATATACTCTATTTTCTTCACTACTCTGCCAAATATGTGTTATCACTGTGTTTCTAATGAGAATATTAACTTAGCTCACTCAGTATATTTCCCCATGAAATTATCCAGTTTGGATTTTGAATTTTTACTGACAATTGAACTGCAAAGTTACAAATTAGAAGCTTAAATGTCATTTAACTGGATTAGAGAATTTCAAATAGACTAATAGTTGGTCATTATGAAAAAAAAAACCTAAAATGTGTGTGTAATAATTATTCAAAATGAAAAGAAAGCATTATCTCCAATAACAAAGGACAGAACAGGGGAACTCGGCAAGGGAGGGACAGCTGCAGCACAATATATTTTTTGTAGCCAGGGTTGTGAGGGGAGGTTGTTTGTTTGGGTGTTTTGCATTTGAGCTCTTTTCTCCTGGAAGCAAGGAAAAAATGGTTAGATGTGGCTTTGCATATGCCAGATGTGTCAATGAGATCAAATACCTTTCTGGGGAAAGAATTGCTTCCCAGAGTGTTTGATTTTGAAAGAGCAAGGACTCGTTGTCTCTAAATTTTGCTGGATACCGATAAATGCTGGCATTAATGTGATATTTCCCTTTGAAAGCTGGAGTACAGAATTAATCCTAATAAACAGTGCAAATCTGCAACCTTCGCTAAGGCAGAACACTGCTTACTGTCTCAGACTTCGGAATGACTCACGCAAACATGCCTGTGAGTTACAGCCCCCAGGACTTTTACCAACAACACTCATTTTCTAGCTATCAATGGAAGTGGTGGGTTTTTTTCTTATATTTGGGATATCTTTCAAGCACCTGATGCATTATTAAAAACTTCTGATGAAGTGCAGCATTCATAGTGGTAGCTTACATATATTTAGTCAGTTTAACTTCGAAAATGTTCATAGTATTTGCTAAATGATTAAACGTTTCTTCAGAGATGTACTCCAAAGTAACATCACAGATTTAAATAAACACTTATTTATTGTGTTCTAACAACTGCTTCACTTGCAAAAACTTTTTCTTTAAAAAATTAATGTGTTTCTCTCCACATGCCATAATAGGTTATTTTTTTACATCTCTCTGATTGGACCTGGCTGTAAAACACTGGTTTTTCTCCCATCATATAGTAAATGAGAGTCTACAAATAAAACTGTCTAAATATCTCTGCAAAGACTCTCGGGCTCATGAAAGAAATGTTCATGTGTGATCTATTTGTTGGTGGTCTTCTTCAAACTGCTTTCCCTAGATTTTTCATATATATACATTTCATAGATGCATTTATATTGGCCTTAAGTTCTGCACATGTATCAGCCAATTTGGTTTTGGGCTACATTGGCCTTATTCCAGGTCTTGTCAGCCTTAGAGAGATGAAAAAATGTTTCTAAAACTGAAGAATGGACCCCCTACTAATGTTCTTTAAAGAAATTGTCAGCTTTGGGATAAGAAACATTAAAAAAGCACATATAAGCATTCCTTTAGCATCATCTCCTGGAAGATATTCTTAATTTTAATTTAACAAATTCATGTTAATTAAATGGCTGCAGTAGAAACAAACAAGAAAAGTCAAGAATGTAATCTTCCCTGTGAAAGTAAAAAAGATGCATATTCACAAAAAATAAAAACAATCTTTCTCAGCAAGAAGCACTTGCAATAAATCAACTTCTGAGGCTTGTAGAAGCTCTTTGTGTGCTATTTTGTGACATAAACAAAAAAATCTGAACATGAAGTACCATTCTTGGGAAGAAATTTGACAAAGCCGTAATGTGGTCACCTCATAACAGAGAGATCAACTGCTGCTAATAAAAGCAGATATCTTAGAGAGAAAAATGTGAGACTGCTACGCCTGCCACTAACGGCTGAAAAACAAAAAGTACCTGGCTTTGTGGACACTTGGGTCCCACAGGCATTTACTACAGATTACCCTATTTGCACTGACAGTTATTTGCCTGCTAAGTAAGGATCCAACCTTACTCAAAGGTCCCCTTGGCTTCAGGTCTGGCTTTGTTAAGTAACCAGGGCATCTGGGAACTGATCAGTTATCCTAATATCTGCCTAGAAAACAATGTTCTCTATTCACCCTTTCAAACATGGCCAAACAAAAGTTTTTCTTTCCAGACCCACTTCCCAGTGGAGAAGCAAAGTGGTTTCTCCAGCACAGGTGCAGTGATAGCCTTCCTGACAGACCAAGCACAATCTCAAAAGTCCCAACCCTCTGTGCAGCCTGTACTGGCCATTGGGGTAGGGGTCTCAGGTGTCTGGGGACGGACAACCTTCTGCAGGATGCACAGCTGCCCCAGCAAATGCCTCGCCATGGGGCCTGAGCTTGCTTGGAAAGGAAAAGCGAACAGGGACATTAAGTCTTCATCAGTGACTGGCCCTTTCCATTTGTTGCTTTATCCCTATGTCTTCCATATTTCATTCATGTTTTCTTGTCTATCACCTATCTTTTCTCTGTTTACCTTCATGGCTATGAGACCCTTAAGACATAAATAAAGGTTTTGATAATTTTTATGTTTCTGTTTATTACTTCTCCATAGTTTTGAAAAAACTGAGTTTTCCTTAATGACTAAATTTTTCCAACTTGACAGATGCTGACTGCTGCACACACACCACCTTCAAAAATTCAGCATGTCTGTTTTACCTGCCTTGGAATCACCTAGTATACTGAGTGAAATGTATAAACATTCCTTACTGGACTTACTTCATGGACATAAGAAAATGCATAAAACTGCAGAAACAACTGAGGCACTTCATTTTTGATGAATGGTGAATTATTCAGAAAAGAGAACTGCAAGAAGATATTCTACAACATAAGATTAAACCTGGTGGAAAGACTCAGATTTTCTACCTTTAAGTAATAGTAATACTAGAATATGTCCAGATCAGATGTTTCATTTCAGAAGCAGGGGTGTTTATTGATGCTTTAAAAATAAAACTGGCCACATTTTCAGTTCAAAATTCCATTTATTTTTTAATTAAAAATTTTATGTGGAAAAAAAGGAAGAATAAAACAAAAGAATTAATTTGGGATCAAAGTGAAATAAAATGCTTGAATTTTTGGTTCAGATGAAAATCAAAAATCTATTACTCTTCTAACAATAATCTGTGTCATAACTGCTGCTGCAAGAAGAAATTACTTACACCAAGGAGCAGAAATTGTGATATATACAATAAGTATGCAGTTCAGAGAGAGTAAGTGCTGATAATACTTGAGGATAATAAAGTAAGAACTTCAAATTCTATGCTGCACTCACACTTTAAGAATTAACCGATCCTCCTGCCAATCTGGAAGCTACAAGAAAATGCTTCCTGTCTTTTGATATCATGATCTGAGTAAGGTTTTAAGAGCCAACATAGACAACAGCGTCAAAAGAAGGGAAATAAATAACAGTAAAACCAGAAGGAATTAAAACAAAAATCTGAGAACAAAGAGTACGAGTTTAAAGCCTTTAAATCCTTTACAGGGAGTGAGTCTCAGAGACATCAAGGTAAACAGTGTCATCCTAAACAGTTCCAACTATTCTATTACAACCCACACTACTCTTAATATTTTCTGAACAGTTCTGAACTTCGCAATTCAGAGAGATCCTAGTCCTACAAAAATACACCACCTACGTCTGAATGAAGCATCCTAAAATTCTATTGCAAAGGGTTACAGAAACACCTAAAATTCTCTCCATTGGAAAAAATGCACAGCTACTGATTTCTCCACTGCTTATTTCAAATATTTTATATCTCTTGCAAACTGTTGATAGCTGACGGTGAAAAAAAAAAACAACAAAGTTTGCACCAAAGTGAAAATCTGTATTCATCATTCAGCATGACTTTTTAAAACAGAAGAAATATTGTTTTTCTCTTTTAGTTTCTGCTCTTTTGGAGGGGAAAATATTTCCTCTCTTTTGATTTCATGATCTGAGTAAGTTTTCAAGACCCATTTACTAGGACGGCATACAGTGTTAAAAGAATGAAATAAAAGCAATGAAAAAAGAACTCTTTTTTTTCTTTAATCCAGAAATCTCTGGTGGCTCAAAACTACCATTCACTCAAACAAGTTTTCAAGAAATTACTTACACACTCCAATACTCTGCTGAATAGCACTCTTACAATAAATCGTCTCTCAGAATTGACTAGAACTGGCAGAGCTAGAGGCCAATATACTGTTTGCTTTCTCCTCTTGAGCATAAATTCTTTCAAAAGAAACCAAGCTTGCCTCCTGACACCAGTACATACACTAAAATTGCTCAGACAAAGAGCAGCCCTCACAAAAGGCAAAAGCAACATGCTGTTAATATGCCACAAGAAAAACTGGTCATACAGCATAAAATACAAAAAGCCTACAGTAAATCTTCAGAGGACCTTAAAAACATCTACCCTTAGCACTAAACATTCCTCTAAAAAGCAATATTTTGCTAACAAAGGTAACCATGTATTTCACCAACAGAAGCAGTCTGTGGCTGTACACAGCTGTCCAGACTAAGACCATTACACTTCAAGGAAATCACTTTACGTATGCCTGTCTAGGTGGCATCTTTGCATTTGCCCTCTTCTCCATGGCTGCCCTCCAGTCATCTGCCAAGCAGAGCTGAGCCATGAACCCAGCTAAGGATGGGTTTCTGAATAATTCTAGTTTGAAACAATCCTTTTTGTTGCAAAGGATATGTACACAGTCAAGGCTTGCTTTGGCTGATTCAATGAGAGTTCAGCAGTCTTACCAAGCACCCCTTCACACCTACACAAAACCAGACACCAGACAAACCCAGGCATCCTCAGGCATCCTTCCCTGATGCTGCAAACTGTTCATAACTCCTTGCCTCAGCAGGAAGAATAAAGGCAGACACTCACCACTGCTGTCAGAGGAGGAAAATGTAAGCAACTCACTTTCAGCTCTGTACCTTGCACACCTTTCCATACCCTAGATGCAGTTACTGAAGCAATTGTGGTTTTAGCAGTGCCGTGCTTGAAGTAAATTAGTGTTGTGGTAGATATTTCCTATGGTGAGAAGATGTATTAGAATAACTGGGGGGGGGGGGGGGGGGAAGGGAAGGGGAAGGGAAGGGGAAAGGGAAGGGGAAAGGAAAGTGGGAAGGAAAGGGGAAAGAGGAAAGAAGGAAAGGGGAAAGAGGAAAGAAGGAAAGGGGAAAGAGGAAAGAGGAAAGAAGGAAAGGGGAAAGGGGAAAGAAGGAAAGGGGAAAGGAGGAAAGGGGAAAGGGAAAAGAAGGAAAGGGGAAAAGAAAGGGGAAAGGAAAGGGGGGGGAAGGGGAAGGGGAAAGGGGAAAGGGAAGGGGAAAGGAAAGGGGAAAGAAGGAAAGGGGAAAGGGGAAAGGAGGAAAGGGGAAAAGGGGAAAGGGGAAAGGAGGAAAGGGGAAAAGGGAAAGAAGGAAAGGGGAAAGGGGAAAAGGGAAAGAAGGAAAGGGGAAAAGGGAAAGAAGGAAAGGGGAAAAGAAAGGGGGAAGGAAAGGGGGAAGGAAAGGGGGAAGGGGAAGGGGAAGGGGAAAGGGGAAAGGGAAGGGGAAGAGGAAAGGAAAGGAAAGGAAAGGAAAGGAAAGGAAAGGAAAGGAAAGGAAAGGAAAGGAAAGGAAAGGAAAGGAAAGGAAAGGAAAGGAAAGGAAAGGAAAGGAAAGGAAAGGAAAGGAAAGGAAAGGAAAGGAAAGGAAAGGAAAGGAAAGGACTAATAGGGAGAAAAATACAGTTTCATCTTTTGCTGGAGATGAGTAACAATTCAACTACAATAAAAGGCAGAGGCCAAGTCTACAACCAACTAGTATGATCTGAACTTTGGAGTATAAATCAAATTCCAAGTGTAAAAGCTAGTGATTTAACAACATAAATGGTTAGATCTTTTTAAAACAGCAAAATATAAGCACACATATATATATATATATATATATATATATATACACATTTAATCTCTAGAGACTATAAACTTCCTGGATCAACTATTACTCTTCTGCAAGTCCATATTGCACTGAACATAACAAACCTCATGCTTTCTGAAACCTTGAAATGTTATCAGAATCTCAATATTAAATAAAGATATAATGGTACACAAATAGGTATTATAAAATATGTTTACTTAGCTGTTATTAAAATTCTGCTAAAAATATTCTAAACAAAATATTATAATAAGACATGTTTTAATGACTGTTCTTTCTAGAAATTGACAAATGTCTCTCTGCAACCAGCTATATAGATGGTTAAATAATACTCGGCAAAAACATGGTGTTTTTTTCTTTCAGTGTATAAACTACAGGTAGGTTAGACTTTCATTAGTCTATGATATTCAAAATCCCATTGTAGTGTAGAAGAGTTATAAATGATTTTGCATTATTCTGATTTTGGGCAATCCATCAGTGACACATTTCTGCTTGTCAAAATGACAGGCACTGGCTAGTTTTTGCAACATGTACTTTCTGGATTAGCAACAAAAGTGTGTTAAGAGGGTCTTTGCATGTCATGCACTTTTACAAATATTTCTTATTTTCTATTTTTTTCTTCTTCTTATATCACAGCAATCAAGAGAAATGGGACCAATTCAAATTCTGATCCAGAGACATTGCTTGTTCCATTCTATTCCACATATAAGGGGTTGAATTGGATAAACGGAGTTCATTGCACCTTTGCTTTATAAAGTTAATCAGAAAATATCTTTTCCATTTATAAACTCTTCCGAATAAAGTACACAGGAAGGAAAGACAAAGAATTCATGTTTTAAAGAACAGCTACTGTGTGGTGCCCTGGATTACCCTCAAAATATGCAGATGACCATTACTGAAGGGAGTGGAAGGAACAGCATGTTCACCCACTGCAGAGTCAGGAATAACAGAAGCCACACGTTCAATAACACCTGTACGACTGCAGACAGGCTCTGACTGGGCACTTCCCATTCAGGATTAACAGAATGTTTATATGAAGCAAAAAAATGCACCTCGCTTACTCAAAGCTACGTATTTCTCTAATAAACGTGTTCCCATGAAATAGGAAGCAGTACCTCTGACCTCTGGACTGAACAGGAGATGGGTGAGCCCTCAGACTACAAATGCTAGCTGCTGAAACAGGGTTTGAAATGATCTGAAGTCATTGTCTGGTTCCAGGAAGCACACCTTGGGATTCATATCAAAGATCAGCATCCCCAGTTCTCAGTGGGAAAAAACAAAGATGTTCTGACTGGCAGTTTGTTCCAGCACACATTGTCCTTGCTGCCTAAAGTGAAACAGTGAAGCACATAGCAGATGGAAGGGGGGCCCCGTTCTTCTCTTTACTGATTATTTAAGAGTCCTTGATGTTTGCACACAGAAAAATATTTTCAAAATGCTTACAAAAATACACCTCTGTGCTAACCAAGGTCTTGATGATATCCCAAGTTAAACAGCCAAGAATGAATCCAAAGTCATTAGCCACTTCTGAAATAATCATTACAATTTTATGTTTTTAAAATTGATATGTGAAGAAAATGTTGTTTACTATTATCTTTATTATTTTATCCCCAGGCTTCATTTTTATCCTCATATCAGTGAAAGGTTTAAGATGATTATTTAAATTAATACAGTTATATAACCCAGAGTAGCAAACATAATTTAAATTTTCTCTTAAGATAGTCTCTTGAGAGATCATTGTAAGAACCAGCCTTCAGGTCACACTGGAGAGCACAGAACAGGAGAGGGCATAGGCAAGCTCAGTACTGATCACAGGGGAGAGGCAGCTGGTCCTCTGCCCCTTTGTGGGGAAAGCCCTGACAGCAGAGGTAACAGGCACATCTGGCCCCTCCTCGCAAAACTCCACAGTTAGTATGTAAAATAAATTGCTAATCTAAACCACATAAATTTACAGAAGGCGAGGGTCTGCTGCCTGCCAGGAACTATTTGCTAGCAGTCGTGCTTGAACTGTTAAAAGAGAAACCTGTGTGAGGCTATCTGTCTTCCTCCTTGCTCGAGTTTCCAGGCTGCGCATTGGAGGATGGTTCTGTGCTGCTTCTGGCGGTGGTTAAAAGCCTGCTGCAGAAAAACCTTCCTGGAGAGGACTCTGGGCTGTGCAATGCCAGGCAAGGTGCCTGCTGCCTCTGCAGCCCCTGCTGAGGTGCCTCAGTGGGTCCTGGCCAGCTGCCATGGTCTGGCACAGGCCTGTATATGTGAGCACTGTGCCACCAAAGAAGGAGGCAACGTACTTCCCAGGCTGGAGTAAGCCTCGAGCTGAGCCCTGGCTGGGAGCCTGGCAGCTGGTGGAGTTGCCAAGGAGCATTTCAACAGGAACAGTGGCAGAGCTCCAGTGATCCAGGTGTGCTCTGGTGCTTCTTATCACTGCACATGTGCATACATGTACTTACATATATATATGTATAAACAAGCATTTCCCCTGCCAGAGATTGTGGCAAGGCAGTAGCAGCCCAGTTCAGAGAACATAAAAAAAGTTCTGTTTTACAGTCTTTCCCTTAGGTGCTGCTTCCACCATCCACTTGCCTCTTCTGCCATTCCCTCTTCTGCCTTAAATGTTTTTATTTGTTCCATGTGCTTTTTCTAAGTGGGTACATTTAGGTTGATTTTACTAAAAAGTCAGTAACTTGGGAGCAAAACAAAAACCAATGTTTCATAAAGGAGCCTAACTAGGGTGATGGTGTGAATTAGCAAATTGAGCCCCAGGGAATCAGAAGAAGGGCTGCACCACAGGCACTGTAACAGTTGCCACATCTCCTCTAAAGTCCCCCTAAATCCTGTGTCTCTGCTAAAGCACCAAACTGCCTCATTGCAAGTGCCTGACCAGAGCTGGGCACCCACAAATGCTCCACCAGCCAGGCACCAGCTTGTCTGTCGAGCACTGGCAGTCCTGGCAACACCTTAATGCCCTTCCCAAAAGAGCGCAGATTCAAACTGAAAAATTAAAGCCCAGATCAGTACCTCTTAAGCATAAATTTGAAGGCAACATGTAAAAGTCAATGTGTAACTGTTTGGAGGATGAATTAAGCAGCCTTTGGAAAGAAAGTATATAGAAAATCATCATAGGCCTAAAAGGAATGCAAGGAGAAGCCAGAAACAGAAAACCCCAGCAGATCAAGCGAAACAAAGAAAAGAGAATTGGCAAGAGAAGGAAAGGAGTACTGCAGTGAGGGATGGGTGAGTGTATTTTTTCAGTGAGGGATCTGCAAGGCGCGGGGCACTCACCGGGTGGTGAGTAGGGCTGAAAGTTTCATTAGACTTTCTTCTGTCCGTTCTGATCTTTGCACAAAGCCTGTCTTCACACCAAGGACGGAGAGGTTTCTGTGGGGCTGCATGACACAGCAGCCAGCGTCCCTCTCGGTTCAGGCATTTCCCGTGTTTCCCGACATAAATGGGGCGCCTCTCCCTGGCCCTCCTGCCTTTCAGCCTCGGGAAGAAGACGTTCCCGGGACGTTTCACCTCGGAGAAGCACACGAACCTGTGCAGAAGCCTTTCCTCCGGTGCGCAGCTCGCTCCCGCCCCTAGACAGGAGGGGGCCCGGGCCGGGACAAACCGACTCCGCTCGCCGGGCCGGAGCCCCCCGGCTCTGCTGGCCTCCCGAAGCCCGGCGGCAGGGGCGCGGCGGTTGCCTGCACCGGGCGGCTCGGGCCCATCCCGCCCCATGCTACAGTGAGGGCACCGGAGCGGACAAGCCGCCGGCACTGCGGGCCGCAAGGCAGCATCTGCACCAAAGCATCTGCACCAAAGCATCGGCTTTTTTAACGTAAATATAGAAATTAAACAAGCCCCCCTCTCTCTTAACCTCCGCAGCTCTGAGAACGTCGTGAACTGCAACAGAAAGCGTGAACCATCTCTGAAAAGCACCGAGCAGCGTCTGCATCTGCGGGAGTCCTCAAGGGAGGCGAGATCAGGGATAGACTTGAGCTGCCATTGCCAAGGATGAGAGACCTGCCAGGGAGAGAAAACCCCTGGGGAGGAGGGAGCACGGTAATTCCTCCCCAAGCTCTAGGGGTCCGGAGAAGCTGAGAGAAATGCCAGCATCTGCACCAGCAGCCTCGAGTAATAACGCATTTGAGATGCTTCGATAGGAGCTGACCATGTCATGAGGGCAGCATCGCCACCTTTATCTGTGTGTGGGAAGCATAAGAATGTGTTTCTTAGACGATCAAAGGTGGTGGTATCGTGTTCTCACCGCTTCTGCACTTCACTTGAATTAAATTCCAATTTAAAACAAATAAATAAATGAAATTGATAACTTACCCAGTCATGCTTCCCATTTCGCTCTAGTGGGCGGCATGTCTCTGAATAGATGGCAGAGATCTCAAATGTAGTTATTTTCAGTTATATGAATAGATACTTCACAATGCGCATTTTATGCAACCAGTTAAATAAGTAAAATAAAATAAGCCCGAAAGCGAGGCTCCTTGCTCAGTTGCCTCTCCCCAGAGCTATCTGCAATGCCCGCACCTAATTTGCTACCCCGTCAAATGTGCCAATTCCTAAGAATTCTTAAAGCTTATTTAGATTTAAAAGTTTATTTCTGGGAACAGCCATCCCAGCAGAAGTTAAACAGCAGATGCTGACAGCCAGCACAGAACACGATTTTAAAGCATTCGTTGGAATAAAGGTACTCCTGCCTCTCTTCCTTCCCGTCCATGAGAAACCTGCCCGTTTAACACTCGTGCCAGCTGATCCTTTACGCCCCATCTGCGTGTAAGCATTGAACTACGAGAATGAAGCCGGCTCTGCAGGGGAGGATTTTGTTTGATTGGTTTGCTCTGCTTTTGGTTTTGTTTCGGGGGTGGTGTTTTGGGGTTTGTTTCTATTTCATTTAAGCAAAGTTGTAATTTACATTTAATATTTCATTTAAGCAAAGTTTTGCTTAAATGAAAGGTAGGTACCTGTAATATTTACGCTCACATTTCAGATCAAATACAAAGGATACAATCAGCTTTTTAGGGATTTTCATCTCTTTAGAAGGTTATATTAGGCTGAAACGCCCCAGTTTTCTCTTTTGCAGCACACTAGTCAACCAGTTAACGCACGGGGCCAGCACCGAGTGAGCCGCGCTGGTGATAGCTCTGCCCCTTCATTCATTTCCGAGGAAGCGGCAGAGGTTGTGGGGAAGTAACTGACAACTCACTCGCATTTCTGAAGGTATCTGGAATAAAGACATCTGAAACAAGGTGTTCCAAAGCTGTAGGTGGAAGGGAGATAGAGGAGCGTGGGGGCAGCTCTGGAGCTTCAAACGGCGAAAGGCACGGGAATATCCTTGCCCCTCCGCTGCCTGTTTCCCGGGCAAAGGGGCTAACGGCTTTGCCCGATGCCCAAGAAAGCCCCGGGGTGCCGTTTCCGGAGGACCAGGTCTGCGCCCGGGTGGAGGGTGCGGCGGGGGAGGGGAGGGCCCGGCCGGGCCGGGCCGGGCCGGACCGGGCCAGCAGCTCCTGCCGGGCCTTGCCCAGCGCCGGGGCCGCCCAGCCCCGCGCCCGCTCCCTCCTTCCCCCCGCCCCGGCCACCGAACCCGCCCCAGTGCTCATGCGCCCCGGGAGAGGTTTAAAGCGGACGCGGTGGCTGCCGTCGGTTGTGCAGCTCCGCGGAAGGGCCAGGGCAGTGCGGAGAGGTTGGCATCCGTGGTGGGGCTCCCTAGTGGGCAGGCTTCGCCGTGCCGTGCCGCTCTCCTCGCCTCCGCTCTCGGTCGCCCCGGGGTCCGGACGCGCTCCGCCACCATGTGGCTTATCCCCCTTCTCCTCGGTGGGTACCCCGGGGGGCGGCTCGGGGCCGGCGGGGAAGGCGCGGAGCAGCGCCCCGACCAGCTCCCTGTCTGTTCGCAGGCACCTTCCTGCTCTTCAGCCCCGTTCGCGGGAGCGACGGCTCGGGTGAGTTGCCCGCTTTCTTTCCTCAACCTCCCCAAGGGGTTTTCCCTCTCGCACTGTCTCTGCGCGTCCCTCCCCGCCGGGACATGATGGCCCGCTGGGGCGCCAGGTCGCGGTACCGGCTCGGTGTTTGCCAGCGTTCCCGGCTGCAGCCGCCCCTCGCCGGGATGCGCGGAGGGTCTCCGGCAGCGCCTCCGGTCCGGAGCCCTGTGGAGCGTGAGCGCTGCCTCCGGCCGCGCCCCACCGTGTCGGGCTCCTCTGGAGGTGGCCCTCGGGAGAGGCACAGAGGGAGTCCGGGAACGCTCCCAAACGGGGGTAAAGCCCCTCCTGACACAGGTTGAAGAGCCGTGGTGCTAAGTCTCCCCGTCTAGGAGAACACTGACGGCAAGAGTGAGTGGTGGTGTGTTTGTGTGTGATACAAAGGCACTCCCGCAGTGTTTGGCAATCTGAGGATCTCTGACATACTTTAAACTGTGGAATTGATTAAAAACTTTTAAAACCTGCTGCCCTGCCATTATTTTGACCTGGAAAGCAAAAGAACACACTTAAAATGCCAGGCAGGGCAGGGGCTGTCTGTTGCACTGTGCCCTGTTGGATTGTATCCCTGCTGCCGAGAGCGGGCTCTCCTGGAGCCAGAGGCACCCCAGGGGAACCAGGAGCCACCGGAAGCAGCTGAAGAAATAGTGCACCGCAAGCAGTTCGCCTGCCCCTTGAAGCAGAGCCTTGCACCAAGGGAGGGCAGGAGCCTCCAGAAGGATGCACTTCCAGACCTGCAGGCCTGGCCTGCAGAAGGTGAGTGACCCTAAGCTTTTCCATTCAGGATTTTACAGTCATTAGGAAGTAGGATTTGCTGATCATTTTGTGTTCAATCAAGCATTTGTAAAAGTCTTTTTGTGCTAAACTGTTAATAGCTACATGTCACAGGAGTGCTATGGCTAAGAAACCTACTTCAACCAGTAGAAAACCTACTCCAACCACAATTCCCTTACGTATTTTTTTACAGGTGCATTACAGATGAAGTGCCAACAGTCTGTCAGGAAAGAATGGAAAAGTTGTCTGTGGTGCTTCCTCCCAGGGTTAAAGAAGAAGCCATTGTAATCTGAAGGTATCTGGGACCAGCTAAAATAACATTAAGGCAATACTGACAAAATAGAATATTGCTACTAGGATGTGTTTGTAATATAAAATGTGAACAGTTACTGTGAAATATTGTCTCTTACCATTGTTCCAAGCCTAATTCAGCAGCATTTGGTTATTGAACTAGAGCTTGCAGGAATTCTTATAAATTCTGCTGTTCAAAGTAATGGAAGATCACTAGTTCCCTCAAAAATCTACTGTGTCAGGCTTGTAACTGTGTGAGGAGATCTTAAGGGATTTTATACCTTTCTTTATGCTCCCCCTGAAAGGCATGCAAATACTGTAGAGTTCAGCAGTTTTGGTTACTGTTCAGGAAACTCTAGGGGTGGGTGACCATTGGCATGTGCTGGTAAGCAACTTTAAGTAGATCAGAAAAAGGCAAGTCTCAGATTGAAATTAATCAGATTTTTAAAATCCCGTTGCTCTTGTCTAGATCAAGATATGTACTTAAGATTACATGAATTAGTATGCAACCTGTCATCATGTTCTCCAAAACATACACAGCTATAGTTCTATTAGGAGGTTTTTATGTTTTTTTTCTAGTATGGATAAGGCTGGTGTGAATATTCCTTCCATAAGATACAAAAAGCACGCTTGTTTTAAGTCCTTTTTATCTTGAGGATTCGAATCTTCCTGTTTTGCAAAGAAACAATACTAAATAGTAAAAGGAATAAGAAACATAATAGGATGAACTTCTCTATTTTGTGCCTCGTAAAGCTGTATTACTCTTGGGAATCCCTAATTTTTTTTGTAATAATGTACATAAGGATTTTTTTCCTTTGCCTAAATAAATTCTGCTTTCCCAAACCAATGCATGGAAACTTAAAGATTAGAGAAGCTCTGATTTTTGGCTATTGACTTTTATTTTTCTACGGTCTTTAAATTAGTAACTCCTGTCAAAAATTAAATGAGAACTCTTATAGGCGGGTGAAGGAAACGGCTATTCAGAACAAATTGGAGTACATGGGATGAGTCCCCAAAAAGATGGAAACTGATGGCCTGATTGAAAGTGTTGTTATCAGATGGATATTTCAGGAGAGAAGTGAGACTTTGCTTTATTTTTTTTTCTTCTTTTTTTTAGGTCAACAGTGATAGAAGACATTCATCCTTACACTTAAATATGGCTTAAATCAGGAAGAAATGGGTTTTTTGGTTTTGTTTGTTTGTTTTGGTTTTTTTTTTTCCCTTTGTTTTCTGGAGTACCCTGATGTAGTGTGTTTCTGTGGGGCTTAAAGAGTGTGTGTCTTGAGAGAATGGGATGATGGTCATTTTGTCACAGTTCTGAAGGCCTAAATTTACATCACTTAACATAGGTCTCTGGTCTTCAGCAGAGTCCCGAATGGGCAGGAGTTCAGGACTGAGTAATTTCCTGTAAATCAGAAGCTTATCTTTCCTTCTTCCAAAAATATATGTACTTAGAATATTGGATCACATACATATCCAGAGAAATGCTTCCACTAATACGCTTGCATTCTTAAATTACAGTGATTGAGACTCTGTCTTCTATCTCAGTTACTTTATATATAATCTTTGGCAGTTTCTGTTTGCAGCAGACTACTTCTAGTTTTGTGTTTGATACCTGGTGATACATTAACAGCAAAGAACAAAATCCACTGCATAGTTGATATAAGTCTTGATTTTGGTACCCAGTACTTCTCACTTTGATACTGTACCTACTATTCCCAATATTAATCTTGGTTATAGAAACATAGCTCACAGAAAACCAAAATGAAATTGTTGCTTTTTAACTAACAGCTTTTAGTGTATGTGTTTTACCTCTGTGCTGATCCAACGGAGGTAGACTGCTAAAGCCCATAGCTACAGTATGTCAGCTCTTCAACAGCAGCTAGGTCCTTCCCTCAGAAGCCCCTCTCTCCTGGTGTAGACAAGGATCATGACAGTCTGCAGGCATCAGTACATAAAAATCCAATGAGCTGGGCTACAGTGGACCTTTGTATTTTCATATCCAGGGAAAAAGCAGCAAGGTTTTGTTTTATTGGGTTTTTGGTTTTTTTTTGGTTGGTGTCCCGTGTCTCCCCCCCACCCACCCCCCAATGCTATGTAAATATTAGCCTGACACATGACTAGTTACTGAGTACCCAGTGGTGGGAGGAATGCAGATCTCCAAGTGATAAATGGTTTGTAACTGGACATACCTAATTATTGTCTTTGTATGCACAGCTTGCGAAGGGATTCAGTCAAGTTCAGTACATTAGAAATAATAGGTATAAGAGCTGCCTCTGGCATCTTGCACTTTTAGAAGCTGGAAAAAATATTGCAGGATGCATGGCACAAACAGTACTGGGAGAGCAGAGATTACCAGTGATGATTATTGCAGTGATTTCTCCAAGGACATCCATGCTCCTAGCTGCTCTTTTATTCTGGTAGTCTTGATAGCTGTCATTTGGTGGTTATTGCTTGATTGTTGTCCACTAAATAACTAGTGCAGTTGTAGTACTTGCATTAAAGTATTAGGGGACTCAAACAGCAAAGTAAATTGACTTCTTGTATCATAACACCAATAATATGGCACTTTTAACAAGGAAAAGGTAGAACTCCTATGTATAAGCATGGTGATTCTGATTCATTTTTCAGACTTCTGTTTTTAAGGCAAATGTGTAGGACTAAATATGGAAAGGAAGTGAGTACGTAAGACTAAGTCTTGGAAGAAACTTTTTTTTTTTCTTGGATACTAGAGAATCAGACTAAGTCACTCTACAGTGTTTTTTTAGGTAGACAGCTTTTAGTATCTTGAGAAGGGAAAATGAAGAAGTATTTACTGCTTTGTTTTGTGGTTTTTGTGGTGTTGTGGTTTTTGTTTTGTTTTTTCTTACTCTGGGCTAGATAGACATATTCAAGGCATGTATTTGTCCTGACAAATAGCAACAAAGATTTTTCAAGAAGACATGATTAGGTGGGTTAACATAATTTCAGTATAGCGTTAATGAGGATTACATATACTGAAGACTAAAACTGCATGGATGTCAACACATATATCTGATTTATGCAGCTAGAATGATCAGACACACTTTTCTGTGCACCTCTGGCTGCAACTGCTCAGCTTTTCAGTTCCAAAGTTGGTGAGATTAGCAGGAGGTATGATCACATCCATCTGCTGATGGGGAACAGCATATGATCCAAATACTTTGAAGTACAAGCAGCTTATGTTGGGTCAGTAAATACCCTTGGTAAGAGTGGAAAGAGTGGGCAGGGAAGCAGGTGAGGGTCAGATCCCTGAAACATACTCTCCTTGGTATGTAATACTGTGGGGTATGTACAAATACATTGGCTGGCCTCTGCCAGCTTTCATCTTAATATTGTGGAAAAATAATGTTCTGGATGCATATAGAAAAGGTTCTTGCACCTTCTAGTGCTCAGCAAGGGCAAGATACGCTCTTAGGAGGCTCAGAATAAATATCCAGCCATGGGTTGAACTTCCAATGCTGAGTCGATGTTGATCTAAGTCAAAACCCTGACCTGCTCTGATATCAGACCAGCTGAATGCTCTCCTCCAGTCTTGGGGGTCTTTCTCTTGCCCTTCTGTCTCTGCAGTGAGCTTACAGATGTGAATTGTTCCCCCTGTAGTATTCCTTGGATATTGTTTTAATGCTGGGTTTGTGTTGTTTGCTTGTTTTGTTTGCCCTTCCCACCTTTTTCTGACACTTCTTACCCATAAATAATCTAAAAGTGTGTTCTTCCTTGTCATAACTGTACATTTGTATGCTCCAAAGATGTCTTTACAGACACAGCTTAGAAACTGTAGAGAAATTAAAAAAAAAAGTAACACCCACAAAAAAGAAAAACCCACAGAAAGAAAAACCCCAAACCTAAAACAAACCCTAAAGATTTTCAGGTCACAGGTTCTTATTTTTTCTTTAGCTCCCACCGCTATCACGTGCTTTACAAGAGGACTCGACCTTAGAAAGCAGGTAGAAGATGTCATTTGCCCAGCAAACTGTCCTCTGTGGCAATTTTATGTCTTTGGGAATGGAGTTTATGCTTCTCTTTCCAGTATCTGTGGGGCTGCCATACACAGGTAAGTCAGATGACTGCTAATCAATGTGTTAAGCAAGTTCATTTACTCTTGCTACACTTTTTAAACCTTAACTGTTTGATGCCATCATAACAAAGATCTTTTTGGACTTCAGGAGTCCTATTCAATCAATAGAAACATCATTAGGAGAAAAGAGAATACAGAAGAAGAGAATGGTTGGGCAGCTTGCAAGTGTCCTGGGTACCCAAGTTGTGTTTAACTATTCCCTAAAACCACTTTAACTTTCTCCGTAAGATTACTTACATGTCATCCATAGACATGGGGAACTACAGTGTAAATAGTAACTAACTGGAGAATAAAAGCAGATTTGCTTTCAGACTTTCATTTACATGACCTTTTTCCTGAAATGATTGAAATTGGTTTAAGCTCCTGTGCAAACAGACCTACCTGTGATTTGGCTGAATGATTGCTTTTAATCAGTGTTATGTTTTTTTTATGTTAGTGTTTCTCTTCTGACAGTTGCTTGCTGGGTGTTAGTTTAATTAATGATCTCTTAATGAGACCAGTATCTGGCTGAATTATCTTCTGTATCAACTGAAAACTTAGACTAAGAAAAATATCCTGATAACCCATGTTAAACAGATGTTACCAGGTTATTTTTCTTAGTTTAAGTTTTTAGTTGTAATTACAGAGGGAAAGGAAAACAGGTTGGCAGATCTCTTTTTGAGGTTATCTGTGGGGTTTTGGGGGTTGGTTGTTTTTTTGTTGGGGGGGGTTATTGTTTTTTTGGTTTTGAGGAAGGGCAAAATTTTAATTACTTACTTGCAAGAAAAATTCTCACAAATCAATTTTTAATGAGGAAATGTTGGGCAAAACCAGATAGTGAGATACCTATTTCAGTTGTCTGTGGAAGCCGAACTAAATCCTGACTATCAGCCTACAGGGATTTTTAGACTTTAAGACTTTGAGAAAGATTTTTCTTTATTAAAGAAGGATTTTTAGCTTCATCTATTAATTGGCTGTACAACGTATTTGTTCACTTAGACTTTTCACAATATGCTTCCTACCACAAAGTAGATTCAAAACTTTGTAAGGTGTTATGACTCTTAAAATAGGACTGACAATCTAGGAACAGTCATTTTGATTAGACATGAAGAAAAGTCTAACAATAAGGACAGAGACTATTCAGAAACTTATTTAAAGTGTCAGTTTAAATCCTCTAACTTTTAACAAGATTTTCAAAATTCTGGCTATTGTTAACAGTATTTAAACTTCAAAATAAACTAAAATAATCTGTGTTTAAAAATTGGATTTAATCAGGGGTTTTGAGTAGAAACTTTGGGACTTCCTGAATATTGTAAAGGAGAGTAAGAGCTGAGGTACTATAGGGGCAGTTAGAAAGGACTTGGAAGGGATTGTGTGGGTCTGTGTGTATTTGTTTTTAAAGCTTAAGAGTTAGTTTGAAAGATAGTTGCATGTCTTCATGTGTGTTTTATTGCTAAAACAGGCTTCTTTTTGATCATTCTGTAAAAAGAATGAATGCCCTATTTAGTGTGCTCTGAGTGTCTTCATGTGTATTTAAAAAAAATTAAATCTCAGTTCTTCAATTTTCCTAGCTTAAGTATTTACAGAAAGCTTGTGAAAGAATGTCTGGATCAAATTAGAGGAATGTGTATGTGTGTGTGGTTTTTGTTAAGGTTATCTAGGAAAACTGAGATTTCTTCCCACTGTCTTTTTTTTTTTTTTTCCTAAGACAGTGTTTGTATTTACTGATGTAGCCATTTATTTTAACATTCCATTTCTTTACTGGTTGCCAAAGATGTCTTTATGTAAAAAGGGGGAGGGGGGGGGAAGGCTCTTGCTTTCAAGACCTTTTTTGAAAGGGGTTTAAAGACTTGAGAGTTAGTTTTGAGCCTCCCGTGCTAGTGGTGACTGTGACTGTTAGAGGTCCCAGCAACAAAGCTGGGGGGGATCAGTTCTGTCACAGCTGCGGAACACTTTTACAAAAGGGGGAGGTACAAGAAATGGAAGATGCAGATTTCTTTTCTAGTTTTGCAGTCTTCCCTTAGGTAATAAAGCACAGACATTTATACATCACTTTTCACTGAAGTCTGTATCTTACAAGCTATATGTGTATTACTGTTCTCCAGCCCAGAAGCATAGGAGTATAGAAAAAAAACCTATATTTTTCCATAGTAAGTATTTATACGAGTTATACTACTTGTGAAATATGCACCCTGTTTGTAAAACCTGCATCTAATAATCTGTCTCCACAGACACTGTGAGAACAATGAGAGCTCTAATAGCACTGAAGGGGTTGAAATATATTCCCCCTTCTAATCTGTGTCTTCCAGTAAGGATGTAAATTAACAGTGTTCAAGCATTATGAATATGACAGTGTGTAAACTGTTTTGAAAAAGCAAGAATATAGGTGAAAATATTCTATTTAGGAGAACTGCTGTTTTGAAGACTACTTTTGAGTTGGGAGATGTTAGTCCTGTTGGCCTTTCATACTTGGAACTAGATTTACTAACTGAGAATATTTTGGTTTTGCTGCAACTGTTAGCAGCCATAAATGCTATCCGTGGTAAAAAAGGATTGATGAATGGAGGAGAGGCAATAGATTTTTAGTTCTCAGCTAATTTCAGTGCAGACTGTAAAGTCCAACAAAAACATACAAAGTACTTGTTCCTTCTTGCTCTCTGTTGCAATGGCTAAACTCCATATTGCTGTCAAAGTAATTTGAAGAAGATATTACTAATGGGTAATCACCATAATTTGCTGTTACCATAATGTAATTAGATATGCACTTTGAGAATTTTGTGAATTTCTTCCAAATAAGTGAAACAATCACATCATGTTTCAGACTAGGTATTCCCTACATCACCTTGCATAGTGAGTACAACATAACTATACTTTAAGCATGGCTGAATGACAAGCTTACACCATTACAATGACTGTGGCTATTATAGAAAGCACAGTCAGGCAACTGCTCACTATTTCCAGCAGCATCAGTCTTGGGAGCAGTGATTATCTCTTTATTTCTTTTTTTATTTTTTTTTTAACACTGGGAATGACTATGTGAGCATGCCTTGGCTCCCCCCTTTGCATACACTTCAGTTTGTATGCCAGGTCGAAATTGAGGCCTGATTCCTTAATTTTATATAAACCAAATAATGCTTATTCCCATGAGCAGTTCCATTACTGTAAGGCAATTATTAACACAATAATTACTATACAATGCATGTAAAGAATTTAGCAGAATTCAGCTATGAATGTTTTGTATTCTACAGATGAATATGGTCTCTGCCTGTTTTAGTTTGTTGTATTTGGCTTTTTCTCTCCTTATTTTATGTGTAATTACTCTCAGGAAACAGAATATTTATTTAATATTGTTCTTTTTCTGGGCAGAAGAATAAAAGATTTATTTGTTGGGGAAGAATGGAGAGCCTCCTACAAGGCTGACACTATGTAGGCATGAAGAACTGAGTTAAATCTGAGTGATTAATTGGATTAGTAATTGGAAGGTGAAATGAAGAACTAGGTTCTCAGCTTTTGCAGTTCTTTGCTAGTGCCAATTCCACTAAATAGAGACTGAGCCAATGTGATAGGGTTTTGATGCTAAATAGGCATGTAAATTTTTTTCAGAACCTCCCTAACTAACCACAGGATGGAACCATTAAACATTGGGGGCCCAGAATTCTGGTATAATGAAAGTATATTCTGGTATTGCCAAGCTGGCCACAAAATCACCTCAAGCATGGATGTCCCTGAGCTGCCCTAGCATTTACTAGAAGAATATTTACAAAAAGGTTGTCTGGCCAGAGGGATTTCTGAGCTGTATATCTTCTGGGAGTATAGCGCCTGCTTCTGCTGCTGAGCCTTCTTTCCTGCCCAAAGCAATAGAGGTCCAGAGGAGAAAGAAAGAGCATAGCATAGGGAGGCGGAGGGTGCTGGCATGAAACCCTGAGCAGCTCTGTGTCAGTGGCTGAAGGCAAACAGGCAGCAGCAGGAGATTGTAGTTTGGAGAAGAGAAGGATGTGTCTTGGAGTAATGGAGAAAGGTAGAAAATGTGGAAGGATTTTGATGTAGCTGCTGATAGGAAGGAAAGATGGGAATCCAGGTAATTCAGCTGTCTTGTCTGAAGGCTGCAAGGACAGCTGTTTTCATCCAAGGACCCTATAGGAAGTGCCAGATGCTCTCTGTTAGCAATGGGAACAGGAACTCGGGTCAAAACGATGCTCTTGGATAGCAAGGCAGGCCTTCATCTTTCTGCTCTCTCTCTTCTGCTGATAAAGTAGATAGCCTACCTATAGACATATATGATGCATATAATTAGCATAAAAACATACCAATGAAAAATTTACCCAGAGGAAAAAGGTTTTCAGCAGATGAAATACCTTGTGTTTCCTCTTTCTTTTAGCCAGGGGATGGTATTCCAGCTTTCTACTGCTGTATCTAAGATTAGTGACTTCAGTTACATCTATAAGGATCATCTCCCATGGCTGAAGAGTCTCTTTGTGGTGTAGACATCAGTTTTGATGTGCAGGCTCCTTCAAAAAGAGCAGGCCAGCCCTGCATCTCTTTCTCTGAGAGAGTAGATAAACAGTTCTTGCACTTATTTTGAGGAGGTACATGAAATCTAAAGCTTCAATCCCCTCTGCTCACTTACCTCAATACATACTTTTAAGTCTGTTTTAGATTAAATTCCTGTATTTCATGGGATATCTTCTGCTGACCTTTGCCTATACGCTTTCTTCCATGAGCTATAGTGCGGTAAGGTACAGGATTGCTTCCATGTGTATCTGCTTTTCTGTTTAATTTGTATGCGTTCTTGAGTGAAAATTACCATTTAGTTATAAGTAACAGTTTGTTATTAACAGTGAAGCTAGGCAAGAGAATGGACTGACAGCTTTGTATAAAGTTGCTGTGAAGCAGTGCTGGCAGCAGCATTAAACATAGCAAGGAAGTGAAAGCTGTTCCTGAAAAATCTGCAGAGTTCCAGTTTAATCAAAACAGCCATGGCATGCAAGTCAGTCACACAGGAGCAAAGAACTTGAAGCAGATTGTAATGATATAAATCACTCAAGAAGTGCATAGGCACCTCTTCACTCTTTAAATACCACTTTGGATTTACACAGGATGAATCTCGCTTTAAAATCAGTCATAAAGGATTGCAGAATGGAATTTGTCAATCTGATCCAGAATACAAAAGCAGACTGGCAATATGGTTTATTCCATTTTATCAGATGCACTGTGAGTAAATTTGCTGGAAGAAACATCACAAGTAAAACTGACCTGACTGTAAAAGATGGCTTAAACAGTTTACCTACAGGAAAAAAAATGGCAAGGAAGAGAAATAATAAAGCTATAGGAATAATAAAGCTATAGATCATGTTACATTCACATCTAGTATCATCCCCCCACCTGCGTTAAAATAGCAGAGCTGTTACATGGAAATGGTGTATCATCCAAAGGCAGTCTAGAGATTTCTGACTTGTGATGAAAAGCAAAATCAAATGTTTTCTATACATGGACAAGGAGAAAATAAATCCACTTCAGTTTCAGTGGAAAGCTTCCAGATTCAGTGAAGACTATTCAGATATTTTTTTTTTTCATGGAATGATTAATCAAAATGAAGAGACCAATAGACAAATAGAATAAGACAGACAAAATTGGTTACACTGTATTGAAAATAAGCTAAAATTATTGCTTCCAGGAATAATTCTTATGTTAAACTGTCTTGAGTCTTAATTCAGTCAGGGTTCAAAGTTGTGAATCCACAACAAAGGAAGTGGGAAGAGATATTGAGCTCTTTGTGTGAGCTAACTTGGGCATAGACTAGGTTTGCTGATACAAACCCAAAGTAGCAAATATAAATTTAAACTAGAAACTGTTCCAATTACATATATTCTATTTCTGGCACATTTCATAGAATCATTAATAGTTAGGGTTGGAAAGGACCTTAAGACCATCTAGTTCGAACCCCCATGCCATGGGCAGGGACACCTCACGCTAAACCATATCATCCAAGGCCTCGTCCAATCTGGTCATGAACACTACCAGGGATGTATTAAGACTGAGACACTAGTGAAGGCTTGAATGCCAAAAAGAACCAGGTACTGGAGAAGAAAACTATGCTCTAATTAGGTTGAAGTACTTTAAATATATTAATGTGTTATTTTCCCTGAAGATGATCTTGACTTACTGAATTTTCCTGTCATTTAAAAATAACCAGTTAGCGGCTCTGGTCTGATTTTTCTCTCAGAGTTTTTTAAAAAAGCTGCAGAGTGCTGTTTGTGTTTACCAACTTCATAATCTGTTTTTAAACTCATCTAGGGTAACTTAACTGAAGCTCCTCTGTCTATATACTATACACAGTGTTCCTAGATGAGAAAATATCTGTATATTTTGAAACTACTATCATAATCTTTCAAGTTTCAAGAAATATATATATATATATAAATAAAACCATGGCTCCATTCAGAAATGCAAATCACATTTGGAGGTATGTATCACAAAGGAGGACTGTATTTCAGCAGCAGTCCACAAGGAGATTTATGTGGAAGCTGCCTTTGCCACGTATATCCAGGGCTCATATTACCCAAAATATATGCAAGGCTTTCTAAACTCTGGTCTTGATTATTCTACTTTCACAATGTCTTAAAGCAGATTAGACTGGGACCTCTTTTCCAGCAGAAAGCCAAATGGATAAGAAAAATGAACACAAAGGTGCACATTGCTGTGTTTAAATAGTCTTGAAATGGTTCTTTGTCTCCCACAGTACTTGACCAAGTATTAAAAATAATCAAGAGTTTACTCCCTCTTAGAGAAGCTCAACATGTAATTTTGGCCTCTGAAAATAATAACTGATCTTTCAGTTACACATAAAGAGTTCTGAACAGTTCTGATGCCTGTCTGGCAGTGTTCAAGGCCAGGTTGGATGGGGCTTAGAGCAACATGGTCTACTGGGAGGTCCCCCTGCCATTACAACTAGATGATCTTTAAGAGCCCTTCCAAACTAAACCAGTCTATGATTCTATTATTGTCAATAATTGGTGTGTTTGTCAAGTATTGCTCTTCTGTGTCAGTCTGAACTCTGCCAGAACTTTAGAATTTGCATTTTCTTGTGATTAAAATGTCTGCTTTATAGCAATTATTTTTGTATCTCAGGGGGGTGATCACCAGTGCAGGAGGAGCTGTAAGGGTACAGACTCTTCCAGGACAGGAAAACTACCCGGCTGTAAATGCCAATGGGATCCAGTCTCAGGTGCTCACTAGATGGACTTCGTCTTTCTCAGTGACTGGTAGGTGGATCACACTATTTTGCAAACTTATCTGAAATATTAACAGAAATACAGGAAACTTTCAGTGCTCCTGTAAGTAATCACATTTGTTTATGCTCTCTGAAGTGTAGTAACAGAAATTTTCACTTTTAATTATCTTCATTTTCCCATGATTTCCTTAAAATACTGTTTCAGCTAGACTAGCTAGTCTGTAGCAGAAGCAAATACATAAAAATAGATTACAGTTATCTAGAATATAATGACATGATAGTAGGCAGTTGACAGTGCAGTTCCATGACAGTTTAAGTTTATAAAAGTCAGTGCTTCCATCCTGCTATTGCAGTCCTGTCCTCCTACCACTTCCAGCTATAGTTTTATCCTTTCTCTCCCCCTGCCTACCTTTGTGCAGCCAATAGCACTTGTCAGGCACTTCAAAGAGCTTGTGCAGCATTCCCTGTAAAAAGAACGTTGACCTTCCAAGGCAAGGGATAATGCCAACTTAGATGTGATGTGGTCATGAAGCTACAATGTGCTTTTCAGAAGTTTTTCTCTGTGTAGCTGAGATACTGTGCCCATTTGCAAACCAGTTACAGATTGTATAAAGAAGCCTACTGATTATACATGTTGTTGTGCTTCAAAAAAAAGAAGTTTTCTTGTATATTTTTTCTAAGTTAGGGAAATGTGTCTCTCTAATGTGTTCTTATTATTTACAGGGGTAAAATTCAGCCTGCTATCTGGAGATACTAGTACACATTGCATTGCATATTAATAGTTAAGAACTTGGAATTACAGGTGCTTTTGGTGAGGGTGTAAGTGAAATCCACTTCTCAAGATCAAGTCCTGAGTTTATTTGCTAGAAATAATGGCTACTACAGCTTAAAACTTCTCATCAGTTAAATATGTTGTAATTACTCATAAGTTGCTGTTGTTTCAAATGCAAAAGCTTAGGGAAGTTCATTACCTGTAAAACAAGGAGTACAATACTGGATTACACCAAAGATTTGTCTAGGCCTGTGTACTACTCCTAGAGTATCTAATAGCGGATGAAGAAGAAAGATTACTGGAAATAAATAGTGTTCTTCAAGCACCTGTAATTTCATTTAAATGCATTAAAATACAGTAAATTTATTCTTCCAATATTTGAACAGGTATCAAGAACACAGCGCTTGAATCAGTTGGACGATCTGTATCAACAGCACGTCCTTCTACAGGTATAAGGCCTTTTCAACAAGGGAAGCCTCTCGTGATATGTTACACTGCATGAATCCCTGGCTAGAATGACATCTTTCATATGATTCATTTAATTCTAAAGAAGAAGACATACAATATCTGTTCTTGCAGTATATCTTTCACCAGCAAAAAGAGGAATCATTTGTAAATGAGGAGATCGATTCTGATTTCAATTAAAAAAAAAAACCCAAAGTTGAATTAATTTGGAAAAGTAATACAGGTAGCATAAAGGAAGGAAAGAGTTCATGAGCTCATGGGTTATTCATTCCTCTTAAGTGACAGAGAAGACATAGATTTCACATTCTTTCTTACAGAACTGCCTAACGGCTGAGTGCTGTCAGAACTTGTGTAGTAAAAATTCAGGTGTTATGTGAATTTCTCCACAGACAATACTGCATTAAAAGGATAGATCAGTTTTTATGAAAGTTAGTGTTGTATAAATACTGGAATTGAGATGTTGTTTGCGAATAGACTGTTTTATAGTTTAAGTCATGGTGTGCTTCCAAAGCATTAAAACTGCATGCTGTACACTAGGATTGCTGAGAAATGGTAGCACTTGGGATAGTGAACTACAGCAATCTACCCAGTTTTCTAGATTTCAGTAATCAATCAGCTAAGCAGGTGTAGAAAAGAAGGTTAAATTGTTTCATTTGAAAAAGAGTATGCTCTAAGGAGTAAAGCAGTAGTAGTGCAAATTTAAACTGATATTGACAATTCCTACTGAAGATAGATTGCAATGTAAATATTGGGGTGTAAGCATTTTGTCATTTGTCTGAGTCTAAGCACTTTTGATCATTCACCTTCTTGTTCTTACATGATCCACGCTGTTTCCTTCACTGAAGGTAAAAAACCCAAGAAGACACTTGATAAAAAGGCTGGAAACAAAGGTAAGAAGCTACTGATTTAACTTTTGAAAGCAAAATCCTAACACTTATTTGTTGGTAAATTTAATTATTTTGGATGTTCGCAGACTGTAAAGCTGATATTGCATTTCTCGTTGATGGAAGTTACAACATTGGCCAACGTAGATTTAATTTGCAGAAAAACTTTGTTGGAAAAGTAGCTGTGATGTTAGGAATTGGAACAGAAGGGCCTCACGTCGGAGTTGTACAGGCCAGGTAAGAACAGATCTATACAAAAGATAACTGAGTGATTAATAAGACAATATCACTGCAGACAGTATCACAATATATATTGTGCAGAATGGTATTCAATCAATAGTGGCTGATGAATAGCAAAAGAAAGCAGATTTTCTTGAGCTGTAGCACAAGGTTTCTCTATTGCATTTTTCATCATTAAAATCTATTCCTCTCCCCTGCCTTTAGACAACTATACAGTAGATGGCTGATTCTAATTTAATTACCTAGACTTGCTTTCATAGTCACTAGAAAGATGTTGAGCATTTAGCATTTAGCATCTGGCATGTTCAAGTTTTTTTCCTGTATATATTCTCAACCTAATGTTTTCAGCTGCTTGATAAACCTAAGAATCATCCTGTTCTTAATTCACCCACCCAGGTAAATAATTCATCTTGCTAAGGACTGTGAGAATTAAGTGAGGAGCATACTTCTATTTTAGTAGATATATTAAAGATATAGAGAAGACCTTATATTACCAAGATCAGAATGACTCAAAGTTTACTTTAGTTTGCTAATGCTATAGCAGTATGAAAAGTGAACTACACACTTAATTACTCAGTTTTATTTTTTCACAGTGAACATCCAAAAATTGAATTCTATCTGAAAAACTTCACTGCTGCAAAAGAAGTTTTGTTTGCCATAAAGGAATTGGGGTTCAGAGGAGGCAATTCTAATACAGGTGATTACATACTTCCATGCAAATAGAAATGACTTCTTTACATACTTTTTAATGTATTTATATATATGTATGTATATACTGAAGTTCCTATAATTCAGTTTAGGTAAGGAAGTGTTTTAAATGCCATACTCGGATTCCGTGGTTTTCCACTAGAACATTGCCACATCTTACACTTCCTTTCCAGAAGCTAGGGTTGCTTATTACTAAATTTTATTAGAGTAGATATACAAATATCACTTCATGGTGTTAAAATCAACTTCCACTAATAATAGGGTGGTAACTTGAGACAGTTTCATTTCTAAAAGACTTAGCATTTCTTTCTTGTTGAGTGGGTAATTAAAGAGTTAGAATAAATTTGGAATAAGTGGCTGTGAAGAGATGTTTGCCAAATGAGGACAACTGAGCATTCCCAATACATTGCATTTCACAAGCTAAATTTAGGTAGCTCCTCAACTTTCTTCCTTCCAATCTATTTTGCAGGCACGAATATATCTGCATCTTAGTACAAATCTAGACCTGTGGGCGAAAAAATGTCAGTGACTTCTTCCTTAGCTTTATCTGATCATTTCTTGTGGGTGGTTTGGTTTTGGTGTTGTTTTACTGGGGTGCATCAAAAACAGCGTGATCAGCAGGTCAAAGGAGGTGATCCTGCCCCTCTGCTCTGCTTTTGTGAGATCTCACTTGGAGTATTGTGTGCAGTTCTGGTGTCCTTAACATAAAAAGAACATGGAACTGTTGGAACAAGTCCAGAGGAGGGCCATGAGGATGATCAGGTGCTGGAGCACCTCCCATATGAAGATAGGCTGAGAAAGTTGGGGCTGTTCAGCCTGGAGAAGAGAAGGCTGCATGGAGACCTCATAGCAGCCTTCCAGTATCTGAAGAGGGCCTATAGGGATGCTGTGGAGGGACTCATCATCAGGAACTGTAGCGATAGGATAAGGGGTAATGGGTTCAAACTTAAACAGGGGAAGTTCAGGTTGGATATAAGGAAGAAGCTCTTTACTGTGAGGGTGGTGAGGCATTGGAACAGGTTGCCCAAAGAAGTGGTAAATGTTCCATCCCTGCAGTGTTCAAGGCCAGGCTGAACAGAGCCTTGGGTGACATGCTCTAGTGTGAACATCTCCCTGCCCATGGCAGGGGGGTTGGAACTAGATGATCTTAAGGTCCTCTCTAACCCTAACTGTTCTATGAGTCTATGATTTTGAGTTGTTTTGGTTTTTTAACTTACAGATTGCTCAAGTGTCACTATCAAGTCTCCTGGGACACTTTTTCACTTTTACAATGGGTTAGACCTGCAGTCATAACAGAAATCCCTCACAGTTTCATATAGGAAACCAAATTGCACCATTATGGTATGCATTATTTCTTTATATTGTTTTCCTGTTCAAAACTAGGGAAAGCTTTGAAGCACACAGCTCAGAAATTCTTCTCTTTGGAAAATGGAGCACGCAAAGGAATTCCCAAGATCATTGTAGTGTTTCTAGATGGCTGGCCATCAGATGATCTAGAAGAAGCTGGGATAGTGGCCAGAGAATTTGGAGTCAACGTGTTCATTGTATCTGTAGCAAAGCCCACAACAGAGGAGCTGGGAATGGTGCAAGACATTGGTTTTGTTGACAAAGTAAGAGAGATTACCATTATTTGTTTTTCTGTCATGGGTGTAATTCTGGAGAATTTACTTCACACTAAAATTCTAATGAACTAATTAACATTATAAGAACTTCTTTAAGTAAAGATATTTTTTGTGTGTGTGTATATATGTAAAATATTATCTCAAAACAACCAATGTAATTATGCCTGCTAATAAGTGATTTAAAAGAATAGCGTTAAGGGAGGTTAAAGAAACACTGTTTTTTTTCCTGCTAAGGGTCTACACAAAGGTACCAGTGTTCCCTACTTCAGTCTTGGCCAAGTTGTAGCTCCTGGAGTTTGTAATTACATGGAGATTCTCAGTGTAGGAGATTCCCCTATCTCAGGTAGATATTGTTAAATGTGTCAAAGCAATGATATGCAGATACATCTCCTGTCCTGAAACAGCAGCCAGGGAGGCGTATCTTTCTATGGATAATTGTTTACTTACTTTCATTACAGTGAGGACAGGAAATAACAAAAAACAAGCAAATGAGCAAGTTCATGTGGAAGATATTAGTTTTGGATGAAGAGTTTTGGATCTTATTCTGTGTAACTTAGAGCAGGAATTCACACACAGATCACATACTCCCATGTGAGCTTTCTAATCTCTAGGTCTTTACTTACTACTCTCCAGTGAGAGAACCTCTCATTTTCCACAGGGAGCTTTTAGATGTCTAGTTTTCCAGTGGAAATTTCATAACTCAGGGAATGAACAGAATGAAGCACTACAGCTCTGCTGCTTCTAGGCACAAAACAGCTTGCTGCTGATCCCAGTGTATTACAAGCAGGTCCAACCCTTACATACTTATAGGCACAAAAAGACATGAGCTTACATGGCTGAGGCCTACCCTCCCCTTCTGCATTTTGATCTTAGCTTGATTAGTTATCTCCTTGGAGAGCTGATTTAAAATTTAACCCCTTTCTCAACTACCTTGGATTTTACATGCATCTTATGGAAGCCAGGGGAGAAAGAAATTGTACTTTGAATGACTTAGAGCTATATTTCTACCCAACTGTACGTCTGTGTTTATGACACATTACAGGTTTCAGACTTCAACTGCGGATGTTTGTCCTCAATTTCTTTAAAAACAAATGAGCAAAACCCGATTCCAAATTCTCACCATCGGGTTCCATTTCTAGCCTTCCTTTGAAAGAAAATCATGCAGGTGTCTGATTATCATCCATTCAGCTGCTGTGTCAGTATTCACCTGCTGACTTCTTGTTTTCAAACAGGCTGTCTGTCGAAAAAATGGCTTCTTTTCTTACCAAATGCCCACCTGGTTTGGTACTACCAAATACGTAAAACCTCTTGTCCAAAAGCTGTGTTCACATGAGCAGATGTTCTGTAGCAAGACATGCTACAACTCCGTCAACATTGCTTTCTTGATTGATGGTTCCAGCAGTGTGGGAGACAACAACTTCCGCCTTGTGCTTGAATTCATCAGCAACATTGCAAAGGCTTTTGAGATCTCTGACATAGGTTCCAAGATTGCAGCTGTGCAGTTCACATACGATCAGCGTACTGAGTTCAGCTTCACAGACTACAACACAAAAGAAGAGGTCCTCTCTGCTATTCGCAACATTCGCTACATGAGTGGTGGCACTGCTACTGGTGATGCCATTACTTTCACAACCAGAAATGTGTTTGGGCCAGTGAAAGATGGTGCTAACAAAAACTTCCTCTTTGTTTTGACTGATGGTCAGTCTTACGATGATGTTAGAGGACCTGCTGCTGCTGCACAAAAAGCAGGTAAATGATGTATACTTAAAAGTGGTGGAAGTTGATTCATTCTATTTCTGCTGTGTTGTAAAGACTTTACTGACTGGGACTGTATTTGCAAACTTTAAGTATCATACCTGTTTTTAATTCAGCAAAATGCAAGCCCTAAGGAACTGTTTTCTGTTAGGATGAAGAAAGCTCCCAATTCCGTGGAGCCAGGTGTGAGTAGCCAGGTATGAAAAACATACACCCAGATTAATTTCCCTAAACAGGAGAGAAATTAGTAGACAAAAAAGCCAGATAGTGAAGCTCCAGTCAGTGTCATGACCCAATACAGCATGATGCTTACTCTCCATCATTATCTAGGAAAGAAATAAGCAGTTTTGGCCAAAAACCTTACTGACTGCTGATGCTTGAAAGCACTGAGCATACACAAACAATCCAAATTTATTTTCAAAATCATTTTAGAGTGTTACCTGTGTTTCAAGACTTAGTAACTGCCACATTCATGTGTGTCACTACAGAAACAGCTAAGACACTAGTGCTTGAGACACCCTGTATTTCCTTCAGAATTTTCACTGAAAGAAATCTTCTAATTCCTCATATTTCTAATAGTCTTTGACAGACTGAGATATTGTCTGATTGCAGGTATTGAAACTGTTTTTCCAATCCACATTAATTCATGGATGTAGAAATGGCTGTTCTTGTATCCATAGGCAGAATGTTCTTAATAATTTTGGTTTCCTTATTGTAGGAATAACTGTGTTCTCTGTTGGTGTTGCCTGGGCACCTCTGGATGATCTGAAAGACATGGCTTCTGAACCAAGAGAATCTCATACTTTCTTCACTAGGGAGTTCACAGGATTGGAGCAGTTGGTTCCTGATATTATTAGAGGCATCTGTAAAGATTTTTTGGACTCTAAACAATGAAGCAAAAATCTGCTGTTGGTAGTTTGAAACCAAAAATCATGAAATTGAAATAGTCCCTCTCAAGTACAGATGTTTTATTCTTATATATACTATCATAATGCAAGGGAAGAAGAAAGGCTACTTTTATTTCTGTGTTTGAGTCAGTCAAGTATTTATGTGAGGTTGTTAGAAGTTGTACTTGATACTGAAATGCAGAATTTGGCCAACAGTTATTATTTTCAATACATATGTAGTATCCCCAAATTCAAAGCTATGCGTATCATGCACTTAAGGCTATCAGATATAAGCAGAGGAATAATACAGCTCTGACATGTTTGCTGTCACTTGCTAGATGTCTTCTTATGAGTTAAAAATAATGCAGTTTTAAATACATAGTACTATCATCTATAAGCATTTTGTAGTTTCTGTATCTTTTCAAGGAGTTCTGCTGACAGGGTGAAGTACTTCAGTTGCACAACATCCATTATTGCCAGGCAGTTTAGGAAAAGATATGACAGGAGAAGATATGACAGATTGTAGCTAAACAGTCTATTTTTCACTAGTTGAGGTTTTGCTATTGTGAACGATGCTGCCATCTGGTTGGCAAAGTTTACATCAAAAGACATCAAAAGACCCACAGATTGATCTTGTTTGGTTCTTTTGGCATAGATTTTGAAAGGTATTTAAGGCACAGTAGTTTTTTTGGGAGAATCTGGGTCCTGGCATATTAGCTGATACTACTCCTGCCTACACCACTGAAGTGAACAGCAATATTCCTAATATATCTGATAACCAGATTTTTTTTTCCTGTCTACTGTCTTGATTTTATGAAGTTGTTACTGATTAAACAGAGGTAAGAGTCTTGGGCAAAGAGATTAAACTAGACCACACACTGGGAACTGAAAGCATTCATATTCAAGTCCAAAGCCATCTCAGACCTTGAAACCTGATTTATATCATATGACAGTGTAAGTAAAGAAAAAAATAAGCAGACATGTAAGTGGGATTCAGTAGCTCACAGATAACAGTTTTCTAATGCTAATAAAAACATCTTTAAAGATGTGTAAGGTTCTCTGAAGATGAAAGAATAGTTTTCTTGAAAAAAGGCTTTAATTTGATTACATACCTAGTAATGTGTTGATATATTTATACCTACTGGTGTATGGTTAAAATGATGCAATATTCACCATGCTATTCCAGATTCCTGGTGTGAATAACATACTCCAAGTATTCTTTAGAAAAGAAAGGGGTTTGTACGAATAGAATACATAAGGAAAGTGCTGTTCTATTTTCCACTATCAGTCTAAGATTTCCTTTTTTTTCCTTCCCCTCTGCTATTGATTGTAAAATTCATAGTAGCTATGGAGTGTCACAGAAGGGATTGTACTCATCAGGATTTTGTTGTGCATTTTTTAATAACTTATAACTGGCTATATATTACACTAAACATGAATGGCAATGATGCCTTGTATTTTTCTATTAGTTGTTATCTTTAATTTTGTTATGTGTTTATAGATATGATTATTTTGCTGTTGCTGTATAAATTCATATGCAAAATCACTTTTGCACTTGTGCAGAGGTTTAATTCATTTAGTTTATAAACTTTTAATAGAAATATATATGGCAAGAAAAACTGGGACTGTTGCTATCTGTTTTAATATCCTATAATATAAAAGCTTTTGTGATGAACCTCATGGAGTATAGCTTGAGTAGGTTGCATCTGATGCTGCCTAACAGCCTGCATTATCTTAAATCCCAATTTGCAAAAGAAAAAATCCTAAATCATCCTCAAACAGCAAGGATACTATTTATACAAAATCTTGAGTGAGTCAATATCAAGGTTTTAGTCACTTCATGCTAGCTATGATGCTAGTTCACTCTTCTGAATATAAATCACATGCCAGCTAGTAGAATCACATTTTTGCTTCCACTTCATTTTTACTATTGCGAAGAAGGGGGCAGTTTTTAACTTATGTCATTCATCCATCAAGACAAAAACGGGTCTGGATCTTTGAAACCCATAGAGCTAAATGTCCAAATATTTCCATTTCATGGGAACGGTGATGCTGCATTATTGTACCCTTCATACAGCCCGATTACACTGAGGTAGGAAGCATATATTGTTTAAATTTAAAAAGTTTTGTGTCAGCAAGCATTTGTGAGCACAGTTTTGATCTGAAAAAAATATCAGTGGGATACAGATGAAAGGATTGAGACCTGATGAGATACAGAGGCAGGGAGGGTGGAAAGGACTGGGACTGTGCTGTAAGTAGAAGGTAAGTTTGGAGGAGGAAGTGTGGTAGAGGGGTGTCAGCCATGATCAGAAGGTGGGTAAATCCACAGCACAAGGTTTCAGTTTTATGGTTCCTTAACTCAAAAAAACTGTAGAAAATTCCAAGCTTAGCATTTAGGTACTTCAACTCCCAGAGCCGTTTCTGAATTTTACATTAAGTAGCAGTTAACATAGTCTAAAACTCATCCTTCCCAGTGAAGCTCTCAGAGCAACCTAAATTTACAAAATTCTAGTAATTTGCTGTCTTAAATAAATTGAAGTTACTTTTTTACAGTGGTTTCTCACATCAATTTTCTTAATTACTTCTATTTGCATTTCATATTAGTGTTGTCATATAAGCCTTCTCTTCTACCATGTATGGCCCTGTACAATACACACGTTTTCATCTCCCTGTCCTGAAGTGGTGACAACCTCTTATAAGCCGTATTTTTTAATGGGGCAACTCTCACTGTCTAGCCCCACCACTTCTGTCAGCACTTTACTTCACTAGGCTAAAGGGTTAAGCTCCAGAAAGCATCAAAACCACAAAAATCATAGAAAATGCCTTTGTTGCACACAAGTCTAAAGCAGTACTAAGCACACTGGCAAAGACCAACTTGTATCTTAAACAAGCTGCCTGGAAACTCGAAGCTTAAAGCCCCAACCTAATAAAATCAGTCAAAAAATTTTCACTGACTGGGTTTGGTTTGGACTTGAGACAGTAAACAAAAGGTTTTCTTAGAGAGCTGAAGCAGAACATGTTTGAATAGCTTGTGATCAACTGTCATGCAAATAGAGCCATCAAATATATGGAAACCTCCATTGAACAGTTTAAGTATGAGCAACTTTCCAGTTATATATGTCTATCAACTGGAGCTCACATTCTTTTGTCCTCTTTGGCTTCAACAGGAATTTTGCCTCTGGCTTCTGCTGAAGGAAGAACAGGTCCTGAAAATTTGCTGTCTATGATTAAATCCAAGGTCTTAATCTCTGCTTTGAAGCAACTGCCTACTTTAATCACATCAGGATCAAAATTTCCTTTCCTTTCAAACAATCAAGTTTGGCTAGTGAAGTATCCTTGATAATAAGCCATTTTCATTACCTGAATGGCATTCATTGTTTCATTACTGTAAAATTTATTTACGTTCATCTGTGTCTACATACAAATGAATACTGTGTCCTTCTGCTTACTTTCCACAATTGGAGCAGTCATGTAAACACTAGCAAGGGCAGCTGAACTCCAGCCATTCCATGATAATGAAGGGAAAGAGCACTGCTTTGGCCAGGCAGTTTACTGCAGCCAGATGGAGCAGGTAGCATTGCTTCCTGGCCGCTGAGAAGCCTAACCTCACTCTGAGGGCACTCTCCTGGAAGCCAGGTCAGTTTGAATATACCCTTAGCCTCAGGGTATAACTGAACCTACAGCTGAACTTCCTACTGGACCAGGTCCTAAGACACTGCCATGAGAATCCTTCATCACTGTTTTTCCTAGCAAATGCTAACTAAACTTTTCCAACCTTTGCTGAGGTCAGATACGGCCTTTACTACTTAACAGTAACCAGAGAATAGTAGAATGTAAGCAAAGGGATAAGAACTATTTTTCTGCCCTGGTACACGCGATCAGATTACAAATATGATAAACAATTCTCTGCCAATGAATACAAGTTAGAGACAACAAGAAGTCAAAACACTGAGAAAAAGACTGGCAAGATATGGGAAAATAATTTGAATTATATAGCTAGGAAAACTAATAATTTGAATTATATAGCTAGGAAAACAAAAATTACTAACTTAACACTACTTTAAAATGTTTAAGTTTCAAATCAAGCAAGCTATAACACTGAAATAGTCTTTTAAAAAGTCAAAACCAAATTCATAATTACATAATTTCTGGAATTCTCTCACACTTACCCATGGGATGTTAATAACATAGTACTTGTTTAAAAAAGGAAGATAAGGAGACAAGAGCTTTCTCTCATCTAAATATACTAAAGGAGGTGTGGTACACAGCTTTGTGCTGTTGAACTAATTATGGTGAGGAGCAGGAGCTAGTTTAGAAACAGAACAGAACTGTCTGGCACAGCATGCTGAAAGCAAATACATCAATGCCTTTACTCCCCAGTGGTCTGATTTGCTCAAATATAAACAGAGACTAGACTAACACAATTAAGAGACATCGACCACGATCCGTTGCCTCTGTAAGTCCAAATATGTGCAAAAAAAAGTTTCTGACAGAATGTATTGCATACGCACCATGGAAACTGCCAGGTATCAGATCACTCAAACTCAAGAACATATTCTCAGCCTCCTAGAAATTCTTCTGTATGGCAGCTGTTAGCAAAACCATCTTAAAAGGAAACTACACTTACAGACTAGCAGAATCAGCTACCTGGGTTATCAGAGGTAAAAAATAGTCAAAGCACTAATTAAGGAAGCTAAAATACAGTTCCCTTTTTGTGAACAACTACGGTAGTAATGAAGTGGCATTAAAAAGCATTTTAAAGCTGTCACTAAGACGCAATAGCATTTCTACATAACACAATGCAGGGGAAACCTCTGGCTACTGACCAGGCCACCAGAAGCACCAGGCGTGTAAAATGGAGCCGTGACACAGACTTCAGTTTACCACCACTGCATGCAGTGTCTGCAAGACCCTGCAGGAGCTCCTGCTTCTGAGCTCCTACCACCAGCCTTCACAGCTGCCAGCTGCTGTGCTCCTCACCAGCTGAGCCGGGGCAGCCTGCCTAGGCATGAGGCAGCAGCCATGGCCCTGCATCCTCCACCGTGCTTCCCTGCCTCCTGCACACAGCATGTTTTCCCAAGAAAACTGAAGGGTTTTGGTTTTTTCCTCCCAGCCATTACTGAAATTTCAGGGAAGGCATACGTTACTTCTGCATGAAGCAGGAGCAACTGACTCCCATTGAACTGTAAGTCTGACAAAAGCTTAAATGCAAGATGCCCCTAATCAAACGAGCTTTTTCCTCAGAAAAGTTACCCCTTTGGAAAGAACAACCCCCCCCCCCCCCATTAGTTAAAAACCAACTCAGCTGCAAGAAATCCACCCATTTCGAGATACAAAAGAGCAACTGGAAAGACACTGAAATGATGTGGAAAAAAAAAATCGGCTTAAACAAGCTAAGCAGGCTGGTCACCGCAAAGTCCTTTACAGCATATAGCCCGCTCGACCATACCCTTTTCATGAGGGAAAAACACAGCCCCTTGGCCAGCCACTGTTTACAGGCTAAAAAAATCTGGCAGCTCTCAAGCTGGGAGTGCCCAGAATGCCATCGGTTGCCCCCCAGGCCCAGCCCCCAGCCTCATCAGGATCCCCCCACACCAGCAGCCAGAGGAGAAGCAGCAGTTCCCAACAGTCACACCAAGTCAAGCTGCAGACAGAGAGACAAGGCAGGGAACATCTGAGGAGAATGTGACCAACAGTGAGCAGCTCTCCAGCTCCCTGCCCTCCACCAACACATCTGCAGGCAGGGAGGGAATCTCCTACTCTGGCTGCTCACAGGACGCTGAAGTCCTGCAGCCTCACTGTCCCCAGCCCAGCGGCAGCCATTACTGCCTTTGCCAGCTGGCCCCACAGCTGGCCTCACCTGATGAGCCAACCACAGCAGGGGGCCACACACCTATCTATGCACACCCAGATCATATTCATCCTCTCGACCAGGAGTTCAGACACATTCCTGTAGCCCACACATAAATCACAGTAAGATGTTTGTACAAGCTACTCTTTCCTCCTACAGGTTTCCCAAAGCCACTGGAGCTTTCAAGAAAAGCTGGAAGCGGAGAGATGGGAGAAGGAAGCTAGCAAGTGAGCTAGCACTAATTGAATGCTTAAGACTGAATAGAATTAAAAATCTTTGTAACATTATAAAAAATGTTCTTCTAAAAAAAGCTCCTGTTCAAGTTACATTGAAAACTGCTTAACATCCTAGTTGCATAGCCAATCCCGTTTTTGTCAGAAGGGAACCTGAGGATAGAGCTGCAAATCACTGTTTTATGTTGGTATTCTCCCTTCAGGGTAAAGGATCTCAGATCCAAGTCAAAGACATCCCAAAGCAAACACCCCTTGATCACCAATCACCAAGTGAAATATTTATTCTAATAAATATTAGAATAATATTTATCTAAGCTGTCCAGTACTCTCTGAAGTAGAATGGAGCATTTCACTTTAAGAGATTATGAATCTCACCCTTATCTTCTATGACAGACATGAACAATTCTACAAGCCACACAGTAAATCAGTCTTTAAAACAGAGATAACACTATCACATTTCAAAGGATTAAGGACATTTGTAAAGAATGGGAACCTTATGACCTTGGCTACCTCACACTGCCTCCTCTTCATTACTAGGGATCTCACTGGAGCTAAATTAACATCCTTAAACTCTCTAAATATTCAAAACTAAGAGTATTTTGTTACTATAGAAGTGCTATCAGGAAGTCTAGTTGACTTCTGTTACGGGGGGGTGTGTGTCATTAAGATATCCAGGTGAGAGGGAGAACTAAAAAGATAGTGGAAAACAACATGGGAGTCAGTTCAAATTTGATTCTATGCTAAAATTAGAAAATAAAACAATGTATTTTTGTAACATTTATAATGTTTTCTAGCTTATTTTTTAATAAATATTAATATAAGCTGTTTAGTTTGCATAGGACTCAGATGTGTATTCTCCACTTACCAACAGAGCAAGTATTAAATATGGAACTTAAACCTTCATTCTTGCTGACTTCAGATGCAGCATTTAACAGTAATTCTGGAGTCTTCCTTTTTTTTTTTTTTTAAAAAAAAGAACATAAATACACATGTAGTGAAACCAAACACAACTAAAAGGAAAAAAAAAAAAAGTATGCTTGTTTTTCCCAGCAGGATTTATGCAGACCACCTTACCCGTCTTCAGCATCCCTGCAGAAATAGCAGTTGTTCAACTGGGATGCATTTTTTGAGACGCCTTTTCTATGATATGGTAGCTAGAAGAAACAGCAGTCAGCACTGTGTGATCAAGCAGTTTTCCACTGATTTGCAATGGGAAATGCTAGAGAAGCACCTAATAACAGTATGGCAGGACAGAAAATGGCATCAGTTTTAAAACAATCAATACCAAATAGGAGAAATGGACAGCCTCTGATAAGGTATCATCAAGCCCACAGCTTTTCCATTAGGAAAATCTACCAATAAGCTCCTGGCAAATAAATTCTTCCCTTGAATTTCTAAATTACAGAAGGTTCTTGATCAGGGCATGTTACACCCTTTTTCAGATGTGTTTAATTTTATGTAGACAAGATGCTGGACTGCAGACACCAACACATCTGCTTTTTAAGTTCCCACAATAAAACACAAGATGGGGAGTCAATCCGTTAACATGAATCATACCCTAAGTGCTAAATGTATTCTTAAACACATTCAGATTTCTTTCCGTTCAGGTTCTGAGTACAAGTCCTTTGGGTCTTACAAAAGACAAGTAAAACGGTCCTTGCCTAAGTTGAAGTGTTTTTCCTAAATTAAAACATTTATTTCAGCATTATCATTTCCCCCACCCATCATCAGTGCTACAGTTCTTCTGTTCAAAAAACCAAAAACCTAATTACGGTTTTAGCATGTTACACCTCACAATAAGCAAACTAAGACTGTATTGGAGAGTGTTGTTAAAGGTCAATGAATGAAGCCTCACTACAGCATCTGACCCACTACGCATTAGTGAACTAAGATGACTGTGAAGATTTCAATTTCAAAAGGAAAATAAGCAAATATTTTTGGTTTTACCATTTCAATTTTAATACAATTCAGAAAAAAAAAGTAAATGTTATGCATGGCAATGTTTATTAAACAACCACATTTCATTTAAGCATTAAAATGCAGCAGTCTGGAAAAGCTGCCAGAAACAATGTTTGGCTTCAGAAAAGGCGATTATGAAATTATTTCCAATAAAATTCAAATACTCTTGACTGTTGATTAGTTGAATGCTGACTGGAAGGAACAAAAAGTGCAAATCAGCTGAATGTTACTTTCAAAAGTAAAGTCTTAGTGTCCTACAAGCAGTTATTGAAAGGCCTCATCTTAATCTTCATGGTAAAGGACAAAATTCTCCGATTTCTATACAATTATAATTTACTGTAACATTTCAAAACAACGTAACATTATTACTCAACCAAAATTAATTTCAGAATAGAACTGCAGTATTCTGCCTACCATAAGCACCTTTTTTTTTTTTTTTAAATCTAATTTGCTTGACATGAGATGGCATGAGATACATTTTCACTGCAAAAGTGGAAACTTACACGGAACAATGCAGTTACAACCACTTATAGGAACATGTTCTAGCTTAAGTTAATTTATACCTAAACATACTACTTTTACATGGAAATCTAAGATCCATATTGTGGTATTCTGTTTCTGCTGATATACTTCCAGGAAAGTGACTCATCATGGAGTAGCTAAATGTTGACCTGCAGCTTAGATATTTGTGCATCATCTTCACTGGAGTACTTGTAAAGAAATGGACAAAGGTTAATAGATAATATTTGACATATGGGCAAACTTTATGCATTTGAAAAAAAATTTTTGTTTTTCTTTTCAATTCAACACAATGATTCAGTAACAGTTTGAAATAAAAAACAGAGTATCCTTCTGGCTCCTAAATCACTTGAGAATCACTTCATCTATAGAGATAGTGAAAAACAGTGCAATTATCATTTATAAAGACTATAAGAACACACCAGCAATTTTCAATTTGTTCTTGCAAAAATTTTAAGAAATACCGTGGAAACATGTTCTTATATGTGGGTACTGCTGCTTGAAACTGAACAGTTGGTTGACATCCAGACAACTAGTACAATTTTCCAAAAGCAAAGAAGCTTCTAAGCATAATAAACAAATGGTCATTTTTCTAAAATTTAGACCTAATTTAGTAATTGGTAGAATGACACTTTCAAACTGTGTAACACAAAATAATGTAGCCAACAGTAACATACAGGTACACCATTTAATATTTATTATATGCATTTTATATACATTATTTTTCAACAGCTGTACTTTCGCTATGTGGTACAATCTTAAAAATTTGCTGATTCATAGTTTGTAAAACAGAAACCTTACAAAACTCATCAAAACTTGCAAACTGATCAGAAAAGTTTTGTGGAAGACTAGAAAAAATACTTTATTGTATTAATCATGCATTACACAAACAAAATCTTTAGTTACACCATAAACTGAAGCACATCTGAAAATAAAATAAAAGCAGGGAATAACTAGTCAAAACACAGCAGATTTATGAATCTTGAATCAACTACTTCTGTATTCTATTTGAAACGCAAATAAAAATAAGTTTCACTCCAAAAGTTCTGAAACAAGGTTGGTTTCTGGAATCAACTCCACTCCAGGTACTTAACCAGAAGAAAAAAAAAAATCCTGGTTTGCAACTTTAGAATTATCAAACGTCCCATTTTCTCATCTATTTTAGACTGTTCAAAGAGTGCCATAATAGATATACAGGGCCCTTTAACACACTACATAAAAGGATATAAAGACCAACAAAAAGTGAAATAAATAACAATAGGCCATTAGCAAGATGGGTAATCCTTGATAAATAAACTCGTAAATACAGTAAGATGTACAAAATATCACATAGTGATAGGATGCCAAGATTAATTTTTTTTTTAAAGAGTTCATTCAGGGGGGTTAACCCCTCTGTGTTTCATTTGAACACATTTTACAGTCCTTTATTTATGAAGACAGTTATGCGATGATGATGAATTAGCATCCTTATGCAAGGACTTAGCTGAGCTGTATTAGGCAAAAGAAGGGAAGAGTGTGGTTACACGGCAGCGGGTCAGTGAGATCTCTGTGTTTAGGGTTCTATAATGCAGAAAAACATTATCAATACAATCTTGAGCACTGTTGTGACAGGCTAAATATATAAAAAGACTTATAAAAACTAGAATTTTATCCAAACATTTTGTGCAACTAATGCTAAAATATTTTAAGTTAAATTTCCTTTTCTTTAAAGCAAAATAAAAGTTTAAAAGGGGAATCTGTGGCATTCAACTGATAAACAGAAGATTACTAAGAGATGAAAAGAAAGCTACTCTTGGAGCTCACTTCCCCCCACAAGAGCACCACATTCCTAACCCTAAGGCAGCACACAGAGTCCAAAATAAAAGTCTTTTGTAAGATCAGACTCCACGTTTGCTTAAAGACACCTAAAGAACAGACATACGCTCAGTTCATATCCAGTCAAGGCTACAAATACTGGTTTTCTTTTTTTATTTCTTCCCACCCCCCCAAATACAGTAATTACAGTTAAATGAATGAGCCTGACATTGTTCAAGATGTGGTGACTTTTCACCAACTTACACCTGCCCCACATAAAAGCCTTCACTCAGGCAGATCAGATGTAGTGTCTTATTGGTAACCTTATCATTGATGGCAGTGATGCATTCCCTCTTTTTTGTCCAAACAGACCTGCTGTTATGATACAGGTTTGTTCTGCTATGTCACACAAATACTTTGGCAAGGGCATCAGCTCCTGCACTGGCAATATATGCTTTTGATGGATGAAATGCTACATCATAAATTGATTCATCCAGCTTTTTCCTATGAGCTGTTATTTCCTGCACACATGTCTTGCTGTCCAAATTCCATAACCTAATGGAACAATCATGGCCTGTTTAGGAAAAAAAGAAAAAAAAAAGACAGATTTGTCAGACACTTGAGTGAATCATAAACGCAAAATTTACAGAGCATACAGAATATGAAAAAAACCTTACTTCCAGACATTAAATAGATTCCATTAGGATCTACAGCTAGACTTGTGACAGCATCCAAGTGAGCAACCATAGAATGGATCATTTTACCTAAAAGCAAAACAAACAAGTGAATTTCCTGTGAAGTACTGTTTCTTTTTAAAATAACACTGCCATTAAAAGCTACACTTTCAGCTTTTAATCTAAATAACTCAAATCTAAATAAATCTAAATAACAAGCTTATTTAGATTTGAATAATATCTGAATGATACAATCCTGTTAGAAATTTAAGTTTCAACTGCAGACTCCTGTGTAAGCATATGAGTAAATGACATGGAACTCTCAACACATTCCCATTATAAGCACACTTTTTATCCATCTAGCATCTTTACCGATAGCAATGACATTGAAGACCAATCCTAAAATGGCTGTGTGAGAACTGCAATTTTTAGACCCTTAAATAACTTAATAGCTGCCCCAGTAGGACAAAGTGTTGTTAGTCAACACATTGTCAACACTTTGTAAAAAGAGACTTACTGAGCCATACTAAAGGTTCATCTATCTTTGATATTGCTAGCACAGAAGCTAGCAGTGAAAAAACAGAAAAGAAAATAAAACTAAGGCAACTCCATGTGATACTTGCGCAGAACACTCTCCAGAGAAGGTACAGAAGAGGTTTAATCTTAGAAATACCAAAAGTTCTCTTTTGTGTAAAACTGCATCACTAGGAAGTTTTGTGCAAATTGCTTCCCCCCCCCCCCCCCCGTGTCCAATACAGATTTAAACATATTCATACATACAAGTTAGGGTCTCTTCATCCTTACCCGTTTTGTTGTCAAAAAATTTGATGTGTCTATCTTCATGTGCTGTAATAGTTACAGGAAGTGTGGGATGACTTACTACCTTGTTAACATGATTATTTGATTGTACACCTGAAAATAAAATAAGAAATATTCACCTGCCTTAAAGTAAGGGTTAATTTAAAATGAGAACATTTCAGCATTACACTTTAGTTTACTATATGAAGTAATATGACACAAATAATATTTTAGGAAGAGCATCAATGAATTTCCTAAGAAATAAATAATAGCTTCTTGCTTGACAAGAAGCTAAGCTACTTAGTCTCCATCCAATGTAGTGTAAGGTTAAAGCTGTACAAATGGTTTATACATGAAAGATTGTTGAGAGACATAGCAAACAAACCAAGCAAGTACTGCAGGGTTTGTTTCCACTAGTCAAGTGGAAACAAACTCTGGCATCTAGGATGTGTTTAGCACACACCTCATACCTTCAGATTAAAAAGATTTAGCTTGGGAAAAAAGAAGAGATAGAATTTAGATATCTGAAGTCAACCTAACTTATGATACTGTCAGATATACTTATATCTTATTTCAAGGTACAGAAAGAAACAATGAATGGTTTAGACTCTCTTTACAAGTTTTTAGAATACACTTTCAGAAACACTTTATCTTGATATGCCAGTGTTTTAAGGCTTGTTCCCTTAATTTTCTGTTTGGGCTCTTCAGAGACCTCATAGCAGCCTTCCAGTATCTGAAAGGGGCCTGTAAGAATGCTGTGGAGGGACTCTTCATTAGGGACTGTAGTGATAGGACAAGGGGTAATGGGTTCAAACTTAAACAGGGGAAGTTTAGATTGAATATAAGGAGGAAGTTCTTTACTGTGAGGGTGGTGAAGCACTGGAATGGGAAGTTCTGAATTCTCCCATCCCTGGCTGTGTTCAAGGCCAGGTTGGATGAGGCCTTGGGTGATATAGTTTAGTGTGAGGTGTCCCTGCCCATGGCAGGGGGGTTGGAACTTGGGTGATCTTAAGGTCCTTTCCAACCCTAACTATTCTATGATTCTGTGATTCTCACTCTGAACTCAAAAAGGCATTTTTCTTATTTGTGATGTTGATGCTAGTTTTTGTGCAAATTACCTAGAATATCTCTTTTACACAGGTTTATTACCTGTGTTGAAGCCCTTATGTAACCTACCTACTTCCAAGTATAATCAACTAAGTAAACTAGATTATTCAGAGGGGAGAAGCTAATTCTCCCCTTGCATTATTCTTTTAGATTTCATTTCATAGTAAGGAATGACCAGAAACTGGAGGTTTTCCTTCTGCAGTACTTTCACAGGTTTAAGCTAAGAAGGCTCCTCTGTCCACAGCTTCATCAGATACACACAATTCTTATAAAGCTACATCTTCGTAGCTCCTTATTTGTGGCAACAGAATTTCTAATATTAAAAGTTCCACAGGAGAAAGTGTATAATCACGACCTGTGCAGAATTTGATACTGAACTAATATTCTGCTTAATTGTTTACTTATCTTAATATCCTCCATGTCAAAGCTATATAATGAAAACTGTGTTTTAATGCAATTCAGACAACTGAATCTTGAGAAATCCAGCTGAGAACAAAATCCGTTATTTTTGCCATGACCACTTTCAAATCCTGCTAATCCACAATCTTCCACTGTGTCTGTTCTAAGCATGTAACCAACTTCAAAACTGCATGATGCAGTAGAGGAATGAAATATTTTAATTTACTTCACCATATAATACAACTTTCATAAATGTACCTTATTCAAGATAGACATTTAATACAGAAGAGTTTTACATACCAGATTCTATTTGTGATGAAAGCATTACTACTGACTGGGATGTTTCTAAATCATAGATGACTGTGTTGCCAGTGTTAAAAGATGCCACCATGTGAGCAGGTTCACAACCTATAAAGTCAACTGATGTAGGTATTCCATGCTCTAGAAAGAGAAAAAAATTACTTTAGAAAGACTAAAACCCTTCTGAAATTCTTGACAGTTTAAATATGCAGTTTGTTTTATACTCGTACTTTAAAGAAATTCATTCCCTTCTTTGAAGAAATGCTACAACATAAGCATTATTTTATTAAAAGATTTTTCTTTTAGTCCTGTTCCCTGGTTAGGCTAAATGGAGATAATGAGCCCAGATGCACCATCAGCTGCCTCATTACAGTCTCAAAAATCACTGCAAAACCTTACCTTTCTCTCCATTGTAAGTGCAAATACAGGGCATTTTTTCTGGTGGGTTCCATAATCTAATAGTGCCATCTGCTGAACAAGATAGTAAGTGATTCTTTACACCGCTGTAAGCAAGACCCCAGACTGCATCTGTGTGAGCAATTAATGTGCCAGCTAGAACGTTTGGCTCTGGAAAAACATAAAAAAAAAAAAAACCAACACAAAAGCTCAGAAATTAAACCTTTTTAGTGAAGAAATATTAAGTAAGTACTTTTTATATCTCAATAAAAGCTAAATCCCACATTAAACTGCCATAACCCCCCCCCACCCCGGCCCTCCTATTTAAATAACAGCTAGAATATTACACAGGAGGTCATTTTGTATAACCAAAAACCAAACCAATACAACATAACCAACCAACCAAAAACACCCACAAACAAACACAAACTCTAGAGGCAAAAACAAATAAAAAACACTCCAAAAGAAAAATCCCAACTGCTACTAATTAGAGCTCTCTCTTAAAAAACCAACCCTGTCACTTGAGTAGAGACAGTTCTGTCTGAAGTCCATGAAACTGATACCTACTATCTTACCTGCATGAACTCATCAGGCCATTTTTAGTGATTAGACTACAATGAATAATTTTTTTAGCAGAGAGGCACAATCTGAGCTTACATATTGGTTTTAAGGGACTGAGAATAGTGGCCTTCCAAAATCGGTGCAAGACAGCACTGCTTCCCATCTCACTGCCACAGATTATGCAGCCTGAGTGTTGCATTAGCTCACTTGTAACAATGACACAAGGGAGAGAGGAAGCTGACTGCCCCATTCAGTCTTCAGTGAACCATGAAACTGCACCCTTAGAATTTCATTATGCACAAAATGCTTATCACCACAAATGGCAGGATAGTGATGCAAAGTTCTCCAAACAGTTATCAACTCATTTTTGAGACACTGGCTATGGGAACAGTTGCCTGTCAGAAACATGGGGCACTGAATTTGAGCATACTCATCGTAGTTTTCTGAGAAATTCCTTTCAAAGAAATAATAATTCAAAAATTTGGAATTCTGGTTCAAACTAGTTTCTTAAAAAAAATAAGAGCTATGATTAATCTTTTATTTCCTGTTTAAACATCAGAAATTGTCAGTCTTCCTCTTACAGTTCTATACAAAGTAAATCACTAGCGCCAAGTGGAATAAACAGACACTTTACCATACACAAAGTTGAAACACACAATCTAGTTGACAAATAGCAGTTACAGTCCACAAAATGTTGAAGACAGTGGTCAAAGGTGTTTATCTTTTAAAAATACTTACCATAGGTATCATATGGATCCACGTTGGGGCTAGGCATGTTCCACCACTGGATGGTTGCATCAATACCGCCACTGAAACACTGTTCTCCATTGGAACTAATTGCCAATGACAATACAGGTCCACTATTGGGAGACAGAGAAAAAGTAGTTCACTGGTACTGCCTACAGGACAGAAGTGAAAATCTCGCTATCTGCTTCCAAAAAACAATGGGATTGGATCAAGTGCTTAAAAAATTTCGAACTCTGAAGAAACAATTCCGCTCAACAAGTGATACCAACCTCTATTAAAATATGAACATATTAACTAAAACTATCTGAATTCAAGCAATTCAAAGACCACCACCTTATTTCTCAGAAGCAACTACACCTACAAATGGCAAATTTTTACAGTGCATCTATGCCAACCTAATAGCCAGCTCTGGTGACAAAGGTGGCTGTAGCTCTTACTCCCTCACCGCTAACTACTTTCTCATCCTATTTTAGGAAATGAGAGTAACCTATGCCCCAGTAAATGGTTCAGAAAAAATTATCCTAGGAAGAGTACTTTTGGGCCAAGATTAGACTTTTACTGGTTTTAACTTCTTCAACCTGCTTGCTGTGGTATCAGACAAGTACAAGCTGTGGCCCAAAGAAAGAAGCAAGTCCACTCCTTTGGCCTCACTACTAAGGTAGGTTTAACTGTATTGTAAAACCACGTCACCAAAATTAGATGCCTGGCTGCTCTGACAGGCCATGCTCAGGACATAAGATGTTCACCAGTTGTTTTACGTGCAGATGAGCAAACTAAAATGACATATTTGAAGGTGGTGGAAACGGAGAGTATGCTTGAATCCACCTACATACTTGACAAAGTGAAGAAAAATAGTGGGCTGAAAGGGAATGTTGATCAAAGCCCGCCTGAGGGGAAAGATACTAAAATTACTTTGCTACCAGTCTCATTGGAAGTCCGGGTGGGGATCAGCTTTGTACCAAGACTTCCCCAAACCTTACTTTCTGATATTAACAAAAGCCCACATAATAGCCAAAATTCAGATAGAGAAAGAGATAATTGTTCTTTGACCCTCAAAGAACACTTTAATCACTTGAAAGAATACTTGTATTTAAACATGAGGCCAAATTAGGCACGAATCTTTTATGCTTTAGCTAATAAGCCTAAAGACATTACGATCTATCAAGTGGCTTAAGGGAAGGAGGAGGGTGATGACAGTATGTACAGTACAAGCTACTCATTTTTTTTTTGAGGCCAGCAAAAGAAGTGCTATCCACTTCCACACTTAACAAAGAGCTCTTGTGAAGCTTACCTGCTAACTGTATCTTCAGTTATATAAGCAAAGTACATTCAAACTACTGTGACTGGCTACAGACTGCACATTTTTGCCTTGCCTTCTTATTGGAAGGAAGGAGAACTCAAAACTTTACTCAGGTATTAATCAACTTTTTGATTACAATCATTATCTCACTGATTTCAAAGGGTCCCCACCCCCAAAAGGCATATGTATAAACTAATACTCATGCCCTCTCTACTACTTTGGCCTATACTGGAAATGAAATTTTCCCTTACTCTTGTTCAAGCCCCTAAAAAGAATTCAGAGCCCTCCTAGCCACTTGTGTGATCTCCTGATTTTTCACTCATTGAATCCACATTTGGGTTTTTTTTTTTTTGTTTGGGATTGTTTTTTTTTGGGTGGGGTTGTTGTTTTGTTTTTTTTTGTCCTGATAATTGCCATCTGTACTTTTAACTTCTGATTTCTCAGTCCTGTATCTAAAGATACTAGGTAAGACTAATAAATTCTAGCTTATTAATTTCTTCACATACTACATATAAAATCCACAGTCCAAGACACAGGTGTCACTCACTGCCTGTGATTTCATTATCTTCCCTCCTTTCCACTGCAACTTAACCACATTTGCTACTTCCTGTTATGTTATCATGGACTTTGCAATTCATGACAGGGACTCAGAAGTTACCTGTTTTTACGAAGTACGATGGACCTTGTCTGTATGATGCAAAAATAGAATATATTTCTGGCTTTTACTATTAAGTGTCTTATAAATCTGTGAGACATTGACAATATATTTATCAAGCATTAATTACGTCAAACACTTACATGTGGGCCCTAAACGTGTAGATGGGTTCTACATCTAAAGAGGCACTCCTGAAAGAGACAGGAATAGTTACTACATTACATGAAATCTCTACTGAAAAACTGTGAGAACAGTTAAGAGTTTAATCAATTTCAAAGGTATTTCAAACACAATCAATGTTTTATAGAAACCCATATACTTGCTTTTTGGCAGGAACCGTTTTCTGCAAATTCCAAAGTTTTAGAGTATGGTCCTCAGAGGCTGTAACCAGCACAGGCTCTACAGGATGAAAAGCTAATGCCCGAACTCCATCAAAATGACTGCGTAGCGTATACTTAGGGTTCCATGTCTTCCTAAAGGCATCTTTATTAGCCGGCAGCTTAAAAAAAGGAGAAGGATTAATTTTACCTTGGGTTTAAAAATATGCATAATATGCATATCCCTGTATTTTAAGATGACACACTATTTTTGATTCGGGTAGTATATGTTCAATCTTAAGTCTGCATTTATCTACTGATCTGTAACTCCCTCTCCAGCATGCAAGGTATGGAATGGAGTATTAATGCTGAATATACAGACAAAAAGCCTTGAGTTTTCAAAAGCTGGTTTTAATCCTTCTGTGCAATAATACTTTAATTCTTCTTTCTTGAAGGAAGACAAAGGTTTCATTGCTTAAGTTGTCTGCACCCAAGGAAGATATTACAACTGTCAAAAGCTTATTTATCACTTAAACATAATAAAAATGAGCTTCAGGTGCCTAGTGAGTGATCTTCCTCATATAAGTAACTTGACTGAGAATGACAGGAAACATATCATTCTTAAATACTTCTACATGTGAAGGTATGTACACAGAAATAGATAATCAAGATTTCAATACACACTTGTAAAGATTTTAAATATAACATTACATATAAATATTTTTAAAGTCTTTAATGAGTTTTAAATATATTAATGAGACAATAACATAGTTAATATGTGACGTGAACTTAGTTAATATGTGAAGCAATATACACAAACTTTTCATTTATATGTTATGAACACCCAATTCATACTCTTAACCTATAGACTACTAGGCTAAAACACGGAAGTTAGAGCTGCTTAATATTAATTGTAAGTAACTCAGAAGAGTTACCAGAAAACCTCAAATTCTAACGACTGCAAGAGACTGATTTAGAGCTTTGAATTACAATTTATATTATGCAAAGAGCAGATCCTTAGAAGACTATATCCCATTTGCCCTAAGATTCCATCATAAGGAGAAATACATGTGCAGGTACTTTTCCCCTCAAGTAACTATAAAGGGAGTTTACAGAAAGGACTTTAATTAGATGACCTAAAAGAGCAAACTAAGAATGAATGGAAACTAACCCTATCCTCTGCCTTACAGACTAGCTATTCACTGTGTAATTGTTAAAGCATGTTTCTCAGCTGTGGGGCAGATTCTCTCAGTATATTTTCAGCAACACTATTAAGAGATTAAAATCTCCCATAGATAATAAAATATTAGTACTTTGTCAGGACTGGAAATCTATATCCTGGACTGAATTACCACTACTCATTCAAACCAAATTTGATTCTATCCAATCAAAATAAATAGAAAGGCTCAGACAATGAAATTTACTGCTCTGAGTTACAGATACGCAGACATTTGCTTTTCCCTTATATTAATGTAAATTTCTGGCCTAAGGGCAAGCTATGCCAAATTGAGATCAAGTAACTGAAACTTATTATATATAGCATTGTAACCTGTTATTTTTATTTTTACTCTACAACAATAGATACCATAACAAAACTTTTTGTTTCCAATCTTCCTACTTTAGAGGATACTGAATACTGCAATAGTTTTATAATTTACTTAGCACTACCCTACATGTTATATATAAGCTTCATGAAAAGAATAATCTTAATTTCAGGGAACAGAGTGGAATTCTGGAGTTCTGCATTAAAATTGACATATTTCAGCCCGAACTGTGTACTTCTTCACCTCCCTGAATCTAAAGTGGGTGAGAGGAGGAAACAAACAAAAAAACCCAAAACCAAAACAAAGGTATTTTTCTAGCAGAGTCCCTCAATAGTTTTAATCATCATTACGTATTCATCCTCCTGCCTAACTCATGTTGCCTCATTCACTTATGATGATCTGGGGCTTAGAAAAGTTAAAGTCAAACATCTGAAACAGCAATGGCTTATTTCAGCATGCTGTTATATCCCAGATTAGACAGAAGACCTTGGTTCTTTGGGTGCGACATGCATTCACACCACACTGATTTCTATTACAGCTGTGATTAAGTCATTCAAGAAAACCAGGAACCAATTACATACTGGACTTAGTTTTCAAAAATAGGAAGAGAATTCATTAAATCTTTTTTGTTAAAATGGTTGTTGCAACGGTAATTTCATTCTCAGCAGTTCAGAGGAATCTGCTAAAATGCAATGTGCAGAATTTACGGAAGTTACAAAAAACAAGGTACATTCAAGTACAGCTTTAAAGGTTGTATTTTTTAAACAGACTTGAACATCTTTGTTCTTTCAGAAGATTCCATGTACAGCTTCCTAGAAATCTAGTTATATCTAAGCTGATTTTCTCTTCTTTATTTTCCCCCATCCATGTTTCCAATGAATCTTGACATCCTTACTGTAAGTAAAAAAAATACTGGAAGAGACTAACCAACACACCTGTAAAAGAGATCCTTGCAACCTCTAAGAGAAAAAGCTAACCAGTAGTATATGAAAAAACCAAACCAAACCAATAACAACAAAAAATACAAAAAACCCCACCCAAAACCCAACAAAACTAACAAACAAACAAAAAACCCCAAACACCACCTCAGAAAAAGAGCCTTGGACTTGGAAAAGAGATTTGCTCATTAGAGAGAATAAATGTGAGATACAAGATCGTCCAGAAGCATAACGGGACAGTAGTAAAATATGACACTGTATGTCAGTATTCTGAAGTGTGACATCTCAAAACAAAAGATGGACACACTGCCCCATTTAGTCAATGTTCTACTGTAAATGCAAAAATACTGACTATGGAACCACACTGCTTCACTAGGTCCTTCTCCCTTTTTCCCTAAACTTTGGTGGACTTTACTATACAGGACCATGAGGGATCAGCTGAATCCTTGATCCTAGTCCCCTGCCAGTGAACAGCCACAGAGCAGATGCTTAGAATAGCAAGTTTATCAAACAAGTTCCCCTGCCCAAATCCACTGACCACCACCCAAACAAAAACTCTGTCTAGACCAGGAGACACCAAACATGTCCTAAAAAAGCTTAACCATAAAATCCTTAAATTTAGAGCAAGATGAAAAAAATACAAACTATACAACACAAGAAATTGCTAAACAGATTAGAGAACACTTGAAAACAGTGCTTCATAACACTTGCTCAATCTAACCTAATAAAAATCCCTTTTTGCCTTCATTTTGTCTGTATGGGAACACAAACAAGCAACCTATCTCTTCTGCCTTATAAATCACCATCAAATCAGAGTGAAAGAAACTACACCTAAGCTAATCACAGGAAAAAACATCCCAAAAACCAAACCCTTAAAATAATCCCTAAAAAACCCCAAAAACCTCACCAGGGAAGGAAGTTCTTCCTTCCCCTGCAGTCAACAGAAAAGTAATAATCAGCAACTGCTGTCAGTGTCTTTAAATGTTTTAATGTTATTTTTTTCTTGATAATGTTCTGTTGATTGAAGATTTCCAAATTTAGATGCTCTGCTAAATGAGGACTTTCCATTTTGCAGCCCATCCTACAACAGGAAAACAACCACCATCCTGTGCAGCTATGGAATCCAAGAATATACAAATAGGAGCATTTGATTTGGTAACAGCATTACTCCCTTAGCATACAAACAACTACATACACTGAGAAAAATATAAGGAACAAGATATCAAAAAAGACACTACTTGCACTGACTGTATTATATTACAAATTGACTAGTCTTAGGGACAACTTGTACTCTATATCATCTACATATAGAAAAATTTCCAGATATCATTCATAAGATTTAAAACTTAATCTCCATCCTGTCCACATACCCTCTCCTTTCCAAAATACCCTATTCATACATGAAAGATAGTGGAATCCTGCTGTGTCTTTATTTATGCACTGTAATGGCTAACACAAGCTATGTGAAGAGCATGGACCTATTGGGAGCAAAATGCAAGAAGTAGGAATATTCAAGTGTTTTGGGTTTTTTTATTTAAACATTAAACTTAGCCTAATATTATCTGCTTATCTGGAGATTTACTGGAAAAGGAGCTGACTTCAGCTAAACTCACAGGGGCATGAGATTAACACGTCCTGCAAGTACTGTATTACAGGTACAACGTAAGACATGATCTTACTGCACTGCAGCTCCACAGTTATGTGGAAACAACTTCAGAAATTAAGAACTATCAAGGAATGTTTAGCCTGAAGGAACACTGTGATGGAGAACTAACAGCATCTGAATTTCACTCTCTTCAGATCCACAACAGGACAGAGTCCCTTCTTAAATAAAAATTAAACCAACACTTTCTAGCTGTGTTATTTGATACTTCAAGTTTCCCTTTTCTGACACTTGAAGGTGTCAGAAGCCACCATGCGCTTTTCAGATACGCTCCATATATTTCTATGATTTTTCAAGTTATAGAGGTATCTTACCAACAACACCACTGATGGTGGTAATAATAATAATAATAATAATGGCCCAATCACAACCTAAAAACACAAGACATTTTAAATATAATACAATATATAAGACCTACCTGAACATTTCCCTAACCAGCCGTCAAATGTTACTAGCCAATAAAATATTCACATAAACACTCCTGGGTTAATGAATATGGTCAAAGGAATGCCACAACACTCTTGATTGTAATAAAAATGCACCCTAAAAGCTTATATCTGAAGTATGCTAGTATATATAGTCTATACTGTTAACACTACATAAACACAAAGGGTACAGCAAAGAAATAATATCAATATTTGTGCTTTATACCATGCCATCTCAATACTCCATGTCAGTGTACAATTAGCCATTTTTGTTCAAGCAAATTAATTTTAAGATGTCATGTTAAGTAAAAAACAAACAAGTCATCTCGCTTAATTTTGATTACCCGAATTACTTAGCCCATTCGCAAGGTGTCATTCCTCCCAAGTAACAGTTTTTGCTAAAGAAACCCCTGTTCTTTGCATCTGTTATGTTCAGGGTGGGGGGGGGAGAGGGGACCCAACTATTATTAAACTGTATAAAGAATTTTAAAATAAAATTGCACTTACATCATAACTATAGTCTGCATCATTTGTTACTGTCAAGTCTGCAAGGTCTCCAAGGCCCAGTACACTTAACAACACATCATCAGAACCCATAATAAATGACTTGCCTCCTCCAGGTGGAAACGTTATTGGCTCAGCTACAAAGAACAAAACAGTTTCTTTAAGTCTCAGTGCAGTTAGTCAAACTGATGAAAAGTGCATTAATTCATCACTTAAAAGCAAAGCAGAAACTTGTATGTGTTACATATTGCCCCAACTAAAGAAAGAGAGCATGAAGATGCACACATGTGCAAACACACACACATATTTTAAATACACAATTCTTGTATCATGCTTTGTCATTTGATTTTAATTTTCGACAAGTGACTTAACTGACATCACTTTACACTGCAATATCAAATGTACATCCCCGGTGTCCAAATTCTCAGCTAAATATTTCATTCACTACACCATACATACTACCTGCAAGTAAGTGTCTGCTTTGTACTAGGCAAATATATCTACTTGCATGTGTAAGTATTTTTTATCTCTCAGGCTAAAGGCCTCCTGTAAAACAACTCCTCTACTTAGAAATTTTCAGATGATTAAAAAATGAAAACATCTGTTGTTCATGAATTCCCTCTCTTACTTTCTCAACGTGATTCTGGATTCTAATTTAGAATACACTCAACTGGTATATCTTATCTAGCTGTGCCTTCCCCAAATCAATGTTCATTCAGAATTCACATATGAATAATAAACTTTCAAATATGCACCCATATTCTTTACACTCCAACAATTTTGTATATGTCCTTCTATCCACAAATACCAGTAAGGAATAGGAATCAAGGCTTAAAAATTGTAGTACTCTAGTTTTAGAAGCTGCTTTTACTTGTCAGTATTCCTTTCTATGCAAAAATTAGGTCACTTGTTAGAAGTAGAGTACTTAAACTTTTGCTAAGTGTAAACTTTACCTAATTGCAAACATTTGCAAAATAATATTTGATTTATAAAGATGTCAAGTATGATTTAACTTGCTTAATTAACACTCGGATTTCACTGATTTGGCAGAGAGAGTTATGGTCTCACTTTAATGCCAACCCTTGTTTCTAATCCTCTGCGAAAAACCTTGAAACTCAGAGAAAACAAAAGTTCTGGATCTGAAAAACATCTATATCCTAAGTTTTGTCTTACAAAAATAGTTCCAAACAAGAGGACTAATAATTAACACATTCCTGTTTTGAACATGCATCTTTACTATTTTGTATCACCACTGTCTGAGTGGCAACCCTGTTATGTTCCACTCCAGATGAAGAAAAGTAAACAAGACCACATGTAAAGTTACAGTTGTATGAAATCACTGCTATGGCTATGCAAAGAGGAGTCAGCCCAGTTAGATCAAAAAAATCACTTCAAGAATTAAAGCAGTTCTAATGCTGAAGAACTACTGTACCATTAAAAAATGTAACCTTATTAGCATGCAACTGAATCTCAAAAAAAAAAAAAAAAAAATCACATATGTAAGAATAAAGACTGCTGTTCCTACATTTATGTAAAAAGAGCAAACAGTATTATTACCATGCACAACCACCTCTTTTTAAAACATTCATAATCCACACAAAGGTCTTGACCCGTCAGAATGCTACATTAATTTAACAGTTCAAAATAGCTTACCATGCCCTTGTATGAATGTTACTTCATTTCCATTAATATTTTACTAAAACTCTCAATCTGACAGTCTATTCCAAAACCACTCGTATTTCAGAAAAAGCCATATTCTTAGAAAACACCTAGTTATTTCTTCTTGGGGTTTGGGATTTTCCGGGGGGCCAGGAGACTGTATCAAGTCATCCATGATTATTAGATGAAAATTTCTAAGGATTTCTTACTGAAAGTGTCTCAGCTGAGTATAAAGGAGATACAAATAATACTTTATATGAAGCAAGAAATAAAATAACATCACAAACATCCTCTGGGTGAACTGGGGAAAAAAAAAACAAACAGAAAAAAAAAAGGGGGTAAAAAAGAAACAAAGGGGAGTTTTAGAATTTTCTACCGTTGCCCGTTTTTATCATTGTTTGATTGGTTTTGTGGTTTGGGTTTGTGTGCCCCCCCCCCCTTCTTTCTGACTCCCACAGTAAGACTCCAATATTTTTATCTGGAGTTTCCAAAAACTTGCTACCTTCTACTGTCTTGACAGGGTCCCAGCTTCTGAAATACAAGAATTCATTTACAAGTCAAACCTCCCAACTCTTTGTAAGACCAGAGCTGCTGATCACTTGTGGAACAAGGCTCCTATTTGATCTTTAGGACAGGCCTCCAAGGTTTTAGCTCCTGAACTTGTCATACTAATTCTTTGTGAAATTAATATAATTAGTCCTTAACAGATGAACTTTCACATGAAAGCACAAAATGAACAACCACCACAGGAAAACACTACCACATTAAGAGTCTGTATATTATATTTCTCAGTATTAAAAGTGCCAATATGTATGTATAACATGTAGTATAATTGTTATTTTAATTTATTTGCACATTTCACGATTTTAAAACACAAACTATTTAAAGAAGTTTAAAAAATGGTTGCAAGCCGTTTTTATAAAAAGGCGGAGAAGTTATAACGTAATGCATCTTTCATTGTGTAGCTATTAAAAATAAAGACCCAAAATTCTGCGTATCAAAAACAACGCATCAATATATGTGAATTATAAATAAATTATTGAATACTTTTAATATTTTTTAAAAATCCAAGTATTTTCCTAACACACACTACAGTATTACCTTTATAGCCTTCTGTATGTTTAACTGAGTTTGCAATCTATAAATATAAAATAAAAATATATGTGATAGTATAAGTTTCTTTGTAGGTGAAAAAAAATGCAATTATTAAATATTTGCTTGGCCAATCCTAATCAGTACTTCCTACCCTCAAGATCTTGATATACATCATTAAGTCAAAATCAAGCAATAGTATTTGTACAGACTGGAACTGCTTTAATCTCTAATTAGTTACATATGATTATGTATGCTGCTGTCATCTACTATACAATATGGACTTCTTAATCTTGTTTTCCAGAAAGTTAATGCATGGTACACCAAATGCAGTTAATGTCTCAGGAATTAGCTGTTACTGCTATTTTTTCACAGAATCATAGAACACCAGGTTGGAAGGGACCTCAAGAATCATCTGGTCCAACCTTTCTCAGCAAAAGCACAGTCTAGATGACATGGCCCAGCATCTTTTTGTTGATCTACAGACTGATACCCCCCAACTACAGATACTAAAAAAGAAAAACAACCCATGAAAATAGTAATTCTCTGTACAATACACTGGATAGAGAATCATGCTGCAGTTGATTATGTTTCTGAAAGTCATGCAACATGATGAAATGGAAACCTCAATTTCTTATGGCCAAAACAAAGTGTGACTATAGCATAACGATTTTTTCATCATACTAAAGCAGGTATTTGTGGGGAAAAAAAAACCCAAATCAATCCAACAAAAACCCAAACCCACAGCAAACCAAACCCTGCACCTTTAGAAGTTTAATTCCCAGCCAATTAGAACCATGGCTTACTGCACTCCCAGAACACCCTCCTCCATCAAGGGGAAAAAAAAAAAAAAAAAAAAAAAAAAAAAAAAGAAAGTGAGCTTAGTGACACTTTGTTCTCTAGATGAAACAAAATTATTAACCACCATCTCAGAAATGTAACACTTCAGAGTGCAGCACAAATTTTACATACAGCCACAAGAACATTATGGCTTGGTAACATTCATCAGCATAGGCTAGCGTGTCCCACCAAGAAAAAAATTGTCAGCAAAAACCTTAGCTTTTAAAACACAGCAGAATAAATAACTGAGCAAAAAATGTATTTTATGATACTGAAGTGTTTGGCCTTGTTAACAAAAGACAGACCTAGAAGCAATTCAAAGGCAATGCTTGTTTGCTTGCAGCTGTCCACTGTACAGTACAGACAAAAACTCAAAAAGGCACATAGTATTCAGAGTAGGATTTCTGATCAAACATAAAAATGTACATTCTAATATTTTTTTTAAGTTATACAGGAACCACAATTAGCAGATACTATATTCATACTGCTACTCAACGAATAAAGCCGAAACAGCACTGATAACCTGAAAGCATATGAACACATTAAATACCATGAGAATATAATCCTGAAGGCATCATTTATTTGAAAATAGTCAACAGTCTTTATCTGAAGTGCAGCAGAGTGTTTGTGCTACAGGAACCAGGCAATAAAAGTCAGTCCAAATTTAGCATTGATTTCTTCATGAAGATTGTTTTGTCCAATGGTATTTTAAATTTAACGTCTCTAACACAGAAAACAGCTATATGACCTGTCCTTAACAATGAATGTCTGCATACCTCTTATGTCCTAAGAAAAACAGCCCGAGATAGACTGAGGGAACTGTACCTGTAGTTTCACGTGCCCTTAATACCTTCACAAGGCTAAAAGGCAACCTAAAACACTATGCCTTAATACAACCTAAATATATGTCTGCAAGTTTCAGCAAGTGCATCACCAGTAGGTTTTTCAATTGCACTCCAAAGGTAAATTTGATACTGGTTCATCATCTAGTCAAAGATGAAAAGGAAGGCAGTAAAAGGAGGGAAGACAAACACTTTTGTAAAATAACAGTTTGGAAGGGCAACAAAAAGTCTCCCTGCAAAATTTCTGTTTTTCTGCTTGCCTGGCAACAGGCATTTGTGGGACGGGGTGAAGGAAGAATAGGGGAACCTACATATTATCGGGATCAGTAATAACACAGATTCTTTCCACTTCCAGTATAGCTGACGTTATGCCAGGGCTTTTGAGTCTGAGATCACCATAAAGGAGCCAAATCTGAATTCACCTAAATATTTTGAATGTGTTGCAACTGGAGCACAGAATTTACATAATGGTATTCTAATCTCAAAATCACTCCCTCAAAACAGAAAACTTACAGCTAAATACAAGATTTTGGACTATTTAGATAATAGTTTGCCACTAACCTCCATCGTCTAAGATAATCCTGAAATTGAAATCAATACTTCATAAAGAAATAGCGTCTTTGTACACTTGTGTATACAGACTGAGAAAATTTTTGAAAAGAGAACATTAAAGTTGAGAAAGACTAATTTGTGTCATAACTTACAAAACCACTTTTAAATTTCATTTTAAAATGCAACCTGTGTATCAAATGTCAATACTTACCTTTTTTTCCTCTCTACAACACCCTATTTGTAAAAGGTTTTGCTAACAAGAAGGGTCTGCAAGCAGGGATTTAAACAGTGAATATTTTCAAAACACTGCTGTACATGAAGTTGCTTAAAAATACTTATGAAATAATGGTGAGTTACGATAAGCCACAGAAACTGAAGCCACATTCTCATAAAACCATTTGGAAAGAATTGCAAATAAAATAATGTGGCAATGGGCAACTGCATTATCAAGGGGACAGTAAATTACAGTGTGTGCTTTCTGAAAGAAATCTCCTGAAATACAATAAGTAGCTGAATTTTTTGTACCTTCCTCTGCTCTTGCACCTTCATGATCAGTCATTCTAGAAGAGGGTGACCTAGATTGATTAATGACTCCTGAAGGGATGTGGGGTATCTCATCATCGCCCAGATCAGCTATCATGTCGTGAAGTTTTGTCCTGTTGACTCCTGTAAATTAATGTCAGCAGCAAAGATTCATTTGATTGCTACCGCTTGACTTGACTGAAGTCTAAAAATCCATTAAACTAATTAAACAAGAAATGGGACCTCCTTAAAATAAATACAATGCTTTGGTTTTGTCTTTGTTAAGAGAATCGATCTTTTGGAAATCAAAAGGAGATAATATATCAAATCTGAAAACTACATGCAAACAGTTTGAATTCACTGAAATCAAAGAATAACTCCCTTGTGTTCTGTAGATCTATTCTACAGTTTGCTGTAGGAGAGAAAAAAAACATCTTATAGCCCTACTAAGAAGTCAAGCCAAATATTAAAACATTAATTATAAAATGAAATACATATGAATTAAGAATTTGCCAATAATATTACACATCTTTAACTAAACTAAACAACTTGACATGGAAAAACAGTGCAAACAAAAATAAGCTTTAAAATGAGGGGAAAAAGTACAGACAACTTATAATGGGGGTGCAACAAACAATTAACTTTCCCTGCTTTTGAATGGTATTTAAATTGTAGAAATTGTTTATTAAACACAAGAGCAAGAATGCTTCCACCATTTCATGGAACTGCAGATGTATATTACCCTTATTACTAGCATGCCTCTGGAAACAAAGCATACTAAATTATATGTGCATTATATTCATAACGTAGACACTAACAAACAAAAATTGTACTATTTTTTCTTTTAATTAATAAATTCATTCCTGCTTCCACCTTAGAGCTTGCATATCAGAAAGTCAAGCTTCGGTCATTAAGTGAAATTTCAGTGACAGAATCTCTTGAAAGAAAAAAATCCACAACGATGCAAGACATAACCAGCTTTTAATCGCTTAAAGAGTCCTTCCTGGGACTGCAGGCAGTTATATTGCAGAACATTAAAAATGACGTGTTTACTATATTTAAAAGGGCATATTAGAACTTACAAAATCTTCAGGTATGTCCATTTTTTAGTAAAGTCTGCATTAGGAAACAATTTCTGATATATACTCTGAGGTGACATGCGCCATTTTTATTAAAAAGGAAATCAAAACTAAACCAAAGCTATTTTTCAAATTCTCAAAAAAGTAAGAAGATAAAAACTAATTACAGATGACTTAAAAGCAGAACTGTTCATTTAAGCAGCTAAACACTAAAACACTCAAATATCTGATCAATTTTTATATCTTAATGACAAAAACTGGTTAAAATTCATGTGTTCAAAAATAACTACCCATCCATAACTGAATTCTCTGGAAATAATGGAGATAATGGAAAATTCTTCAGAGGTATGACAATGGGAAACATTTCTGGAAGGAGAATCACAGCAGAAGAATACGATGCATACCCCAAGAAGGATGCTTTGTAACTATTCTCATTAATACTTGCAGAACACTTTCATTTTGCCAAATGTAGAATCCCTATACTCTTTTTTTTGTGTGTGTGTGTGCATGCTTTTGATATTGCTCTTTTATAGAACACTTAGTATTCCAATTAAATCTATGAAGGCTGATACCCAGAACTTGTCTGAGAAGAAAAATGGCTTCCAGAAATTTCTCTTGTGCAACAGAACAGACTTGTTGAGTGTTTTCATTTCACTCTCATGCAGAAGTGAGTCTAGAAACCTGTGACCTCAGCTAATGAAGTGAGTGTAAAATAATAAAAAACAAGGAAAGTCTCTTTTGCATCAGTCTTTCCCCTCCTCCCGCCCAACAGGCACTAGGCTGATAGGATTTCATTTCAAAGATAGATACGTTATTTAATTATAGTCAGGAGGTGAAACCTCACAAAAATGGTCATTCTTAAAATGCCAGGTTTCTACCAGACAGACCACAAAGCTTGCTTTTGCCTTTGTTCCAGCTGGTTGCCAGCCAGCCACCTACAGTGATCAGCAGCAGACACATTCCTAAAGATACTATAGGAAAATCAAGAAATGACATTATGGAAATCATGGCTGGTACTGTAAGCTGTCTACTTTAATATACCCTTTGAGACTTCCAGCAGAAAACCCATTTGTCTCCTCCAACTCAATACACATGAACTGTTCAAAACATGAATGGAAAACTATAAAAATGGCTTATAAACTGTTACTCAGACCTAAACTGCAAGCATCTTTTTGAGGTGCTTTTTTTAAGGGCATGAAAAGTTTGACTCAGCCCACTCAAAAGCAGCTCCCCTGCTCTGCTACTCTGAGCCAGCCAATCAGTTAGTATGTCACTGATTAAGGGACTTTCAGCCCCACCTTTTAAAGGTCTTTGGTATGTTTAGTCACTTCTTGTCTTTCAGGTATAACCTCAGAACAGGCCTCTATCACTCCATACAGAAACTTCTTTCTGAAGTTCAGAAAATAGCAGCTACGGTTCCTAAGTTCTCTGTATTTCACAGCTGAAAAATGACAATATTCAAGACTGACATAAGAAGGCATGGAACTGCTTGAGCAAGTCCAGAGGAGGGCCCTGAAGATGACCAGAGTGCTGGGGAGCACCTCTCCCATGAAGACAGGCTGAAAGAGTAGGGCTTGTTCGGCCTGGAGAAGAGAAGGCTCCAGGCAGACCTTACAGCAGCCTTCTAGAGGGGCTCTCAAGAAAGCTGGAGAGGGATTTTTTCCAAGGGCATGTAGTGACAAGACAAGGGGGAGTGGCTTTAAGCTGAAGAAGGGTAGATTTAGGTTAGGTATCAGGAAGAAATTCTCCACTATGAGGCTGGTAAGACATTAGCACAGGCAGCCCAGAGAAGCTGTGGATGCCCTATCTCTGGAGGTGATCAAGCCCAGGCTGGATGGGGCTTTGAGCAACCTGGTCTCCTGGAAGCTGTCCCTGCCCATGGCAGGGGGATTGAATTAGATGATCTTTAAGGTCCCTTCCAACCCAAACCATTCTATGATACTGTGCCATCACCAGAGAGGACTGTGCAGATTTCTCCTTTCAAGGAAGTGCAAGCATACCTTTATATAATTATTGAATTTTTTTAAATTGTTACAAAGAGATTTTTAAGGACAAGAATGTGCTGCCTCTGCATAAGCAGCTACGTTCAAGACACAAACTAGATGACTGTGTTTTATCCACAAGACTAAAAGAACAATGCAACCCCCCCCCCCCCCCCAAAGAAACAAACAGTAAACATGAACCTATTATGAACAAAGGCAAAACCCCTACAGTCCCATATCAATCTATCCACCTTCAGAGATCAAAAGCAAAAAAGGTAATTGAATATTCAGTGCTGGAAAGACAGTCTGAGAAGCCATATGAAGATTTCTACTAGCTCTGAGATGTAACAGTCCAAGTCTGAATACAGCACAGGGATCCTTCTATATTAACAGGTCATGGTAATGAAGATGGTAAAATCCAAATTTGTTTTCATGTCTATTAACTATTATACTGTATTTCCAGAAAGCAAGGCTAGCAAAGTGAACGGGACAGACAATGTTTTGTAAATACAGAAAAATTACACTGAGGGAAAAGAGGAGAAAACTAAGAAATTAGAAAAGTTTCAAGGAAACTAAGGAAAAACAGTAAAAGGATCTTAAATTTTAACAGTGATGTACACATAAAAATTTAAGGCATGAAAACTACTCTTCAAATTGCTGAGAACACATTGTGCTGACCTGACAGTAGGAAATCAGATATGCATCACGTCCACTATTAAGTTCTGAAAATGTGACAGACTGTATTTGAAAAAGTCACCCCCTGATTTCCCTGCCAAAACCAGTCTTACCAAACCTGGGCAAGGAGCTGGCCTTAAATTCTGTAAAAGGCAAGCCTGATTTTACAGAAATAAAACTAACTCCTTACTTATCACAATGAAGTCCAGAATAGGTTGTGGTTGCTTTTTGGTTGTTTTATTTGTGTTGACAAAAGATGACCTAAATTAAGGCATTCCACCCAAAAGAAAATACATGAATGCAGACTACAGAAGTATCAAAATAGAATGAAAACTACTTCTGCTCACTTACTCATCTCTCTGCATTTGGAATGAAAGTTACTATACCTAGTATAGGTATACATAGGTATATATAGGGCTATGAAGATAACAGTCTAAATGCAGATTATGCTAGTAACCAGATGCACATCCAACAAAAGAACCTGTCAGAACGTTTGCCTTATTATGCTGTCCTCAAAGCACTGCAAGAGGCGAGAGTCAATGCATTTATTTGATCTTTTTGATGATATATACTGCCATGCAGATAAACTCTGATATTGCTCAAAATAAACTGTCAGAAGTCTGACAATACACTGAAAAGAGATGAATATTCAGAAATAAGTTCACGAATTCTCATAGAGAAGGCTTTCAACATTGAGTCTTAGAATGTTGTAAGAAGCTGAGAAGAGAAAGTCTAGGAATCAAATAAACAGAATTTAAATAAATGTGCCCAACCTTAAAAGCATACTTTTATTGTATGTAAATTCAATTAGCTCAGTAATTTAGAGGCCAAGTTTTAATTGCAAACTATTATCATGAATGTGACATAAGTGCAGAACCCCACAAACCACTCTGTGAGGCTACAGGAGCTCAGGATTTCCCAAAGGAGAATTTAAACCCCAAAACGCAAAATAGTGACATGACCTCACAGCATGGTGACACACAGGTGTCTCCTAAATACTCTTCTATGAACATAAGCAGTTTTCAAAATTACTTTAGATGAAGAAAATTTTTCCTTTAAATTTTGATAGTGGAATACACATTGTCAAAAGACAATATATCTCAAATAATAATTGATGGCCAGCATGCCCCATCATTCATTGTACAAAACTTAATGTTACACTGTTTGCAGCAACTGTGGGAAAGTGGACAGGAAGAAAAAGTTTGATTAACGTTGCAAAGTTTTAAATGTCCCCACAAGACACTTCAGATAGAATAACTACTATTTTTTTAAGCAAATTGTCACAACCAATTCAATTGGCAGCGTAGACCATTAAAATGCCCATTTTTGACAAAGTACTTATTTCTGATTGGCACGAATTATGCTCCTCTTCTGGAATTTTAATATTTACAGAGGAAAACCAGAAATATGATAGAAAAACAAAAAGGTGATAGAAATTCTTGACTGCACAGCAGCCAAGGAAACAAATGCAGGCAAGAAATCCTTTCTATGCAAGCCAATACCACTACAAGAAGTCTGGAAGCCTTCGAGTTTTTCATATAATTTATAATCCTAGAACAACAGTAGTCCCTGTTTTACAGATTCTTTCACCTTGCGCAAGCCAGGAAATATGAACTGTGCGATGGGGTGAGTAAGACGAGACAATCAAACATTCAGTTTCTAGAACTTTCCTTATGCAATAACCTAAAGACAATTTTTGAGAGAGAATTGCAAAAATCCCTTAATTTTTTTCTCCCAGAATTCAGAACATTTGCTGTTATTTTGCAGCAATTGTGCTTCCAAAAATGTGAAATTTAATAAGAAAATTTCAAATAAGTCCATTTTAGTACAAAAAGGAGATTTCTAACCATAAAAATTACTTAATGTGAATTTGGTGCTGATTTACATGTTAAATGAGGATACATAAAAGTCAGGTGAAAATCCTTACTTCAAAGCCTTTCTATTTGTGTGTTTGTGTACGTGCAAGTCATGCAAAATTGCTGAAAGATCAACATGCACCGAATTTTAATGTTAGATGTTACAAAGTAAATTCAAATCTTAATTATGGAATTCTTCATGAAGTGTTATAGTTTAATTATCATTTAATATAGTTAGTACATATTCACAAAAGTTTTCAAATCAAGGAAAAATATTTTTACTAAACATCACCAAAAACTGTTACACTTTCAAAATAAGCCCACTGCAATTAAGGGAGCTTCTCTAGAGTGACACTGATTTACTAACACTATGCCTACTAAGAGCTTGGTATTGTTAATAACAAGTTACCAAGGCATTTTTACCAGGTACTTTGATACTGAAACTTGGTTTAACTTACATAGTTCAAACAGGTCAATTGGTCTGAAAACTCTTTAAGAGTACAGAGGTGTCAATCAAAATGTGGTAACTGCACAGAAGCGAAGGGCACCATAAAGATTACATCCTAAACAAATACACAGAGTTCATATTTACATGAAAGGCATTTTTAAAATTCTCAATGCCTTAGATTGTAAAAATAATGACAAGCCCATAGACAGTAGTTATAGCTTGACTCAAGCTCATGTTTAAAAAATACCACAGTATCATACTTAAAAGAAGCAGATAAAGTTTAATTCTTTCAGAAAACTTCTTAACAGTAGGAACATCCTCAAAATGCAAGCTCATTATTTTTACTATCATATTTCAAAGCATTAAGCTCTACCTATTTAACCTTAAATTTTTAAGTTTTCAACATTTCTCATCTAGGAAATGGCTGTCAAAAGTTTTGACAAATTCACATTCAGCAGGTAGAAAGTTAAAGTTGGTTGCCCCCGTTACAGAAAATGATGCTTACTGAAAACAAAACAAAACAACCAAAAGTAAGACAAAAAACAGAACTTATGTGAAAAAAAAGAAAAAAAAAGTCTTCTATATGAATAGGCAAAAAAGCGTTGCATTACAAGATTCAGAATCTGCACTTACTCTTTACCCCTTTCTTCCCCTTTCGTTCCTTCTTGTACTGTTCCTTCAGTTTACTTATTAGTCCCTGGTCTACATCCCAAACCTCAGCAGTTGGGGACAGGTCATCTTTGTCTACATGCAGCATATTATTAAAAGAAAAAAAATCAGCAATTGGCAATGCAAGCTGTTGGCGATTTACTATCATAGCTGTATAAGAGCATTATAAAAGTTCTTAATAAATCTTTACTTTAAAGGTGCAGTCTCAGTTTTAAGTTTACAAAATACTGTCTCATTTCACAAAGTATTCCGAGGCACTGTAAAATATCAGTTATATATTTGAAAATTGTACGTTAATTTGTTACTAAGCAGCAAACAAATTAAGTTTCATAACTGTTGGTTAGATACTTCAAAATACACAAAAATTCCTTGGTGTTCCGAAACAATTACTGCATCTTTAGAAAGACAGTGTTAAAAATTACTCAGCCAGTGTTTAATAAGCAAATAAAAGTATTCATGCTATATCTCACAAAAATGCAAGCTGATTAAGTCAGTGCCAGTTTCTTCATGAAGACCACCATGCATCCTTTCACACTCATTCTACATGCACAAGAAACAAACCTTGGTCCTATATATAACCAAAGCAACTAGTCTATAAATACAGCTTTATACATAAAGATGAAGTAATTCACATAGGTGAATAAACTGACATCCCACTGCATTCCAGCAATTAAATTACAATTAGCAGAAATACAACATTCCACAGCAGTTTCAGAAAACATGTCTTTTTCTGTTTGATGAATATTGCAGAATTAAATATTCTCCAAGAAAAGCTGAGTCTCCACTTTTCTAAACTATCCATCTCAAACATTTCTGGAAACAGAATTAATAGAAGGATAAACTTGTTTCTAAGATAAGATAAATGTAACATTTGCAGAAGCACTTTTGCTGTAGCCAACAAGGCAGCAATAAAACTTTGTGTGCCAGTTCAGCTTATGCTCATAAATTCTTTAGCAATAAAAAAACCCCAAACAACTTAGCTCATCAGTTCCCAACTTCCAATCATACCTACAATATCAGTGTTTCCATAAAAGACCTACTTTTGAAGTTATAAACATTACAGTAATAAAAGCGCATAGGAAGAGCCATACACAACAGAAACAAAGAAGCATGCATTTAGGATGCAAACCAGTAGGAGTTATTCCAAGTACATGTTTCATAACAAAACATGACAATTAAGAAGATATCCTAGGATACTGATGCATCTACTGTCATTCAAATAGGGCTGATCAATGACAAGAAGAAACGATCAAAGAGATGGAAGATAAGAACACCAAGGATGGCAGGGCATGAAATGGGCAGCTTAAAGGTGGCAAAGTCCCATGAGCTGTACATAAAGAACTTTGAGAGGGGAATGAAACGATAACGTCCTACACCAAATGGCAGCTACAGCTACCAAATCACAAACACAAAGACCTCAAACTTTACGACTGCAGGGCTAAAACACTGACAGAGAATAGTGATTAGTCAGAATATACAAAAGGCACAGAAAGGTAAAACTGAGCCCAATCAAAAGAAGGAGGAAATTATAAAACCAAAACAAACCAAAAAAATCACCACAACCTAAAACCCAAGGAAAGGAAATTCAGTTAAGAACAAATTAAAATAATGATTAAAAAAAAAAATACCAAAGCACAGTTAATAAAAGGAAAATAATCAGCTAGATTGCAGCACTGCAGAGAACAACTGGGGAATTAAACTGAACCAGAAGCTGACCATACGTAACAGCAATGTAATGCTGCTGTTAAACAAGCAAAACCCACTCCAAAACAACCCTAAAGCCACAACAAAACTGTCTGGCGTATTTTTAAAGATGTGGAATATTAGTGTATTGAGACAGGAGTAGTCCAAATAATTCAGTGGACAATTCTGGTGATGATAAAAATTGAAGGAACATGTCCAGTCTGTGTTCCACACCAGAAGTTAAAAACATGTCTGCAGACTGCAAAACAGTGCATTAAATATCAAGACAAAGAAATTGAAGGAACTGGGCTCATTCAGTCAACAGAAAACAGGAAAAATATAAGCTTGCAGACATAAGTACTGAAAAACAGTGCTATCAGCTGCTGTTCTAAATAGAAAACTAGATAAAACACTAACGTTGATTAACCAGAGAGGCTGTGAAATCAATTTCAATAAAGATTTCTAGGAAATCTAAAGCCAGCAGTGTGTTTCAGGTATGCACAGATGGACTTAGCTATTTCAGAACAGAGCCGTAAGACCACCTCCATAACTACCTCTAGTTATAAACTTCCTCAAACTGCCTGTAGTGTTCACAGCCCACACTAAATTGACATCAGGACAGGGCTGATCTGGGATGTTCACTAGCCAATGGTACTTGGTAGAGAAACAATTTATTTTGGTTTTTAAGATGCCTCCCAGAGTCCTGGGCACAGTCATTCTTTAAATTTGTCCACCTGTAAACAGAACTTTTTGTCTTTCATGAAGAAAAATACTCAGTGATGAACACAGTCATCGAAATTTAAGCAAAACAAAAAGATTATATAATACATAATGTATGTATTTATTCCTGTTTGCTTAAGCAAGCACAAGTTCTACATGCATCTTTTTCTTGATGATACTGTATCAAAAGGCATTTATAAATTCTTTAATCTAAGAATGAACATTCATTTTCTAGCATGCTGCATACTTTAATCCTTTATTTAACACTGTTTGAATTTACTCATTTTCACTATTTTGAAGACAAGCTGTTCTTAAGTAAAACATGTTGCATGACAGGACACTTTAAATCACAAGGTTTGAAAATAATTTAAGACTCAAAGTACATTAAATGAGGCGCCTACAAAAAAGAGAATGTGTTTCTAAAAAGCGGTAATACAGGCAGGCAAAAACAAGCAACCCAAGCTTCCACACTCAGTGGCTGGTTTGCAGAAGTCTCCAATAGAAAATATAACTATCAAATTTGACAATGAAACATTTTAGCATATCTGAAATTAGACCTACAGATAATACTTTGACAATTATGTACTGGAGTGATAATAAAGCAAGACTAGGCAATAGATCTAGAGGCTAAACACCAGAAGTTTGGTTTCCAGATACTAAATAAAAGCATTATAAAGAAATGCACATGTAAATATTTACATTTTTTGAGAGAGCTTAAAACTTTGCAAGAGTAAAAACTGATAGAAGGATGGCAATGACAGGAAAACTAAAACAGGAAAAAAAAAATAATGCTAAGAAGAAACCAGAACTACTTACATTATGAAGTATGAATTTTAACATTGAAGTTCCCCCTCAAAAATAAATGAATAAAGGGATGGACCTGGAGATTTCAAGTTTCAGAGAGCTCAAAATAATGTAACAGGCTAAAATAAACTGGTTTAGGCAAAGTATTATTTTGTTTTAGAAGGTGTTTCAGTGAGACAATACTTGTTATTTTTGATAGGTAATAAAGAAGCATTGTCTTTAAATACTTCAAATTTACATACTGATCTTTAAGATGATATCCTTAAACACCCATTTAAGGAAAGAGCAGCTGTACTGACATCAGTGACATACTATGAAAGAAGCACTGCTACTACAGTTAGAAGTATGTCTTCCGACTCACTATTTAAAGAGTAAGTTAGTACAAATTATACCACTTATAAATATTGTCTTCAAATGCCAAAATTTTGAACACATACTTTTACAGATGAAAGCAGGTTTATCTTTATTTCCTTCTCCCCACTTCCCTGCCCCAGACACAAGTGTTTTGGTAACAACAGAATTACTGCAGTTAAACTAGCTGTCATGAACATAGTTATCACTAAGTGTGTACAAGCTCCTAAAATGCTCTGAGTCACTTCTGCTATGAGTTCACTTAAACTGTAATAAAAGACATTCAAACTGCTCTCTGAAAAGTGGGGTTGGTTCAATTTGATTTTTAAAAAACATTCTTAGATTTTATTTTTATATTTGGGACAGTTTTTAACCAAACTGCTCAAAAATAAGTTTGAAAAAATGTAACTTGCAAAGCAGCACTGCAAAATAAAACAGAATCCTCTACATTCTGGTTAACTACCTAAGAAGATGACAGAGACAGTAATCTTGGAAAGGAATGACTTGGTATATCAACCAACAAGCTAGTTCAGTAAGTTTCAGCAGTATGCTCTGAAAAAATGGATAAATCTTTGACTGCATGAATTATAGTATCAAGCTGTCTTTCCTTCTGCAGAGAACAGTGGTAAGACTGATGCTAGACCCAGAACTTTCTGCATTACTACACATTTGAAGTGATGTTGCAAACAAAGTCAAAACCTTGGCTTCAGAGCCTATGAGACTCCTATACCAAGAGATTTGCCTGTTCTGCTAAATAAAACTATAATCAAGAAATTAATGAAGTAACATTACCTTCAAAAGGGGAACACCACCAAGCAGCTAAAATACTTCTAAAATTGGATAGGTATTACCAAAGCTAAAGGTAACATTAATTTTCCAGCTTTATCTTCCAACTAGAAATAAGACTGAGTTTTAAAAATTAAGGCGACTAAATCCTTTGATACTAAATTCCAAGAAGGAATGCTTGCTAATCCCTGATACCTTCAAGATCAAGACTGGGTGATTTCCCTGGAAGATGAGCCAGTATTCTGATTCCTGTAGCTCTTTATATTCTCTTTGCTTTACAAAGTGTTCATCCAAATATGACAAATTCATTGTCTCAATAACAAAATGGTCAAGATGATCTAGTGACATTATAGAATCATATAATTGGGGTTGGAAAGGACCTTAAGATCATCTAGTTCCAACCCCCCTGCCGGGACACCTTACGCTAAATCGTATCACCCAAGGCCTCATCCAACCTGGTCTTGAACACTGCCAGGAATGGAGCATTCACGACCTCCCTGGGCAACCCATTCCAGTGCCTCACCACCCTAACAGGAAAGAATTTCCTTCTTAGATCCAACCTAAACTTCCCCTGTTTAAGTTTTAACCCGTTACCCCTTGTCCTGTCACTCTCTAATGAAGAATCCCTCTCCAGCATCCCTATAGGCCCCCTTCAGATACTGGAAGGCTGCTATGAGGTCTCCACGCAGCCTTCTCTTCTCTTCTTCAGGCTGAACCTTCTCAGCCTGTCTTCATACGGGAGGTGCTCCAGTCCCCTGATCATCCTCGTGCCCCTCCTCTGGACTTGTTCCAACAGTTCCACGTCCTCTTTATGTTGAGGACACCAGAACTGCACACAATACTCCAGGTGAGGTCTCACGAGAGCAGAGTAGAGGGGCAGGATCACCTCCTTCGACCTGCTGGTCACACTCCTTTTGATGCAGCCCAGGATACAGTTGGCTTTCTGGGCTGCAAGCGCACACTGAAGCTGGCTCATGTTCATTTTCTCATTGACCAACACCCCCAAGTCCTTCTCCGCAGGCCTGCTCTGAATCTCTTTTCTGCCCAACCTGTAGCTGTGCCTGGGATTGCTCTGACCCAGGTGTAGGACCTTGCACTTGGCATGGTTAAACTTCATGAGGTTGGCATCAGCCTACCTCACAAGCATGTCAAGGTCCCTCTGGATGGCATTCCTTCCCTCCAGCGTATCAACCGAACCACACAGCTCGGTGTCATCGGCAAACTTGCTGAGGGCGCACTCAATCCCACTGTCCGTGTCAGCGATGAAGATGTTAAACAAGACCGGTCCCAACACCGACACCTGAGGGACACCACTCGTTACTGGTCTCCAGCCGGACATTGAGCCATTGACCACAACTCCTTGCGTGCGGCCATCCAGCCAGTTCTTTATCCACTGAGTGGTCCATCCATCACATTGATGTCTCTCCAATTTAGAGACAGGGATGTCGTGTGGGACAGTGTTGAACGCTTTGCACAAGTCCAGGTAGATGACATCAACTGCTCTGCCCCCGTCCATCAGTTCTGTAGCCCCATCATAGAAGGCCACCAAATTGGTCAGGCAGGAATTCCCCTTAGTGAAGCCATGCTGGCTGTCTCCAAGCACCTTGTTGATTTTCATGTGCCTTAGCATGCCTTCCAGGAGAATCTGCTCCAAGATTTTGCCAGGCACAGAGGTGAGACTGACTGGTCTGTAATTCCCCCAGTCATCCATTTTCCCCTTCTGGAAAATGGGGGTTATATTTCCCTTTTTCCAGTCATCGGGAACTTCACCTGACTGCCATGATTTCTCAAATATGATGGCCAGTGGCTTTGCAACTTCATTTGCCAGCTCCTTCAGGACCCGCGGATGGATCTCATCAGGACCCACGGACTTGTGCACGTTCAGATTTTTAAGATGGTCTCGAACCAGTTCCTCTCCTACAGTGGGCCCAAGGTCTTCATTCTCACAATCCGTGCGTCTGCCTTTCAAGACTTGGGTGGTTTGGTCAGAGCCATTGCCAGTGAAGACTGAGCAAAGAAGTCATTCAGAACCTCAGCCTTCTCCAAATCCTGTGTAGCCAGTTCACCTGAGAGCTTCCTGAGGGGACCTACATTCTGCCTAGTCTATTTTTTATTTGCTATGTACCTGTAGAATCCCTTCCTGTTTTCTTTAATACCTCTAGCTAAGTTTAATTCTAACTGAGCCTTAGCTTTCCTAACCTGGTCCCTAGCTTCTCAGACAACAGCCCTGTACTCTTCCCATGCCACCTGTCCTTGCTTCCACTTATTATAAGCCTCTTTTTTCATTTGAATTTTCCTCAGCAGCTCCTTATCCATCCAAGGAGGTCTCCTGGCCCTCCTGCTGCACTTCCTTCTGGTTGGGATGCAACACTCCTGAGCTTGTAGCAGGTGATCCTTGAATATCAACCAACAGTCTTGGGCCCCTCTGCCCTCTAGGGCTGTATCCCATGGTTCCTGAAGAGGCCAAAGTCTGCTCTTTTGAAGTCTAGGGCAGTGAGCTTGCTGCACGCTCTTCTCACTGTCCTGAGGATCTCAAATTTGACCATCTCATGATCGCTGCATCCAAGGCTTGCCTGGAGCATCACATTTCCAATGAGCCCTTCCCTGTTGGTGAGCACGAGGTCAAGCATGGCACCTCTCCTTGTCGGCTCCTCTATTACTTGCAGAAGGAAGTTGTCTTCTACACAGTCGAGGAACCTCCTGGATTGCTTGTGCCGGGCCATACCGTCCTTTTGGCCTTACAACAAAAGACTTAAGAGCATGCACCCACAAAATTGCCTTTACCACTGTTCAGATGGTCAATTTCCCACTTCAAGGGAGACATGAATTATTTTGTTCATTATCCTTTTTCCTATGCAAATTCTCTCCCTCTTTCAATTTCTTCTTTTGAAACACATAGGCTCCAGGAGTTTCTGACTTAGCACAGTTTGTTTCACATCAAATTATTAATCTACATACTTTTCTTATCTACACTAAAATAGTTATGCCAGTACAATAGTACTTTTTGATTCTACAAACACAAGCCACATTAGCAATAACATCTAAAAATCTCAGCCAGAAAACCTAAATACACTAATTGACCATTTTTACAAAGTACACCAAAGAAATCTATTTAACTTGAGCCAGAAAGTTTAAAGCTCTTGATCAGAAAAAAAAAAAAATGCAAAAAAGAATCTAGATATGAAAGCACATTTAATTCAGGTATAAAAATATTCCAAATCCTAGTTTATGTTATTCAGGAAATAAAATATTCTATTTCAGTTTTGGAATGAAGACAAAAATCTGAAACAAACGTTAACCAGAATTGTATTTGTGGCAACTACAACAGCACATATACTATGTATAGAGACAAAAGTTTCAGCATCCAGTATACTACTAAGCAGCAGCATTTGATCACCACAATCATCCACACATCCACATCATCTTAGTAGGTATTGCAACTCTTGTGCACTATCATGAACAATTATTCCTTTATTTCTAAAAGCTTCTGCTAGCATCTTACCCCACTCTGTTCCATCTCCTGAACTTCGAGCTTCTCCAGCTCCCTCACCATCTTCAGCTGTCACTAAAAAATCGAATTCTTTCAAAGCTTCTTCAGTATCAGGGTCATCTGTAAGGTCAGCAGCTAAACCTTCATTACCAATCTGCAAGCAGATAAATGTTTTTCTGCATTTGAATCATGAACAGATTTTCTACTCAGATATTTAGAAACAATATAGATTACTCTCTCCACGTATCTAGTTTCAGGGGAAAACATTTTTCAACATGAAATGCAGAAAAAGATAAATATAGTCAGATCTAGAGCTGCTTACTAAAAATGAAACAGAAAAAAAAGAGAGCAGTGCAGTGTAGTGATTATTAAGAAATCAAAAGAATACTAACAACAAAAACAATCCCATACATCCCAATCTTTAAAACCTATCAATTGGAAAATTTTGTATTTTCTTGCAACATCAGCAGAAAAGCTTTACATAGAAACTGTGTTTTTTCCTGATCCAGAAGACTTTTTCCCTTTTGCTTTGCAGTTCTATTTCAGTGTTAAACATAAGCTTGCAAAATACACTTTCCTCTGAAAAGCGTGTTTTTACTGGTCCTACCACATCTTCACCTTAAAACAAAAACCACCCCACATCAAGACATCAGTGAAAAGTTTTCTTTTATTCTGCAGGTGAAGAAAAATTTCCACATGGGGTTATGTTTTTATAACTTGGACAATACTGTCATCCTTTCGCAGAAGACAATTTTAAAAAAGATACCTATAAATGATGCTTATACTTTCTATTAAAAAAACCAAGCTTTGTTAAGAATTTTTTAAAAACTAAGTAATGCCTTCATATCTGCCCTGGAGATTTACTCATTAGATAATTTTTTTATCACATGATCTACTGCCTTAGAACAAAAAAAAAAAAAAATCCACTGATTGCCTGCTTAATCTGTTTACCAAAAGTACAAGTTAATACCAAAGGCATGGCGAAAAACCCTCCCTGACAGTTCAAATTCGGAGATTAAGACTTGTGTTAAGACAAGCTAACGTTGCTATTTAGGAAAATCCAATACAGCCACAAGGGTCATAATGCTACAGAAAACTCTACTGAGAAAAAAGTAATAGAACTGTGAGTACAATGTTCATAAATAAACCTCTTTACATGAGGAAACCCCAATGAGAGAGATATTCTTCCAGTACAGGAGGAATATAACTAAGAAAGTACACGTAAGACAAAGTTGCTCACAGAATGGAAAACTAAAAAGGAAAATAAATCAGAACCAAACTACTGCAGATTAAGTCTCTGCCAGGCTCTTAAAGTATTTAATAAAAAGCTGCATAAAAGGAAGAATTAAAGAACTATTTGACATGGAAATTATTTTGTTTTAAATTACTGATTTAGTTCCTTCTAATAAATTATCCCTACCTTCTCCAAAACTTGGAAAGGATGCACACTGTATTGTGCTAAATTTGCCTCATAAAGGCCCTCAAAAGTATGCAGAGAAGCTAGGATGGCCAATCAGTTACCTCTTTCAGCAATTAATTCACATTTGCAAACAAATAATGCATTAACAAAACTACCAAATTTACCAATACTGCATCTGTTCACAGTCCATTCAGATAACACAGGTACAACAACATTTTAACATTTATAGTCATCTGGAAAAAAAAAAAAAAAAATCCCTTTTTAAAGGGGATTTCAGATCTATATATATTTGAAAAAAAACAAACAAACTTTTACTTTGTGTTTCTTATTTATCCGGTGCTTTTCTTTTCCGTCTGCAATATCTTCTATCATGTCACTCTCTTCTTCTTCATCACTATCATCTGCATTTTCTAAGAAGTTAAACGTTTCAAGAACATCACCAGAATTCCTACATAAATAGAAACATCAAGAGAGAATCCATTTTACTTGCTGAAGAGATTTTAGATGATTAATCAGATTAAATGCAACTGCTACCCAACAGCTTAAGAGCTTTAAAACAAGCAAAACAACAAATATGAAGAAGTTTCTATAGCTGCCCTAATTCCTTATTGTAAAAGCACCACTCAACCAATCTTTCCTTAAAATAACTCCAAACGGTTATATGACAAATTCAACTTCAATACACTACATATTTTCCTGCGTGTATATATATAATACACACATATGTATGTAATACAGATACCTATGTTCCTATGTATAATCAATTTCACTGAAGTTCAAAACCATTTGTAGTCTGTTACACCCATACCTGTTCAGAGACTCTACAGTTGAAAGTTCAATATGAAATGACTGGCACATATCAATGGTGAAGAAAAGCAAAATTCAGGCATTTCTTATCCCTTCACTTACCTTTTGATTTCCTGTCCCTTTTGTTTTGATGAAGGAGATTCACCCCCATTGAGGATTTGCTCCAAGTTCTTTGTCTCTACTGAACCATTTGGTTCTGAATTGGAGAGCCCAAGCAAAGACCTTACTCGCTGGGAGCGTACATCCAGTATTGTATCTGTATAACCTACTTCCTGAAGATATCTAGAAGCATTAAGAGAAAAAAGAGGAAAGCGTATGTGAGGGAAAAGGAAAGAATTTAGTATTGACTGTTAAAAACTAATGCCACTATTACACCATGGAAAAATAAGCATCGCTGTTAATCCATTTCATATGGAAAACCTTACTCTATGCTGCCCACAGCTCAAGACTATGAAGTTCAGAAAAATGAACCACGATGTATCCACCTCAATTACTGTGTTTCATAGAGTAAGTATATACATACACACAGCTTGTACTTCACAGAAAAGCTTGAATACACCAATATTCAACAACATTACTTACTGTCTCAGTAACTGTCTGCCTTGCTTCCAGGTCAATTGGCTATTTTGAGGTACTGCAGGAACCTCCGTATCTTTGGTTTCTTCTGAAAGATACAGTGTCATAGTTGGGTGGCTTTGTTTGTTTGAACTCAATTTACTTTTATACAAAATACCAATGAAACTAAAAGCTTCAGATCAGATGCAGTGCTTTTCAATTAATTTTTCCCCTAATTTGTTGCTGAAGCATCGGGCAAATAATTGAACAGAATCACTGAAAAATCCTGACCTCTTAACACGCAGAAAAGTAACCAGAAAAATATTTAACTTGTACGTAAAAGAATGTGCACTGAAGTGTTACTGCTAAGAAAACAGGCTGTATCTGTTTCACAAAGCAGAGATGCTTAGAAAGCAGCATAAAAAATACAGTTCAAATAAATGAAGTAGTGACATACATCAGCATTTGCAGAAAACTAACACGTCAAGTTTGACAAATTCCATCAGTTTACTATCAACAGTTAAAATCTAGAACCACTGCATTTTTACCATGGTAGAGACTATAAAACATAGCACAAACTAAAGTTTAAGAATTTTAACTTCTGACTTATAGTGTGTTTAAATACATGGGAAAAATCCCATCAAGCAAGAAATATGAATCATGATGTCTAGTTTCAACTGAATACGAAAGCACTTCTAAAACAGAAGAAAACAGACAAAAAAATGGGGTGGGGAATAAAGACCTACATGTCAAGAGAAGCTACATGCAATTCTGCATATTAAGTAGTCTAATATTATGAAAAAATCCTTTCCTATATCTGTAGTACTGTTAAGAGCAAGAATGTTATGATCAGCTTGATATCTACATTGCAAAACAAAGATGTACTCCAGAGTACCAATAAGAATAGCGTTTTTTCTCTTTGAACTTTTTTCCCCCCTTGATTTAAGATAAAACCAGAAGCTCTGAAACTTTTTTTTCCCCACAAGCCAATGCAGTACAATTTTTTTTTTCATTCTTGAAACATTAGTAGCCTATAAAACCACCAAATACCAACAGTATTTCTTATGTTTATTCTGCACTTATCCCCTCCTTCCAGATAGATGGCAGAATGAGGAAAAAAAAATAGTAAATCCTTCAAGAAGGGATATTATCAGAAATAATGAGAAGCAGCAGCTAAATAGGAACTGTATAACCTCATTTAAAGGTTTTTTTGACATTCAGAGCTTTTTCAAAAAAGGTCAATTAATTCTGATTTTCAGATCAAACATCAGGTAATCAATGCCAAACCTTTCCTTGAGATATTCTCTAACATACCTGGAGATGGGGTGCAAGGAGACTGAATGCTGCAATAAACTGAGCACAGCAAATCTACAACACCATATAAACAAATAACACTGAAACAGACTATTGTAAAAAAGTTACCTGAATCAAAAGTTGGCATTTTCAAGTCACCTTGGTTCAATTCTGTGCCATATTTTAATTTATGGTATTTTGCCCTGAAAAAGCATACAAATGCTTAAGAAATTAGTGTACGATGCTCTTACCATAACATTCTACTATTCCCATTTAAAACCATACTAACAATATAATTTATCCAAACAAAACTCCTGTGATCATTACTGCATCATACAATTATTTCTAGTGTTTCAAGAACATGGTTTTGAATCAACTTACAGATGAGGGTTTAGTATGTTCTCCAAGAATTTGTTTTTCCATGTGTGTGGGCTACTATGAGAACCTTTAAAGAAACAGTTGGCTCAAGTATTTAGCAGAGAGTATTTTTGCTGCTGTAGCACTGTCATTGCTAGCCAATCACACTACAAGAAATGAACCTCATATTCAGGATTCCTGCCTCTTTGCCACCTTCAAAATTCCTCTTCAATTTTTCTCCTGTTCTGTCTTTGCTTACGATGGAGATCTTTCCCTCTAAAGAAACATCCTGGAGTGCGATTTCCCTCATCACATGTATTCTTTTCCTGATTTTTCTCTTCCTCATTGACTAGAGGCTTAGCTTCCAATTCCTCAGTCCACCAATGCAAATATGCCCCACTCCTTCCCATCTCCTGATTGCTGATCTTCTAACCTCTCCTTCTCCATCACTTTTTAAAAATCACTCTTCATGATACTATTTTCAGGCAGGTATGCATGAGTCTTCCAAATCTTACTCTCTACCCACATTGCCGATCAATATGTCTTAAGCTCCCTTTACCTTCAGGAATACCATATGAACTATCGACACCTAAATCCTGGAATTCTGTATCTTAGATCTTTCAGTTTGACTTTTGCCTTGTAGATAATTTGCAACAATACTCAAAATCTCAGGGAAAAGAACTCTAGATCTTCTGCAGTAGAGCTAAGGTGAAATATCTCTGTAAAAATCTTAGCAGCCACATTTTAAGGAAGTCTCTATAAAATACAACTGTCTTCATAATTCTGTATTAACATTTGACCAAAGCTTTAAGAATAACTAAATCTGGCTTCCACCAATCTTAGAGACTACTCCTGAATATGAAACATCCTGAGAAAAGATACGTAATGGAGTGTATGCTGGGTGGACACAATGAAGGATTTTCAACAGACCTTCTCAAACAGCTGCACCACTGCTGCAAGTTTTTTCCAAATGTAAGGTAAAGTTTATCTCAAATGCTGGCTGACTTACTTGATGGTATAGAAGATTCTCTTCTATATTACAGAAGTTTCTGCTAAACTTGCAATTAGGAACAGTCTCATTAACAAACGGTCAGTAGATGGCACTATGGACCCTTTATAGGAAGATAAAATTCTGCATTTTGTAGCTATTATAGCAGAAAAACTGTAAGGCTCCTGAAGAGTAGCTATTTGCATGACCTGAATCTGACTGCCTGCCAGTTAAACAGTAATAAATTATTTGTTTATATGCTCATGTTTCATTCATGCACTAGTAAGGCTGTCTATCCTAGGTGCTCTCTTTAAACTGAGAGACAAAGCTTTGTTCCACATTATAATAAGGCAGTGTTCCACCAAGCCCTCTAGATAAAGTGCACATGCTATGATTTATACTGTACATCTGGTTAAAAAAGAAACAAGCAAAAAGAAAATAATTATGAAATTGTGACATTAAATAAAGCTACCAAAATGCATTTGCTTAATTCATAAGTGAAACCAATAGAGCACTGTAATTGAAAAGCCAACATGTATTTGTTCAATTCAAGCTGTATGAAGTACCATTTAGGAGCAGCTGTTCTACTCTGGAGCCACAATTTCAAAACAATAATTAAAATTCTGCTTTAATTGTTCATTAGAGAAGATGATGATATATCTGATCTAAAATTATACCAATGACTAGCCACTACAAATAAGTCGAACTACTGATGCATGTACCGAGATCAGTTCTTTCCCATCAACTTCTGTTTTACAGTAAGAAATTAATCTTATTAAATTCCAATAAGCTATATCTTTGCACATGTATCCCTTTCTGTATTGTTGCATAAACAAGGGTAATTACTACATATCTTAAAAATTACTAGCAAGGTACATAGTTGTTAACAAGCCAGTGACGTTATGCCCCCACAATACATAGTAACTGAACTCTACAGAAGAGGCATATTTTAAATCCTTTGAGTACTGACTTGATACTCTTCTAAGACTAGGTTTCTTTTACTTCTTCACTCATAGAAAGAGAAATAATGCCCTACACTGATTTAACTGCCTGCTATTTAGCTGTTGAATCCTACCACTCATTTGCAAGGATATAAGCCACCCCATAAAGTCAAAATATAGTCACAGTTTAATGATCTCAGCAAGTCTTACTAATTTAAGCACAGCACTATGCTAATGAAGGTTGGAGTAAAGTGTCTCTGAGTACATAACAGAAGTCTTCCTGGGTCTCAAAACACTATAAAGGAATATACATTAGCTACAGACAAAAAAACCCCACTCAAAACGTAGAACTATACTTAGAGCCCAATTTCATTACAAAAATTGATATAGGACTACCAAAATATTTAAGAATATTAAAATGGTAACATTTTACTTCTGAAAACATTATTACACAATGCATACACACTTACAGATGAATACTAGAAATGTCAAACTATTTTGTAACTACTACTGCATTTTATTTAACCTTACACACTGATGTCCTGTTTCATACGTTTTTTCTGAGAAATCAGTCATCATTGTCCGAGTGATTTCATTTACTGCATGACTCTTTGACTTAAAACAAACACAGAAAGGCAGCAGAGGTGGAACACGTGCAACACAGACTCCCTATAATCTGATATTTTACTGCATGACTCTTTGACAGCATCAGGAAGTTAAAAACAAACACAGAAAGGCAGCAGAGGTGGAACACGTGCAACACAGTTTTTGCCATCAAGAATTTTCAGACCTGGAATTCTCAGAATTTCTTATAATAAAATTACTTATACTCAAGACATTTGGGTTTCTCATAAGTGTCTTGGGTATAAGTAATATTACTCCTTTGATATGCTCAATATCCTTTAAAGGAAGAGTACACACACCCCAACACTTTGCATACTTTTCCTCTGCCTTGAATCCAGAGTGACCTGCAAATTACCTGTATGATGTAACAATGTAACTTTTAGTCTTCCAGGGCTTGGAAACCCGGCTTTACTTTTGTTTTTGAGGACAGGGCTGAAAGAACAAATAGATCTTTCTGCCTCTTCACCAGAAAACACAGGATGTGCCAATACGGCTTTCTGTATGAACTCAGGCTGTTTTCTGAAGCACCTTTATACTGGACACTTCATGGACATATGTAGTCATCCTTGCCCAAAACGTTAGTTTTTAGTGTGAAACCAACTAATTGAAATTATCTTTGTACTAGTCACACTTAATTCATAATGGAAAATACATTTAGACACACTCTAGAATGACTAACTTAAAAATGCCTAGGTGAAGCCTCACTACACTTTGCTACAAAATTTTAAGTTTACTCTGGCAAAAACATTCCTTCCACTCAAAAATTAATGATTAAAGGCTACTTGTTTTGTTGCCTAATTCAACTACTTTTGAAGAGCATGATAAAATTAAATACAAGAATTGAATCCCCTACTGAAGGTACAGGCACATGGCAGGATTATTTTACTAGTGTTTTTGCAGAATTAACTACTAATTTTGGTCAAACGAAATAACCAGAGCATGTAGCTTTGAAGGATATTAGCCTGCATGGACTGAGTGGAATTTAAATTCTTAAAGCACTAAAGCTACAGAAAATGCACCTACTAAGACTAGACATTTTAGCACCTACCACACGAAAAAAAAGACATATTTCAAAATGTAAAGCTAACTTTTGAAGGATTCCATTCTGACATAAAACAGTTTTCATCATGCAACACATACACAATAGTTGTAGAGAATCAAGAGAACAGTATTTTTCATTCTTTCAAGCTTAACACGTAAGAGCAGATAAAGGTACAGTAGTTAAGATATAAATGTTTGGAACATTTATTCTTACTTAGTACACCATTACTCTAACTCAGAAAAGGGAGACTGTCCAATTTGCACTTCGTGTGATTAAGATGCGAATCCAAACAATTTGAAAATTATTCAACTTTTAATGATAGCAGACACTAAAGGTTGTAAGAAAATGCAGTGTAAAGATGACCAACCATAAAGACATCTTAGACAAAGTAACAGAGAACCTCCTAGTAAAGACAGTTTACACAACATGACTGAATTCCTTTTAGTCTGTAAAGTTTTCCAGGTCAGATAAAAGCTGAACAATTTGTATACATACCTTTCTTGTTTTAATGCATACTCTAACATTTTTATTCTTCTCACTAAATCTTTCTTCAAATTTTCTTGACCCTTTCTTTCCCCTTGTAAAAACGCTATCCGAGCCTGAAAACACACACACAAAAAAGAAAAAGGATAACAGATTGTATTCTATTCTGTTCTCAAAACAAAGCGAAGGGGAAGAGGGAAACAACAACAAAAATAAAATATTTTTATTAATTACTTCAATCATTAACAACAAACACTTCTACACTAGAGACCAAATATTACTTTCTGTTCATAAATGTTGGGAACTTTAACTTGAAATAAAGGTATTTAAGTTAGTGTAGCAGCTCTGAAAGAAGGCACAAACAGCAGCCATATGAAACATTTCAACAGATGCACATATTTTTGCCCTTATGGCGTTGTTAGTATAAATTCTATTACACGTTTTCTTCCAAAGCCCAAAGCCATACTAAAACAGGTACACAGAATACTTCTAAGCAACTTAGGCTTTAATGCCAGTATAGATTAAGATTCTAGATTAAGAAATGGTAACACGAATACCAACACAGAATTCACAGAACCATGACAGAGGAAACAGCTGTATTTTACAGATTCACATTTTACTTAACTATTGAAGATGGCTAAAGATTAGAATATCAAGTGAGAATTTGGTTTAGTGTGCTGTTCTATATGAAGAAAAATACCTTTTTCTATGTAGTTTTCTTTTTAAGCATCAATCCGATTAACCACCAAACTTACAAAGAAGCAGTTAAGCTTTATACTTGCCTGCTAACATAGTAGGTATCAACAAATTCAGTAGAGCATACAAGCTATCAATTAGTACAAAAGAGCTAGTGGAAAACTTGACGGTAGTTGAGAAATAAAAGTAGGAAGCCTATTGAAAAATAAGTAGTCTCTTCACTACAAAGTGAGAGGGCTTATATTCCATCTTTTGCCAAGTTCAAATCTTAGTGAAGACAAGGGAACTTGCAGATGTGAATACAAAATTTAAACAATGATGTTACTGGATTAGCCTTCATTACAGGAAACTACTAACTCATTTGTCCTCATTATGACTTTAAATGGACCAAAGTCATTGGGTAGATAATTTAAGAGAATATCCAATTTAAATTTTTCTTGGAAGAGGAATTAAAAGGAAACAGAGTAGGGAGAGTAGAGACCACACTGATCTACAGAGCTTAAGATCAGCACCACAGTTTCATTATTAAAGGAGGCACAATTTTAAAAAATTAAAAAAACAAACAAACCAACCACACCAACAGAGCTATAATTGGCATCTGATCTATCATGAGGATTTTTTTAAAGGGAGGGGTTGTACATTTTCATCACTCTCAGCGGTTAGAGCCTGAAACATCTAAACAGGAGGACAGCATTCTTGCACTGCTCCCTTCTCAACACTAAGTGGTATCATCACATAAACCTCCACACACCAGCCGATTTTAGCCCCTCTGCCATTTGTGCTCAACGGTAAACAAAATTGTGTTCTTTTACCCTGCATTAGCTAACTAATTATTTAATCAAAAATTAAAATCTTAGGGAGAACAAGACAGTTACGAGTATTTCAGTTAAGTATGTCATGAATACACTTTCAACTAACCAGTACCACTTGGTGAGAACAACTAATGCACCAAACAGCACACGGTACTACAGAAGGAAAAAAAATAATTAAGACACGGACTTTGTAATGATTGCAGAGATATTTAAAGATCAAAGCTAGACACCAAGATCCAGAGTCTGCTATTTTAAACAATCAGCTCCCAGTGGAAGGGGGCGGAGGAAGTTGAGCAAACCCAACAACTATGTTCAACTGCAATTACATTACTTAGATTCTAAAAAATACTATAAAACTGACTCTAATCCGACTGATAGTTAACAGCCTTCTGCAGGAAACTATAATTACAACTAATTTGCACTTCTCTAGTATCTCTAGTAAGGCAGCAAGTGACCAGACAATTTCACAAGCCCAACTTACCGGAATTTTCACTCATCAAAGATGAGGTAACAAAGAGTAAACAACATCCTTACACATACTTATAAAAGTAGCTTTTCAAAAAAAGGTAATATATTACATGCACGTATGCAGAACACCATACTTCAAATATCTGGAAGCTACTGCATGCACACAGACTCTTTTTACAAAAATAAGCCCAGAACTAAACATCTAAGGAAGGTTATGAAAGTTCTTGTGCTCTGTGACTTGAATTTGGTTCTCAACTCTTTCCAAAACTCAAGTATTCTGTAAGCAATGCTCTTCTCCCATTCTATTAGTCTTCTTTCATTGGCCAGCACATTTTTTGTAACTATCTGACAAATCTTAGTAGCCACCTGCAGCTGTTGGGTCTTCTTTCATTCTCAGTTTGCTGACACCAGAGAGGAAAATAATATAGCTCTTATACTGTGATACACAGAGGGAAGGATCTGCTTCTTAAGTGCACATAGCCAAACTGTTTCCTTCTTCTGGAAATAATTCTGGAGTACATGGCTAAGCAGAATCAAGTCTCCCTATTTCTTAGCTATTGCTTAGCTCTCAAAATTTTCAACCAGACAGGTTAATGAGCTGAGTAATCTAGAGAATCAATATACTACAGAAATAATGTTATAAAAATAAACAAAATCCAAAAACCCACCCTACAAACAAGCCCTCAAAAAAGCTTTTATATACAACACTGTAACAATTTTCACAGGGTCCAAAAGGTTGAACAGAAGGGTTGCCACACAAAAATGTCCTTTGCAATTGGGCTTTTGACATTTTTGTCAATATTGGCAGATGTGTTTTAGCATCACTTTCTGTAATTACTTATATACAGACCTGACTGATTTTAGGGATTCCCCCCCAGTGTAACCATCACATGGATAAAACTTAACAGAAGTTTTGTATTCAGAAGTTGAGCTTGATATTTACAAATATGGAAAATTAATTTAGACTTAGGAATACTTCGTTATCAAGACCCTCAATATAATACCAAGAATAAGATCACTGGAGATTTGCTGTATAAATTACATTAATCAATTTGCTTCCTGCAACCATGAACTGAGAACTGAGGGGTGTCAAAACTGTCACTTGATGTACTGCATGACTATGAGCCTTAAGAATTAATATACAATTTCCCAACATTGACTTCTCTGAAAAGCAGTAAATTTCAGGTTTGGTAAAGAGAGATAATGTAAACAGATCTGTCTCCTTCATGGTTGTTGTACTAACACAAAAAGACAAATGCTTAAGAAATGCTCTCTACATAATACAACTTTCTTAATCCTTAGATATTCCTTTCCTTTGAAACAATTCTCAGAAGAGCTAGATTTGAATGATGATAATACTGATGATTAGAGATCAGCTAGCACTAAAATTGGGAAACAAAATGCACAGAACAATCTGGTACTCACCTTTCCTCCCTCCTAGTTATGACAACAGACTGGAACAATGGAATTCTTTCCACTGTCTTCTGCCAGTTTTTAAGTCCCCAGGCTTATACTAAGAAGAATCCTCGTCGTTTTTCTGTTCTTTCTACTGTGCTGATTTAGCTGCTTCTGCTGCCACACATTAAGTCTAATGAGGAAATCATTCTATTTATTTTTTACTCAGTTCTGAATTACATCAGTTTCCTGATCCTAGTCTGTATAGCCATGGGAGTACTTAGGCTGGCACGAGGGATGCCAACAGGATACTGAAGTAACAGCTCCTTTCAATGACAACATGGTGTTGAATCAGCCTAAACTCAACATGATATCATAACCTGCATGTCCAGGGTGCAAGGGTTGCAAAAACAAGAGTAAAGAGACTAAGAAAGTCAAATACAAGTTTTAACTCTTCTGAATTACAAATTCAATCAAAATGTATTTTAAAAAGTGTATTAGCAAGACCATTTCTTAAGGGGAAGAAATCATGTTATTTTACAGAACGCACATAAAACATTAGTTATCTAAGCAAAAATATGTCCTCCTGGCTTTAAAAAAAATCCAGCTGAATCTGGCTGTGTACAGATTCTGTTAAGAGTGTTCTTCTTCACAGAGAGGGCTATGCTTCTTCAAACAAGTTCAACCAGGAGCCTCTTTTTCAAGGCAGATTCCTTCCCTTCTACCAGACTGTCCATTTTTGTATTTATAATAGCTTCAGACCTCTGAGACCCACTACCTTTCTACAAAATTCAGTGATACTTGCTAACTCTGAGCTTTCTATGCCTTGGTACTCAGATGTAAGCAAGAGTACCACCACATGAACTTGCCCAGTTTTATTATGAAAGTGAATTCAGGGAGCTCTGAGAAGCACTTAGAGTGACAGATAACTTGTATTTGTGCAAGGATGCATGAAATAATGTCTGAAACTAGGCAAGAATGAATACAAGGATGAAAAGAATTACTGAACAGCCACTTGAATAGTATGGTTTCCATGAAAAAGATTGTCTGAGGTTAAATAACTACAGAATGCACACAGAAGGGAAAAAAAAAAAAAATTCTAACATGGATTACACTGACACGCCACATCCCCAGCATGCAATTACACTGCTTGATCAAAGAGTTATAGAAGATTTAAAGTAGTTTACTAGAGAACTTCCACATAACCTTAAATTATTAAAAATACTGCATTGCACATACAAGTTCATAAATCAGAATTCTAAGAAAAAAAATGTTTTCTGGAAAGAAAATTTGGAATTCCCCCAAGAAGCTTGGAAGGTCCTAAAACCCGAGGAATTATTGCTCTACATTTCATATAGCACTACCCATAACGGTAGCATTCATATTAAAACTGCGTTTTATTGCCTCAACTTCATAGAAAATCTTGACTTAAAGACAATCTTTACATTTATCAAATATATTTCTCTTAGCCACTGAGGACAAATAAGCAAAGTTATTACAGCATTTTGGGCAGGTAAAATTGCATATGTAACCTAAAGGTTATGTAGTAACTACATACAGGATTTCACAGTATTATTTTATTAATAAATCCTGATATGTGGTGTTTGAAATATTCATCCAACACCTCAAACCTAGCAAAATGTGTCAAAGCGAAAAAGAGGTACAAAACCTGAATGGTAAAACATGCAACACTTCAAGCATTGCAGGGCTTATGTTACAGTTGCTGAAACACCACTTTCCTGTACAATTCAAATAATCATTCGAATGTACTTAGCACTACAGGAATACTTTCTTTTCATTTCAGTTATAAACACTGTTAACTCTTGGACGCTAGCAGTGTATTTCAGAAATACTCAATTATATGTAAAGCAATGTGAGCTGCAATACAGCACTTGCGGTTTGCTTTTCTAAAGCCCATTCAGGCTTTGAGAAGGAAGGGGGGAAAAGCCTGCAGTATTTTTGAAAAAAATGCAATACACTGAAGCAGCCTGAAGCTACACAGCCAGTGCACAAAGAAGTGTACACTTACCCTACTGGGGCATGTCACAAAACTAAAAACAATAGTAAGATTTTTTTGTTTATTAACATTTTAGTCACAAGATTACTATCACACAAAAAGACTAACCTAATCTTCATTTACAGATGTTTCTTATGCTGAAGATGAAGTAGAGCACTGTTTAGGAAAACTAAAAAATACTGGGGAAGTGGAAGATTTGACTCATGACAGTAATTTAAGAGTGGACACACCAGTGTTGCTAGTAAGGTTCTGGTTCCCATTCACAGAAAGGAAACCGAACCTAACAGAAGCCCTCACCTTCAGGTTCCAACAAACAGTCTGAACTTCGTTTCATTCAGAATATCTAACCCATCACCCATGTAAAAGCACTACAAATTAGCAGAGATTTTGTGTATCCTTACAGACCTCTCATGTCTCTATATTTATTACAATTACCATTAATCCTTAAACTGTCAATTGAGGACTGAAAGAAGATACCTTGATTATTGTAAATAAATACACATAAATAAAAGTCAATCTTTACTTTGCAAATCCAAGTTTCAAGCACAATTCTCTCTGCAGTAAGAGCTGGTCATATCAGGATCATACATGTTTCAAAGAAATATCACTTTTAAAGATCCTGCAGAACAAAATATAATCAAAAAACTTCAAATTTGAAACACCAGCTCTCATATGTTAACAGAGACCCTTTACTTCATAAAATATATCCAGGTTAAAAATATTTCAACAAGTAGCAAATACTATTGTACATTTGAACAACATCTGCAAATAAAGATAATTTTCTGTACAACCTTATGAACAGTCAATTAAGTATCAGGTCAGTGACTACCACACTTAAGGCACCAATGGTATTAAGATTTTTCCTGAAGGTTCCCTTCTTTCCATTTGACCTGATGATCATTGACATGCCGAGTGCAAGGTCCTACACCTGGGTCGGAGCAATCCCAGGCACAGCTACAGGTTGGGCACAGATGAGATTCAGAGTAGCTCTGGGGAGAAGGACTCGAGGGTGTTGGTCGGTGAGAAAATGAACATGAGCCAGCTTCAGTGTGCGCTCGCAGCCCAGAAAGCCAACCGTATCCTGGGCTGCATCAAAAGGAACGTGACCAGCAGGTCGAAGGAGGTGATCCTGCCCCTCTACTCTGCTCTTGTGAGACTTCACTTGGAGTATTCTGTGCAGTTCTGGTGTCCTCAACATAAAAAGGACATGGAACTGTTGGAACAAGTCCAGAGGAGGGCCACGAGGATAATCAGGGGACTGGAGCACCTCCCGTATGAAGACGGGCTGAGAAAGTTGGGGCTGTTCAGCCTGGAGAAGAGAAGGTTGTATGGAGACCTCATAGCAGCCTTCCAGTATCTAAAAAGGGGGCTGGCTATAGGGATGCTGGGGAGGGACTCTTCATTAGGGACTGTAGTGACAGCACAAGGGGTAACGGGCTCAAACTTAAACAGGGGAAGTTTAAATTAGATATAGGGAGAAAGTTATTTACTGTGAGGGTGGTGAGGCACTGGAATGGTTGCTTCACAATGGAAGCTGTGAATGTTCCATCGTTGGGGGTGTTCAAGGCCAGGTTGGACAGAGCCTTGGGTGACATGGTTTAGTGTGAGATGTCCCTGCCCACAGCAGGGGGGTTGGAACTAGATGATCTTAAGGTCCTTTCCAACCCTAACTATTCTATGATTCTATTTCTTGCTCCTCAACTGGAACTTTTTTCAAAGACTCATCTGATCACTTTTCAAAAGCAACTCCTAGCCACTAGAAAACTGACATCCTTGAGCAACTGTCCCACAAGAGCAGTAGACACAAGAAACCCAGCCAGCTCGAAGGAGCAATCTGGTAGGTTAAATCACAACTGAAGGAATTTAGTCATCCAAAAGTCCCCTTCAGTCCTGCAATGGGTATGGCAAAGACGAGACTTGCAAGACTCCCTCCATACCTGAATCCGTCCTCCCTCTTTACCACTACCACCATCATCATCCTCAGTCACTCAGATTCAAGGGCCTAGTACTGTCAAGTTTCATCAACTTGCTCAAACAAGTTACAGGAAGTCCAACCTTTAATTGCTGCTTCTTCTCAAAGACTAAAACATACACAGTCTAAGAATTGGAAGCTAAGTAAAACTATTTTTTTGGAGTAACAAGTGTAAGCACCTTGAAAGTTCAAAATTCACTGACAGTTCTTGTACCTGAGTGTTCATTACGCAACAGCAGGCTTCTAGAATTTTGTTTCAGTGAAAAACTTACAAAATACCGAGCACAGTTTATAAGTAACTTTTTCTTTTCTGTTTCAGTCCCAAGGGAAGCCTTCAAAAAATAAGTTCCTGCCTAGGAATTTCTTAAAAGAACTGTCATCTTTCTGAAAGAAAATTATGTTCTGTAACAATGGATGATTACATTAACTTCAGGAAAAGTGAAGTTACTCTGGTCATTATCAGCAACATACTGCAAGAGCACTACTAAAATGCTCCACGCCACAGTGTCAGGGTATTAGCCACTGTCCCTGTAGGCCAGCTCTCTGCCCCCCCACACACCTGACAATCCCTGCAGGCATTTTATCGTTACTAAATGATAATCCACTGGCAAACTTGCATTTTCCTTTGCACATCCCATGCAAATCATCAAGAACATCAGCAATCAGATCAAGATACAGCAAACTTTAGCTGAAAGCCATTGAACAATGGTAATTATTTCTTCAATCAACTGACAGCTAACAGGAATGCTTGGAGGTACTAGATCACCAAACCAGACACAAACGCTCATTTTGACTTCAAAGTTAGTCTACCTTCACCAACATCAATAATTCTACAATCTTTCCATTCAAATATGAAATCGAATGCCATCACTCAAAACAACAGCCAAGTAAAACATCAGCAGCAAAAGTATTTCTTACTACTTATAAACATTATTCTATGAAGAGTTTGGATAACATACTCCAACCACGTTTTTTTTAGCAGGTTGAATGATCTCTGAAACATGTTTGAACACAAGCTCCCAAGACTCTGAGGCAGGCATGTTTCTAATAATAATTTAAGAAAGCTCTGAAAACAAATGTAAATTAAACTAAGTTTTCTTTACAGTCAGAAATCCTTCCTCAAGAAGTACTTCCTGAAGATCAAGTCACATGAACTGAAACTAAGAATCCTACATCTGTTCTCTTAACTGACCTGATATGGGAGTTTAATACATTTTGCATTTGTTTTCCCAATAAATAAGACTATTAATATTCACATGTCTTTCACATAGGCATTACTACATCTTAAACAGTTCTGCTTATCAATAAATGGGCACTTTCAATGGGACTACAGAAAACTGCAAGAACCTGAGTTATGCAGTTTCACCTGCCATTACATTTTGACATTGACCAAACTATTTAGTACAAAACATATCCTACATCCATCTCCAGTTACTGTTTCATTAATCAAACCACCCAGCAGATCTCTTCCACAATATTCACAACAGCACAAACATCAAAGTTAGCTTTTGTTATTGTCCAAAATGTATTGCTGCTGAAAGCTTCTCAGATTACTAAATGAAACAAGTATACAAATAAACTCGACCCCCTAAAAAAAAACAAACCAAACCAAAATCCAACAGCAAAACCAACACCAAACCCCAACCAAAACCAACCCTAAAACATACAAAAAAACACAACCAACACCAATACCCAAACCAGAACAAAACTTCCCAAATTTATTTATAATTTAACACAGCAGAGCTTAAAGAGCATCTATCCAAACAAACCAGTTTCCTTAATATGTCTTTTGCAGGCATAGTATTTTTACTGTTTCAACTGTTTTTATGAAGTCACACAATCTTTCACAAAATATTGGGAATAGATGACATAATAAACATCCTGTGTTTTTTCAAAGTCAATGCTACATTCTCTTTGCCACATACAGCAGCCAAATTTATTATTTTTTTTTCCCCACAGGAAAATAAATTGCCATTAGACTAGCATTTGTAAGAAAATATTGAGGGTTTGCATTTTTTTTATCAATTAAGTCACAGTATTTTCCAGATGTTTGCGCTGGAAAAACCCACAACACAATTGCAACACCAATGTCAAAAGCTGAACTCTTGCCAAAAATATCAGCTCTCAACTGTAAGTGCTCCCTCTCCTCAATTAACAAGACCGTTTATGATATTTCCTATGTAAGCTTTCCATTTTGGAACATTTTGTATGTTATTCCAGTATGAAATACGGGAAGCTAAGTTTGTGAGCAGTATCTTCTCTTTGGACTAACTAATGAAAACAGCCACAAACAAGCTTGTGGACAAGCCAGAGTCCAACCATTGAGTTCAATAAGCAATAGCAAAATACACGGTAACCACAGATTAGATTGTGCTTTAACCACTCAAAAAATACTCTTGACCATCACAGCTATGACACCACAGTACAACAAGTATTTTGAAAACATTTAGCATCATCATAAATGTCAGTTTATTCACAAAGTGTTCCATGCAAATAAAGTAATGCTTAAATAATCCCTAAAGAAATCACTCAACTTTGAAATCTCTGAAGTACTTTTCTAACAAGATCCAAACATGTATTTACGCATACCACAATAATCAGAGATTCAAAACTGTTGAGCTTACTTTTATCTTCTCTATATATTACTGAAATTAATGGCTCTAACTAACAGCACAAACCGACTGCAAAACTCAAACTAATGCGCAGTGCAACCAGAGCAATGGCAAGAGAACTTCTTAAAAGAAAGGTCAGGATAATTTTGTAATTGGGAGTCTTAGAAATCACACTGCAAGTGTTCTTGTACCTTTTCTTCTACCTTTCAACAACAGCTTCCAGCCCTGAACAGGCATATTCAACAACCCACCAAGCTACTAATGTACTTTGATACTGGTTATTAGTAACCTATTAGTTGTCTATTTTAGTGAATAAACAAAAAGGTCATTGCCTTTCTTAGCAAAAACTAGCTATGTTTAGTACATTTCAACTATTACAATACAGATAGCACTGGCTTCCTTTTCATTTAGGACAACCATTCAGCAATGTGAATATGCAAGATTCATCTACAGAACTCTCATGATCAAATTCCTGGATACTAGTGCAGTTTTCTCCATAACTGGATTAGAAAACACAAAACCAAAGGAGCAATACCAAAAATAAGCAAACTACATTTGTGTGGCTCTATGTACATATATATACACACACACAGACATTTTTCCAGAATTTAATTTGGAGAAGACGCTTTTGCTATCCAAAGTAGTCAATATATAGCACTTTTTAGTTTCAATCATATCATTAAAAGATTCATGTATGACACAAAATCAAGGTGCTGGAAACTTAGTTTTACAGAAAAGCAGTGCAGTCAACTAAAAATACATCTATAAATTCTCCATCCCCTAGACTAGCTAGTCTTCCAGCTTCTCCAACAGGGCAACTGGAGCAGAGGAACCTACAAAAGCATGTTTTCAAACTAACAATGATGCAAATAAAACTGATTTAAAGACATGGCAGGGGCTCTGGAACTAAATGATCTTAAGGTCCTTTCCAACCCTAAATATTTTATGATTCTATAAGAACATCCATTAAAGCAGTCTAACATTAAAACAGACCATATTTCATTCTTACCTTTGTAATGAATAAAATGTTTGACTCAAGATTTAAAACAAACAAAACCCCAAAACAAACAACCACAAAAAAATCCCAATTTCCACCATGCCCCCAAGAAACAGAGAAATTCCCCAGTTCTCTCGGTAGCTTTTTCCAAGAGTCCAGTTTTTTAAGTATGATGCCCAAAGTAAAAGTATGGAAAGAATATACAAACTTAATAGCAGCAGATGAGACTACATGGCTTATTTGTAATCTATTTATGTTTCTTCTGTCTTCACATAGAAAAGTCTCAAATTTTCATTGTACAAAAATTATTTCAGTATATTTTGGCTGTTCTAAAATATATTAAAAAAAAAAAAAACCAAAAAAACACCACACAGTTACCCATGTATCTGTCACTATCTGCACTCCCTCATTGGGGTAACTGCCTTCTTTTTTTTTTAAGGTGAAGTACCCATTTGCTGAGTCATATCCCTCAAACTAAATGATTTGCTACTTAAAAATCATCTGAATATGCCATAATACACCTAATAAAGATACCTCTCAGACTTTATTTTTGATTAGCCAACAAGACTGAAGTCTAAATGCATCACTCTTCAAAATGTTATTTCCAGCCCTCAAATTGTTTTTATGCCAAATTTTCAAAATTATTACTAAGAACAGGACATTACATTGCAATGTTGACCCTGCCAGTTCTGCACAGATCACAAGACAGAAATCACTTCCCAATTTCTGTATTTAGAACTCCCACAGATCATTCAGGGGTTTTCTGAATTTCTTTTAGCAAGAAACTTGCAGCAGTCCTGGAGGAAAGTAACTCAGCACGTTTTATTTCATCACCCATCTTTGAATGCAGTTCCTCATCCTTTCACTATCATGTATATTTTCTACATTTCTCCTAAATGCATGAACCTTGCAAGTAGCATCTTTTAAAAAACCAAAAAACAGTTGCACACCTCAGCCCACTGCCATCTTAAAAGATTCACACACAGCCTTTTAAACTGGTGGGCATCTTTTGGAGCACATCTAAGCTCATTAAAAAAAGTTTTCTTCCTAGTAAGGTCACCACTAGAACCAGTAGACTAATCATAAACTGATAGCAACACCAAAACCACGGTATTTGAAAAGATTAAAAATGTCTTTACTATCAGCATTACTATATAGCACCTTATTCCATTAAGATGAAGTTATGCAACTAATAATTAAATGCTACCATGAAAGCTTCATGAGACACTTAATACAAAATAGAAATAAGAACATGGGGCTCATTGTTTTTATTATTTCTAGTAGCTGTAGTACAAAAGAACAGAAATCAGAGCGCAGTTGTGCTTTGTAGCATGGCAGGTCCTTACAATCACTATAGAGTGGAAAGAGAAGGAAAAATAGCAGTGCGGCAAACATCCTCAAGAATGTACATTTCCTTTCCAAAACCAGGAACATCTATTTATTATTTAGAAATACAGAAAGGGAAAGTATAATCTGCAGCAGACCAAACAAGTGGCCTGAAATGACCTAGACTTCTGTAGTGACAAACACTCATGTCAATGTTCATCAACTGCAGGTCAGTAACACCCATTCTCAAGAACAGACAAAAAAAATAAAAGCAATAACTACTTAAGTATTAGAACTAGAATATAAGAAGCCATCTACACATGTATATATTAAAGAATACAGTATTACAGAGCTGAAGGAGCTTTGTATCATTAAGGCAATCCTGACAAAAACAAAAGTGAATACAATCAAGTTCATGGAAATAAATATTATGAAAAAAAAAGAGTAAGACAGTTAAAATACAAGTGTATATCAAAGTGTTTTTAATGGAGGCATCATAGAAAGTTGATGTTGAAGAGGTATTTTGCAGTTCCTAAATGTTAACCTAGCCTCCTGACACAGAGTAGTGCCAGCACTCTCTAATTTACACCACTTTGGATTATCAAGAGTTAACACAGTAGTCCTGCCTTCTACCAGCTCAACTGCATTAACTGCATTAATCTTGCTAAAGCTATGAAACTGAATAGGTCTTGTAAAACTTCAGAACATGTTTACATGTTCTTCTTGAACATCTGAGAGAGTTCTGTTTGTCCACTCAGGATCCTCTCTTTTCTGAGGTTCTCAAAGTGTATCCCACAGTTCTGTCACTGTAACACAGGGACTGGGAGTTAGAACAACTTACCCTCAGAAAAAACAAACAACTTCAGTTTGGTAACCCTTGAATGTCCAAGAGTGTTAGTGAGTTAAACTAATCTGATTTGTTACCACTTCTCACTGTCTACTTTGATAATACTGTGATATCTGAAATACAAGCAAATCTACTTAAGCCGTTTGCTGGTCAACCTAGCATCAAGCAAAAGATTACAGCATTCACCTGGAACATTTTCAGATAAATATTATTACACAGTTTTAAAGACTGGAATCAAGCATTTCTCAGCTGCTTCTAGCGGTCACTGGTATAAAGCCAAGGGTGTTTCGGTTTCTTTTTCTTGTGGTTTTGCTGTTGTTTGTGTTTTCTGTTTGTTTGTTTTAGGCGATATTATCCAACACACACACACACACACCCCCCTTCTAGAAGGACTATTATAGGATCATCAACTTCGAATCTGGTAGCCATGTTTGAGTGAAGAGAAACCAATGTGAGCAAATGGAAGAACCGTTACAGCAAGTGGCCTATTTTGGTTTTTTGGTTGTTTTTTTTTTTCTAAAAATCAGAGAACTTCAGGAATCTGGAATTTCTGAAGTTTGTTCCCTATTTCAGGATCATTTCAATCAGCAGAGAAGCAGTTTTTCAGAATGTTACTGCCAACATACACAGGATTTTTCAGCACAAATACATCTATCTATACTTGCACAACACTTTCAAAAAGGCTAGGAATGCACTCCATCATCCAGTAACATGAAGTGGAATTTACCCTGAACCCAGAAAAATGTATTTTTACCCTTAACTACTAATAGCATGTTACCTCAAGTCAGCCATTTTTATAAAGGTCCTGTAGTGGTTGAAGAAACTACAGACTGCTGGAATTCAGGCCATACATTCAGGACTGGTCCTGAAGAATAGTACCTGTTGAAGTTCCACACATGAAGGCAAACAGATCACTAAACTCAACATCCTGCTGAGCCAGTGCTTAAGATAATTTAAGAACAGTCTGAGATACAAAAGAACAGTTAGATATGCAAACAGAGCTCTTGCGGGTCATACATTTGTCCTGGAGATTCCTGAAATCAGTGGAGGATCCAACTTCCCCAGCAATTTTCCTTACTAGGAAACAGAGATCATCACCTTCTCCCAAATGAAGAAAGAATGAATAACACCCACCGCTATCTCAAAAGCTACTTTAGGAACAATATTCTAGAAAATTACTCAATTACTATACTGATCAGTATCTTCCCACAGATAAACCTCATCACTATCCAAGTACTTCCTGTTCAGTTTCTACATGGATCTTTATGTAATGCAATGCCCTGCATTCTTTTATTCTCTGAGGTAAATACTGCAATAAAATTATTGCAAAATATTAAAGATCTATATCAACTGTTCAAAAAATAAAATTTGAAGATTGGGGTATAAACAGGAAAGTGAAAACACTGGTTTTTTTTTTAATAATTAACACTCTAGCCCTTCAGAGCCACAAACAGTATCTCAATTTTACAGTGAAAGAAAGTATTAATAATGTACCTACCCACTTTTTGCAGGAAAAAAAATCTCCTTATTTCTATTTATCTTGAATTATGTCAAGAAATCTACTTACTTCAAATTCGTGTGCATATCTTTCAGGGTAAGCTCTGCTATATAGCAGCCGCCTTTTAATTTACATTCAGGTCTTCTCTGCATAGATTATTCACCCAACAACTCTGTACATTTTCAGTTTGGAAGCTGATGAGGAAGGCAGGATTTACCCATACACACACAGAAGAACAGACTTTTAACCTTCAATTACCAGGCACCTACAGTTCCATCAGAGGTTATCTGCCTCTAACACAGTTGACTAAACAGCTCATAGTAAGCCACAGACATAAGCAAGGGTTTCCCTACTAATTGCCCTCTATCCAAAATACACAGAACTCAATTCAGTGCTTTAAATTGCAAAACTACATAAGTATGTAGCTGTTTTCATCATTAGCTTAGAAAAATTAATGAACAGAAAAGCTTCTGTTTTTTTAATTTCTATACCTATGCTACTTTATACTGAGAAAAGTTTTGTTATAGAAAAAAAAAGTATTAAGCACTCATATACTTTATTATTTGAACAAACATTATTTATCTGTATGAAGAGGTACTTCTGCACCCCTGCTACAGTAAGCACCCTAACAACTTGCACGAACAGAAGTTAAGCCATTTCAGACATATATATTATCCACACTCCTGAAGTATCACAAATAAGAACAACGATTAACTTTTTACAACCTACTTCATTTTACTTTAAGTATCCTGTTTTGTTTTGGGTTTTGTAAAGGCTGCTTTAGCAGTTAGTTAATAAATACTGTCATACACCTGGAAGACCCAATGAAACAGCAGTTTATCAATTATGCATATTTTCCAACTTCAACCATCTAGAACGCAATCAATGAACAATGCATGTGGTTAAGATACACTGTGTATTTCACATCTGCAGCATTTGCATTTCCTGCTTGTAACCTTTGCATGTTCTATCACAATTAATGCCCCTGACACCAATCAGGGTTTGTTATTTAGGCAAAACAGTATCAAAACAGCACTAAGTGTATTTTCAAATGATCAAACCAAAGCATTTCAAAGCTACCTCACTGGTCATTACAACATAGGAATGGCTCTGTCTGCCAGACCAACAGACCACCAACCTCAGTATGTCACTTCTGTACCACCGTCAAAGAGGCAGCTCCATGGGAATAGCACAAACCCAGAAGAATAAACCTCAGAAAACATTCCAAATTTTTTAAAAAACCCTTGTAAATGAAGTGTCCTAAGCCACAGTATCTCTGACTTTAGATACCCCCAGGCATTTTTCTTCACTGAACTCATCCAAACACTTTTTGACTCAGGGACATTTTAGCATCTATAATAGCCCCCTCCACAAAATTCCACTAATTCCAAAAAAGCCACTGTTTTTTTTTTAAATACTTAATTTCACTTCAGCTGCTCACTGAGACACACCAATCCTTTCCTTAAACTAGTGACCATTCTATAACCCTCATAACCAATTTCACTTCCAGTCTAGCATCAAAACAAATCATTTGTTTGCCAAAAACAAGGTGAAGTCTGTGCTATCAGAAGAATCAACTGTTCCTCCAACTTTTAAGAAACATACCCAGCATTATCCCTCCTGTCAAACTTGTGAAGTACACCAAGCTACATATAGCCAGATACATCTACAAATGATTCTTGCTACACTTTGTAAATGATGAAGCTTTGAAAAATGCTGGAATACTGCATGAGTTTATCTGCATGGAACATGGTCTCATCTAGCTCATGTTATTAACATATTACATATGTCTACATACTTACAGTTACATGTAAAGTAACTAATTTAGATAATTACCTCAAATCTGTAAGATTACCAGGAAGATACACTTTTCTATTTAAGAATATGCCATTGGGATGTAATTCTGCAATACTTAAGGGTTTCCAAAGTTCATACTTTAATGAGCTGCTCTCCACCCCAAAAAGAATAAGAAAATAAGGCATGCGAGTAGTTTAGTTTAACACTTATATAAAGAACACAAAATGTTAAAGTAACTAAATGCTCCCATAATGTCACTGAATAGTTGGAATAAAGAGCATTTGTAAAATTAGATAAATAAGGAACATCAGTTGCATGTCACTAAAGCCATCATTTTATATTACCATTGAATCACAAAATAGGTAGGGTTGGAAAGGATCATGTATTTACCACCTGTTAATGCTGTTTATGCTGAAATTTAATGTATTTTCTTTTGAGTATGTTTCTTAATTATTCCTCCTATTCATTAAAACATTTGGAAGTAGCATCTACTGCTAATTCTCTCTCAGCACATTCCTGTGTGATTTTGAAGTATCTTAAGAGTACTCAATCACATCTTAATCTGGTTCAGAAAACGTGAGTAAACTGCACAACTGCAACTTTAGCCTAGCCTAGCATCATTAGCCTGCAAGTCCCATAAGTGGAATTCTATTCATTTCCGCCTCAAAAAAAAAGCTGTCTGATGAGAATTCCTTTTTGACACAACTTTATCTTCCTTCTCTGAGTTTCTATAGTGCACCTCCAGTGTTCTCCCACCCACGTTTCTTTTTCTTTTAGTAGACTACAGAGTGACTTACCTGCTAAAGGAAACAATTCTAACAAATACATACCATCCAGCAATATGGGCTTGCTGAAACTCCTCTAAAATGTGTAAGAGTCTTAGAAACCTAACTGAATTTATCTCAGTATAACAGCTACCAAGACCAAGGTAGATCAAAGTTACAGTTAAAGTTACACAATACTGTTACAGTGAGAAACTTTCTTTTAGAAATAGAGAATAGAGAACAGACCCAGACCCAGAAGTTAAAGCGATCAACACACTATGCAAGGCCAGACTACTTCCTTTCAACACAGCAGTGAGTAAATGCTGAAAAAAGTTACTGTGGCAGCCAGTATTACAAGTGAAAGATAAAAAAGTGTACTACAGTTCAAGTACTACTCTTCTAATATTTGACAATTCTATACTTCATATAGATTTGCAGACAGATTTGGCAAATAGTTATGTTGCACCACTTGAGCACACAGGAAGAACAGCCATACACCTCAACCATTGGAAAAGACAGTGTAAAATGATTAACAGTTAAGATTCAAAGTCTGATATGACAGACTTAAGTCTACTAGTACTTCTTCAGATTCAAAGCTTTGAGACCCTTTGTCAATTTGGCTGTAGTATAAACCCCAAGATAATTCAGTAACATGTACTTTATTTATAAAAATGTGTCCCATAGACCGGGAGAATGACAGAACAAGAAGTTCATCACAAGCTCCAAGAAAGAATGAATCGCTACTGGAGATCACCTCCCCTTGCACCATCACCCCATACACAAAGAGCACTCTTACTAGGGGTGAGCAACTCTTCCAGTCACTTGAACTAGACTGGGGAAAAAAAAGGCGGGGGGGGGAGAGGGGAGGCATGAAGGGAATCAGGATTCCCATTAATTTCATCATTAATTTCATTTTCAGGACAGGTAAATAGAATCACATATATTGTTAAGTCATTTGGGGTTCCACATACTTTCTATAAAACACTGTTTGCAAAGTTATCAAGTCAACCTAGAAAAAACCTGTAACTGCCAGCACTGAAAAACATTTAGAGTTTGCTGTCATGTTAAAAGAAGGAAGAAATTACCTGCATGAGGAGAGCTGCGTCTAAAAGAAACCAACTCCTACACTTCCATATTAATTAGCTGTCATGCTACAGAATTTGCATTTTTTTCCCCTTCAACCGAGGAGGCCTCATATCATGACAAAACTTACCCTTGTACATAGTAACACTGTCAGCAGTTTCAACAGACAAAACCATTGCTCGTGGTCCAAACTATTAATGCTTTATAAGTCAAAAAATATACTGGGACTTTTCAACTCAAGTTGTAGAATGAAAAAAAAACAAAAAACAAACCAAACAGCCAACTAAACCCAACCACAGGCCTGGTAAGTATCTCTTCCAAAAATACTCTTAACGCATTCCTGTATCAGTCTTCACCACTGCACAGGCTGACATTTAAAATCCAAATGTAATGCTCTCCCCCTTTCTTACCCTGGGCTTCCAAACTTATAAAACCCACCAACCTCATGCATACGTACTGTGCAGTGATTATGTTGTCATGACCTGAAGCACCCATGAGGCAGAGTGAATCAACACATATATACCCAGGGTCAGAATGACTGCAGCACCTTCAGAAATAATCAACTGAAACAGCATGGCCATGAATAACAGCAGTTACAAACAAAAGCAGCAGACTTGGCAAGCACACATCACATGGTGTCTAGAGGCCACTTGAGTTCACAGCAGCACTTTTTTCAGTCAGCTAGAGCTTTCCAAGTCTCCCAAATGAGCTTTACATTAGAATACAGAATGCAGCTTCATATTAAAGCAACAAACCTATATATAAAACAAATCTTTCAAGATTTTTTTTTTTTGCTAATGAATGACACTAAACTAACATATAAACATAATGCTAGAACAAATAAGAAAAAGTCAATTATTCTCTGCTAAAAATGTCCACCAAACTGATTTCAAAAACAGCCATTCAACAAGACTTAAAATAAGACAGCCTGTAAGTGAAACATCATCATATTTCCCTTGTTGGGTTTTTTCAATTCTCTCTTAATTATAGTTGTAACAAAAATAGTGCAGATTACATGCTTATTATAGAGCTGAGAAGTTCTGAATTAATTGCCCAGGCTCAGGTATAGTTTTTGGTTCTGAAATCTGACAGTAAATACCTCACAAACGCTGGCTGCTACTGCAGCATGCTACCAAAAACTCTAATTACAGTGCAATTTGATGGAATGTCACTCCAAGACAGTAAACATTCACTCAGTACAAAAATGGCCAAAAATTCTTTGGAAGCAATTATGTTTCTTAACTGTCACTGTCACATTTCTGTCCTACAAAACAGTAACGACTCCTATACAGATACCTCACACTCAGTGGATTTTGCAATGTATACATAAACTTGTAATAGTCTATATATTGCTTTATTTTTATGTACAAATGTAATTAGTAGAGACATCCTTCCTATTACTGAAAGTGAACGTTAATGGCAAGAGAGCTATACTGGAACTCCAACACTTACCCTCTACCCTGAAAAATTATTCAATTTTTGTTTCTAAGATGAAGTTTATATTTTTATGTATATTAAAGTGAACATGCTGAAGACCCATCAACTCCGCGCAATTCTTCAGCGGGTGTTCCTCCCATTCTTTGAAATCTCCAAAGAAACGAGGCAGAAAGCGAGCACACGCACCACCTGTCTCAAACCGGAGTGACTGGCCAAGTCCCTTCCTTGCGATTTACCTGAACACCCTTTCCTCGTCCTCTCCCTGCTCGGGAGGCAGGCAGTCCTGCCTCTTGGCAGCCCTCTCTTCTCCCCCAAAGCACCTACTCGCTGAGCTTCGGGGAGGCGCTAGTTCTCCCAGACCCGGAGGCTCTTGCTCCCGATAACCTGCTCCCAGGGCTGCGGAGGCCGCCGGCCCGGAGAGCCCCGGAGTCATTGTGCCGAGGGAGACGACCGCAGCTGTCACGGCACAGCCCGCCGTGCCGCGGGCGGGCGGGGAAGAGGGCCAGCAGTCCCACGCCGTTGCAGTGCACGCCCGTCCTTCCGCGGCCGTCCTTCAGGACCTGCAACGCGCGGAGCAGGGGCTGCCTCCGGAGCCAGGAGCCCAGGCGAGCGCCATGCTAAAAACCAAAATGGCTGCCCCAGGGAAAGAAGCCCAGCTCAGGCTGTGAGGGGCTGCGCCTTCGCATACCCAGCCTCTTCGCTCGCCGGACGTCGCCAAGGTATCGTCTCCAAGCCACAGCGATCGGCTCAGCCTCAGAGGCCCAACAGGCTCCGCTCGCCCGCGCAGCTTTGCTCCCGCTTCCCGAGCGCGGCCCGGTCCCCAGAGCCCACCGAGCCGGTTCCGGCCTATGCCTCGCTCCGCACGGAGCCGGCCCTCGCTCCCCGTACCTGAAGCTCGGCCCGCTCCACCTCCCAGTGCGCCCTCTCCATCTCGAAGCGAGCCCACTCATGCTGGATGTAGTGCAGGATACCCGGAATGGTGTAGTGCTGGGGCCGGGACAGCTCGGCGGGGCCCGCTGCCTCCTGGCCAGCCGGGGCCGCGGGGCCCTGGGGCTGCTGCTGTGACCCTCCTCCGGCTCCTGGCCCCACGCAGCCCCCACCCGACTGCAGGTTCATGTTCCCACCCGCCTGCGGCGGTGGCTGCTGCGGTCTCGGGGCGGCCGCCATCCCACCACCTCCTCCGGCTCCAGGGTGCTCGTCCATTGTCTGCGGGGAGCCCTCCTCCTCGTCCCGCGGCTGGGGCCTGGAGCAGGGGCCAGGGAGGGGGTGAGCGGAGCTGGCTGGTGAGGAGGGGGGCGGGCCGGGCACGGGGAGGGGGGACTGCGCCGAGCCGTATCCGGGTGTCAGAGCAGCGCCGAACCTCCACCAGCCGCCATTACAGCTGTCGGCCCACCCACCCGCGGCCGGGCGGGGAGGAGGAACGACGCCGCGCATGCCGGGAAATCGCTCCCCTCGGCAGCCGGCCTCCTCCTCCGGGACGGGCAAGCGGTGGAGTGCGCATGCGCGGGAGGGGAGGTGAGCGCTGTGCCCTGGGGGCGGGCGAGCGGCTTTGGGGGGAGGCACACCGTCTCCCAGGGGACCGGCGGGGATTGAATGCTGAAGCCTCTCAAACTCGGCGCTGTTTATGGTGCGCTGAAGTTGCCCCGCAGAGGGGTGGTTTTAGAATGGAGTTCTTAAATTTATGGCGTATCTCTGGAAGTTGACGCGAGTGGTCATCTTTATGATGTCTCAGTGATAAGGCACGTGTGTAATGCATTCCCTCCTTAAGCAGGGGAAGTGCACAATGTTGGCTATCCAAAAGTGTTTTCCACATGAGGAAAGGTTTGCCAGAAAATCAGTGGTTTATTTTTGCCTTTATCAGCTTCACATGTGATGACAATGCTGTATTTGGTGCACAGCTTGGGTAGGGTGAAATTGCCTCAGTTGCAAAATGAAGCTCTGAAATGAAATATTTACAGATTATCATCACAATCTATTTGAACTGAACTGTAGGTCACCCATTGTAAGTCAGGTAGGAGTTTGGGTTTGCCTCTCTTCAAAATATTTACATGCTGTACTCATTCAGTAAAAAATTGGATAGTTTCCTAAACAGGGCTCATGCTTGGCAGAGCTGGAATTGTGTTAATTACTGAAAAAAAAAAAATACTGCTCATCACAGTACTGGTATTTCCTTTCTGTACTAATCTCTCCTCAGGTGCATATTGACATTTCAGTTGATTTGTTCAGTCCTTCCTTTTTTGCCCGTTAAGTCATTTCCCAATAGAATTTCATCCTGCGGTCTTCCTGATTCCATGCAGATTAGCCCATCTAAATTCAAAGCCTTTCCACCTCAGCTGATTTTTTTCATTGTCTACTGACAATATCAAATCATTACCAAAAGTTAAGACATGTAACTAGTTTAGCCTTTTTTTTAGCCCCAGTCTCATGGGACATTCCTCATTCCTGAGTATATGGGAGTTACTGCAATTTAATTCTGTTTCTATATTCAGCCAGTATTTTGACAACTCAGTGGCAAAGGAAAACTTTTTTACTCTTTCCTTCCTCCCTGACTTCCCTGGATTAATAAGGTTTCTTTTTTAGAATCCCTGATCCTGAAGTTGGACACAGTACTTTATTTTAAAGTCACATGGACATACTTGTTTCATCTTTGGATGAATTTTAATGTGCACAATAGTAAGATCTAGAATACAAAAATTACTGTTACTGATAAATGTTAACACTGCATGTGATTTTTGTTAAAGCCTTGTCCATGATCATAACAAAAGTAGGAAGAGCAAGGGTTTAGAGTATGTGAGCGGTGTTTGTTTGCTCCATACTTCTGTACAATAAATTCATAGCCAGGAAGCTCTGTAGGCAGATCTGTATCTCAGAAGTATTCGTTCCCATACTGTCATCTACTTGTGCCTCTACTGTTTAGCCATTTTTTTATTCTCATTAATGCTTTCATTCCAGTTTAACCGTTTGTTCTACACTTAGTACACACATAAAGTGCGTTTAAACCTATGCATCCAGAAACCCAACTTATTTAGAGTTGGACAGTGCAGTAAATTATAGTTCTATCTAACAGTTATTTTTTTATTCTTCTTTTATTCTGGTGAAGCAGTTCTGTAAAAACTGTAGTGTACTTTTTTGTTTGCTAGAGCTGGTCTCTTATTTACATTTTAGCTGAGAAGCCATAGAATATTGCAAAACATTACAGTGCAATAACTAAAATGTTTCTAAACCTATGGACATTGGCTAGAGTTGTTTTAGGTTGAGAGACGAGTCTAATTTGAATGATAACTGTACTGCAAGAAGTCCCAAACTGAGGTTGTGTTTCTTTTTTTGTAATTTATGTGTCCGAGTATGTATTAATATTGCAGAAATCTGTGACAAAATAAATTAATGTTGATGGCTTGTATCTACTGAGGGAATAATTAAAATCATGTTTTAAGTATGTTTTCTATTACTGCATGTCTAATCTGCTGGGTTGGCCATGTTAGACACTTAAGATCTTTTTATCTGCAAAACAGGTATTGCAGGCTTTGCCTCTTTAAGAGGTCTCAACAGTGTCTAAAAAGAGAGCTTTGACGGGTGTGACTCAAAAACAGGGACAACCTACTTTGAGGTGTCTGTTGCGGTTATGCAGCCTGCAGAGCTGGCATGGCCTGGAAGCAGTTCCTGACCCGTCATGGTTTCTGTTTTGGTAATCTGAAGTAAACCAGGCAGGTCTCAGGTTGTCCTGAAATACAAGGCTAGAGTTAACCTATACATGCAGGGGGGACAAGCCTGATTGGGACAATAAAATCAAGAAGCATCCATGTCTTTATGAGCTGAGACCTTAGTCTTCTGCGTATGTGCTGGTTTAGAAGGAGTTAAAAGTCATTGTATTCTAAGTCATCAATGACTACGTACTCCATTAGTCTGCCAGCATGAGTCACACAAGCCAATCGTGATACCAGTTTTCTCATAGATATTTATCTGTGAGAGATACTTCAATGAGGGTGAGATCTAACACAGTGTAATAGTGCATATTAAAATAACAGCACTTAAACTGCATGTTGTTTGTGTGAATGCCAGATCATCCTTACAGGAGAAATATTTTGTGAAGGAAATAAGAGAGTGCTACTCTGTCACTCTGAAAGGTAATTTCTCTTGAAGGAAGGTTTGCAGTTTCAAGACTTTTTACATCTTCCTCAAGTGATACCTTCTGAGATTTTTGCTTCTAGGGAGTCTGTAGGTATTTTATAGATTTCATATGCTCAAAGAATATACTGTAAGCTATTCTGGATAGAATTTCTAATGCATGGTTAACTCTGACAAGGAGAGCTGGACTTGACAGTCCATCAGGATCATGATAGTTCCTTCCAGTCTTCTGTTCCTGAGTGCATTTGTGATGCAGATAGCTATCCAGTGACCTGGAATGGGACAGCCTATTCATTTCTGACAAACAGCCTTCAGATAGTAATGTGTTTTCTTTACTAAAATGAGCAAAATAATGGCAGAGATACGAAAGGTTTGCTTCTTGTCACCAATTCCCTTGAACCATTTGATTGTGTATGCGTAAAAACATCATAATGTGTAGGTATGTTGATACACATGTGTACATGAGAATGCACAGAAAGCACTTAAGAGTCATATCAGAAGAAATGGAGCTATCTTTGTAAGCAGAGTATTGATTATTTATCTCAAAAGGTAGCTTCTCAAATACATAGAACTTGCAGCAGCCTTCCAATATCTGAAGGGAACCTATACAAGGATGCCAGAGAGGGACTCTTCATCAGGGATTGTAGCTGTAGGAAAAGGGGTAATGAGTTCATACTTAACAGGTTAGATATAAGGAAGAAGCTCTTTATTGTGAGGCTGGTGAGGCACTGGAACAGGCAGCCCAAAGAAGCGGTGAATGCTCCATTGCTGGCAGTGTTCAAGGCCAGGTTGGACAGAGACTTGGGCAACATGGTCTTGTGTGAGACGTCCCTGCCCATGGCAGGGGGGTTGGAACTGGATGATCTTAAGGTCCTTTCCAACCCTAACTATTATATGATTCCAAGGAATGGGAGTTTCTCTACCCACCATCATGCACAGATTTGCTTTTTGTGTGTTTTTTATATTTTATAAGTTTCTTTACAACTCACATGTGCAAAACTAATTTTAACATGTTGTCTGTATCTGGAAGCCAAGATGAAAAGAGAAGAAGAAATAAACTTTCTTTGTTAGAAACAAAACCCAGTAATTTCCTTATTTTTTTTTTTCTCTAAATTGTGCAAGCAAATGTTTTTATTTCTACAAGTTTTGGTTTTTTTTCAGAATTATTTTATTTTAAAGTACTTTATTTAAAAAAAAAATACCCTTAAGATATTTTTAACACTGGTGTTATTCTCAAAGTTAGAGTTCACAGCTATGCTTGCATGCTTTTTGTAAACTAAAGTAAAAATCATTTGTACATACAAATTCACTCCAGTGTTTTGCACAAAACTGTGTGCTTGTGCTGACACATGAGCAAGACTTTTGTCTAAAACTCTGGAGGCTATTTTTGGGGCTGGTGGGAAAGTACAGAAATGACCAGTGATACTAGTGGACCTATTTCCTACAGCTGTTAATCACCTCTTCTAATACTGTGACTAATGACTGCCTCAGAGATTACAGATAACACATTGGAGTACTACTGTGGTTCTGCTGTCATTACAACATGATTCTTCTTTTTTTTATATCTATTCTGAGTAAGAGCATCTGTGAGGATTCAGAGTACTGGTCTAAAGTATTTTCATATGTAAAACAATCCAGGCCATTCATAAGAATACACAAAGATACAGTAGTTGTAACATCAGAAAGGGATTAAACATGTAGAAGCATTAGCTTAATAAAGGAGTAAATAGTTAATAAAGGGGACAATCCTGCAATAGCATCCATATATATCAATTCTTCATATATTTTTTGCCGTTATATATTGCTTATCAGTAGCTCAAAGTACAGGAGCTCTGTCAGTGCTCTTGGGGTATTTTTACTGTTGCACTGTCAGGTCTCACATGAATACCTGCAGAGATGCTACACCTCAGGTTTTACTCTTCAAGGATGGCTTTCTGCAACTTGCTGATTTCTGAGAACAGGGCTTACACTCCCCAGTACCATTTCTGACTAAATTATTAAAATAGCTTGGAAACAACTTGTTGAAAATAGAGGACTATTAATTCATGCTCCAGCAGTACCAAACATAAAGGATAAAACTAAGAAAAATTAAAAGGTGTCTATGTTGCTGTCATTATCTGCTTAGCTTGGACAGACATGTTTTGCAGTTGGTATGAACAGCTTATGTAGCTTTTGGTCTCCCATGTCTGAGCTTGCTATTTCTTTCATTAAAACGAGAGGCAACGTTTCTTAGTTTTTTCCTCTTTCAGACCACAGCCCTTTTAGAGTAGTTTTAAAGCTTCAGGTTTCTTTTGCTAATGAGGTTGGCCCTTGGTTGAGTGCCTCGTAAGCTGGAAGGAGTCATTCATTTTTATCCTTACTTAGAAGGTTTGTATCAAAAAATTACTTAGTCATCTGGCTGTTTTACCTTTCTCTATGCCTCAGAATATTAAGATATGTCTTCCTATTGCAACTGTAACTTGGGGCAGCAATGCAAAATAGAATGGGGGGGGAGGGGGGGAAGAACCACATATTGAATACAGAGAAGGTGATACAGAAGGTACTCTTCCATTTAGTCAGATGTCAGCTTAAGCTGCCATCCGACAATGAAGATCCTATCATAAATTTCCATCTGGGCCCTTTTTTGTCTTCATTACCTGGTTCACTCTTTATTGGAGACCAACTTGTGCTGGTTCAGAAGCCTGGGGTGCAGTGGACCAGCCATGTGCCCCACTGCAGCAGTGCTGGCTGGCATCCATGACTCTTCTGTCAGAGCAAATCAACAAAAGCGTGCTCCTGTTCTTGATGTGAAGAGACTTCATTATGCCTGATGGAAATGAGGAAGCTCTGAGACTGCCATGATTCCAAGCAGATTCTCTTGTCCTGAGGATTGATCCTGGAATTCTGTTCACCGCAGGTGTCACTTACTTATGAATTCTCAGTGTCAAGTCTAATTAGTGAAGATACATTTGGTATAGAAATCTAAACTTTGTATATGGAGTTAGCACCCATGAATAGTATATAACCAGTTTGTTCAAGTTGCTAGTAATATGAGGCAGCATCTATGCAGCTTGCATTGTATAAAATATCAGCATATGTTTAAATGTCTGGGAGATTGCTGCTTCAGAGACCTATTTTAGGGTTTTTATTTTTTCTGCTTTTGCTTTTCTGCTTCAAGATACACTGTTTTTACATGAAGAGCTACACTGGGCTGTTCTGTGGATTCCTGATAGGTTTTTTTCAGCTTGGACTTTCTCACAGGAGCTGTGAGACGCTTAGGAGAGAGTATTTGCATCAGGTAAGGAGCGCGTCTTCAGAACTGTAATAAACAGCTTTTGCGGTGCTTGCTGTGTTTCCAACGCATAAACTTCAAGAGCATTTGGCCCAATAAATCTGTGATCCACATAGGGAGACAGATGGAAAACATTACAGTGACTGTTTATGGCATTAAAGAAAATAACCCAGAACTATTTAAAAAAATTACATCTGCAGCTTACCTTTTTTTGCATGCCTTTCAGAACATGAAAGATATCAGTTGTTCAGCAAACAGATTCTGATACATGCTGTGCTCTTTTTAATAGCCTTTCTCATTGTACATTGCATGTGACATTTATATTCTAGAACTATTTCAGTGGCATTGTGTGGATTAATAATTACTTAGATTGAGTGAGATGAAGCTGTTTTAAGTAATTAACTTGAACAGGTTTCTTCTTAGCTATCAAAGACCCACACTTAGTCTTTATGATGTGCAGAATCTACCTTTCACTTCAGTGTGGGAAATTAGATGGGAGAAAACAGCTGCTCCTGGTCCAGCTCAGGGTACATGCTTTTACTACCGATATCTGAATGTTAAGAAGGCTGTCACTCTGCATTAAAGAAATGGTCATGTGTTGTGGCCCATGCGTTTCCCTTTGTCTTCTCTTCCTTAACTCTGACATCAGGATAGTATGAATGAAATTGTTAAATCTCAGTCTTAAATATGTGCGTGCCTAGGCTGGCTAGTTTTTAGGAAGTCTTTTATAACTCCTATGTTAACTCCTATTTTTCCTTTTTTCCTCACAGAAATACTCTCCTTGATTCCTGCACCCCACGTTCAGATCTTCTGCTGAGATCAACAAAACCAGAAATGATAAAATTTTTTCTTATGGTAAACAAACAAGGTCAAACAAGACTTTCTAGGTATTATGAGCATGTAGAAATTAAGAAACGGACAATGCTGGAAGCTGAAGTAATCAAAAACTGTCTCTCCCGTTCAAAGGATCAGGTGTGTTTTGTAGTTCTTCCCCTAGCTGTTCTATTTATTAGCTAGGTTGGAAAAGACCTTTAAGATAATCAGGTCCACCCATTGCTCCAGGACTGCCAAGTCCACCACTAGACGAGGTCACTAAGAGCTTCCTCTGCATGGTTCTACATCTCACATTTTTCATGTCAATAATTCTGAAAATACATCAGTTTCCTTTCCAAGTCATTATTTCATTTGTACCCATGAAGAAAAAGATTGTATTTCTACATTATGGTTTCAGTCCGTTGAACTGTTATTCTGCGTTGAATAAATATGTTTTCCTGAGGCTTACAGAGATTTTGGAATTTTGTGTATCACTGCATGAAAGTTCCTCCTTTTTGTTTGAAGAAGCTCAGAAATCCAGTAAGAATTTATTTTATCTTTTTACTGCTTGTCTGGTAGAGATCAATAGAGAGCTATTGCTGCTGCTTTGCTGGAGGGTAGTAAGGATACTACTGACAGCTCCAAGTTTAAACAAAAAATTTATGAGTGAGGATGAAAATACTATCTGAAGCACAGGGGGGTTTGGAAACACAAAATTTTAGGCCTGTATTAGGCATTTTTATTCAAAAGAAGTGTTCACAATTTCTGAAAAAAAAAGAAAGAAAACCCAGAAGTTGGAAGATTTCTTAGATGAAAGTTGAGATTTTCATGGCTCGGTTGAGCCATCAGCTCTTTTAGAAAAGTACCAAACTTCACGAACTGTTAATGGCACAACACATTGACTTGCATTGGAGGAGAAATCTGTAACTTGGATTGTGAGTGAAGATTTTGGGTTTGTGTTCTGAAGGCAGCTTCCTTACTTTTCATTAATGACATGTCTTTGAACAGTGTGAACCTCATTCTAGAAAGCCTGAGGAAAAAGTAGCAGTTCCTATGAAATACCTTAGTTCACAGACTTAACAGTGGCTAAAGAAATGAACCTCTTCTGCACTGCTCTTGCAAGGGCATCTCCAAACTGAAATTTCACCAAAGGAACTAACGGCACGCTGTCATTTCAAGGACTGAGCAGAATGATACTGAAAAAATACAGGCGGAGGCATCTTGTAAAGCAGCGTTTAACAGCACCATCTGCTGGCCTCTCTCCCACTGTAAAAGACATGTTAATTTCCCTCCTTGGGTCTGGAAGTCTTCATGCTCCTAATATTTATATAAAAATATTGATCATTTTTTAAACATGAAAATGACCTTCAGGTTGTCCCTTTTGGAAGTTCTTCCAAATGAAAGTTTAGGGGAAGGATCAACAGCCTTATAACCCCAAAACAAGTCATTTCAACTCTGTTCCAGTTTTTCCATTTAAAATACAGTAGCACGTTTTCTGTCAACAGATGAAATGTTTTGTGTAATAGATGCCCTAAGAAATTTCTTTCAAGTCAAAATTCCATGGTGGATCTTGAGAAATCTGTTGTTCTTTGTGGGCCTTATGAACATGAAAGCATAGGCTCTTTGAGCACTCTGTGCTTAATACTGTTGTATACTTAAGTAGCAGCTATTATATTTTACTTGTTTTGTTTCTGCCTAGTGCTCTTTCATTGAGTATAAGGACTTCAAGCTGGTATACCGACAGTATGCAGCCCTTTTTGTAGTTGTTGGAATCGACCACACAGAGGTAAGAAATTACATACCCTCTGGAAATGAGAGCTTACAGTGATTGTTATGGTCAAGAGCTCAAGTCTGCTTCTAGTATGGAATTTTGCAATAGGAATTAGAGAATTTTAAGGAGTCATTGCAAAAATAATAAAAAATCTATGAAAAAAAGGAGGTATAAAAAAATGTGGTATGTTGGACTTCAGTCTGTAGCAGCAGACTGAACTGTTATCATGAGACAGTCTTTCTGAGCCTTGTGCTGATGCTGCTTTCTGAATTTGATTAAATGTAAAATTATGTGGGGTAGTGTTTCTCAACATATGTTACCATTACAGCCAGATCACCTGTCTTATTTATGGTGATTTCCCAACTGCTCACTGTTTTAACCTCCTTGGCCAAAGAAAATCCATGCTGTCAGCTAGAAAGCTGCCAATTTACTGTATTTAAAAAATGAAAAAAAAAAAAGGTATCTGAAAAATTACAAGTGCTGTTATTTCATACGTTCAGGCTGAGCCTGCAAGGCTTTAGTGTTTACATTGATTCCTGGTAATCAGAAATTAATTCAAAGCTTACTATTGAAGACCTTATCAGGGTGGTGTGGAAGGTAGCTGCTGACTACCACAGTGTCTTCAAGTCAGAGTTTTAATGCTGTGCAATGGGGGGCAAATTCTTTTGGCTTTGCTACAAAGATGGCCACATCTACTACTGCAGCATACCCTGGCTCTGTGCTGCAGCTGGCCAGTGTGACCTCCGCTGCGTAACCACATGGTTACTTTATCTTCATCCCATGGTGGCCTGAGCTTGTGTGCTTTATTTTAGTAGGCTTTACTATATTTTCTAGTTGCTTTTCATGCAGCACTAACTGAAATAGCACAAAGAATATGGTTACCTTTTCTAGCTATTTATTTGCTCTTCACTTGTTTTTAATTTAATTTCAGAATGAGATGGCAGTATATGAACTAATTCATAATTTTGTGGAAGTTCTGGACAAATACTTCAGCAGAGTGGTGAGTTGAATTATTACAAAACAGTTCTTCTCTTTCAAAGCTGATCTAGTATGAGTTATACCTGCTTATGGTAAGGGGTTGGAACTAGATGATCTTTGAAGTCCCTTCCAACCCAAACCATTCTATGAATATGTAATTTCAGGGAATAAATTGAAAGAGAATTTATATTTTTTCCATATACATTTAGAAGTTTGAATACTTCAGCATGAGCATTTCTTCCAAAAAGAAAAACCCAAAAACCAAAACACACGCACACACAAAAGCAGTATTAGTTGATTCTTCAGAAAAGTACAGATGGGTTATAAAGCATCAATCAAAGAATATCAGAAATATATCTGTTAGAAAAGCATGCTCTTATATATTTATATTCAGGGGTTTCTTTGGCTCACCTACTCTTAAATTAGCCACTGGCATTATGTACATTTTAAAGAAATAAAGAGGTTTTTATTTACAGCTCTTTTTTTGCAATTCAGAGCATTATATTCCCTGAATGGATTTCATTTATGATAAAGATGGTGTAGACATTAAGCAGGGAGCTGACATCACTCTCAGTGAACAAGATCAGAGGGATGGAGCACATAAAACCTCAGAAACGAGTCTGTACTTGTGCTCTCCATGTTGTTGTCATGCAACAGTGGATACCAGATAAAACAGCTATTATATAGGTAGTCATTTCAGTGAGGATTCAACATCAGGCATGGCTCCAGTTAAAATGACAGTGCTCCTTTGGGTGGGAGATACTTTTTGTTTGCTTGTCTTTACAAAGGTTGAAAACACAGCATTATGATCCTGCTACCCAATATGGGATTTGTAATAATTTTGCTAGAAACAGATTTGCCCCAAGTCACAGTTTGGCACAATTTTAGTGCAATTGCAGCACAAAATCTATGCTGGAATATGTTGGATACCCCCCTCATGGTCTGTAACTGGTTTTCCAGTCCTAGTATTGCAGCGGATGTGCAGAGCCCCCTCTAAGGAATTCAGGGACACACTTGAAAAAGTCATCTGCACCCTTCACTGTTTAGATGCCTGGCAAGTGTTTTAGGCTGTTATCTATCTCTACTAATGTCACACCAGCCTGTTGAAACTGATGGTACTAACTATATCACTTTCTGACTGTACTAAGTTCAGAATTTACCTCTTAATTGTTTCGATGGCAGTCCCAACCTCACCAGTGATAACCAGGAATGGAATTTGATTCCTGACAGCACAGGGAAGAACAATAAAGTTTAGTCACATCTTGTTTATCTAATTGAGCCAATTGTTGCCAACCATTTGACAAGTTTTATTTTCCTCACTTGGGGCAGAGCAAAAAATAGATGTATTTCTTATACATATAAATGTAGTGCATATAACTCCTTGATCGCATATATAACCCAACCACTGCTTAGAAATTTGCTGAATTCATCACACCAGAGCTTTTTGTACTGTCCATCTCATTTCAGGTTTGAAACTAGGGGAACTGAAAAGGGGGGTGGTTAAAGAAATCTCATGCCATTCTGTGGTTCTATTTTTGATAGCATATAACATGATAAATGTCAGAGCACTGAAGAAGAGGGCTATAATTCTAGCTGGTGTTTCTGGCAGAAACCACAGAGCAGGAAAGTATAAGTCTGTAGTCTCATGGATTAATGTTTAAGATTTGCAGAATTTTAGCAGAATCCCAAATTATGATGATGACAGAGACAGAACTCTGGGAAAGGAAAGGACATCTGTCCTGCTCTAGAAGGACATTTTGTCATCTATTATTTTTAGGCTTGTGAGCCTTAAACGTTCTCACATACTCTATTTTTATCTAATGGAGTTTACAGAGCTTGAATTCAGATATCAGAAGAAACATTAACAGAATTAGGGGGAAAGCTTTCAAAGTTGCCTGTGAAATGGAATTCTGAGTCCTCTTCACTTTTATTACGGCTACCCAGGGAAAACTCTGCGTGCTGTTCAGAATACATATTCCAATGTTTTCAATTACTTCTAAAAGCTGAGTTAAACTTAAACTGATCAGGCTCTTAAAATACAGTTTTTGTGACACATGAAAGATTTCCAGTTGAAGAACGGCAGAGTCGCTCAGCAGAGGCCTGTAGACTACAACTAGTCCAGTTCAAAGCATCTTTAGACCATAGAAGTAGTAGCAATTTTACCAGTGGGAACTTGGCCTAAAACCAGGGTTAGACTGTGAACTGAAACCATGTTAGCAAACTAAATTCCCCTGGTAGCAGATAGATTCCCTCTTTCAGCAGGCACTGAGGCAGCTCCACCCCAACTGTGCAAGATCTTAACTGCTGAGGCTGTGATTAATTGTTTCTAAATTTAGACATTTAACTGAGGCACTTAAGTTAGAAGTTTGGTCATCCTAAACTCCCATGACCACTAGGCAGGGGACGGATGAGTATCTCGAGAAAGTGAGTCATGCCTCAAGAGTGCCGAGTCAACTCTTGAAGATAACCATCTCTTGTGTTGACTGCAGGGAGACCACAAGGGCTTCTCACTCAGACATTTTGGTTAAAGGAATAAAAATACTTGGGGTAAATCCAGGCCAAGACTAGAAGGGAAATGGTGACTACGTGACTAGAAGGGAAATGGTGACTATTGCTGGCACTGGAGAGCAGTTAGAAGTACTAAGGGTCCAAAGCCTGGAGTTGCCTTTCCTCTCCAGTATATCCAGCCACAACTACTACAGCCATATGTATATATACAATGTCTAGATTTTACTGTTGAAATGATCTGCAGCAACATTTTAAGCTGTGTTTTTATATAAATTGCAAACTTGGCATTAACATCCCCTTTTTGCAGAAAGAAGAGAAAATAGAGGTCTGGAGTTAGCACGATTTGCATTGCTGGTTTTCCATCACTTACTCAGATGGCACTGTGTCTATTCAAATTGTTACTTGTGGGTGACCTTCATGTTTTTTCTAAGTAAAAATTTCAGAACATTAGCTTTCGTTACAGAGGCAGGTAATGCATCAAAGGTAAAGCAGTGTTGCAGGAAAAGGCATGTAATTTTACAGTCCAGAACAGAAATCTGAATTACCCTAAAGTTTTGTGTCATTAGCAGATAGACTTCAAAATAAAGGGATGAATAATGCTTAATGCCTATGAGATGAGAGATCAAGCTGTAACTAATGGTTGTCTCACTCTTTTACTTGCAGAGTGAATTAGATGTATCCTTTTCAACATCAGAAATCCATTTGTCTGTTTCTGGGGTATGTTCCAGTTCATAGCACTGGCTGTCATAGTGGCTGTCATACAGGCAAGACAATGCAGAGGTTTTTCAAATTTTGCACTTACAGTAAGTGGCACCATTTTGGCACCTTTCTGAAAGCATGGCTGATGTTTGTGCGGGTTTCTTGTTCAAATCCTAACTCATTGAGATAAGCCTGGTACCATTTAAAGTAAGACAGGGAGAGTTTGTTTAGAGAGAACTAGGTACTACCTAGACATGAGAGATAGTGTTCTGGGGGAACTTTCAGGCTTACTTAATTATTACTGCAAGGTTTTACTTTTTGCTTTAAGTTTACAGTAAAATAGATGCTGAAATGACTGCCATAACAAGAACTGAATGTTACAGGTATGTCTTGAGCCAACTAGCAGTAGCATCATTGTAAGATTAGGTTTGTGCTTTGATCTTGCTTCATGAAAGTGTAGGTGAGATTTACTTTCTGTATCGATGGAAAAAGAGAAAGACCTGAGAGGAGGAAATTTAGGAACCCAGGCATTGCCACAGATACCTTTTACCTTTACCACCCTTCTCCCTCCGCAGCTGTATTTTCATGTGTATGATTTGTAGGGTATTAACTAATATATAGATATATATATATATTTTAAATGAACTACAACCAAATACAAATCCTAAAACACAGTCCCGAACAGCTAAACACAAATAGCAAGTAAATAACATACAATACTAAATTCAAAGAAAATTAAACCTGGAGAATATAGCACAGTCTTCCAGTCCCACTGCCTGCTCACTCTACTCCAGCAATCCTTATGCCTCTGTTTGTTGTTGGCTAAATGCAGATCTACTGGTACAAAGAGTTTCAGTTACGCACCTGAAATACAGTTGCCACCCTGGAATCATGTAAATTACACACCTGAAATACTCTAAAGTAATTTAGAATTAGTACATACAAAGAACATAAAAAAACCTGTAAGTTTTTTGTAATTGTTTTACTCCTTTACTAAAAAAAATATGTAATTTCATTTTTTGTAAAATTTTTAATGCTTGCTATATGCTGGAACTGTTTCATTTACTGAGCTTATATAGGTATGTGTGTATATACTGTATGTATGTGTATGTATACTGTCTCTATTTATTTCCTTCTTGAAATTCACAAAATACTGTGGTATTAATATAACACTCCTAAATTAATTTGTATTAGAATAGAGCAATAAGGAAATTTCAGGATGGAGGGACTGTTAAGGTCTCTGAGCAATTCTGTAACTACATTTTTGTATTCAGTTACTCTAGTTAAGGATTAGAACCATTTGTACTTGTGTGTGAGCTTTGCTGAATTAGAAACTAACGTGATGACCTGTTCAGTAATTATACATAAAAAGTAGTCCCCTGTGTTACCATATGGTATATTTTGGGTCTGCAATTGCCCGATTCTTTTTCCTTTAGATTGTTTGGAGTAGTGACGATACCAAATTCTGCCTCTGGTCATCATTTTCACACTGAGAGGAATTGCCTGTAGGTGTATACTAGGTTACCACCAGTAGACCATTTAATAGCTGAGAAAGGACACTGTATATCCAAGAGCTTCTGCACACAGTGTTATTCTGCACTGTTTAGAGAAGTTGTATTATATACAACTTGTTGCAGTGGGTGCAATATGGTGTCTGAATGATTCCTGTAGAGGTTCATCTTCTACACGGATCTCATCTGCATGAGAGTGTGAATATAAATATTTGGAAAACAGGAGTGCGCATTACTATCTTATTTGATAAAACTGGAGATAATACTGGAAGAGCTCATGTCTGATGCATCCGTCTGACATGTATGATGTGAATGATGCATGTATTTTTTCCACTTAGAAATGCATCTTTCTACATTATACATTTCAGGAACAATTTTCAAGTTAAACATTTTGCTTTACATACGTACAGAAAATCTCTTTCATTTAGGAAGAAGAGCTTTTCATAAGCTGAGAGGAGCTCAGCTTACTTACTAACCTGAAATAGCTGAAGTGAGGTGCTCAGAACATTAAATCTAAAACGGAGTTGTAAAGATGAGGTGGGTTGTCCAAGATTGTATTTATTTTTTATACAGCTTGAACAGCAGCCCCTGAAGAACAATGTAAGATCTGGGCTACAAGTGTCTTAGATGTTAATGCAGTGCAAGCAATAATCCATCAATATGCCTTTCATAGTGTGTAAGATAATATCCCCATCTGGGATTAAACCATTTCCTTTGCCAAATAGTCTTTTGATAACTCTTATATTCAGTACAGAGAGTTTAGATGTAAAATATCTGATGGAGGAAGTACTGTCTAAAGGTTTGTAGCAGTTAACATCAAGTGTATTTACAGAACCTTTGTATACACAGTATCTATCTGGTGGGAGACTGTCACCATTTCCTGTCTCTGCACTATTACTTTTGTGTACAGATCCATAGGAAGTTTATTTCAAAAGTAATAGTGGGTATTCTCTATAGAAAGTAGTGTTTACTAACCTGAAAAAAATAGTAGGAAATTACATGAAATCAAACCGATGAAAACCACATGATAATCATTAAAGGCTATTCACCCATGCACAGGGCAAACCCCAGTTAAATCGGAGGCTGAGACCATCACACAATCACCCCCGTGCTTTTGGCAATGCAGCCCCTCCTATTAATGTGGGATGCCAGCTCTCATTTAGATCCAAAAACCGAGGTCACCCAGGATGCTGCATCATGTCTTGTGTCATAGCCTGAATCTGAAGTCAGCTGTCAGGAAGGGAAGGGCACCTTCTGCACAAGGCAGAGAGTAGGTCCCATCTGAATCCTGCCCAGCAGGATTCATGTGTAATATTTATACTTACGGGTGACACAGGTGTGTGTGTGATACTAACCAGTGCATGGACAATTGGGAACTTACCTCTTCTGATTAGCTACTAGTCAATTAAGTAACTACTTTAACTCCAGAGTAGGCATGGGGTTTAGAGAAGCTTTTATGTGTGACCTGTAAGGCATTTAGCCATTAAATGATGTCCACTTTCATTCACATACTTAAGGGTAGCTGTGACAGAACAACATAACATTTCTAAAATTGTTTGGTTTGTTTTTAAAATACCTGTAGGTAGTGCTGTGGGACGCAGTACTTGAATGGGCAAGTACTGAAACCCCAGTCCTGAGGGTGTTGTTTCCTAATGTGTTAACAGCACTAGATGTGTATGACATGAGTGGGTGGGATTTTCTGCAGCTCTTAACGCTCCAGCTTGCATAGGCCTACTTTCTTAGTGCGATGATAACAATGAGATTGTAAAAATGCCATAGCTCTGAGAGCTTCTAAAGAGTTTCTAAGGCACAGAAAGTTGATTTTTCTATTGCTTGAACTGGTGAAGCAAAACTTACTTGAAGACACATTGTTAACTTACAGAAGAAACAGATACTTACGTTCCCCTTGTGGGCGGGAAGGGGGCAGACAGGGTTCTCTAGGACCAGGCATTTGAAGAATGTTGTCTTGATCCAAAACCCACATTGCATTCCATTGCAGCTAGCTGCTGCTCATAAGACAGATAAAAAGCTTTGATACAGGGAATGCTGCATGTTAATCAACTGTGTTCTTCTGTCACTCTCAGAACCCAGTGCATTTAAGTAGTAAGAAAACGGAATTAATTCGTTCTGAGAATTTGTGAGGATACACTTCAATCTGTACTGTAAAATAAGTGGATGCAATGCAAACCTATAAGGATTAGCTTAAAACTGTTCTAAAGTATCACAGAACTTGAAGGCACCAGTTGTCTCCTTTATAAAGTCAGCATAGCTGTTCTGGGAAGAAATGGTCAGAAAGCATCAAATGGGTTTCAGTGCCTAAAATTGGCCTGCCATTAGACAGGCTAAAAGGTAATTGAAGTGAATGTTAGCAAAGATAAAGTCAGAATGTGTGACTTTAGATTAAGAGAAGCAGCTCTAATCTTCGGTTGAAGATGATAGTCTAGAATGGAAATCAAAGTTTTGTAATGCTGTGTATTCAGTAGCAAAGTACCTGTGCTGTAATCTACAGAGCTTTTGTTTGGGCTCCTGGGTGTGTTAGCTATCACAAGGTGTTGGCCACACTTTATCATCTCTTATGCCTTGACACACCCTTAATTACTTGCCTGGAAAATCCTGAGGTATCTTAAGATGTCTCCACATGAGGAAGGTATTTATCACATGCAAGTCCTGAAAGTGCCTTTTTCCTTTCCTTCCCTCCTTCCCCGCTTAACTATCACCTATATAACACTTACCTCCTCTTAGTATGTACGTGCCATAAAAACTCCGTGATAGTAGAAAGTATTGTTGATGTCTTTTAATAAGGGAAACTCTTAAGTTACCAAAAGCCAGCAGAAAATACCAATTGTAGCAGGTGCCATTTACTTCTACCATGAGGTACACAGCCACAGTGGCACAGAGTGAAATCTGTAAACGAAAGGCAGCAGGGACTCACCTTTGCCTGGGCTGCCAACTTGTGAAGAGCATTTCCTAGCTGGGTGCTCTGAAAACTTTCATTACAGACTTTTCTCTGCAGATGAAGAGATACATGTGTTTTTATGCATACTTGTTTTAAAATCCATGTTAGCCTCTGCATAGATCTAGTGAAAACCCCTCAACCCTCTTCTACGGGCAGCCAGGATTCTTACTGGAAGCAGGACCTTGAATGACAGCTCTGGGTGGAGCACATGGCAGCACACACATAGAACACAGCTTTTTCCTGTTGCCAGTTGCTCAGACTGGTTTGCTTTGCTGCTTTTCAGCTCAGCTGGGTGTGGATCCGTGACTTCAAGGCTTTAAACCCTGAAATCTGGGGTCAGTTGCCAAACAAGTGGGGGGGATGCAAAGGATCAGAGATGCACTGGGAAGGGCATTCAGATGTAAACAATGAAGCAGTGTATGTATAAAGACCATAGAACATAGTCATGAGACCTGCAGGAAGGGTGGAAAAGCCAAGGTGTTCCTTGTAAAATCCAGGTGTTTGCCAAGCATGGTAGAGGGAGGTGGGAGGGGAAATGAAAGAAGGAGCTTTGGGACCTTCCAAAAATCAAGATGGTAGATGTCTCTAGAATAGTGTTAGTATCCCCATTCAAACTGCAGGTGAAGTCAGTGGTTCTGGAATGACGACTGTACGCTTAAGGGGTTACAGATGGACAGAAGTCATACACAGCACTATGTCCTGTAATGGGGTAAGCCACTCTTGAAATAAGCAGGAAGGCCCTTGCAGGGGAACTGATGTCTCATTTAACCATGCTGGGTTTGAGCAGAACAGCTGCAAGGTACTCAGTAGTGTGAGTGCAGTTTTCCTTTGACATGGTATCAGGTCTTTAGGGAAAAAAAAGGGAAAAAAGCAGTGCTAAGTGTGTTTTCTTAAACAAGGTGATGCAGAGAAATTGATGGGAGTGGGAAGTTACTGCATCATCACTGATTCACTCTTACAGGTTTTAGATCTTTGGGACTCTGAAAGGAGAGGTAGGAGCTCTTGCTCTGCCATGGGAACTGGAGCACAGTGAATCAGTGGTAGAGTGTAAAAACTGAAATCCAGGAGGAGCTGGCTTTATCACTTGTTGCAACGTGAATGGAATGTTACCTACCTTCACTAACAGATCCTCTTGCTCTGTGCCAGAAGTGAAGTAAGCAGCACCAGCAAGGCAGTTTTCCTAAAAATTCTCACAGTACTGGAATAAAGAAATTCTAACTTCTTAGATGAAAATATTTGTGTAAAGGTCGATTTACTTGAAAAGTATGGTACAGGAAGAAATTTGTCTGAGGTCTTTAGTCTGCCAAGCAAAGTAAAACTACCACCTTTGTCTCTGGAACCACAGGAACTATTGAAGTTTTAAGGGCAGTACTGCTCCTCAGTAGTGAAAGGCACGGAGATGCTCAGTGTTACTTCACTAGAATCTATTTCTTGAATTCAGGCCTAAGACTCTGCTTTCATGAGCTCATGTTGTTGCAGCTCTAGTGGTTTAAGGTGGTGTCTCCCCACCATTTGAATTTACCACATAGGAAGAACAAATACATAGAAATATGTGGCTCCTCAGCTGTTGTCAGGTACAGCTCAGTACTGCCACTGCTCCTGTGGTTTGGCAGAGCATAGGGCAGACTGCTGTGGTGAAATCCACAGACCTTGTGGGATAGAGCGGTCCTCTTCCATGCCCAAATCGCCTTCAGAAAATGAGATTGACTCTCCATCATGCCGAACAGAAGAAAACATTGATGCCTTTAAAAACTTGGTGCTGATGCTTTTAAAACCAACTCTGCTGGTTAGAATGAAGTCTACTAACACAAATATAAGGACCAGAGCAAAACCAGGCTGCCTTCCCGAGCTCAAAACATATCATAAGAAAAACAGAATAATAGTCAGAGAAGGCCCTCAAGAGATTCCTATCAAAGTTGGAAAAAAGTACTGAAAGTTACTGCAAAGCATTGTGCTAACTCCACTGCAGTAGTCCTCAATACACAGGCAAGAACTAGAAGGAGCAAAATTAAGGCAAAGCTGACGTGCTGAGCACAGCAAAGAACACACTTAAAGAGCAGCAGCAGGTGGAGAGCAAGGCAGAGGAAGGGTTATTCATGCCTCTGTACGCACACACGTCAGTGAGGCACAGCAGATGTACGCTGCAGGCTTTTTTTACTATGCCTGTTTCCACTGCAGCTTCTGGTGGTAAGTGGCAACACGAGAGGCCTTTTTCACGAGTAACCCTTTGCAGTTATCAGTGGATACACTAACGATGAATGTATGCATAAGGACACCTGCCAGGTAATGCTGGAGCCTGTTGTCTGGCTTGGTTTTCTTCAAGACAGATGCTATTAGATAAAGACACATGATTATGGACAAATTTAATGTATCACAACAGCACAAATTCATCATTTCAAGTTATTTTCCTTTAGGAGTATATTAGAGATTATCATTTGGAAAGCATTTAAAATAGGGATCATTCATTTACTTTAACTGCTCTGAGATTTATTACTAGATCAATGACTCAGCTTTACTTATCAGCATATTCCTCTTAAGCTATTTTCAAGCAGATCCAATAGTCTTAGGAACTTAGGGTAGGGAAAAAAAAAAAAAAATAAAAAAATCAGAGAATCAAGTTTTAAGAATTTGGCTGACAGTTGGTTTTGTAAGGGGAAATGCAGAATATGGGCATCTTCCCATTCGAGGTTGTTAATCTTTGGGAAAATTTTTATATTAAAACAACATGTGGCAGACAGTAAAATTAACCATCTACATCTAAGTTCAAGTTCACCTTGCTTTTACTACTGTGTGGTAATCGTCCAGGCTGGGATACTGCTGGGGCTTCAGCTTCTCTACTACAAACTTTTGACACCCCTGTGGTCAGGAAAAAAGTGTCAGTTCATCTGTTGCCTTCACTCTATTAAAATAAACAACCAAATAAACTAGAATAAATTAAGAAACACCCATTTTTGCAAACTTTGAGTAAAGACAAAGGTGCCGAAGATTTTCTTCGTGTTATCTTCATGTTGTTCAAAATATACTTAACCTGAAACATTTCTAGATCATGTTCAATTTGGACAGAGTGCACATCATTTTGGATGAAATGGTGCTAAATGGTTGCATTGTGGAAACAAACAGGAACAGAATTCTGGCCCCTCTGCTGGTGCTTGACAGAGTGGCAGAAAGCTAGGAAGATGCAAGACTGACTAAAGCATTCTGCTAAGGATGATGAAGCCATCAAGAGCTGACAGCAGCGTTCTGATGCCATTAAGGCTGACTCATGCAATATTCAAATTAGTTGGAAAATATTTCCTGTTTCTCCTATGCCCAGTGTACCTAATGGAAAGACACAGCTATACATAAAGTGGAACCTTCCATTTCAGATGCAGCTTTCTTGACCCAGCAGAAGTCTTCCTGCAACAGTCAATGCTTTTTCAAACTGAGAATAAAGTAGTGGCAACTTGCATGTCTACGTGTCACTGAATTAGGCATTGTGCCAGGCCTAAGACAAGACAGAAAATATGAAAATATAAATTCAAAGTTTCAGTGCTTCCTTTAAGAACCAACTCCATTTATTTTTATACAAATGTACTGTAAATTATAGTTCCATAACTTTTAGGACCACTTTTTTGAATTAGATCAATCCTTCATCAAAAAGCTACTTTCAGTCCCATTTCATTGTAAGTCATGGCTACAAAAGAAATGTAAATACAGAGGTCTGTGTGCATTTAGTATTCCTGTATAAGTTGTAACTGAAAGTATTTGGCAATTAAATATGGTAACATTAATAAAAGGTAATTACAATCAAAAGTTCAAACTTCTATCATGTTGGCTTCATAAAGTACACAAAACCTTTTCTATTTTGGCCACCAGTGTATTTTTTCTCTTATATATTCTATCCATGCATCACAATTAAAACTTTTATAAAAGATGAGTAAAAAAAGGTACTGCTAGGTACCAAATCAAATTTGCCTTCAGCAGGAGGATGTAGCTACACTAACTTGTATTCGCAGGTACAACACGCCACTTCACACAAGTCACGCAACCTGAGATTACTTTTCATTACTTTTCTAGAATTAAAGTATCTGGCTCCTCCTTCATGACCAACACTTAGGCACCAACCCTAGGCATAACCTGACACTGAAAGAGCGTATGATACACACTGTGAGCTTTGTGTGTGAAGGCACATAATGGTCACATCTAAATTGCACCTAGAAACCTGGCTCAAAGGAGCAGAGTGGTGGGTTGTGTGGGGAACCATCCACATCACTTTAAAAGAACCATTCCCCAAAACAAGCTGGCATTGGAGTAGATAACTTGTACACAAGGTTTATGCAGCCGTTCTGTTGAAGCACAATAGTCACAGGAGTGTAAGGGTGGAGATTGCCGTTCAGTTTTGCATTGTGGAAAATTCCAAAGACTGTTTCTGTCAAGTCCTGGGAATGATGCTATGACAAGCAATCTGGCTTCAGCCTGGTTTGTACACATGAGGCAAGACTCACGGCAAGCCCTCCCTGAGCAGCGGTCCAAGAAAAGATTGTTACCAAAGAGAACTGCCACAGAACAAAACTTGCCACACAGGCTCAACCAAACCAACAGATTTTCTTTCCTGGTGTATAAGCACTTAATATCTTCAAAGATATGTTAGGATCTTGCTTCATTTTACTGTAAACCAACTTTTTACCACTAAATACCTACCATGTGCTGAAAACAAGGCAGGGCAGGCACTCCATCTCAAGTGTGGCTGCATCAGCTGTATCACCTGACCCCATTTTTATTCCAATGCAATGGAGAACTTCAACCTCAGGACACAGTGGCCTACTAAAGAGCTCCAAGAGAGCTACACACACGTTCTCACTGCCAGCCCAGTTCCTAAAAAAGTTGGACTGTGTAAAACATCATCCCTGTGTAAAAAGAGATGAGTCGATGAGATCAGTTACTGCCATGTAGGTCACTTAAACCTTGTAAAATGTATGGCATGTTGTTCAGAATGTTTACAGCGATTTAATAACACAAGTAGTACTAGTGAAGTACTCAGAGGAGACAGTTTTATATGTTGCAAACATTTTAATGATTACTTTTGAGCTTACACATTGGGTGGGTTTTTCTTAAACTTCAAACTGCAACAAGTTAAATAAATGTTTATAATATACAAAGAAAATACAACCAAAAGTAAAACTTGCTTTAAGTGTGTCTTGCACTAGGAACCAGTGTTTCTTAATAGCTTTAATGTTGAGCTGCACAAACACACTTAAGGATTTGATCTTTGTAGCAGGGCCTTTGAGAAATCAAAATATATTCCCACTTAAAAGAAAAAAAAAAAAAAAGTTGTGCATTATATGCAAAAAACCCACTAAAATACTCCAATAGTGCAGGCACATTAAAAAAGGAAAGGCTGGAGATGCCCATTAATTCTAAGTTTTAAGGAAGCAAGTTTCTGACCAGTTAGCTTAAAGCCAGCAAAACAGGGATCAGTGATGGCAACTGTAGTGTACAAGATATTAAATGACAAACTTTACACAAATACACTGTTAGAAATTTGTATCAGGGAACACTGAAAATCTGATGATCTGTTCTTTGGAACAGTCAAACAGAACCACCTCAATTTCCAGTTGTGCAAGCCCTTAAAGCATCACACAGTGTTCTGTGCCAATTTCTTGCTGGCTGTGTAGTTACAAGGATTTATTTTGTCATTAGCAGCTAACAAACTTATTCCACATGTTTCTAAAGCCTCACAGGTGAAAAAAAAGGCAAGTCTCATCAGAGCACAGCGTGGAGATCATATTTTTTTGCACACAAACACAAGAGGCTTCACTAGTATCAAAAAACACTTTCTCGTGTCCCGTATTGCAGTCAGTGGCTCAGTTGAGGTGGAAGCCTTTCTCCATCGTAGCAGCTAGCAGGCGCTCTCTCATAATCTCCTCAGAAGAATACTCGGGCAGCTTTAGGTAATGCACACATGTATTCACAGATGGGTAACTTGCATCTGTAGCATCAACCTGAGGAAAAGAAAGAACATTTCTCATTGCAGTTGTTCTCTGCGCTCAATGCGGATCGTAAGGTCCTCTAATTCATGGCATTTACCACATACACATTACCAGTTGTCAACAAACAGCAGCATCAGGAAAACTGCAAACCAACTTATGTTTACTTTGTATGTATGTTAATTCTTTTATATTCAAATACGAAGTCAGAGAGGAGACCTCAAGACAGAGGTTAGGACTGAAAGCTGAGCATTGCATCAGAAATTAAAAAACAAAATGAAAAAGCAACCAAAATGAAAAATCATCAGCATTATTTCTTAACGCAGCAATTCACAGGATCAGTGATCTGAAGTCAGGATCAGTGGTCTGAAGGGCAACCTACAACTGCCATACCTTGCGTACAACAGTGAGCCGGGGATGGAGGTTTGCCAGTCCTCCTGGAGGGAGTGTTGAACAACCAGTGGTGAACTGGAGAAAAGCTTTCCTCTCATCCGAAGACATACCGCACAGGACTCGCACAAACCGAAGGAATCCGGGGCTTAGATTAAAAGAGTTATGACAATATTATATGAGAGTGAATTGTTTTTTCAGTTTCCATTACCTTGAGGCAGTACAATTGTGCTCTTTAGTCATGTCTAAGCAGTCACTGGAAGAATCCAGTGCCTGTTCAGTACCGAGTTAAGAATAAAAGCCATAAAAATACTTCTTTCATCTCCTTGCTGCATATTACAATGAGAAGTGCAATTATCTTACTATGATTGGCAATAAATTGAACTCATTTCCCCAAGTCTGTTTTGCCCACAATGATAATTGATGAATGATCATTCCCTGTCCTTATCTCAACCCACAAGCCTTCGGTTACATTTTCTCTGCCCCATCCAGTTGAGGAGGGTGGTGACAGAGTGGCTTTGGTGGGCACCTGGCATCCAGCCAGGGTCAAGCCACCACAGTGTCATTTCATTTCTAGCCTGTTAAAGACTACAATAGCTCTTTAGGGAATCTTTTCATCCATACCAGCCCTGGGAGTGAGGGAGAGAAGAGGGCATGAGGAAAGCAGAGCCTGCTGAAACACACCCTCAGGTATCAGGCACTGTAATCTTAGCTGCATCTTTGTATGCAGGGCAGGGTCAACAGAATAATCGCTCCACACAACATCTTAGACTGATAAGGATCCTTCAGCATGCCTATACTATCATAGTTCCAGAAGTAGTTCATATGTTATTGCTACCAAACATAACAAGCAACAAAAAAAAGAACAAAACCAAAACCCAAAGTATCACAACCACCTCCTGATAGCCAGAGGCCAGTATATTTGTTGCCGCATAATACATTTTTTTTAACTACACTTGAAGAGAAAGATATAAGGAGACAAGTAACAACTATATCCAACTGAACAGAAATTATAAACACCAGCAAAGATGAAAGTAAGAACTCTGAAGTGTGATTTTTACTACCCTGTATTAGTTACCTGCTGTTACATTGCCAATACTTCACATTTTAATATTGTAATTTTTTTATCCCCTCTCATCACAAAGCCGAGTACCTTCCAACCTGACCTATATGTCATAACATACATGGTTATTTTATGCAGTTTTAGACAATCACTTGCTCTTCAGTGAACACCAATCCCATCCAATATGGTGTCTTTATCTAATGAACATTCTGGACATTTTGTCAATTAATGTATCTTTTAGCTAGTATTTAAAAATCAGAATGTAAGTACCTGTCTCGTGTATATCCCAGTTTAGGTTCAGTATAATTGATGATATCCTCAGCTGCCCAAGAAGGTGATTGATTTCCACAAAGAATCATCTGAACTTCTTCATGGCTGAAGGAACTCAGCTTCTCCATTGGAAAGACTCTATTGAAGCCATCTTTAATTTACACAAGATAAAGTTACAAACATAAGGCAAAAGAAAGTTTATAAAATAATGTCAGCATTTCAATTATATTTTAAATCAAGCCAGTATCAATCAATAGTTTCTTAATTAAGGTAAATGGAACCTCTTCAAGATTAAAAATGGCCTAACCCATGCAAAGTATTATGAAATTAATACCTTATGTATTGCATTCTAAATTTAAACATTTGTTTTTGAAAGCCATTCTATGCTACTGCTTTCAACCAGAACACCATCTATATTCTGCCATATTTAAAATTACCTCTGAACGCCTCCATCTGTTTCTGTATACCAGTATGCATGCAGAAGTCAAACATGAGGTCTACATATTCCTCTGCATTATCCATTGTTACAGTCTGCAAAGACAATATACCAATACCATAAGAATTCACTTTGCATCAGTTGTTGCTGAGACAGTAAAAACCTAATTGCTGTTTAAATTGCAAAGGTAGGTTGTTGCCTTACCTCATCTTCACCACCTGGCTTGAGATCCACAGCTGTAAACCCATGCACTTTGGATGAAGGGCAAAACTGAAAATTTAGACTTCAAAATACGAAGAGAATTACTAATTGCAAACAAGTCTACAGATTTATAAACTGTGCCCCACACCCCCAAAAGCATCTCACTACATTTCAAACCAATGTTTGTGGATCATTTTCTACATACATGAACACTGGTACCACAGTACAGAATGACAATTAGTGATGGACTACACAGATAACATATGTTGCAAATCTATGGTATACACATGCGTGTGTTCTCCCACTCTTTGGATATGATAACCACTGAAAATCCCATACAGTTTGATATCTTTACACTATCAGCTTCAAACTGCCTAAACTGTTTAACTCTGTTAACGAACTTAAAAAATCCTTTACATTAATGTCCAGCACTAACAGTTACAAAGCCACATTAGGCATTTAGGCCCTCCAGAGGCACTACTTGCTTTCTTTCTGTAATAGGCATGCTGAAGCCCACAAGACCATAAGCAACTACCTAACTCTGTCTACACAATCCTTGTGGCACAACATGATTTTAACAAATAACCTGTAATATTAATGGTAGAAAAACTACTGTTGTTAAAAAAACATAAATTTAGAACTACAAAAGAGCACATCCTCACAAAAGTTCACACAGGCATGGGCACTTTTGTCTTTAATGTCTGATGAAAGTTAGCACATTCTGTTTAACGTGGCTTCAAGCACTGCATTGCATGCATGGTTAACACAAGCTGCAATTTCAATCTGTTCTCTTTAAAAGTTCTCCAAAAACCTTGATAAATTTCAATAGTTAACATAGCAAAGAAATCACCAATTCAGTTTTCCAAAGGTCTTTACAAGTATTTTGTGTGCTTCTAGAGTCGTACGGCACTGCAGGAGAGCCACATTTAAGTTTAAACATTAGGAAACAGAGCAAGTGAGAATAAAAAATTCTCAAGCTAAGGAACAAGAATATAGCTACACATGGTAAACTGGATCTTACTGCATCTCTAATGATTCCCTCTTGCCATGATACTATTTAAAATGAAGATCTCTTCATTTTTAATTATACATGCTGACATTTGTCTCTAACACAACATGTTTGCATATTTATAAATTAATATGAAAACTCTTACCCCAAATCCTCTATACTAAGTGGAGGCCCGGAACCTGATGGATTCTTTAGCATTAATTCCTGTAGTTTTGTGTTCTTTTCATCTTCTGACAGGCTTCTGTTGCTTAAAATTTGACGCCTTTTAATTGCAAGGTCCTTAATTTCTTTTAGAAACCTAGCTCTATGTGGATTTACTAATTCAAAGTCTTCCCAGGTTAAAATTCCATTAAACCATGCAGGAGGCTTAGGTTTTGGTGGATCAAGAATAAATTCTGATTTGGAGTCTTCTTCCAAACTTCCTACTGATAAGGAATCATGCCCTTCTTCTGTAGAAGCCTCCGACTGACTTTCAGTACAGTGCAAGTCTCTGTCACCCCGTGATTCATATATCAACTTACTCATGTTACTCTTAATGTCCCCCATACACATGAGCTTAAAAAAAGGCTTGGAAATGGGTAAATCCACAAGTCTATTGTCCTGAATGCATTTAGCCAAGAAAATCCCAAGGAAATGAAAGAGTTTGGTTATTCTTTCAAGTTCATCACTATCTTGTGGGAACGGTGCTGTGAAGAGTCCACATGATCTCTGTACATAGTAACCAGGGGGTTTCAATCCACCACCAATATCAACCTGATTTAAGAGACACAAACAAGAAAGTCAATATTGTTAAAGGTGAATTTAATTACGTGTCTGTGCTGTTTAACTTATTATACCCTACTTCTCTCTTAAAAACAGAACTGGTAAGAAAGCAAGCTGTGGAGCAGAGTGGTCATTCTTGACCATGATGAGTAGCTGCTCACTGATCATGTGTTCTTCCCTTCCTGTATACCTATATAATTTCTCTTTTACACAAGTACTCAGTTTAAAATGCAAACTGAAATATACCTGTCGAGACTCATCATCTGGAAAATCATCATCACAAAGCCAAGCTCCCAGATCTGTCCTCTGAAATTCTGCTGCCACCAATGCGTAAAATTCCAATGTAGGACCCAGGCCTGTTCCTTCCTCCCCTAAAAACTCCACCTAGAAATACATATGGAAGGTTAGTAATGAAGAAAAACCTTGTGAAATGGTCAGTGTCAGTTATGGAACAGGATATTCAATATCCTGGCCAGTACATTAGAAATAGCTATCTAACCTTGCTCTGCTAGGTAGATATGCTTTACCTCTAGAACAGATTTTCTGTCTGCATGAATCTGCATGACATTTTCTGCCCATTCCATCAAGGATTCACCTCGCGGAACTTTCACTCTTTCATGTTTGAGGCGTCCAACTCTGAATTCTCCTGGATCATCACGTCGCACTGTGCTTGTGGTCCTTGTCCGTTCAACAGTGGCTTCACGCCTGTTCTGTAGCCATACAATTGCTCTGCAAAAAAACCAAAATCAGATGTTTAAAATGTGAATGTCTAACAGCCTGGAAACTTGAAAGTGGCCACTAAGTTACCTTGTTAAGTATTAATTACCTCCCCCTCAATATATAAGTTATATACTGAAGTATTTCTCTGAAACCTCTGGAATGCCCAGATGTGAGCTGCTTTGCATTTTTTGAGTTCAGAAAACTAAATAATTTTAATTGCTATGAAGGGCCAGCCATAACTTGTGATGTACTAGATGGCACCAAAGAAAACATGCGCAAAGAAAACATGCCCAACTCTCAATTAGAACTAGTTTTCAAATTACAGTGGAATGAACTGAGGGCAGCATTTACTGCAGTACTTTTTAATCACAGATGCTCAAAACTACAAAACTTTACAAAAGCTTATGACAACTTTCATTATATAGTGCAAGGCGGTTGTACATCACCCCATTGATACTGACCAAGTTTTACAGCAAGATTTACTTGCTTACACACTAGAGAAACACAGAACCAAAGCTGAAGTGCAGTCACACAAAACCAGACCCATAGTGGGGAAAGAGTAAGAGCTGTCTCTAATAGCAGTACTTACATAAAGCCAAAGTTTGAAATTCTCGTATGTACTGTCACCCATGCAGCAATAAACTATCATCTGTTTGTTGTTTTCTAAGACAGAGACTACACACCCATATGCCCATAGAGTTCATATAGAGTATAAGAGTTTTAGAAACTATTTCCAGTATTTTCAGAGCTTAAGAAAGCTCTACTTACCAAGTAAATACCATGCAATGTTTCCTGAGGGATCTCTTTAAAACAGTTTTTCTAAACCATCACCTTTTCTCAAAAGAAAAACCACCACACATGGCCCAGTTTTCAGGACCATTTTTCTGTAGCAGTTAAGTATTTCCATAGTAAGATTTAAACCGATGTCTTGCAAGACAGCAACTTTTCTTCTCCTTCCATTTACTTTAAATGCTGTTTTTATACTCTTCGTGAGGTATTTCTAATGTGAATCAGACACAACAGTAATTTTTGCAACTCAATGTCTACAATTTTCTTCCTCTTTGGAAAACAAACTACCAAAACCAGCCAAGAAAACCCACAAAAAATATTTCTGACTTCTCAATTCTTCTAAAAGTCACCTGGCAGAAAGGTTTCCACTGTCTAAATATTCTCAAGATAATCACTGCTGCAATAAAAATATTAAGGATTCGTAGGTAATAAAACACTTTAGACGGTACCCTTAAATGTTTCAAAGGTCTGGGTTTGTTACAGTTTCATTATGCAGCTAATACTAACTTTTGAAAAGGCATCTTTTTTTGTTAGATGTTATTTATTTTGTTAAGATTTTAGTGAATGAGAAATAAATGAACCAAAACAAATAATCACCAAACCACTGCAGGAACTATAAAAATAAAATGCATATACTTTGATATATGCTTTCCAAAAACAGTTAATTCACATTTATTTTTACAATGTTTTCTATTTTGGTTTTTTACTCCTTTATGCAATGAGCTGCAACCCAGTCAAATTACTGCTCAATAGGACAATCTAACTAGAAGTACACAAGGAATTCTTCACCTTAGTTGAAGAATGAAATTTTTTCAGAGGAATTTCCTGAAGAATATCAAGCAGAAGGCAGGCTTCTCATCATAAACCTCTACCACAATGAACAAGTATCAAGTGTCCAAAGTCTTTCTGAAGTTTTCCATCTTACGCCCTTTTCTACTACCTAAAATACTTTACATTTGGCAAGCAAAATTTATCTTGTTGGGGCAAGGACATTCTGAGAATCAGCAATTTAAAAACTATTATATTTTGTAAAAAAAAAAAAAAGCAGGTTTCTTTTTTAATCACTTTTTTTTTTTTACCTTGATGCTCCAAATGCTGTGCATGTGAAGTACAACTGTCTTGTTTCAAATGGAATTAGGAAAGGACACTTGCTTGTTAGCTGTTCACACCAGTCTGGCAAAGCACCACTTGCGAGTGCCAAGGGCTCCTGTAGTTTAATGCAAGGAAAAAAAAGACCACAATAAAAAAAAAAGTATTTCTAATATTAGACTCAGGTTGTCCCAAAAATTTTGCAAGTACATAGACACCCCATACACCCAAGTACTGGGGTCACCTGTGTTGAGCAAGATTCTTCTCAGCAACAGCCACTTTTTCTGGTTTTCCTTTCAAATGCTATGAATGAGAATTTTGCAAGGTTTCTAGGACTCACGAGTGGACAAAATGGTGGTTTGGCACAAAGACACTAAAAGGTGTAGTAAATCTCTGGGATATGTACTCTCATAGCACTCTGGGGAGATCCAAGTAGACAAGTACCTGGAGAGAATTGCTTCTGTGTTTTGGCCAAAACTGATTAAATACTACTTCCTCAAAACCAGAAGATACAAAAGAAGCTTTCTCGTAGTAAAGATGATCCCCACTGAAATATCACTATAGTCTCTTCTAAAATACAACAAAAAAAGACTGCAGGAAGTATTACCATAAACATATTCAGGGTGCCCAAACAACCTTTACAAGAACACAAAACACTGAACTGTTTTTTAATGAATAATTAGAGCAACTTCACTGTAATTAAAAAAACAAGAACACCACCAAAAAAACAACCCAAATCTCAAAGTTCCACTAAAGAAGTTCTCCTTTTAATGCAGCTGACTGACTTGGTATTAATAATATGTTTTTTAAATGCTATTTTGAAAGCTTTATGTGGAATGTATAAACCGTAAGATGTCTGAACCTTAATACAATTAACTGCCTTTGTTACAATGCCATCAGGCAGACAAACAGATACTACACTGTAACACTGATGTCTGGTGCAGAAAAGAACCCAAACATTATTATTCCTAACCAAAAGACGCAATTCTATCACAACTTTCTTCTTGGCATGTTTGAGTTCTTTTTCAGACTAGTCTAGATTTGCTAACACATCCAAAACATAAGGAAGTATCATATGAAACAATTCAAAGTCAAAATGGCAAAGCAGTTAAAAATTTTGAAGAAAGGAAGAGTACAATAGGATATTTAAAAATTGTATTAAATACATGAATTGCCCATAATACATTAATGTAATACCTCAATCTGTTGCAGAATCTTGGTAGTAATTTTTTTGCTTGTGAATTCATCTGGTGGGAAGTTAAACTGAGGATGCTCATCTCCTTCTGAAAATAAATCAAGACAATTTTTTTCCTTTATTTTGCTTTCATTAAAGCACTTAAGAAGCTTTGCTATATAACTGACTTACCTTCTTGAGAAGTTCGGGCTGTGTAAGGGTCACTGGCAACTATATACAATATGCGAAGTAACTGCAGAACATCTTCTACTCCACAGGAGTTCTGCCCACTGCCAGCTTTGGCCTGAGGTTGTTCCTTTGCCAAACTAAGGATATCGGAATTTTGAAAAGTAGACATGGCCCCTTGATTTAATCCAGATTTTGATCCATGTTCACAAAAATCCTGGAAAAAAGAATCGTTACGAATGAAAACTGCCCGTGTTATATCTTTATGACTGTGCACTCCAAATTAATGATTTGAAAAATCAGGGTGGTTACTGCATTTAACCTCAACACTTAGTTAAATTGTGGGTGGTTCAAATCATGATTCAAATGCATTCGAATACAAATTAACAAAAGATACTGAAAAAAAAAAATAGCAGCAAAACCTAAACTTGATATTGGCATGTGAACATTCAACTGCCCTATCCGTGGCATATTCCTCCTCCACAAGAATCTTTAAAGCTGCAAAACAAAGCACACAGCCGTTCATAATAAAAAAAGTTTGGATGCAGACATATACCTTGTATGCAGCTATGAGCTGGGAACAATTTCTGTTTTTCCTAATACTTTTATTAGTGCCGGTTAATTTCCAGTGGCGCAGGAAAGCTGAGTCTGCATTCTTCTGCAGGTAGGTTATCAAGTCATTCTTTGGTAATTCGTCAGTGCCAAGGTACTGCTCCACATGCTCTACTGACCAGCAACCCTACAACAGGAACCACCACATGTTGGGTTTTCCTGGTTGTAAAGTCTTTCCGATTTCACATGCATTACACAGTGTCTTTTTTAAAGGAGCATGCATTTACAAATATACTCGCTCATATCCTTTAAGTAACTGACAACTGTTAGTTTTTTTAATGTAGCATTTCAAAAACTGCAATAAGATTTGTTTTGCTTTTGTTTAAACTGCCACAAAAACATACACAAGGTCACAGAATTAAGTCTTACCATTTTTCCACTTTCTTTCTCTTTATCAGAATCCTTCATTTCTCTGTACATGATTCTAGATATCAAAACAATCAGTTAGTATTTCATATTTGTAGCACATCCTCTAAATTCTGAAGTTATACACTGACTTTTAAACATCAATGACATTCAGATAACATGAACTGAAACAGCAATAGCAGCTGCTTGTTGCTGCACAGAATATCTGGGACACCTGGTAGGGCAAAGTTTTTAAACTCATGTTTCATCTTCATGATGCTGATGTTTATCTGGCAATGTATAATATATGTTCCCTTAACTGAGGTTCAAGTAATCAAACTACCTTCACTGTGCAAATTTCCCAAACCAACTTGAGGTTCTTCATTACATATGTACTAACTCTTTGAAACGCTGAAGTCCTAGTGTAGTTTGATATGTATTATAACTTCAGGGATGCACACATTTACAATTATTTCTCATGATTTCTAACTAAAAACCAGTTTTGATACAGCACATAATTTTTGACACAACGCAACTCAGAACAGGTGCATCACATGAGCACTGCTGAGATCCGGAATCACAGCACTAGCATTAAAATCACTAAGAACATCCTGCCATAAATGCAAGAAACACTGATTCTAAAATGTTGCTTCCTTCAGATGAGGAAGAAAAAATTAACATTGTTTCACACCTGTTTCCTAATTCATCACACTGTTCTCTACACAGAATAACCAACTTGTGTGCTTACGTGTATGTTGGCTCCCAAATACGTCTAAGTTTGTCAGATTTCACATTGCCATTACAGGAGAGCTGTAACAACTTCTGTACGTAGTAAAAGATGGTTGATCGAAAATTTGTTAGGGGCAGTTCTACTTCTCGAGTTGTCCCAAGGCCTGAAACTTTCAAGGTAAGTGCTAAACGTGGTGAAGGCATGCACTCAACCTCTTCCAAGAGTTCTGAATGAGGTGTACCTGCATGGGAAAAATAATTTGAGAAACCATTAATACAAAATGTATAACTTATGACAAGTTGGCTTAAACATTAATAAAGTGGCTCAGTCTAAGGTAGTGTGAAGACTTCTTGCACACATGCCAAAGAAACAATACTCAGTTGTAACGATTAACTGTATCTAGGGGATATAACTGCAGTACTTTGTGTGAGTAAAGCTAACAGGAATTTCTTGAAATCCCTAGTGATCCTTATGTCTTGATAAGATCACCTTTAATATTATCACAGCACATACATTCTTTCCACACACTGTATCTTCCTATTGTATCGACTCCTTTCTGTTCACCAAAATGAAGGGCTGAGCATCTCCAGATAAGCTAAACCTATGTATTCCTTTCTGTAATGAACACTGACTACAGCCACATTGCCAAACTAAGGAGGAAGGTGCTGTGCTGCCGGTCATACAGACTGCTCAATTACTGTATTAGCTTTCTCATTGCCACTGATTTGGACTATTTCAACAAGCCCTCCTCAATCAAAGCAATTCTGGGTAGCTCAACACATAGATTTACTTCCTGCAGGTGGAACCAAACACAACAAGGGATTTATCACTAATCCAAGTTAAATTCATAAGTACACTTATTTTACACTGCTCTTTAATTTACTTTTCCCTCAAATAATGCTGGAACCTGCAGAGGTAGATGAAACTCTCCATTCAGAGAAAAGCCACACAGCCAGAACAGCATGTTGTACTGGTTAATAGTGAAAGGAACCCCAGAGCCCAGTGGGCCCTTAACAGTAAGTCTTCATCACAAAACCAGATCAAATACCACAAATATCTTGTCAGCATACCTGGTGGAGGGATTTCTAGGTCAGTTGTCTGTTGAACATTAGTACGACCAGGTCTTGGATCAAAAGCAGGAACCAGAGCAGAAAACTGCCTTTTCAATACATAATCATCATCCCATGTTCTCCTACGGCCTCCTTTGGTTTCATACTCCTCCTCCTCCTAACAAAGAGGAGTAGCAGTTTATTAGATTCTGCTACAAAGGATCATTTGCTCAAAAATTTTAAAGTTGGGGAATACAGCAGTCACGTAAACTAAAACTGGCACAACAGGTTATCAAAGCTGCCATGTAGCAGTATTAGTTCCATTTAACTGGTCAAGCTGGAATCAAGAGAATTATCAAAACCACAGACATACAGAGATCAACATAAATGGGCTAACCTAACAACGGGTGTATTTACAATTTCTGGATAGAATGAAACTTTCCCTAAAGTACCAGAACACAGGGAAATACCAAGTATTACAGACCAGCAAACTTGGTGCCCATGTTTTATGTATTCCACAAACTTTGGAATATCAAAGATTCAAATAAATCAATGGTATCAAAATAAGTACGTTATTTTTTCTCAAGACAAAAAGGGTTGTTTTTAAAAAAAAAAAGTACACATACATTGATATATAATGTACACACATTTTATCCAAAGATTAAATCAAATAACAAAATACAAGAATTATAATGGTGGGAAGAAATCTAATTTTCAATAAGCTTTAGCAAATGTTGATTGCTTATGACTTTCCTACAACAAGCTTTTAATCTGTTCAACTCCTCAATGAGAAGAATTATATAGTGTATTAGAGGGAACAGGACTGGAACTCAAGAAAGGAAAATTTTCTTTTTCAGAGCCAATTTGTGCTGTGGAATCTTAAGTACAGATTAATGCAGCTATTTCTGCTTCTTCCCACGAACAATATTAACTTCTTTTAGTAATTTCTGAAAAGTGATCAACAATCTGCAAACTAAGGTTATTGTTTACACTGTAGATCCACTTAAGTAGCATTGACTTTTCCATTCCTAGCTTCGTATCTTTTTGCAGAAGGTGAAATAACTAAATATTTAGTAATGTACCTGAGTTTCTATTAAAAGCATAATCACAGCAGATTAAAATGCCAGGTCTTTTGGTTCCAATTACTGAAAGTTTGCATATTGATTACAAGATGAAGTTTCTATAATTCCATAAACCAATTTTTATATTTATGTAACAAACATTAGATTATCATCAGTGAAGTCTTTTTCCTCTTAGACCTTACAATATCCATTCTGATAACCTCAGTGGTGGTAGAAGACCCAGCATTATTCATAACACTAACAGAACCACCAAATGAAAAGCAGAAACTCAATAATGCAGCTAAGACCCATATGGACTAACCCTAACTTGATGGGGCTTTGTGTTCCCCTTCCTGCCCGCCCCCCCCCCCCCATATTATTTTCTCTGCCTACTTAAATTATTACAGTTTGCTCCACATAGGCCTACAGTTAAACACATCCCAGAACTGTACCATTACAAAATTCAGTGGCCTACCCACAAAGTTAAACAATTTCATGAGGCAGTGAACTAGTGACCCATCATTTCTACTCTCTGCTAACTTGTTCCTACACTGCTTTTAAGATGTTAAAGAGATAAAATTATCATACTGTACCATAACTTCCTCATATTCTTGATCATCTTGGTTATCATCTTCATTTTCATCATCTTCTTCATCTGGTTCAGGTAGATCCTCATCATCATCTAACTCTGCCAACAGAGTACTAGCTCGGCAGCTATCAAGAAAATCTATAACACAAACATATTAACATAAGGAACAAAAGCCAAGAATAACTTTTAAAGCAAAATTTTGAAACTTAAAGAATAGGAGTATTGGGAAGAATGAGAAAGTAAGCCTCACTCAAACAAGAAAAGAACTAAAACATTGCTTATGGCATTGTAATAGTAAAAGCTGTGATAAGAGCACATGCCTAACAGAAAGTTCAGGGGTCTAGTCAACAGCATAATTAACAAAGCACTTAACATTTGTATGAGTGATCACCAGAGTGATCATTATCTCATTTGCTTATATCAAACATTTTATAACTACACTTATTTAAAGTTACAAAACATTGCAAAGAAATGGTACATACAGGTATGCTATCTGAGTCTATGCCTAATTAATTTCAAAAAACAGGCTAGCAATATAATTTCCACTAAGAATGTATGGCTCAGACCTCAAATTACAATGTAAAGGACAAATAGAATAAATATTTAAGATTGATATTCTGAAAGATTTGATTGCTAATTCATTTCTGTAACAAGAAGCTGAAGACAGATACACAGTTCAGTTCCACCCATCTACTACTAAGACTGAAAAGAAGACCACCCCCCAAAACCAGAAAAGAAGTTCACAGCAATCCAAGGTGGACAGGGAGGAATCTTTGAAATTTTACATGTCTATACACACATAAATTAACTGTAACACCCAATCACCCTCTGAATTTTTGCCAATGCCCCAACGGAAACTTTAAGGTAAGTATTTATAAACAGCTGTTTTATGATATATTTTAAGAGTTGTTACTTAATCAAAATGTCAAATGACAGTTAATTAAAAGAATAAAGGGAGATGACATATGCAGACCACCTCCAAGCAGCTTATTTCCAACACCCATTGAAATTACCAGATCTTTTTTCAAGCAATTTCAATAGGCAACAAAACAGACAACAACCAAATGTTAAGCAAATCAAGTATGTTTTCTTTCAGGAACATGTCACAATCCAATAAACTTTACATTAGAAAGCATTTTCCAGTACCTAGCCCAGGTCTTTCCTGACTTCATTTTATCAACTTGATTCCTAGATATTACCCTCCTTCTTAACTAGCTATTCTTTCACAGTATTAACATCCTGCAAATCACTTTTGTCCTAGTGTCTGTTTCTAGAGTATAGTGCTCACATAACTCTGGATTTTGTTGTGGTTTGTCTGGATAATTCCATTCTCCATGGCATTTTAATTTCTGTGGTCTTTTCAATTTTTGCAGTCACTATTATAATATTGAGATACCTGGAACCTCATACTATTTTAAGTGGATAATGTGCCTACTGTCAGATGCTTTCCAATCACCAAGTAATAAAGATACCTCAGATTGAGCATGTAGCCTATACAACACAATGAGAAATAACATTTTGATTTTTATTACAGGTTCTTAATGCAAACTGCATTAGATACTAAACTTATTTAAGGAAAAGATTATGTGCCTAAATAAACTATACCATAAATAATAACAACATGGGATAGAATAGAAACAGCTGGAAAAAAAAAAAACAACAAACCTGAAAACAAGGAAATACTACTAATGTTAACATTATTTTACTTACTGCCTTAAAGAACTAGTAACATATGAACAGCTCAACTTTCAAATACTTTTCAGTAAATAAACTACTACATGAGAAGGTCATAACAATGGGAGAAGAGAAAAAAAATAATTAATGGGAAGTCTGCTTACATTCATTTAAAAATGAAACTTACCATATAAAGAATATTCTGCCTCCTGACCTGTATCGCTCTCACTAGATGTTGATGTTAGGCTAGTAGTTAGAGTATTACTAAGCGACTGACCAACAGATAAAACTGTAGTTGCTGTAGCTACATTGCTGCTGCTAGTAACACTGGATGTAGACATGGTCACTGTTGATGTGGTACCAGTTGTAGTCAGATTAGGAAAACTTTGGGCACCCATAAGAGGAGAAGCTATAGATAAAGATACGGTAAGATAAAATAAATGATTTGATGACTGGAAGAGTACAATTTACATGCATGACTCCTATGTTGAAAAATATATTAGGAGTTGAAAAATTATCAGATGTTACAATAAAGGATAACAGGTAAGGGGGAAGGGTTTCCCAGTGCGTAAGTGCACCTACAATGCAGATGCCCATTTCTGAACATATTCCCTTGCATACATTTAAAACAATAATTTCATTAAGCAAATCCCAAAATCCCACTGTAAATCTGAAATTACTTCATTTTCAACATATTGAAAGTATTTCTGAAATCTGTTACTCCAATGCTGTGTCTGTCTTTAAGCCTAAATGGTAATTTAGCCTATAAAGAGCAAAATAATCAAAATTATACAGGTAAACAGAGAACAAAACATAAGACAAATGTGAAACTTGTCATTTTTAGGCATTTTTCTAAATTTCTTAAGGCAGCTGTGACTCGTTATCTCTGACAACTATCAGCACGTATGCTCACAATGGGCGACATGCCTGAGTTGGCAGTACTGTGAAACATGTGACTTAATACCTTACTTATGCTGGACTACTTATATAAGTAATTTTCAGAATAAGCAAGCAACAACTAAGGCTACTGCACATTCACTGTCTAAAACACAATAAATTATTTTTAACAACTGAAGATATAGACTAAATTCACTATAAACTCAATGGAAAGAATTTCAGGTGGTGTACCTAACTATGAGTTCTACCTATGTGCAACTATACATTTACATTCCTATTTCAAAACATTTTCTCATGCTTATCTTCAAGTACAGATGATAAACCACATTTGCATGTGCAAATCTGAGAGGTCCCCTATACTTAAAAGTAAACCTTACATTTTTCAATCTACCTTTTCTAAAATTTATCAAATGCAACTTTTACAATCTTAAAGTCACTTTCGTTACTGCAGCTTATGTAAACTGAGGCACTGCTTTCTTAAAAACATAACGTCTGAATTTCAGACCATTATTATCAAGGTTTGTAAAGGTTACTACACTTGAAGAAAGATACAACAAAGATTCTTTCCTTCAGTGCCTGCACTGTTTCTATTTTTGCCGATTGTCAGATACTTTTTTTCCTTAGAAACGGAAATAACAGACTGCAAATACAAACATGCAAACAAAATATCAGCAAAGGCAAACCAAGCAGGTATAGCACTTGAAATTATTTCTGTGCATGGGGAGGGAGAGAGTGAAATTTAAATTTAGTGTTATTAATAACCTCATCTCTCTGGAAGCATGAAAATTTTCCAAACCAAAAGGTTTTTCTTTTGTTAAAAATTTGAAAATAAATTTGTTCAGTATTTGTATTTTCTACGCATTTCTAACGAAGAACAGTAAACTCTTTGCTGTTAACAATAAACAGAAAAAAGCCATTAAGTGTCAGCATTTCATTTGCTCTGAATTCAAGACCAAATTGAAACTGGCTACCCTAAACACCACTTAACTCCTGGAAAATACCTGTGATTTTAAATGCAACCACTACAGCAAGTCCAGAAAACTTACATCTGTAATCATGATTTCAGACTTGACTTGAAGAGGGTGCAGGGATGGAGTGCAGCTTTTTCTAATTGGGGGCAGATGTGTTGATTAGATGTTTAAACTCAGGCAGACCGAATAAATAAATATCTAAGCTTTTTACAAAGCTCTAGCAGAACTTCAGTGAGATTGCTCAAATTTAGACTCCAATCTCTTTTTTAGGGCACAATTTCCCATTAATAGTTTATATTTGCATAAAACACAATACAAAATAATTCCAACATGAGGGACAATTTTAAAAGTACGTATATATATGTTTTAATGTTAAATCCAATTTTTAGTTTGCCACATTCTTATTTCTACTTCAGCAGTGTATGATATCAAAATACTGAAGCTAATCACTTTCTGTGAGAAAAGTTTTGCAAAGATGCTCTCTGTCCAAGCTCCAAACATTCCCTGTCCCCCAGTATCACAATTTGAACATGGGAATACACTCAAAAATCTCCCCAACAAAGAAAGAAAACACTACTCAAAAACATTTCGGAATGCTAAAAACAAACACCACATTTTAAAGTAAGGAAGCACAAAAATCCTAGAAGAGCCTGAAAACACAAGTTAAGTGTGTGTACTTCTGGCTTGGGTAATTTTTACCTTTTCTAACTTGCCTACCTCATGAAATATAGCTCTCCATTTAAAATACTATCACTCTCACTGAACAAAATACTTAACAAGGCTGGCTGGCTAGCAGCTCTAATGGGAGCATCTCAACAAGTAGGTTTAAACAACTTACCTCCTATTACCTCGATCCTACATATGATCTTCAAACATGAAATGGCATTGTGTACACGCATTAACATTTGCAACTACTTTTAACTATAAAATTCCTGACACTTAACATGCCTGAACAGTTTGCTGATATAAGCCCCAATGACCATACCACCTTCAGAAAACATGCACAGTATTAGAGTACACTAAGTTATTCAGCCTGACACAATGAAGGAAGCTACTAAAATTTCATCGTACTGCAATTTACTCTTTTCTTTCTACTGTGTTCTTAGCTCTTAAGCTCAGAGACTTCACAATATGCACAAACTGCCTCTCCTGAGGAAAATGGAAAAGTAAGAGAAACAATCACATACATGGCAAGTATGCAATATCTACCCAGATCGGAAAGCAAGAGCATTCCACATTAGCTACTGTTCCTAGTCTTCCAGCCTCCTGATCTAAACCATAGTCTCTCTCTTCCTAAACATGTAATAGACCTATCTGATGGGTATAACACTGTAATCTGACATAACAGGGCAATGTAACACTTTCCAGCTGACAAACTCTTGTGAGCTCTTCATGAGTTCTACAGGTACATACGAAGTCAAGGCTGCTCTAAGTTCATTCTCTATTAGGGCAGAAGAAGTCAAGCTTTTTCAAGTCTCATGAAAGTAAAAAAAAAAACAACAAAAGCTTCAAATAAAAATAATCATAGGTTACTTACTTGCAGTACTCATTACATTTCTTCCCAAAGTATTAGTATTGTTATCACTGCTACTTCGGCTTAAATTCATGTTGTTTGTGGCATTGGTACGTGCTATGTTTGCTACTCTTCGGACAAATGACTCCAGACTAGAGGTTTCGCGAGATGATAAATTAGGAACACTTGCACTAGAGCTCATCGGTGCCCCAGCAGCCAACAAAGAACTGACTGAGAGTCTATTACTTGCTGAAGAGCTTAGCGGTCGTTGGGAAGCTGCTTCTTTATTAGTCAGTTCGGAGACTGAACTCACATCAGGAGAGCTTACACTAACAATTCCCATGGATATAGCACTGGACTCCCCAGGAGTACGTATTGAGTTATCAGGACCTAACTTCCTCTCTGCATTTTCGTTTCCCATGTCCACTGTTAAGGTGCTGGTGCTTGCACTGGAAGATGACCCTACGTCAGCCTGAGGCACACTATCAGCGGAAGACAGAACAACAATTGGTTCATGGACGTCAGTGCCTGAAACTATATTTTGCTCCATTACACTTTCTGATCTCCGCTCCATTTTGGTCGAACCCAAGCTGATGTCGCTGCTACTGGCCACGCTACACACAGAACTGCTGCTTCCTTTTCTACTTGAGGAGCCTGCAGCAGCAGTCGTCTTGTCTGGACAGTTGTTTTTCACCAAGCTGCTCCATGACTGCGTTGTGCCTGAAACAGTGGATGAAACAGGTTTGGGTGATGCCGCTGAATCAGGGTCGTACCCTGGTGCAAGCTTGAGGTCAAATTTTCCTTCTGCGCCCATACGGTAAGAGTTAGAGCCACCAGCATCCCAGGTGACATCAATCCAGCCTGGAAAGGGACAGGAGTTTGTGAGATCCAGCAGAAAGCAGACAGGAGCGTGTCAGACAGTAGCTCCACAATGTGGGATCAGCTTCTCATAAAGGCTGCATGTCTGAATTACTAAAATTGCTAAATAACCCTTAATGCCAATTAAAAAGAAAGTGGTTAAACCTAAATGATTTGGTATTTTAAAATGTTGTTAATATTGAGGCAGCAATATATTGATCAGCCTCTATCTTCAGGGTCCCAGAATCCAGCCAAAAGTAAAGTTTCCTCCAGGAAAGAGCCTGACTTACTAGGATTTCTCAAATCCTTATTATTACATTCTCTAATAACAGAAATGTATATTAAGATGTATCCTAACTTTAGTAACATCTGTCAAGAAATCATAAATCTTGAGAGGACATTCTATAATGTGTTTCTTTGCTGGATGCTTGTGGATAAGCATATTTACTTGACAGCAGACATTTGACTGAACAGATTAGTTTGGGATTTCTTACTATTATTATTGCTCTATAAAGTGAAATAATTAATTTACTGATACTCATCCTTTCATTTCAATAATTTACACAGACTCAAACATTCTTATAGGAAAAGGCTTACAGTAGTCAGGTAAGGACTGCTTCATGTGAGATTTCAAGGTTGAAAAAGAATACATTTCATAGAATGAAACTTTATATTGGGACCGAAGACTGAAAAGAGATGCTATTCTTCAATTCCTTTAGTAAAAAATAATTTAGAGTACCAGTATTTTTTTAATAGTTAAGTGTTATAAATTTGCAATAATGAGGGTAACATGCAAAATTTAGCAGACCAGGACAGAAAAAGGGGCAAAACAATTTATTTTTGCTTCTCTGAGTATGTACCATGATTTCAGAGTCACCTAGAAAGATTCCTTCTAGCATTCTTATTGTACGTTATCTGTAACAGAATTTGTTGTCAACATTTTACCTGATACACATTTTCTTCAAAAAAATAAAATGTATAAAGCTCAATTATTTTCTGTAACTTCTGACAAATTCAAAACTAGATGTCTGGTCCAGATGTACACACATTTTTCTTTAACAAGAGTGCTAACTTAAAGTACTTTTTTAGTACTGCCAATTACACTTTTATCTTATCTTTACCCAAAAGTCTTGCCTTCTAGACCAAAACAGAGTATCAGAGGTAATTTTCTACTTAGAAATATCACTCTGGAGGAAGAGTATTTAAAACGGATAAAGTTTTCAGATAAAAGTCCCCACATGAGCAGGTTTACATCACTTTATTTTTATATTATTTTATTCCATCTTCATGAGCAATAACTGAGTAGCTTCATGTCACTAACCCTTGAAAGTTGTGAAGCAATTCTGAAGTTTTTACTTTCTACAGTTTATTTGCCTTGCTTATTAAAATAAGAAAGTGGCTTCATACTGCAATTACAGTATCATTTTCCCCCTTTATGAATATCTGGACAGGGTATTTTGCAAAAGCATAACTAACTAATTATTCTTGTTTTGTACAGTTCCTTCCCCTAAATTATTAATTACAAGCAATTTTAAATCTGCGTAACTTTTTAATACATATACACTTGGAGAATTGCTACTCCATTATTATAGTCCTAAAACAACTCAAGATTTGTCTAAACTTGTGAATAATAACAAAAAGGTCAATGGGATACTATTTTCAAAATCCTATTTAAAAGACAACTGTGGTAGGAATAAGAGTCTGCTAATGTGTTTCACATTGTTTGGCATCATCATCTATCATTGATAAATGAACCTCAATTTCACCTATGCTTAAAAGGGAAAGCTTCACTGAAACACAGGAATGAAAACACTGATTTAGTAGAATACTACTCACCAATAATACCTAAAGTCTTCAAAGTGAGAATGTAGCTATGGATACTGTTGCATCTGATAAGAACAATATAGAGATGATGGAAGAATTCCCTACAAGCCAGCCTGAACATCTTAAATAAGATTCAAAGTTTCAAAACATTAAGACATTGTACTTTGGACATTTCTCCATCTTTGCCAGCTGACAACCCAGCAAACTAGAAGAATTCTTAAAATCTGGCTAATAATGAGCTTAAGAGTGGCTGAAGATGCTTCAGAAACAAGGTAAGTTTTATATACCCCTAAACAGAGGGAGAAGGGGGGAAAAAGATGGAAAGCATGTTCAGTGGACAATATCATCACCTCTTCTGGAGCCTCCTTAGTATCTTATCTTCCTGAGCACTGACTTCCCTGACTAATGCAGGTTTTTTTTTGCTCCTTAAGTTAATTGCTTTTCATGCTTTTATTCGAAAAAAGTAGCTACTTGATCCCAATGAAGCTAGCAAAGTAGGAAAGGTACAGGATACAACAGAAGTCAAGAAAAATATTGCAAAGGCTAAGCTAGAAGGAATGAAGATGGCAATTACAGGTTTTGCAGGCCCAAAGCTTATATAAATTCACAGCAATCTCCTTCATATACTTTTTCTTCTTTATAATAATGTCTAAATAACAATTTGGTACGTTAATCAAGTAATGCTTTACAAAACTTTAACTTACATTTTTTTTCATGCATTAAAAAGGAATTTCACAAATGGACCACAACAGTTGTACCATTTGAGTTCCTCCTCCCCAAAATATTCAACTTCAAGACACTACAAAGGAAGTACTTCAATGCTACCCCATTCCACATGAACTAATTATGCTACAGGCCTTTACAAAATCAGGCAATTTGTGCTCACCATTATGCAATTCTCCTGTAACAGTGCCTTCACCCTGTGGGCTTCCATCCTGATCTCTCCATTTCCAATCAATTCCTCTGATCACACGAGCTCCTGGAACCATATATTTCAACACCTGAGAACGGACCAGACGTCTTTGCCTTCTCAGATTTGCTTCAGCTTCTTTAGCAGCTTTTCCTACAAGAAATGTAAGAGATGAAATGACTTAGAAGTACTGAATGGCAATAATTTTTAGCCTATTTCTAAGCCAAGTTCCACTGTAAAAGTTAACCTGCTTTTTCACACTGATTTTTATATTGTATGTTCATTAGCATTCTAAGAGAACAAAAACAGGATGTACACTTTCTTACCCAGCTGATCTTCACATACTCCATTCACAGTGCCATAAAGTTCAAATCCAGACAGGGAGAGGTAGTGTGTTTGCCCACTGGCATTCTTGCCCATCTGTTTTATTCTAACATGCCTCCAACCTTGCTTCTCATCTTTTGGAGGATCTAAAGGCCATGTTGCTGTAGACCTTTACATTCATCAGGGGAGAGGGGAAAAAAAAAAAAAAGGGGAAAAAAAAAGATGAAATAAAAAAACCTTAGTACCAAAGTGAACAAAACCATAATGCTGATCATTTATGGATAAAACCAGAAAACTGCCAAGAACACAAGGTACATTAAACCTACTAACACCAGGGACAAACTCTGGTTGAGTACTGGTATAAATGCTATCTCAGAAAAACATCAAATGCAAAATTTATAGTGACAGAAAAGCATAAATTCCATTATGTGAACCACAGAGACCTTATGAAACACTTTCGATCCAATCCTTGATAACTTAGATCACCTGCCAATCCTTTATATAGTTACATTATTACACCTACAGAATACATTAAATTAGTCTACAGCAAAGTATGTTTTTCCTGAGCTCAGTCTTATAAGAAATTATAAAATACACTGACATACCCTGGTTCGTTGAGACTACAGTCATCAACATGCGTATACAAAGTAGTCCAGTTCTGTCCATCCTTAGATACCTGGAAAACCCAATTTCTGAGAGCAGATCGTCCATAACCTCGAGCATGGCGTAATGTGTAAGCTGATGGAATAACCCAAAGGCCAAGATCTATGGCAAACCAAGCATTCTTATCATCATTAGTATGACAATTGAGAGCTGAACTGTCACGGCTTAGGATGTCTTCTAAGCGGCCATAAGGCAGATTTCTTCCTTCGGAGGACGTAACCACTACTAACCCATAGGCTGCTGGATTTACCCACTCATATGCAGTTCTGTATTAAAAAGAAAAAAGTACTGTTCAATTATTATTTACATTAACAAACAAGTAACATTTGACATTTACTGTAAATTACGTATTACAGGTGAGTTTGTTACATCACATTACTACAGTGGTTTTAAAAAAATTAGAAAAACAGAAAACATAAACCAACAACAACCATGGCAAACAAAAACAAAGACCAAACTTCCCCACCCCTTCATTTGTAAGCATACAAACAAATTTTCAACACAACTTCAGAGTTTGATATTTTTCATTATTTATATAGTGCAAAAATAAACATATTTCTATTGATCCACAGTAAAATTAAAGATACCTCCCATACCTAGAAAAACTGTACATTTCATTTCATTATGAATTCTCTCTTTGCACCCCACCCATGGATCACAGTTCATTGTGTCCAGCTTCAAAACATCTAGCTTTGAAGGAACTCACTTTGCATTTGTTCCAATCCAGTAAATAATTCCGTTTTCATCAAAATCATGTTGATGTCTGAACACAAATGTCTGGCCTTCACGGAGTTTTCGTACAAAAACAAATGAAGCCCTATCAAAGTCGTACCATTGCTTTGCTACCTACATGTGAATGAAAAGAAATCAAATATTATAGATTCAGAACACAGCCATTCCTTGTCAACTCCGTGTGTGCTATGTTGCTCACCATTTTCAGGAGATACTGTTCTAGAGATTCAACAGTTGCCAGTGGCTCCATCTTTAGCATTCTACCAGTTCTATCTATTAAAGATGTCTCCCCTGAGGAACGTTCCAAACGAAACCTCAAGCGCCGTGTTAAGATCTGAAAGGGCAGCTCAACATTAACATTGGCTTTTCTGACTTGGTTTTGTCATTTTAAGAAAAGCAATATATTTCATTATAACAGTTTCAGTGGTGTATCAAGTATTTTTATTGTGCAAGTAAGAACATCATATTCTAATTTAAAGCTTTAAAAAGTAATTTCCTGGTGCTCCATTTTTTCAATTAACCAAACAATTCTTTAATATGACAGTCTATGTATAAGCTAATATTTTCTCACTCTTCATGTTTTCATTGCTTTTCTTTCCAAATCTTGTAGACTAGCAACTACAATAATACAAAAACTGAAAATGCTTTTTTCAAAATATTCAATAGCAGAAGTGTTTTTGCAACTTTATGCAACTATCTGCTAATAATGGAACATCAAAACAGAAATACTGAAACTTCACTGCCATCCTGCAAATTCCTGAAGTATGATTTCCAAATACAGAAAATTAAGACTTGAACTGGATAAAAACAAGTACGGTTTTTAGCCAAACTGCAGCTTTCCTTTTTTAAAAAGCTGCTAATCCTGCAGATGTCTTGTATTACCAAAAATTATACTGCCCTAGAAGGGACCCTTTTAAATGATTATAGCCCACCACTAGTCATCACAAATAAACATATCTTAGAATCGTCTTAAAAAAAATGCTAGTTCATGCTTAATAGGGGCATATGCCCATATAAAGAGAATAATGCTTGAAGGCAAAAGAAAGAACAAACATTATCTCTTCAATCAAAATTTACTTTCACTTCACAGTGTAAAAGTGGCACCTTTAGGTTACGTGTTAGAGGAAACAGATGCTAAAAAGTCTATCATTCTTTACCCAATTCTACCCACTTTTAAAAGACGTACTTCATACAGACTTCATTTACCTGAAGATTATACGTAGATCCTGGTGTATCATACAAGTGGAGAGGTAGACGTTCGATAGATTCTAACACTGCTATCAACTTCCGAATTAATGCAACGGCTGGACGACTGTGTGAAAATGAACAATTACCATATTACCACACAACAAACAGAAAAAAATCCTACACTATCTCAGGGAATAGTACCCAGGTGTAGCAAGTATCCTGGCATGCTATTTCAATTGGTATCATCTGTTCTAGTCACAGGGCTACAGCACAGCGAGAAAAATATTAGTCTGCACAGTGATGAACAAGACACCTTTCTATCTGTCAACAGATGTACATTCAGTACGCTTGACTCCTATAGACAGAAGTAATTCAGTAACATTTTCAATTGCTACTTCCACAGCAGATGCTGTCTTTCAAAGTCCAATTTTCTTTTCCAGAGATAGACAAATTGAAAGGGAAAGAACAGGTTTTTTTTTGTCTTTAAGCTATTTTAATCATACCATACTGCTTCACAGACGTGAAGAGTTCTGTTTTGCTTTTACCTTTCATCGTCTTCATTTTCACTGAATGCTGTTTTGAAAACGTTTATTCTCTCTACCAGTTGACTACAGTCTTGCTTCACATCTAAATCAACATTCTAAGAGAAAAAAAAAATAAAATAGATGTTACTTTTAATACAAAGCAATATATTAAATCGTCACACTGGCAGAAATATCCCTTCAGTCTCTTGGAATTTCCCATTTAAAATCTGTATGTGAAAAGCTAAATTATATCAGCCATGAGAACTGACCAGTGTTAAGATTTTTAATGGTTTATTCAAACTAATCTGTCATAATGGCATATGTTCAACAGGTAGACCACTAACTGGAGCAAGTCTGCCTGATTTTCATCAAGACAGGAAATAGCCATTGTTTATAATAGGTTTTCTAAAGTAAGGCATATGCCTATGTTATTGGGGTTTTTTTTTTAGAAAGTTCTTCTTTAGAAACTTATGTTCTATAAACTCACATTATTTAAAACTGTAAGCAATGACTGAACTAAGCCACTACTGCACATTTCATATGGAGAAATAGTATTCTCATCCTTCAATAACACAATTAAGTCTTCCAAAGCAGTCTTCATTAAATCTCTCCAAGTATTTTCTCCCTCAATACACTGGAAGACAAAAAGACAATTACGGTGAAACAATGTAACAGTATTCCCAATTGCTTCATTTGAAAAACAGTATCCCACTAAAGTACATAACCAGGAATTACAGCATTAAAACCCCCCATATTTCAGACAGATATATTGTGACTTCCCTCTGTATCCTGACAGACTGATCTGAATATCATTATGCGATTTCCACTGACATCACACGTTATAAATTAAAGGAGGTACTTACGTGTCTGTTTGTGTGAAGTTCCCATGCAGACTCTAACTGTGTTGCTATGTTCCTCAGTGTTACAACTACTCCACGAGGCATGCTTTCAACAGCTTTAAAATGATCATCGTACAAATCTCTTGCCATAGTGCGAACCTAGAAAACGGATTCTGATTGTCAAAAGTCATACCTTACTGCAATGAGACTACCGTTATTCTCCAAAATACTAGAAACACAGCCATCTTTTATAAAGAAGTCATGACAGATACAACAAACAGGGAAAAACTGAAAACTATCACACATCATGAAAAGCAAAGGTTGTGAAAGGCTAAAAGTACATAGAAATACATGGAATCTTACTGAAACTCACAGAAATTAAGCTTACAAGCATATATTAAACTACAGCACAAAGATAAGAGAAAAGATGGGACTCAATCTTTAAATCTGTTTCACTATACCTCTATCACGGATCCGCTAATCGTTTTAGAGGCAAGATTAAGGAGATTTTATACAGTTTCTGAATGCTCTATTCACATTCCTTAAACCAAGTCACACAAAAAGTCCTTATGTGACCTTATACTAAGAATTACTTTTCCTATAAAGTATGGATCACACAAGATACAGATCAGATAAAATAAGTTCTTATTAAGCAACATCTTGCTTATAAGAAATGTCTCCAAATATCTTTCCTTTTCATTATCAGGATATATACAACAACACATTTCACAAGCTTCTGAGCTACACATTGCAATCTGAGGTACAAAAGTGCACTGCCTTCCTTTTATCATTCCACCTATCCTCATTCATGCAGTATTTTAACTTTCAATTTAGTTTCACATTTCCTCAGACATAAGTGTCCTTACACGATGCGGATTTTTGGTACAGAACATATCAGATGCACTGTTAGAAACTGCAACTGCAAGAGAGGTCAAGACTTCAGTTTAGCTTGAGCCCTTGGCATCAGCTGGCCACAGAATATACATGTTCTATTTATTGATTTTTGTAAAAAGCTCAGTATTTGATTTCTCAATTTCCCCCCCCACCATTATGAGGGGAAAAAAAAAAAAAAAAGGGAGGGGGAGTTTTAGAGAAGCCTAAAATCAGGGCATTTACACATTTGGATTCACCAGCACAATTTTTTCACAACAATACAGACTTCTCACTTCCATCCCCTTACCTGTCACAATATCCAGTCTAAAATTAATATCTAAACGTAGTGAACAGAAGTAACATGCCTCTGACACAACTGTAGTACTGATCATAACATCTTTTCTTTTCATAAGATTTTTTCTTTTACAAAAAAAAAGAAAAACCTACAGAATAATACAACTATGGGTCTGAAGGATTGGATTTCCTTGCATTTTTTAAAGAAAACTTGTTTTTTCTCTAGGACAGCACAGAGTTTGCTAAGACTGTTGGATAAAAGCACCTGCAGAAGTGCTTTCTTGCAAGTGAAGTTTTCCCCTTCAAGCTTAGCATAAAACTTTATCCAACTGAAAACAGAGATTTTAATCCTCTACAAAGAAACTACAACTCTATAAGCATATTATAAACCAAAACAAACTCAAATTTTAAGTATACAATTCACAGGTGCTCACCAACCTTTTGCTTTGTCTTCTCCAGTTTTGATTTCAGCTTTCTTCCTCTTTTGCCTGTCCAGCCTGTTACAAATTCTGACCCTGCAATGTATTTTCAGAAAAGTCACAGATTTCTCACTGCTATGAAAAGCAAGGAACAGAAAATCTATCTCATTTACACTTGCTCCTACCTGCACATAACACATACCTACATACTTACCCAAAGAGGTTTCAGCTGTAAAAGAATGCTTTGTTCCTCTGTTAGATTCAAACACAAAACCTGGCAGATCTTCTTTCAGGATGGTAGCTTGCTGACCATCGGAATTGTGAATAGCAATTTCTCCTTCCTTTAAACAGGTGAGTGACCAGTTTCCTACAGTAAGTTTAGTTGGCCCTGGTGCCGATAAAATTGGCTGGCTTGTGGTAGATGGTTTTACTTGGCTTCGAGCTCTCTGCAGCTTCTCAAGGAACTCACTCCTACTTTCTATTTAAAAACAAAAACACGTATTTTTTTCTTCCCACAATTGTTTCAACCATCACATCTCTCAAACTTTTTTTTTTTCAATTGCGAGAGCAAAACAACTGAGTACATTCAATGCAAAATTAAGTTTGAAATTAAGGGTCTTAAAAGTGTTCTGAATTTCTTCCCAGTATATTTCTGTGCTTCAATAGTGATTTATTCCCTGATGGCATCAAAGTGGACAACTCAATTCTTTATCAATGGTGATACTGACAGATGTATTAGATCATCTTCACAATTACAACGGGAAGATCAAACAAATACACTATAAGCTTTTGGTCTTGCAAAAAATAACTTATCTTTTTATGGCCAGCATGAACTATTCACAAAGAGAGTTTTTAGGACTAGGACATTAAATGAATCCTCCAAGAGGAAAACAGCAATCAACTTAACAGCTTAAAGCAGGTGGACAAAAGATGTTGAAGACATAAAAGCCAAGCAAAAAAATATATTTAAAAAAGTCTGACAAGCAACATCTGACAAAAGCAAATTTGAGCTAACAGCTGTTTGCTCAGATTAAATGTCACAGAGGCAACAAAAATATTTTTTTATAAACTATACTGAAAACTTTTCTTCATCTCCTTTGTAGAACCTCTAAATTCACCTCGGAGAAAGAAATCCACAGTCATGCTACTTAATACAGTGACATTAATGTAGATGTTCCTATTCCTTCTTTAGTACAGAAATTTTAAGGCCTTCTATACTTCTGAGAAAAACATGACAAAAAAATACTAACTTAATGGCACCACAAGAGACTTGATTAGGACTTAATATTTACATGGAGATATTTAACAGATAAAAAAGATATCCAGGTTAATCTAGCCTAGTTGAAATTATTCCAAACAACTACCTCAATTTTTATTAAATTATATTTTGAAGTCGTTAAAAAAGCTGGACACTACATTGGAAATGTTAATTAGCATAATTCCAGAAAATTTAACAAGTTCGTAATTCAAAAAATAAAAATGCCAGTTAAAATAAAAATTGCAATAACCTCATTAAAGATTACATCCAACTTCAAAGTTAACAAGTATCTTTTACCTTCAGCTTAGTGATTTGATAAATACAACTTTTATAGTCCACGCACTCGTAAAATTGCTGTTTTCCTTTTGCTGCCATGACTTAGGCTCTAGGTTTTAAAATGCGCCATTTTCATTGTTTTATAATATAAAAATGAACAATCTTTATGCAAAAATATATATGCACTCTTGAGGCATAACATTCATTATTGCTTAAAATTCATAACATCCAGAGAGGTTTATAAAAAGAACTGTAAAATTTCATATGCAAAATTAAAATTCTATTAATGGAACTCTTCCAGATTTACATAACTACATTTTAACAGATTTATTATATAGCACATTGCACTGAAAGTGAGAGGATTACACCTGACTGAGAATAATTTTGGGTTCCCTTAGACAGATTTTTGGAACTCATCTAAAGCTTCACAATTACCATTAAATTTCAATTTTTGCATTGAACTTTCATTTTTTCTAAAAATTCAAACAAAACAAGGATTAAGCTAGTGGAGAGGGGTAAGTACAGACCTTTAAAAAAACCTTCACAGAATCTATTATTTCCCTCTCCCACCACAACTCTGATCATGCGATATGCACTAACAAATTCCATTACTGAACCCTCTATATTCTTGCCAGCGTGAAATTACTGAAAAAGTATACCATAAGATCAGTCAGTAATGATTTAGTACATCAGAACATATAGTATAGTTCAGGACTGTAAGATACTATTCTGAGTCTATACTGTATGGTAGTAATTTTAGTTACTAAATAATAGCTTCTTATCTCCTTAGTAAAGAGGCTGCTGCACACACTTAGAGCTAATGGTTAAAGTTCAGGCAAATTACACTGCAATGTCAGCACTCAGACAAAAAGCTGAAGAAGCCTCATTTAATCCTAGTTAGCTCCTTCACTTCCATAATATCCATGCTAGTTATCTTCTTCAAAAACAGGATTTATTCAATCTTTTTAAGAAGACTGACATGAAAATATGAATCATCTTAAATTCTCAATCTGACTTTCAGTTTCTCTTCACTCCAGCTTCATCTGAACTGTGTCCATTCCACTCATGTTGCAAAGAAATAGTAAAATATCATCCTCACACCCACATCCTTTAGGAAGAAGAAAGCAGAATTGGTATCTAGGGCCTATGAGCATTTAAGAAATTAATCTCATGGATTTTCAAATTAAAACATGTGATAAGCACATATTTTATCACAGAAACTGTTTACCTTTTAAAGTATTAGCCTGGTTTAAAAGAATGCAATGATAAATTTTCTGATCAAAAATAAATCTAGAAAAAATACCAGAAGTGGTTTCCAGCTGTGTTATAATCTAGAAACACACTATCACATTTTGTCTTCATGCCCAAAAAATTAATGGATAAAGTCCATTCCACTTCATTTCTATCCTGAATCATAATATGTTCTGTTATTTCACTCAATGGCTTGTTGAAAACATAATAATATTGCAAAGCATTTTATGTCTGCAGGTTCATAAATGCATGAACTGTTGCAAAAAAGAAGAAACAATAAAGGAGGGTTGTTTCTGCATTCAGAACAAGTTGTGTATTCTGTACAGAAAATTAAAACCACCTGTGCATTGCCAGTGCATACAGTCTGTTCCCTTATCCTCTCTCCAACAAACAATTAAGACACTGTAATTTGTTTCCCAATCTCAATGAGAAACTTTCCATTACTTTGTCTTCAAACACATGCAATTTCATTCTGATAGCTAGAAGCAAACAACAAATCACCATTTCAACCTGCTTTTCCTGGGACGGCCACTACAAAGTGCTTTTAATGACTGGGGTGAAAAAATTAAGTATGCATGGAGAAGATCAAAACAAAACGAAGTTAATACACTTTCACTGGCAAGATGTTTGCTTAACACAATTCACCAAGGAAGTCAAGTTATGGTCACATGCTATCTGATAAAAAGCATCACAATTAACTGACCACCTTCCACCTGTTTACATCCTTTACTATTTAGTAAGCCAATTCCTGCAAAACAAAATAGCTCCAATGAAATTATATAAACAAATGTAACAAGTCTCAAAACTTAACTTGGACTTGAATTGCAAAGACACTACCTGAACTATCGGATCCTCCTTCAGGGCTGCCACTGGAATACATTGTGGCCAGTTTTCCATCCAAAATAAACCTGAACCATCCATTACTACCATTAGACAGTTCCAGGGCTGCAGCATCACTCCAGATATACAGGCAGTCCCTTCCCCTAATGATTGACCAGTCTCTCCAGTGATAGGGTTTACCCTGTTGCAGTTCTTTTGCGTCCTCCTGTGGTTCATCCTCCTGTAATAAAATTGCATTAAACAAAAGAAAAGCAAACCAAACACCTGAACAAGCAAAAAACCAACAAAAACAAAAACGCAACCCACCTGACCCACTAAACAAAAAAAATGAAACCAAAAACCACAACAAAAAGTAACACACAAAACAGGCATTTTATAGAGGCTTGAGGCAAAAAAGGACTCAAACCAAAAACATATTTCTGTTGGTAAAATTTATTCTATTAAAGAATACTTTTAAAGATATGATATTTTTTATAGGTTCCCTTTCAGATATTTATCTATTCAATGATAGCAACAGCCTACTGAATCAGACATCCACCGCTATTCAAAACTTCTACTGTGAGAAAAAAAATCAAAAGTGGTTGAGGTTGGAAGAGGCTTTCAGAAGCCATTTAGTCCAAACCTTTGCTCAGGCAGGGCCAACCTAGAGGAAGTCGCCCCAGACCACATCCAGACAGCTTTTTAACATTCAAACACTAAATTATTATTTATTTATTTTATTTTAATAATAATAAAAAATCCCCACTAACATCAAAAAGCCCCAAGCTACCTAAAACCAACAGTAAAAAGCTTAACTATACACTTAGGACTTAACTATAAATCTTAACTGAATGGATAACAGAAGTAGTCTGCTATCCATTCAGTTCATCTGAGTGGTCAGTAATAGGACTGCTGAAAATTGGTAAATATGCATTTAAGGTTTCCATTATAAAGAAAATTCCTTTTTTAAATATTTTTGATATATTCAATAACAATGTCTGAAACACCTGCAATTATTTGATGCACATATGCTAAAAGAGATGACCTTTGTGCAGAAAGGCCTCATTTTGCATCACAGCCATTTTTAAAACACTAGAGAAAAAACAAGTGTCGCTCAACTTGACCATAAGCACTTAACAGTAGGAAAACTCAGCAGATAAATAATGTGCCAACAAAAAAATGAAGTTATGGAAAACAAAAATAAAAACAATTAAAACAAGTGGCATACAATAAGCATTAATGTAATAACCTAACTACCCTGCCCTAGACATTTTCTTAACAGTGAAAATTGTACTAGAAGAGTTGGCTTCACAGGAACAAATAAAGCTATCAATTCTGTATTTACCTTCTCAGGCTTAGACTCCTCTTCATTTTCATCATCAGATGATGGCCCCGCCAAAGCTGACACTTTACTAATTACACCAAGTCTAGCCAGTTGGTCTAGAAAAAGATCACCACCTTTATCCACCAAATCCCTTATGATTTGCAAGGCTAGCAAATGGCCATCATCATCATCCTGTAATACATCGGATGGAAAGAAAATAAGAGAGGATCTCCTTACCTAAAAATAACTTTACATGCTTAACTTCATATATTGTCACAGATGGGTGCTATGAACACTTTAGTGTTAGCTATTAACAAGTGTGTGGAATCAATGAGTATAACCCCCTTTTCTGCACTGGTTACATACAAGGACATTTTCCTTCTTCCTACCTCTTGATCAAGAACTGTAGCTGTTATCTCAACCAGTATCGTGGGTAGATTGTGGCCAGCATCAGAGTCACAAACCTCTTTCAGCAATGCCTCAGAACAAAAATGTATCATTTTTCTAATGAGGGCAAGACTTGCTTTCCTTTAAAAAGAGATCATGGGGGGAAAGAAAAAAAATGAAAAAAGATTCTGACAAAGTTAAAGTAAGCAGTAATCAAAGCAACAAAACAGTTCAAGATAAAACTGCTTTTGCACTTCTTTTTTGAGTTTCAGATCTTGTTACTGAAACCAAAAATTGGTTATTGTTAAGTCCTAGATTATCTCTAAGAATAATTCACCTACTGAACTTTCTTGATTATACAGTACTAGGAGTCCAACATATTTTTCTTTCCTCAACCCTTCTCCAGGTATACCTATTCTACATTCTGTTTTTATCCACTCTCAGTGACGGCAATTCACTTCTAAACACTCCATCTTCCTCCCCGGTAGCCAGCCCTCCATTTCTGTCACATACTTCCCATGTTTTGGCAAGATCCCTAGAGTTTTAACATCTGAAATTACTATTAGATCATATAGCTTTCCATATCACAATTAATTTGGAAGCCAATCCAAATAATAGCTAAAGCTGAATTTTTTATTTGACTGAGTTTTAAAAATATTATTTACCCAATTAATGAAAAAAACTTTTAAAATACAGAAAGCCAACTACTTCATTCCACAATCTGCAACAACAGTTAATAGTGCACAGATTATTAACACAGTTTCTTACTTCCTTCATTTGAAATGACCTAGTTTAAGCTCCCTATCCTTAGCTCATGTAGAGTTTCTCTCTACCAGAGTCCCTTTTTATCTTCTATTTTCTCCCCCCAGAGTACCTATAAACACTGGGAACATAAATAAAAAAGATTAAGCAACTGTTAAATTCATAGTGTAAAAGGCTGAGGGGGTATGGTCAGAAACAATTTATCACAACCATTATCCACCCTCAGTATTCCTTTTTAAGTATTAAATTAGATTACATTCTTTTAGTTCTCTCAGTAAGATGTATCTTCTCCAGTTGATTAACACTTAAGCTGTTAAGAAGTCTTCTAAAACCTTCTAAAATAGCTTTTTCCAGTCTTATAATTTTGCAATGAATTTATCTTGATACCACCTCATTAGTTCACCTCTTGCAAATTCGTACTTTCATTACAATGGCTACAAACAGCTGTAACCAAATACATGACCTATACAAGGTACTACATGAACATAGTACTCTTTCATCATTCTACTATAGTCAAGAGTATGCTTTGCTCTCCCACTTCTGACTCACCAACCGTATTTTCTCCAAGATACCATTTCACCAGAAAAAAACCTGCTACTTAAAATATCAAGTAAAAATCAGACTTGCACCACCTTTCAAACCACCAGTTCTATTCAAACAGAATTATGTTTAAGTACCGTGTTGTAATTTTTAATGAAAAATAAACAAAATCTTGGCTATTTTTAACAGAACATATTAGGAAATTCAAAATATGCAGGGAAATTGTCTATTATGACAATATTACCTTATTGAAGGCAACATAGTTTGTTGAAATGTTTGTGCAAACACAGGCAATAATCTTTTCAAGTATATGGGTGCCATTTCTGGATCTCCTTTGGGTTCATTACATTCTTCCTCATCCTTGTTTGCATCTTTCTTTTTCTTCTCATCACCTTTATTAACAGGACACATCCAGTCCCCTGGAAAATTTTTTTTCCAAAACTGTTCAATGGCAAAACCGGAGAAACCGAATAACACTCCCCCCACAATAAATCTAAGAGTTATCTTTACTAACATCTAAGTATCTGAATGAAATCTGCATCGCTAAAAATAGAAAATTTGCACATGCAAGACTCATTATCAAACATTTTTTTCAAGTACCACCACCAAAGAACACTTGTAGGAGAACGTGAAAGTCATTACAGGGAACTAAATATGAGCACATAACCACCTGCAGCTCCGGCTCTACAAAAGTCTCACAAACAGGTAAAGTGCAGCTCCCATGCAGAAAGAAAGGCTGCCAACAGAGGCTACCAAGGTTGACATCCTCTGAACCCACAGCAAAAAAAAACAGTCTAGCCCCATTCCACAACTGAGGTGCAGAACCACTGTCAGAAAACAGTGCTTGTGGCCAGCCAGCAGTGTCTTCAGTAATCCCTATTCCTTAAGAACATCTGAAATATTTTGGTTTTATACACACTTTGCAGTCTAAGGAATGTTAGTCGAGATAGATACATATATATATTATTTATATTTATTTTACATATATCTTTATATATTATTTATATATATCTTTATTAATCTTAATAGAGTAAAATTCTAATAATTGAGTTACTATATATGAGCATTTCTACTAGCAAGGACATGAAATTAAAATCTGCACTCACCTGGAGACTGAAGAATAGCTACTACTTCACTGTGTCCCCTTTCACGAGCTTTGTCTAAAGGAGTTTTCCCATCCTCATCTCTTAAATCAGGATTTGCACCATGTCTCAACAGAGTCTGGAAACAAATATTTTTACATACATATATATATATAGAAAAAGAAGTAAAAAATTAAGAGTCTTCTAGTAGTAAAGATGTTTTTCATATACTTTTCCTACACTCTTCTCATGGCTGTAAAAAAAATAGGACACTACACACTTTTTATATATGTAGAGCTAATATACAATTTTTATTCATGTCACTACCCTGTCATGATGAAAAAAAAATCATTTCTTCTTGAGCACTGTAAGGAACATGTAAGTATGTGACCGTGCACACATCAGACATACTGCATTGAAGACATTTTGCACAGAACAAGGCAAAAAGCCAGCGTAAGGCTGTCAGTTTAATTCATACCTTTGCTACCTGAGGTCTTCCAAAACATGCTGCATAATGTAATGAGGATGACCTCTGACCTCTGTTTACATCAGCACCCCTTTCACAGAGAAATTCTACCTGTTAAACAAGAAAAAGGAAATTAGTTTTTTCCATGTTCCCTTATGTAAATAGCCTAAAAGTCTTTAAGATTCTGTAAAATTTACCATTTCCTGAGTTCCAAAAGCTGAGGCCCAGTTTAAAAGAGTTTGTCCCACATCATCCATAAAGTTTACTTCAAAAGCTGAAAGATGTAATGAAATAAAAAGTTAAAGCTCCCAGAATTATAAATTTAACTTCATGTGTTCTTTAAATAAACACCAGGTCTTAAAAAAAAACAATATCCTCAATAATTCTAGAGAAGCATTTATGCTCTTAACTGCAATTAAAAAAAGTAGCATAGGAATTATTACTAACAAGACCTGTTGTGTATTTAACAAAATAAGTACATAAAGATTTTCAAGGCACTACCTAAGCATTTCTTATGACAACATAGATTATAAAAAGATACTTTATCTCATTTTCTCTTTCAGAGTATTTTTGCTTACCTCCTGTGTCAATAGCATCTATTAGTGCATCAGTATCCTTACTGCGGATGCAATCTATCAGCTGCCGATGAGAACGTTCCCCAGAACTATCCAGTCTTCGCAACCCTGGGATTCTGCCTGTAGATCCAGCACTGGATTTTGGCAGGGCTTTTCTCCCTTCGAACAGTAGCACCAAAAGAAGATCTACTAACCGCATGGTATCCAGTACACATCTCTCATCACCCTGCAACGCACTTTCTATAGAATCTGGAAGTTCAGATCTTAGGAGATCCTGGAAATAATTAAAAGTCTGAACAATAAAAAATATACAGGGCTTTAGAAAATACTATCAGAATCGGGTTTCATTTCCATATGAAATGTTTCCTTTCTTCCCCTCTTTATAAATAACCTGTATGTATGTATACATATAAAAATAAAGCCTAAAAATTTCTGCACTGATATACAAAACAGCAACACAAATCTTGCCTATATTAAAGTACACAAAGGGAAAAACCCTATGAGAACAAAAAGCCGTACCATAAAAGGATTTCTTACATGTGTTACTACTGGAGAGCCTCTACACAGGGTTGACAACAGGCTTACAATAGTTGACACCTGATTACTTAATTTAGAGTCTGCAGCTGTAGCTGGTGCTCCAGTGCTACTCCGTCCTGGTTTGCAAGCTGAAGATGGTCCTGATGCTGTTCCACCAGCAGCTGCCATGCGAGACAACAACTCCTCAGTTAATCCATGCTTAGCTAATGGGGCAGGGTCAACTCCACGCCGTGTGAATCTGTCAGCTAATGAAGCAAAGCATCTCAGAGCTCCATCTGAAACCTAGGAAAGAAGTGCAAGAGAAATCATGAAAATTTTGTTACTTAAAGTGAGAAGATGCTAAGGAGATATTTAAGAAGGGGACACATAGAAGGACCTGATTTCCACAGGTTCCCCTCAAGGTCAATGAACAGAGAAGATGGGCTTTTTAAGCCAGAAACATGGAGTTGGAACCCAACAATGCACCGAACTGCTCGCTAAAAGACTGTACGGCTGTTGGGTTTCCCTCATCCTTTCTCTCTATTACATAGAAATCAAGGAAACTATTTTTCTTTGACTGCAGTTCAGCGTTAGGAACATCTCCTTAAGCCCCAAATCAATCTAGAAAAAACATGTTCAATAATCAAATTGCCAAATTCATATATGTTGCAGCACATTTTTAGATTTTTTTAGCTATACATGCTGTTCTTACAGGAAACACAACTCTTTATAATCCCTACTAGCAACTGTCCATTGTTGAAGCTGTATTTAAAGGCCTACATGGCTTCTCTTAAGTAAAAAAAAAATTTTCACCTGGACCAAGCCTAAAAGCAGGACAAACTGGGAAAGGCAGATTTTACCCTAAGATAATGCAGACTGCCCACTGAGCACCTGACCCAAGGCTAAGATGTACTTTTGAGACAGTAGAATACAAACTTCCAAATTTAGGTTTCTCACCAAAGAAAAAAACCAAAAAAATAACCCCACAAAATCCCCACAAACCAGCAGTGATACTGTAGAAACAAGGCTTACTGTTGATCCTCTTAAGAATCCAGATAAAAATCACTGCTGGCCAACTGCCCAGGAAAAAAATCCAACTTCTTCTCATGACGGTGTTGAAAAGAAAAGGAGGTTTTGCCTTTAACATCTCTCTCATCTATAAGCTGAAAGTATCTCCATCTTTCAGAGTTTGCATAGGCACATCAAGATGAGCTGCCTCAGGCACATTTGCCTTCATAGACTTGCAGTAGCAAACCAGATCAGTGTCAAGAAATAATTTAAAAAACCCACAAAATAAAAGCCAACACAATATCTATTCTTCACTAAAATCTAAATTACTACACTTACTACTCCTGAAAAACTCATCAACTTCTAGCACAGCCCATTTTCCAAATTACTGTCAGCCATCACAAACCAAGGGCTTAAAGACAGTTACTCATCAACACAAAGAACAAGATTAGAGTATTAGCCAGGCATCATGATGTTAAAAATCTTGGATCTCCGTTAAATTTGTAAGGACTTGAAAAACAAAGTTTGTCATGAATAAATGCAAAGCATGTTAAACTTCTGGCATGGTCCCTGCATGGCAAGCATTCTGGTTTACCAGGACTCTTTTGCAAGGCATTATTTCTTTAACTGGTAATGGTCACTACTCATGTCCTCTGTCAGAAATACACGGGAGAGGTTCAGCTTATTTAACACACTGCATTAGTGGCATCAGTTTACAAACCAAGAGGGTACTGTGGAAGGCATTTACATTTCTTCTCACAAATCACAGGTTTAGTAGAAATATAAAAAAAAAAAAACAAACCAGCAACCAACTTAGAGATAAGCTGTTCTTGAGGCCGCGTTCATCTGATCTGAACTTTTCCTTCAAGTGATATTACTAACTGGTAACCCTCACAAAAAGTAACCAAATCCAACAGTGTAAAAAGACAGGATGGGAGAACACAGCACCAACAAAACTTTACAAAAAAAGTTGCCGGTTAAATCCATAATACACATCAACATGCATTGTAAAACTGAGGCTTGTTTCACAAAAGACATGTTTCTCAAGGACAGTGGCAGAGGTTTACTTGTTATTGTCTGTGTTACCCCAATCTTAAGCATGCTTACCTTAAAGCTAAACTGCTAACAGAGTAATTTAATTTGAACTTTCATTCAGATCTCCAACAGCCCCAGCAATTGCTTTTTCAAACACATTATAAGTTAGAAAACAGTTAAAATACTACAGACTTACAGTCTAGATTTCAGGATTAGACTGCCCGAGATGAGCAGTGCATTGATACAGCTAGGAATTGTTTAAAAAACATGGCAGCTTATTCTGAAATGGCTACTGTGACAGTCCCCTGCCAACTGGGTCTTTCAAAAGAAAAAAAAAACAAAACACAAACCTAAAAATGTATTTTAAAAATTAACCTCACAGGCAAAAAGGTTTGTATGATGTGCTGCTTAAACCAGACTGGGGCCAAGGGGTATAGAGAAAGGAATGAGGACAGAGGTGGAAACAAAATGGGGACTGAGAATGATATGGACAAGAAACCTGGCCAGGGTACAGCAAAAATTTGGCTAAAGACCCATTGCAAAGCATTAGTATGACATACACAAAAGGATCCTACTAGTAGGAAGAGAATTCCTTTAGAATTCATTTTCTAGATTTTACAAGCTCATCTCAACTTAGTAAAACTGCAATAGAAAAGCAGTGCTTCATCTATAGTAGTAGTACCACTTAAGATGGCTTTCTACTGTAATATTTTAGCATTGATTGTGGAAGTTTTAATTGCTTCTCTTAGTCTGGCAAAAGGAAAAAAAATATTTTTGTCTCTTATTTATGCTCAGATTTCATAGTGACAGAGGTGCAGTCATACAACAATAACTACTTCAGAAACTATTTCAAAATACACTGATAAAAGTTACAGGATGTTTTTCAATCAAGTTTTCAGAGATCAAGTAAGATCATATTCACACAACAGTGCTTGAGGTCAGACACTAAGCATATTTTTTCTTCTTGTCATCACAATTGTAAAGGAAGCTATCATAATATATAAATACAACTACTATGTAAACATATAGTTGTGAAGGCTATATAAAAATACCTAACTATTCATCTATTAAACATATTAAACATAAAGGAAGTTAAATTCACAGTATATTGAGCTGCAAATTTATGTTATTACATATTACATTACCTGATGATCTTCATGTTTTAATAAGCTAGACAGTGACTCCACACAGATCTCTAATGAAGAATCCTGAGGCTCCATCTTGCCACAGAGTCTGGATACTACAGCCATAGCTGAATGCAAAGTATCTTTATGAACAAGGTGTCCGCTGTCACGAATGAATGTCAGTACGCAATTCAACCCTCCAGCTTCAAACACAGCTCCTGACTCACGGGTACAGATTAATTCTAACACCTGTGACAAAATGAAATTTAATTACAATGAAGTATACATAAAAAGTCATTTATTTACCCATCTACAAAGCTGTTAAGAAAATGAAACAAAAAACAAAAATCCCACCCCACATCCCAAAAGTGGGCCAAATCCTCCACTACTCTAGTAGCTACAGTTTTCTTCAAAAATACAGAGGCAAATACAAGAACATCCCCTAACAGCATAGTCACAACAGGTGTTCGTGAGACACCTGGAAAACAGTATCCTTTCCTGAGAGAGTTAAGTCTCTGGATAACACACAACTGAGAGTTCTGAAACTTCCAAGAGTACTATTACTCCACTCCTCCAGTGATGTACTTCTGAGTAGACTAGAACTAGTAAATACGTGTATGAAGTCTGATGCCATGGTATTCAAGGACTTAAACTATAAACTACCACATGGCCATGAGTTATGCTTTGAACAACAGATTTTACGGGTCCTGAACTTTTCTCTTAAAACTCTACAAGGGTGCAGAAGAGCTGTGTGTAGTGCTACTGAAGAGACAGTAGATCACCTTTTATAGCAGGTAATTTATCTGTATCTGGAGCAATTCTTCATTCCCTTTTTTTGCACAAAATTAGACTTGGCATTCTAGACACACAATATAAACAGTAAAGCTTTCTTCTAATTTGTTTTGTTTCTTTTTCAATACTTTTTAAAAGGAATCTCAGCTTTGAAGAGCAGCTGACTGACAATAAAGATAGGCAGCATCACTGGCATGTATCATACTCCATGGTTATGCTTCGCATTTTAATAAAATGAACAGGATTAGAATATAAGGAAACTTCAGAAACATGAGCAAGTTTTCCAGCTCCTTCTTTTCCAAATCCTTCCTTATTGAAGAAGGATCTTCAGTACACACACCTTCACACACTGCTCAGCCAGATCTCTGCTTGTTCTGTTGTTAAGTTCAACAACTACTAAACGATTACAAAGTGCTTTGATAGCTCCATCCACTCCCACAATCCTTCGGGTGCATTCGGCTGATACATCCAGATAATATGTTATGGCACGAGCTGTTACTTCTAATACATTGTCTGGAGCACTTTCATCAAGAAAAATTTTGCACAATGCTGGTAAAAAAGTTCGAGGGGGGCATCTGCAGGAGAAAAAAAAAGCAAACACACAACAGCACATTACTAAGTTGCGCAAGTTTCTCTACATTAAGTAATATCATACACTTTCACATTAACAGATCAACGTTTTTCACACTAACACGATTTGCTCAGTTACTCTGTAACTGGTTTAGGGCATTCATCTAGAACACTAGGATGCACACATCTCATACACACTCCAAAATTCCGATCAGTAATCTGAACACACACTGCACTAGGGGAGCAAGCCAGTGGCGCAGGCAGGGGGGAAGTAAAAAAAATTCCTGGAATTTTACAACTGTTCAGGGAAAAATCCTCTTGGGAAATTATTTTAGGAATTAACCTCACATAACTAATCTAAATGCATTTTATCTTAACAAAGCTTCACGGTTCACGATTATAAATAGCTACTTAAACTTAACCATGAAATACTGATACAGTGACTAAAGATTTTGTATTCGCTACACAACTTAATTCTGAGTGGTCTTTCTTCCCTATGTTACAAGCATTCTCACTTGTCTTTTTGTACTATTTCAGCTTCTGCCCCTGCATCCCACTTCATTCTTTTTCCCTAACCATGTTGAGAACATATTTAACTCATTTAGCTTGCCTTCATTACAGTTTGTCTTCATATCCATATCTCAGTAGCCTCTGGATCTCCTCTTTATTGTTAGGCTCATTTCCATACACAAGGACAGTCAAGAACATCTACATGACTTCAAAACAGAGTAAGCAAGCTGCAGCAGTCCTTCTACCCCTCTGACATATTAGGACACAAACCAAAATGGATGGCCACAATAATGCTTTTCACTATTACAGCAGCTGTGGTTAAGACTGATTTAGATCAAAAGTTCTAAGACATGAAGCTATAATTTAAGACAATTTGTCTTCCAATAGCATACTTACTCAGCAATAAATAACATAATGATTGCTCACTACAGTGGCAGGAGACTTCCAAGGTGGTGGTGGGAATTTAAGGGAATATATGCTGTGACAGTACTCAAATTAACTGGATACCTCATCCCTAGATGTAGGAGATGAGACTAAATCTACAGGAAGCAAATACTGTAACTTTTCTTACATTAGGATTTTGGTCTGCAAAAGAAAGCCTAAAACTTTTCTAAATTAAAAAATAGCAGAAGTAATAGCATGCTTTTGGTCTAGAAGACATCTAGTACTCATCATCCATCATTCTGAAGACTAAGCCAGAGGTCATTCATACCCCATTTGGTACACACAGTGACTCATGCAGAGGCACCTAGTCCTGAGACAGCAAAACACTAATAGTTTCCTTGAAGATCTGCCTATGCTTTTTGAATTAATTAAATAATACTGCCTCACAAATAAATACATTACCCAGTGATCCTTAATGACATAAATTAATAAGGGAAGCTTTGATAAAGCTAAATCACATTTAATACTTATATTGCCCTATCCAGCCTATATTGTCTGTTATTCTTAAGAAATCCGCTATTTAACTCCACATCTTTCTTAAAGAATTTTGCATTTTGAAGACATTACCCTCTGGAAAAATTAGTCTGAAATCTGTATTTATTATTAGATGACCACCATATACAAGAAGTATTGCAGTATATAAAAATTAAAGTGGACAGTACTATTTGAACAAGTGTTTTTCTGTTGGATTTTTTACAGTGCATTTTACATTGTACGAGCCAGGTCACTAAACACTGCTATGAAGTTTGTGTTCGTCCAACATAATACTGCATGAAAATAAATTTAACAATAAATACAGATCTTAAAAAAAACCCAAATGAATCAAAACCACCCACGTATAACCACATGGAAGGTCAGGAACTCCACTGCCTCCACTGTAACACTAGCAAACAGAAGTAAACCATTCTTAGATATCCAAAGAAAACAACAGAAAAAAATCCTCAAGATTTTTGCAGGGAGTTAAAAGCAAATTTAACACTTACATTTTTTCTATGACTTAATGGCTTATAAAAAGACACAGAACAAATGGAACTCGGCAGTATTTTTTTTAAACGGAAAGTTAGAAATTTGGAAGAAATCTATTCCTGTCCTTAAAAACACCTGTCCATAAGAACCAATTACCCAGCAGATACACAAAAAATACAAGGTTACTAAGAGCCTATCATTGCTACTGAATTTTTTGTCAGCACACAAATGTCAGCCCACTGTATCAGCAACATTCTTGTAAGAGCACAGCTCACTAGCAAAAAATGAAGTGCTTGGGTTTTTTTAAAATGCCTTTTTGCCAGAACCTCTAGCTACATTAGTCAGAGCCCACACTTTTATTAGAAGGCAAACAGCAACCTCCAAATGCCATCATGACATTTGTTTTCTGATTTAGAGGAATGATTTCCAGTCCTCCAATAAAGTAACCAAGTTTATCACAAGGTTTCAGGAAGAAACTGTAGATTTGTCATGCACTTCACCTGCAGGAATTACTTGGTTCTCAAAATAAACAGCTACTCAGACTTCAACAGTTTTGTAGACTATAGCAATAATGCATGCTGAATTCCTACAAAAGCAGCAATGGTAAGAACTTCACTTGTTCTGAAAAAAATGAATTATTTATCCTTTTTGAAAATAGTGCCTGATCTAATTTTAACAAGAGTTTTCACAGAAAATTCTTTCAAGCTACTTCGACCTTGGAGCTCTATGTACTTGATGCTTGTTTCTTTTAACAGTTTGCATTTTTTGATTGGTTTGTGGTTTTGTTGGATGTTGCTAGCAACCAGGAAGTAGAAGCTGGACTACACTGTGTAGAAGAGGCAGCAGAAACATTTTATAAAGATGTATTAAGGACAATAAGTAGGACTGAAGAAAACAGGAGGGGAAAAAAGCAATACTGAAGCTTTAGTTAAAGGTTTTTTTTCTCCTTCTTTTTCCTGCAGCAAATAGGAAAAAAAAAAAACAAACAACACATAGGAAATCACAGGCTTGCAAGTAAAAATACAAATTTAGAAGTAACAGAAACATCAACTTCATTTTTCTCACATTGTTATCAGGAACATGGCAAAAATATCAAACCAGAATTTTTGTCCTGGTCTCCAAAACAGCAAATGAGAGCCACTTACTATTTTAGCACATAACTAAAATTTAATGTACAGCTGGGTCATCTTCTTCCCCATCATGTCTCTCTCAACTCAAACAACTCTATTCAAATTCTACACAGTACAGGAATATAAATTAAGTTATTATCCCTAAAGTCATACCAGGCAATGAAACGTGTGCACAGAAGTATTTCTGAGGAAAGCAAAACAGACCAAGATTCCATCAGCCTTGAGTCTCTGCCAGTGAGACTGTCAAAAAGTGCTTTTATTATTTATTGTTTTATAAACACTGCATTAATAAACTATCATGTACAGCTACTACTTTTTCAAAAAGGTCATAGCTGGCAAGAGATCCAACTTGTTTTTTCAAGTCCCAAAGGATGACAGCAACAATGACATTGACTTTGAAAATTAAGTCTGTATTCTCAGACACTTGGGCCAAAGCAGCCTGCAATACACCAATTTGGCTAGACAGGACCTCTATGGTGTCTTGTGCACTGCTCCGTAACATTATTCCAGGCCAACACATTGTTATACTTGGTTCTAAGCAGCACATTTCTTCACCGCTTTGAACTTGTAATGGTATCAGCAGGAATAAAAAAGTTTTCTGTGCCAGCCCAGTATACAAGGTTTTCCACTACTCATATATACCAGCTTTTCTGGTCAGTTACAGACTTTATAATTCTATGAGACCACAATTACAAAGTTGTATTTGCATGCATTTCTGAAATACATCTTCAAGAAGCCATGCCCAAGCCTCTTCACATAATCTCACTCTGTAGGTGTCAAGAGTTTGAGACAAGATTAAAACCCCCAAACCAGTATATATTATTTATTTCATAGAATTTAAATGGTATTCTGTTTGTGCAGATTCTCATGATTAGGATGGTAAATTTCTGTGCTGAACCAAGTGAAACAACCTAGCAGCAGGAGCTTCTTGTGACAAATGTAACTGACTTTTCTTCATTAACATCACATAAGATAGCAGGGAGGAAGCACTGTCTTCCCACCTTAACTCACTGCAGTCTTGTGCTCGTTAGACATGCAAGATCAAGACTGCGCCTCACACATTACTAGCTCTGAACTTCTCATCGCATTGTCTTCTCCCATCCAGAAAAGTTCCTAACAATGTTCAGCACCTCCTACCTAACCTATTATCTGCAACACACAAGTCATTAGTATTTGTCATCCTGTAGCATCTGAGGGCTCATCTCAGGATCTCCCTGCACTACCAGAGCAAAACAACAGATTCTATCCTCGAAAACTTGAAGTATAATTGTACAATATGATTATTGTACAGATATAGACAAGAGAATGCAAATTAATCTTCCCACATTATTATACAGATAAATTCAGATTATTTTTGGTGGCTGAAGTCTGCTTGGGCCTTAGCAGTCCCTATGGTTCCTGCTAGCAAGGGAACAGAAAGTACTAGTTCTGTCACTCGCACACAGCTTGTTGAGCCTGTAATAGCAGAGAAGGGCAGCATACCAACACATCCCCAGGGCTCCAGCCATAGTCTTCTCAAACAGGTGGTTAGAATAATGATAGCATAAAATTGTACAGATGTCACTTTGAAGAACTTCAGTCATTATGCTGTAACTTTTCTATCAATGACTGTTACAAACAGAAGTACCACAGGTCAGGTTTATAGAGATCACCTTCTAATCCCCAAATCCACACTAAGCTATTCACACAGGGGTTTTATGGCTGAAACTATGAGAATCTGCATCACACGTCTCAGGGACAAGAACCCAATGTGTGGGTAGTGGCAGAGAAAGGACTGGAAGGGGTAAATGGGAACACCAGCACACAGTGGGATGCAATACTGTCACAGCCATACAGCAAGTGTCCAGAGTACACCCCTCCCTTCTGTCACACGTGGATTTCTGTGCGCTGGCCCTTGACCGCTAAGAAAAAGGTAAAATTCTGCCCTTACTCAGTGGATGGTCTTCACAGCTCAAAATTATGCAAATGGGCTTTGTAAGTACTCATCAAGTCTTTACTCAATCCAATCTTGAGTAAAGGCACCTTGTTACTAAAGTGTAAGCAAAGGGAGCACAGGGAAGACAAATCCACTGTTCACCTGGAAGCAATTCTATCAACCAGGCCCTGAGACAAGCACCTTCTGAGAACCAGCCCTTCCTTTCAATGAAACACCAAGTAACCAAATACAGTCAACACAAGCAGGAACCGAAGAGTAAGTCAGATGAGCCATGTTAGGTATACATCACTATTACTCCTTAATTCCCAGATAAATCCCTACTGGCTTCCGTAAGCAGACCAAAATAAATCAAAGGGGACTAAAACTGTCTCAAATATTTGCTGTAGATTAGGTCCCATCAGTAATACAGATCCTAATGCTAAATGCCCAGCTAAGACTGCTCAGAACTAAAATGTATTTTGATCGGTACTGAAGCAAAGCACTTCGGGAGTGTTGTACCACAGTAGCTGCCATCAGACTCACCTTCAGAAAACTGTCTAAATAGGAAAATGAAGGCTACCAAAACTTCCCAAGACAGCATGGAGGCTAAGGGCAAAACTATGGCACCAAATGAACTGATGTGACAAGGCATGATCACCAGTTTTCAGTACACTGCCTTCTACTGGCAGATGACACTTTTGATTTCCAAGGGAAAAGAAGACAAACAAACCTTCCATCACTGCAGTCCCCAACTTCCACAGAGAGGAAAAAAGGCAAAGTGCATAATTTCTAAACTTAAAAGCAACTTGGTGAAAACAGTTTTGATACTGGGATGCTTTATCTAGACCATATATTAACTAAAAGTAGCAATATATATCAGAAAAAAAAAAAGAAATTACGTCAAAAAAAAAGACGTTGCTTTATCCTCAAAGTTGAGGTGGAAGGAGGGGGGAATCATGCTGTGCACAATGACCTATTTGCAGTGGAACAAATAAGAAGACAGTGGTGAGTGCTCTAACACGGGAAAAAAAAAACTATTAAATATGCTTTATTCTTCCAAAATAGGAAATAATGGCCAACAGGAGCTAATAGGTAGCTCCAACGTTTAAACTTCTATTTAGGAACATTTCCTAATAAATATGAAAATTAAAGGAATTTTTTTCTTTTCATTTCTAAGAAGCTGTAATAATACCACATTGGGCACTTCCTAAAGTACTTTAAGAGAGTGATTAGGGACCAGCTTAGTGAATTAATGAGGTTACTCTGTTATTCCCTAGTGAAAGACTGACTTCAGTGAGTTAATGAGGTTACTCTGTGACCAATGCTACAGCTCTTTGCCAATTACTTTAAGTCTCTCAGTTCTGGATGTCCACCCAACTTGATTCCTGTACTCCCAGGATCAGAGCTTCTGCTACTTATTACCTTGTGAAACCCATCACATTTCAAAGATCTTATTGGAAGACAGGTTTGTAAGTAAGTTTTTGAAAAGTCTGAAATAAGTACTACTCAGTATTTAGCCTCTAATCTATTAGAATATAAAGCAGTAGAACATTCTGCTCCCTATACTAACATCAAGAAAAGAACTAAACCACATTAAGAAGTGCTTATTCTTTATAATTCCTATTACAAGTCAAATTCATGCTTTTAGTATTAAAATTAGTTTATGGGATTGTAACCATCATGATACACAAATTCTTTAACATACATTCTTCCTCTGCATAAGTTTAACCGATCTAAAAACACCTTCTAAATATCACAGTCACACTGATGTCAAGAAAGGCTAATGTAATGGACCAGTATCATTACCTCAGCATTTACAGCACTATAATCAGCATAACTTCATATGCGGAAACACTTCCAACTCTTTTTCTCCCTCCCCCACTCCCTCTGCAGGAACAGAGGTTTCCATAGGGATACAAAATTCTTAAATAGCTACACCAGTAAGCGCCTACCAGTGCTAAGCCTTAACTCGAATGACATGACTCAGCTGATTTTTCAGCCTGCCAGTATAAAAAGACACCAAGGAAGTAAAAATAGGCACTATAAACTCATTTATGTAATTACATTTCATACTTTAAATGCATGTAAAAGCCTTAGCTAAAGCAGCAATAATAATGGCAGTTTAAAACTACTGTCATGTTTCAACAAAACCCAAAAGGAGGAAAAAAAAAAAAAAAGACAACCCTGCTTCACCCCCCAAAATGGTTAACACAACCACTGGGTGTATTACATAATTCCAGAGTAACTGCTGGATGCAGTGGGCGCGGAGCCCCTGCCATGTGACAAGGCCTTGGGCTTCATGTGACTTGTGGCCGAAAACCAAGCTCAGCTGCCTGCCAGAACTTGTGCTGGATCTTTAATGCATACCATCTGCTGAGACCAGTTAAACACAGGAAAATAAAGAATTATATATGCCTACACTATTTAATGATTAATATATAATAATCTTATATAACTAAAAATTAAAATACTGAAGTTAAACCTCACTAGTAACTGTTTTTGAGGAAAAACGTACCAGTTATATTTAAAGTAGTGTGGCACATTGTTGTAAAGTTTCAAAGAACTTTTTCAAAGAATACATCCTGTACAACTGAGCTGTTCTTAAAGCAACAGTAATTCCAACTTATTTTTGATTAGTGATTGTTTTCCTTTCCACAATTCTTTCTATGGCAGAAGATCTCACTTTTCCTTCATTGAAATACCATTTTGTTTCCACATATGAAGCAGAAAAAAAAAAATAAAATCAGAGTAATCAAGATCATCCACAAGAGAACTGACTACACCCCTGCACTGCCTATGTATTCTTACAGGAACCACTTCCAAACCAGACAGCACCGTTTTCTTCCAATGCTGCTACACAACAAATAAGTCCAGAAAATATCCACTTATAAGACTTTAGAGATACCGAACTGTATTTTTAAGGTACAACAAAGGCACAAGTAAAAATTAATCTTTAATTTAGGAACTTTTACCACAATTATGAAATATTAAATCTTTATAACTCTGAATCCCTACTCTTAACTGCAATCACAGCTCAGGCAATAAAATAAAGCTAGTGAATTAACAACTCCATCCTGTATCCCAGCAGAAACTCTGTATTATCAGAAATTAAAATAAATTAATTTAGAATTCAAATTTGACATTTAGAAACACTTCCAAACTTCCATTTAGCTAATTAAATGGACAGATAGCTGAGTCTTTTTCTCACAGCTCACTGTTAGGAGGGAACACATCATCTAAGTATTCAGCTACACATTCAGCAAATACCAGTTGCATGAAATGAAACAAAAATGCAAATGCACAAGAAGGAATACTTTATGCAGAGTATGTTATTTCTAAATTTCCAAGTAAAATTACTGTTAGCTTTGCTTCTGAGTTTACAGAGCATGTGCTGGGCTGCCTTTTACATTTTTCAGTATCTTATGCCATACCCCAGGGTAGTAATCCCAAATATATCTGTTCTCTTATCTCCAGCATTTTGTAATTATTTTGTAGAAACTTGGTCCACAATACCTGAATAAATTACAGAACTTGAAACTACAGATATTTCTGCCTATGATTTCCACTACTAGCAGTTGTTCCAAGTATACATTACATTTGTTAACATTTCAAAAGAAAATAAGCAATTAAAACAAAAAGTATGACTGTGTAAATATGCCTAAACATGCACATTTCCCCACTAGCTTCTGTTGGATTTCCAAGTGCTCAGAGAACTGACTTCAACAAGAAAACTTCTGTTTCCTCATTACCAATCTACTGAAAATCCATCCTGTCTGTGGCTCTTGCACAGCCTCTTTTTAAGAGGACAGTATTTAAAATAATTTGACTAGCACTGCCACTCAAGAAAAGAAGCCTGCTGTTTGAAATTCCTAGAACACCTATTTTATTGGCCTCATTGGATCTTTTAGGAGACGGGATCTTTCAAAAGGTCATTAACTCACTGTCTTAAAATTGTGTACCCATCTTTCATAATACTTCCAAGAATCACTTCAATTTTGTGTCATATACAAAACCCTGACTAAAACAAAGAGTACTTGATGATACTACCACAAAAAAATGAGAAAAAAAAATAGACTAGTAAATAGTAACAGAGTGTGATGAGTTACACAGAACTGTCTGGACTATTCAGAGGCACAGGCTCATTTAAATGAGATGCGTTTTAACACACAAAAATGCTAAGTTACAGATCTTGTTCTAGGTAAAATATCCAGCCATATCTAAAAAGCAAGTAATCGTATCCTGAAAAGCAACTCTGAGGATAAATAACTAAAACCATACTTCCTGCACAATGTTTTGGAAACATCTAAATTTGGGATGTATAATTGGTCACAGTAAGTTAAACAGCATGGATGAAGGCAACTCTGGAAATTATTTCTGAAAAATTTGGAAACTGAAGAATTGGAGAGGGGAAGGAAGATCGAGAGCTGATGAAATCCTTCTGCAGGCATACATTCCCAGTAAGAACAATACTGGCTTTTCATCCAATAGGAAAAGGTGGACTGCCAGCCACAGAATGCAGCAATCTGGCCAGTTCAAATGGAAAACTAAAGCCAAATGTCAACAACAAAGACAACTATGCAGCAGATTAAATAGCAAAACAGGGGAGTAAAATTAGGTAGGATGGCCTACTGGAAGCATTAACTACACCTTATGCTTGTATTCAGTAATAACCAGGTACGGTACAAGGGCCTATGACATAAGAGAGGATGCCATTTTAGATGACCTCATCTTCCCTTCTGGCCTTGGCAGCCATTTTGATTCTCAAAATGACTAGACAAGGCTAATTAATCTCCATAATACCCATGACAATGAGGCCATAATTCTCATTTTACAAAGAACAACCAGAAAGACATTACTGTGTTAAAACTCTTAGCACTGCAAAAAAATCCCACAACTACCCAACAATAAAAATCAGCCTTAAAAAAAAAAAAAAAATCAGAACTGTAACAAGACAGCTTCCTGAAAAATACAGCACACACCCCTACTTCCATCTCAGAAAAGCAGTCTGTAGGATGCTGAAGATCCCGCTGTATTGAGTCCACACAGCACATAACTCCAGTGCTGGCATTTCACTGCTGCCACATCCTCTGCCTTCATTAAAGGCAAAAAAAGTTATTTGCAATCACATGAGTCTTGCCTTTGTAAAGCTCACAAAATTTCATTTATTGAGATGCCTGTATTAGTCCAAACCAACAACTCACTACGAACATATGCTCTGCATGGCTTACAATAATGAAAACTGTAGTCTATTGTTGACAGCAACACTTACCCTAATTTACTGAGGGTTGCACTCCAGCATAAAACTGTAATGATGTCCTGACTTCTCCCCCCCCCCTTAAAATAACAAAACAAGCAAATCGAGGCCCTTAGTGACATGGTTTAGTGGCGGCCTTGGCAGTGCTGGGGTAATGGTTGGACTTGATAATCTTAAAGGTCTTTTCCGACCTATTCAATTCTGTGAAATCGAAAGGCCACATAACATGAAACCACCTTGATACTGACTGAGCTGTCCTTTCACCCTGTTAGTTTTACCATGATTGTTATACCTGGTAAAGGGCACTTTACTAATGTCTGAAGTACAAAGATGCTTTTAAAGCCAGCATAAATTTTAAAAATAAGCTTGAAAACCACTACTTCGTATTCCTACCCCCATCTCTATAAGAAAAATTGGTTTTCTCTCTACATCTAGTTTTGACTTGCTGAAGTTGTTGATACAATCCTTAGGCACCTGCAGTTTTAAGCAATCCAGTGGAAGTAAAGCTAAACATTTTTCTACCACAGTCTCACTAGCTCACATTAACAGTCTTTGGTTCACTAGAATTTCTTCTTACACTTATTATATGTTAGCAAATAAAAGGAAAATGTATTTTCCCTAGTGAATAACATACTTAGGAAAGAATAAAGGTTAATGTAAATTAAATAAACACATTTAATCTAAAACATAAACTGAAAGGATTTCTGTTTTACACATTAGAACCCTAAATTCTGATCCTTTGTATGATTTCTTTAGCTTTATTTGTCAAATAAACTGATAACTCTTGGTAAGTTTATGCTGACTAAATCTGTTAATGTTAAATATTCAGCGGTGACTTCAGGCACAGTCAAAAGGGAAGATAGGCCTTATTAATGCTCAGAGAAAGCATGTTTCATCTGTTCAGTGTAGAAAAGATTTAGTCAGGTTTTACTTTACTTGTTATACTACCGCCTTGTTCTACAAGTATTCTTTGTAATTAAGGAAAATAAATAACATCTTCCTTGCTAAATACTTTTACTCTGACAGACAGGGAAACAATATAGCAACACAAAGACCAGATCTGAGGAGTTCTCATTTTATTTCATCAAAAATAAAGCAAAACAACCAGACAGGGAAAAAAATAAAAAAGATAAACTGAAACACCTACGTGGAAAAGGGCTATATTAACACTGTGAGATTGCAACCAACAGCCTCTACATTGTCTTTGAAATTACCTATAATAAACACTAAAAAAGTCATTCCAATTAAGCTTAGATGAAGCGCATACTTAAAAACTATTTAAAGTCAACTTAATAGCACACAGTTTAACTATAATTCGGGACTAACACATTTAATCTTGAGTTTAGCCATTTTACTCCAATGCAACTACTTCACAACATTTCTTTTCACTCATTAAGTTTCTGTAGTTCAAGCTACTGGCTTTTGCTGCCAGTAAAATGCTAGCCATTCCTCATTCTAAGTGACTAACAGTGTCTGTGACTCATTATCACCAGGAGATGAATAAGCTGATTTTTGTAATGCTAAACTACAAGTAACAACAAAAATAATTTAATCATACGTAACATGTAAATCTGTGGAGAAGTAAAGAAACGTCAGTTAGCTGGCACAACCACCTGTTATTGGCTGCACACCCTGCAATCTGCTGCAACGCTGCCAGAAAACCAGAAGACACACCACCATACATGCGCACTTACTTCCGTTTTTCTGATTCGATCTGAAAAGCTAGTTTCAATATCCACTACCTTGTACAGAAACAAATTATTAGTTTTAACATACACCATTTCCTTGAGAATATGTCTGCAAAGTTACCCTATGACTTGCACAGCAAAGTACAACATTTTGAATCCATCATTTCAATGCCCACCCCCTAACTCGCTCCCAAGTGTGTTATCTGTCTTTGCTAGGCGAGACTGTGTATTGCCCTTAACTCCTTAAGAAGTCAGCCTGGAAAGAGCGTTGTGCTTTTAGGGAAAAGGTATATATAGTATTCATATCAATATTTTTCACTTGTCTGTTTCATAGCTTTGCCAGTCATCACCATATGCAGCTCCTAATCATCAGATGCACTTCAGTAAAATGATGAGCTTTTTCTTAGCTTACATCAAAAGAGAAAATAATTTCTTATGTACAAGCGGACTAATATTTAACATTTAAAGTCACTAAATGATCCCTGAAAAACATCACATTTCATTCCCCAGGAAACTGACTGGTTTAAGATTCCACTTTCCATCTTCTAGGTGTTGAATTCCACAGCTAAGAAATTTTCTTTAAGTCTTCTTTGTCAACATAATTAATACCAATAAACAATTCCAAAACCTTGAAATAATATCTGCACAGCATATAAAAATCTGGGAATGCTCTTCTTGCTTAACAGAGCAAAAAAAATGTAAAGCCTAGTGGTCGGTTATCTTTCCAACTGCAAAAAAATGCCAATTTTCAAAAATTATTTTCAAAATTAAGTCCCTGAAAAATGTGTTTGGCAGCCCTTCTGTCACATAATAAATCTCTTATCTAGACAAGGAATAACTCCTTTAAAAGCATAGCTGAAAAGCAACTTTAAAACATTATGAGGAATTATTGTAGTTACACTCCCTCAGCACAAGACAGTTTTGGCTACTTGAACTATCATTTGGAAAGATTTTTAAAATACTTTTCAAGATATCATTTATTTCTTCCAGATAGCATCAAAATAAATGAGGTCACCTTGAAATGAAGGCTGTGGTACCACAGGCACCCAAGACAATACCCTGAGAACTTCCCTACTGAAGAGCTTCTGCTTCTCCCGTATTTCCAGTTAGCAGTTTCACCTCCGGTACTTACCAGACACTTCTATGATCTGCTATAATTCACTATAACAGCAGAAAATGTGCCATCTTCAGTGGCTTTAAACAGCAGCTTGCTCTTTTAGTGAAATAAAGGAGCTCAGTCAGCCCTGATGCTGCCATGAAGCAAGAAAATGGTTGAGAGGAATCAAAACTGGGAGTGATAAATGGGAAAAAGCAAGTCTTGCTTTTGAAGGTAATTAGCTACCATGCCAGCTCATCAAATACTGTGGAGCTGTATCTTCATTATATTCACAATGACAACCAGAAGTAGCAGTTTTAACTTTCACTGCAAGATCACTTGAACAGGCAGGGAAAAAGTCATGAAGGTAACTTTATTCTCTTCCATTTCAGGGAAGCTTAAAACAGCAAAACAGATCAACAATTTAGAAGACCAGTAAAATTAAATTATACCAAGGCTCAAAACAAAAACACCAAATGGTATTTTAAATGTTCCTTCTTTCAGACATAAAACCTAATTTTAAAACCACACCACTGCAATAATAGAGCATTCATTAACTGGACTCAAAAAAAGCAGCACTTGGACTATTTAGTTCATTTATATTGAGATGAAAGTCCGTTCTAAATAAAATGCATACAATTGCATTTGACATCTCATTCATAATTCTCAAATACCCAGATGATATCCTTACAAATGCTTATGCCCAAGCTTCTACTTCTGTTCTATGCTGAACATACCAAAGCAGAAAGTTTACCTAGATTTGTCAAAAAAAAAAGAAAAAAATTTTTTAACTACCAAATTATTTTCTGCAGTAGTAAATTAAGAAGTCAGTAAATCAGCCTTTCTGCATCTGGAAACACAGTCCTTCACCAATAGCATCAGTACTATGAGGGACAGACTGGGAAGTCAAATGCATCTTCCTATAGTAAAATCTCGTCCAGGCCAGAACTGTTACTTTTAAGCTGGCCAGAATCAGGCAATTTCAAATTCTTAAGGAGTGTACAAAACTGCACTCACTGCTAAGTAACTGCTACAAATCAAATTTTAGAGATGTGTGAATTTTACACTTCCTCTAAGAGAAGCAGTTGTGAAAGATTAACAGCTTTTAAGAGATAAGCCCAAAACCAGTTCTTCTTCAGGACTACAAAACTAAACACTGTAACCAACAGCAACCTTCTTAAACACTTCTAAACGGACACCCCTAAGAACCAGGATGTATCAGAAAGAGACTAGCTGTGCTCGATGGAAAAAGAAAGTGAGAGAAATAAAAGAAAGATGGAAAATAGGAGAGGTGTAAGAGCATCAAGATCAGAACCGTAGAAACAAAGGCAAGAGAACTAAGATACCAAAGTTGTGATTGTTTACACTTTTGCTACCTCCCTTCCACACTACTCCTGGGCCTTCACAGGATGTAGTGTTTAACACATGCACAGCAACACTATTAAGTAACAACAGTATGCTTACATCAGCATTTTGTGCTGTGGAAAAAAAAAAAAAAGGAGAGCGGAGACCATGCTATATGAAGTGTACAAATGCAGTTGAGGAGGGTGGCCAGAACAGCAACATTATTCTACGAAGGGGTAGAATATTTGTGTGAACAGTGATTAATATTTGTGATTTTTGTTTGGATTTAGAGAGCTCAGAAACAGCTACTTCTCTTGAGAAAAGCACTGCAAGAGTACAGATGCTTAAATCAATCTAGGTAATTGCTACAGTTTTAAAGAAAAAAAAAAAGCTTTTCTCTACCATTAAAAACAAAACAAAAATCCCCAGCACTTCCACACTGCCACTCTGAATGCATCTCTTTAAATTAAATAATCAGCCCCTGTCTCACAACAGCTACTGCAGATCACTTGCAGGACACTACCTTTTTAATCAAACAGAACTTTATATAACATTAACAGAAACTCTTCATTTCAGTGATCTACACTCATGTTAGTCTGTAAAGAAAATTTTTGAGGCCAAAACTTTCTAGGAATGCTGACTGTTATATACAGCTACAGAGAGTAACATTCCCTAAATAAAAGACAAAATTACTTACGTTTCAAAACAGCGATCCACATTGTCTGACATCAGAAGTAGCATGCATAGCTGTTCCAGTGCTATTAGCTGCATATCCCTTTCATCTCCCTGCCCCATCTGCAGCCATTCCAGCAACGTATCTGGGTCCACATCTGCCATCGTTGGTTTGGTTGGGATTTTTTGTTTTTGTTTTTTAAATTAAAAAAAAAAAAGCAAAAACAAAGCCACCACCACTTAAATGAAAAAGTACCAAAAATATCCTTTAATTGTTCAAGCCAGACTAACTTGAGCACAATTAACGTATCTCTTCAGCCAGCCCCAAGCTTTGGCAGTTTTCACCTGGAAAAAAAAACAAAAAGGCAGTAAGGCTATTATCATCACAATCTTGCCTTTGAACTTTTCAAATTTGCTCCTCTCTAAAATGTACAGCATATTTTTGGGCTGACATTAAGAAATCTTATACGTATTTGATCAGCATTTGCCCCGTGCACCCAAGCTTTATACATGAGTAAACAGTAATGAGTTTGTTCTGTTTCACTGGAAATAAATCTCAAGTTCCAGCTGACAATCAAGACTTAGCGCCTACTCTTATTTTTAGGATAACTCAAAATTAAAATTTATGTACAAAAACTGTGCTTAACCCTATTCTCAAAGCTAATATAAAGACAAAGCGTTGTCTTGCTATCCCCTTTCCTTTAATGTCACTTTATAATACAGTGTCCAAGTTACTGAAAGGTGGATTACCTCCTCATAAAAGTATTCAAATATAGAAACACATCAAATGTAACATTTTAAATACAAATCCACAAAACAAAAAAGTGAGATGTACAACTAAAGACTTGCAGAATCTTTGCAAAAGTTTTTTACTAATCCTTCATCTCTTAAAATGGCATTTGAACATAAGGAAAGTAAGCTTTTTTAGTCAGGATTAAAAAAAAAACAAGTATTTCAGAATCAATTCCATTGAAGAGTTAGGGGTTCGTTAATTTGGGTTGGTTTTTTTTTAGGAGAAAAAGAAAAGGTATCTAATTCATAGCTTTAAAAAAATGCAGTGAATAATTCAAATTATCCATGTACATATAAGGAAAACAACATTATTTGCTGGCCCAATGCCACAGCTGTACATGCAAGCTGAAGACCAAAAAAGCTCGCTTTAAAATGTTAAGAGATATTTTTTACCTATGTGCTTGCTTATTATGCTTTACTAAGAAATAGTCAAACTCATCTCCCATGCCTAAGAGCAGAGCAAATACGATTATTTTCAGGTAAAAACTAAGAGCTTACAAACCAATCTCTCTAAATTAAACACACACACAAAAGAATTACTACTTTTTAAATGCAGCTTAGAAAATAAGAAGAGAATTAGTTTACAAACTCGTAGGTAACTATAAAACGCTGGACAGTGCCCCCACAAACTGAGGGGGGCGGGGTGCGAGGGAGAAGCTCCATCTGGACAAAGTCTGCCTACTTGTTTACTTGGTGGTAACGAGTTAATGGTTAAAAAATAACTCCAACAAAGGCACATCTACAAAAGGGAATCAGAAATCGGTATTACATGGAGAAACACACATTGAATCAGCAGTGCTGTTTCACAACAGCTGTGAACTCAAAGATATGACTAAACAAAAGTATGACAGATAGGATTTTTTTTTTATCGTTTAGGGACATAAGATCACAGATCACCCGGTTACTGCCTGCCACTTAAATACTTTTGTTATTGCTTTCGTCTTGCTGTAAAATGTAACTGAAATGTTACTAAAGTGATTTTCCGTGCTTTAAACAATGCCTACGATCCTCTGAGCTGTTTACGGACTGCATTTCCTGTTCCAAGACTAAATAAAACTACTTTCAGCCAGTACAAGTAGGATCATGTAACAAGTATAATACCTCTCCTTAACGGGACTAAATCCTTAATTTCGGGGAGAGGCGAGGAGAAAAGGGTGAAGGCAACAGAAAGATGAAAATTAGGAGGGACAGAGAAAGCGGGGTAAGTTCAACCCAGGCACCTGCTGTTCTTCCACCCGCCACGGGCTGTAACCAGACGGAAACGAAGCACCGCGCAGAAAACAGAGCATGGCGAGAGGCTCCCGGGAGAGCCGCACCAGAAAAGAGGGCAGGCCGCGGCTGAATTCACCCTCCGCGCTCGGGCCTGCGCCCGCACACACACACACACGCACACGCTCACTCCTCAGGCGGGCCCCAAGACGTACTCGGTGCTCGCTCCCCACCCCCGGCCTCGGAGAAGGGGAGCCCCGCACCGCCTTACAGCCCCGCGCACAGGCCAGCCGGCAACGCCGCCCCGCTCGGCCCCCACGCAGAGAGGGTCTAACACCCGCTGCCTCCCCGCGCCCAGGGCCCCGGCCCGCTCCCTCCAGGCCTGCCGTCGCCGACCCTCCAGGCCCGGACAGCGACACTCGAGTTCCCGGAGCGCGCCAGGCCTCGCAGGGTGACCCGGCCTGGCGTCTCAGGAAAGGCGCCATCTCCCCACCGCCAACAGAGGCGGCCCCGCACGGCCCCCACCGCTCACCTCCACCTCTCAGAGCCCGTTCGCCGGAACCGACCACTCCTCAGCGCCGCAGGGACAGCGGGGCAGAGGCGCGGCGGCAACCCAAACCCCACAGCACACAGCAGCCAGCGGCGTCCATGTCGCTCCACCCGGCACGGGATTGGGCGGGAGGGGGGGAAGGGAGCCGCTCCGCGGCCGCGGGGGAGGAGCTAGCGCTGGCCGAGCGGCCGCTGGGGGCGCTGCGAGAGCGCCCCGGACCCGCCTCCAGCCTGTAAGCCGGGGGCTCTGCGTTGGAGCGGCGAAAGATAGGGGGCTCGGTGCGGTTCTGGCGCCTCGGGCGGATCTCGAGGCTGGCGGCCTTTGGGGGCAAGAAGGGGCTAGCGCTTCGGCACCCGCCTCTGGTGGAGCCGGGGACTCCGACTCAAGCGCCTCGCCCGGCCCCGGCTCGGCTCCCTCTGCCCAAGGGCAGCCGCGGACCCGGCTCCTCGCCCGGGCTCCGCAAGGGCTTCCTCGGAGCGCGGTCCTGGAGCCCCTCCCGAGGCCTTCGAGGAACCAGGAGCGGGAGCAGAGGCTTACCCAGCGTGTCCGCCGGCTCCCCCGGGTTGGGGTGGCCATTCCCGGCCTGTATGGGAACTTCGGCTTGGGGTTTTATGTAGTTACAGATCATCTTACTTCATGCCATATTCTGGTTATTTGCTTCAGTATAGTGTTCTTTGTTTACGGAGGGGCGTTACGCCTTAGCCAGGGCCCACTCTTGAAAACACTTTGATCCACCTCCAGCACTTCTATTAAAGGGGCTGCAGACTTCAACGCTGCAGGAACTGGTCTGTCAGAGCAGATGTTTTCACTTGCCTTTAGCCCTGCAGTGCGTCTGAGATACTGCCAGCTATACTGTGTAGCTGGAGACAAGTTTTGAAGTAGAGCAGCCCCATGCCATGCATGCTGCAAAATGCTGTGGTTACCTTGCATGTGATCAGAACACAAAGGAAGCAAACTGCAATGAACTGAAACTGAAGGACTGAAAGGACTTAAGTAGCAAACCACCATAAATGTAAAATGAGGGACTAAAAGCAAATGATCTTCAAAATAATTTCCTTCTCTGTAGGATGACGTCTGTTTTTCTAAGGAATTTAAGCCTATTAATATAAGAACAGTAAATAAGATTATTGCACATTTGAATGTCAGTCCTACCTACCTCATAGACATTTCCTGTAATTAGGAGACTAAAACTACCCACTGAACAAAAAGGCAATAGCAGCCATGCTTGGTTGAAACTTGCCGAATAAAGAAATTTTTATTGTTTGATGTTGTCATGACACCTCTAGAAAGTATAACTTTCATTGCTGCAGATTTTTTTCAGAACACAAGAACAGTAGCTCCTTTGTCTCAGATTCCTATGGCAGCTTAGCCTTCCTGTCTCACTGCATTGTGTCTTACTTAACTGCCCCTTCTTCCAGCCCTGCTGAGATTTACACGTATATCCTGTGCCTGTGCTCGTCTTTCAGAGGTCAGCAAGATTTACGTGCTTAAAGTTAAGGACATGAGGCAGTAGGAAGACTGAGTCTGCAGTCTTTAAATCTAGAAGGTCTATCTTCTTTCACTTTCACTGCTGCAGAAGCAACGTCAGAATTAGGCCAAACTTAGGAGAACTGCATTTGCTAAGTGACCTCACTCCTGTTGCATGATGCTAGAACAGTTTCCTTTGCTTTTTATTGTAGCTTCAATTAAAGCAACATGAATTTCTTCTGAAGGCCAAAATCAAATGCAAATTTTCAATTATAAAGACCAAAAACTGAAATCAAACAAGTATTTCACTCTTCACATAGGTCGCAGTTTCTTGTTCAGGTATCTCTGGACAAATACATGGTTATCCATGGAGAAGATAAGGTCATCAAAATATAGGTCAATTTTGGAACAAAATCCAAAGTTTGAATATTGTACATGCAAAGAATACAAATAATGGATTTAAAATACTACTAAGTAGGAGTACAACACTTAAAAATACAGGAAATAGCTTTCTGTGCTGTACGTATTTATTTCTAAATGGATAAACATAAATACTTCCATGTCCTGTTGCATTAGTTGCCAAATCTATTCTATAGTTTGGGAGTTTTGTAAATTAAAGGAAGGGTATCAAGTAATGTATTACAACTTTAGTCATGAATCAGCATTATTTTCCATCATACGTTACATTTTTCACTTTGATTACATATGTAATATTTAAGAGTTTGCTAGTGATCTTTGTTCCTCATTAAGAGATTTTTTCCCCCCAGGAATGAGTCTGACAAAGGAGAAATGCTCTGCTGACAAGATGATCTCTGCTTTATTGACTGTATTGATTATATACTCTTCAGTGTATATGTTCATGCTCTGACTAATACTTTTTCTATTTCTTGTGCTGACAGGGCATTGAAATTCTTTTTGGCAGTTGTCAGAGTACTCCATTGAAATCTATCACAGAAGTTACTGTTTCAGACTCCCTCTGTGTACAGCACTGATGTGGACTGGGACTAGCTCTGCAAAAGTGTATTAGACTGCACTCTAACATTTAGTAAGAAGAAAATCACTATCAAGTAAGAGTACAGTTAGTGGATAGGACAGACATAAGAATTGCAGTTAACTTGCTTTCATTTGAACTTTCACATGAACAAAGTTTTGTCGAGAACCCCAATTTGCAGCCTGTGGCTTTCATTTGGTTAGTGCTAGGCCTAAGCCTAGTGAGGAAGGACTTTATGTGAATTAGTGCAGCCAGACAGGGAAGGCACGTAATGCAGTAGGCTAAAGTGACAAGTAATGGGGCTTGACTGTCATAATTCCTTTGAAGAAAATCATGCTGAGCATTGTGCGAAACTTGCAAAAACAACTACAGTTCCCCATACTTGTACAATATACATATTGTTCAGTCAGTCAATGACCTGAATTCTAATACCAGCTGACATGCACTTTGTGTATGACCCTGGCATAATCCCTTAATCACTGCATGTCTCTGTTTATAAAAAAAACAAGATAATAATGCTGAAGTGAGAAATGTCTTAGCATTTATGGAACTGTGAGTTGCTGAGGCATGTTAGTATATTAAGTCTTAAATAATATAAAACAGAATTCCTGTTTGTGACTACACTTGAGCAGACCACACGTGTAAGTGACTGAGGATGCGTTTGGAAATGAGGTCATGTAGGGTCAACGTAGATTGAACTGTGGAGTGTGATATTGACTGATGACCAGCATTTTAGCTGTGTATTTGCTTGAAAATTAAAACTTGTCTTTAAAAGAGAAAACATAAGTAGTTACTGGCATAATATCATGTCAGAGACACATGAACCATAGAGAAATATGCCGTGGAAGGCAGCAAGGGTCAGGGGTTGGAGAGCTGCAGATGCAGAGCTTCTGAGACACGTTATAAAGAACACCCTGCTTGAGGCAGTGACACTGTAAGAAAACATCGCAGGTGTTCTCCAAAGGGTTTGATTCTGTTTTAAAGAGGTAACATTTGGTAAGAATTTCACAAGATCTTCTCAGGGTGGAGAAAAAAACAAATGTTTTTTCACTTACAGCTCAAAGAAAAATAATATTTATTACAATTTTTATATTATATTCAGACTGGTGCTTTCTATATGCGAAGGAAAAATCTGTCATGGGAACTGTTGATGTCACAGTGTGGTAGTAAGGATTGTAAGCTTCAGATAGGAGGGAGTGGTCTTTTGTTACAAAAAAATACAAAACTGGCCAAAAATCAAACTGAAATACACCTACAGGTCAAACAAAGCAGTAAGTCACAGATGCCTCTGTGTACTTCTAATGCATATGGAAGCTAGAACCTAGTATAATTGATGTTTGTGTTAGCTGTGCTGCCCACCTCTGCACTCATGCCGTTGATGTTTCCAAAAATATCACTCCTCTAGAGTAAATAGATCAGAGGGTGACATAAACCTGAACACCTCCACAAATTCAATTGAGTAGTTTATACTAAAGGCCAGGGCTGTGCCCAGCCAGTTAGGATATTTAAGGATTATTTATCCTTTTGCTTTAACACTTTTTTCTTTACTACCCACACAATAATGTGGTAGGAAACACTGAAAGTTCCTACTCTTCCAGAGACAAAATATGAATAATTCCCTACATGTGTCATTTTTTTTTATGAATATTGTACTTTTAAAGAAAAAGTTAATCAATGTTGACTACACATTTCAGAAGAAGGAGGTCAGATATTGCAGTAATTTCTTGCTGTATCAGGCAAGGGTTAGTTTTACAGAATTTGGCTATTTAAACTGACTGACTTCTTAAGCATATCGCTAAAAACGTTTTCTTCTCCAAAACTTTTTTTTTTATAAATAGAATGCAGTTGGTATAAGTTTCATTTTATTTAAATCCTTCTATGTTATCATGGTCTCTTCCTCGCCACTTGGCTGTTGCACCAGCCTGGGGAGCACAAACACAGTGTCAGTGTCTTGACTTTCCAGAAGTAGGTGCCAGCTTTGTCAGGCTGGCAGTCACAGAACAGCTCCGTGCCCACAGCACAGCCCAGACTGCCATGCACAGCCTTGCGCAATCTGCCACATCAGGCACTGTGCGAGAGGTTGCTGCTTTGGGACTCAATTGCACATGTTAATGTGGTGAGCACACAACTGACGTTGACGTGATAAACGTGTGAGTGACATGCTGGTGTTTATGGAAGTGCAGAGCTGAGTCATTGCTCTGCTTTTTAGAGGACTCCTCAGGAGAGCGTCAGCTTCCTGGAAGGTTCTTATCCACGGAGCTGAGGGCATGAACATATACAGAAGAGCATGGTTTTCTGAAAACTCCAAATACTCCGAAATTACCTTTTCTTCTTTCTAAAATTATTGTTCAATATCATAAGCATTATGGTGCTTTTTCCTAATTAAACTCACCCTTCTGAGGTTTGTGTGTGTTGGGGTTTTTGTTGGTTTTTAGTTTTTTTTGTTTAAATATAGGTTTACTTCTTTGGCATTCCAGGCTGAGGAGTGAGATGTGGGTAAACTTTGTATCACTTAACTCCTTTTATCTCTGTTTACCTTCTGCTATATCAGTTATTTGGACATAAAATAGAAAGCAACCCATCACCACAGCCTGCCCTCACTCATGTCCCTTCCACCTCTGATTGCCAAAGGGAAAGTGAGGTAGAAATTAGGCAATGGTTATCTATTTCAGGCTGTTAGCTGTACTCTATCCATCAGTAACATGGGCAACAGGAATAAATCTCAATCCAAGACAAGTGCAAGGGAAGATCAGCGACTCAGATCACAGTATTTCTTACTGGTTTTAATGGCACAGACTAGGTTATAACTTCCTGAATCCAAAGATTTATCAAGATTTGAGATTTGTTCCTCCTAGTTTTACTCCCTTGTCATGGGAGCAAAACATATATTCCTACCAAACACCTGATGGAGCTCCCAAAATTTCAATGAAATATTATAAATGAACTTCAGTGGTCCATGCTGATGAGAAGCATTACAATAAGAAGAAGGTATCTTAAGCACCAAGTGATTCTTCTATTTTCTGGGATTAAAACCCTAGCTATATGAGGTTTTATTAGGAAGTATAATTTTTATAGACCTAAAAGCTTACTAATGCCTTTTACTATTCTTGTAATGAATTATGGCCTATTCACCACTGTTGAAGGTCTTGACATGCAAAAAGAAAAAACAGTCTCAAGCTCCTAAAACCTGAATTTCTGGACTAGTTGCTAATTGGAAAGAGCTACATCCTTCATTCAAACTGAGAAAAATCAGCAGAAAGAGTATTGTGGAGGAGCATCACAAAGTTCAGTGCTAGCACTGTCCTACAGCACATGACAGAGACTACAAAAAATGGTATTATTTACTCACAAAACAGGAAAACTTCCTTAACACACTGGTGGCTCTTAGGGAAAATGGGAAAGTACTGTACTTTTGTTTATTCAGAAAGATAAATCTGCACACTCAGCAAGCTCGATTAAGCCTTGGATTGTTTGTTCTGGAGGAAAGGTGCCATTCAAACAAATTGTTATCAGAAGTGATGAGATGGCTTTTTTTATAATTGTAGTAGAGAAATGAAACCAGGTTTCTGCAGATCCTCAAGTCAATGTTCCTGCAAAGAAAGAATACACATTCCTTAAGGAATATATTACAGGTAGCAAGCTGTGTACCTGATTTTCTCTTAATTAGTTTTTATTAATAAATTAAGATCATATTGTGCATATTTTGGGGCTTTTTCCTCACTGTAACCTTTGAACTTATTTAAAGGCGACAACTGCATTATGTAGAAGTGGCTGAAAATAGGAAAATGATTTTGCAAAAAGAAATGAAGGACCTTTAATTTCTACATAAAGGAAGAAGAGAGAAAGGAATAAACCTTAACAAATGCAAGTGATGCACAATACACTTGCTGAGCGTCTGCTGACTGATACCCAGCCCATCCCCCAGCAGTGATATGCCCTGCCAGGTAACTCCCCCCAATTTATATAGTGGGCATGACGTGCTGTGGTATGGAATACCCCTTTGGTTAGTTTGGGTCAGGTGTCCTGTCTCTGCTTCCTCCCAGCTTCTTGTGCCCCTCCTCACTGGCAGAGCATGAGACTGAACCATCCTTGATTGGGGTAAGCACTACTTAGCAACAATCAAAACATCAGTGTGTTATCAGCACTGTTCTCAGACTGAAGACAAAACACAGCACTGCACCACAGCTACTAGGAAGAAAATTAACTCTATTCCAGCTGAAACCAGGACAATGATGCTGGGGGGATTCCTCCTACTGTTTTGTTTTTCCTTCTGCTACTCTACTTGTTTTGAACATGTTTTTTTTTTTTAAAAAGAGCAAAAATAGTCCCCAAAGCTCAGAACCCTGAAATTCATTCTGTATGCTGAATATAAGGAAAGGATGAGAAATACAACCCTTTCCAGGGCATTAAAAACAAATGAATACATTCCTGTTTAGAAAATATCTTAGAAGAAGCAGGTTCTGAATGAGAAACTTATCTGTCTCAAATGTAGTTATACTGGGCTGTATTGGATGAAACAGCACCTCTTGCAGAAGAAAGTGGATCTACAGTGCTGAAGGCTCAAACCATTGCCTTTGCTCACTATATTTCAAACTGTGATCCAGGCCAATTAAAGAAAATCTTTCTATTTGATAGTAGAGAGCTCTTTTGCATGTTGTAGGCAAATAAGTTCCTATGGGAGAAAATTGGTGTAAATATCAAATTTTTTGCCTAAGAGCTTTCAGTTAAATATCTAACATAAACATAAGGAAAATTTTAAGTATGATTAGATAATTAGAGGACTGGGGCACCTCTCCTATGAAGACAGGCTGAGAAAGTTGGGCTTGTTCAGCCTGGAGAAGAGAAGGCTCTAAGAAGACCTTATCTAAAGGGGGCCCACAAGAAATCTGGAAAGGGACTTTTTACAAGGGCATGTAATAACAGAACAAGGAGAAATGTCTTTAAACTGAAAGAGGGTATATTTAGATTAGATATTAGGAAGAAACTCTTCACTGTGAGGGTTGAGGCACTGGCATAGGTTGCCCAGAGAAGCTGTGGCTGCGTCATCTCTGGCAGTGTTCAAGGCCAGGTTGGACAGGGCTTGGAGCAACCTGGTCTAGTGGAGGTGTCCCTGACCATGGCGAACTGGGTGATCTCTAAGGTCCCTTCCAACCCAAACCATTTCTATGATTCTATGCTCGCTGACTAAGGCACATAATGCGAGGTTATTGACCTATTTCTGAAAAGTTTCATCACCTGTGTTTTAACACCATAGAAGTTCAGAGATGCATATGATGAGTGAGTGAGTAGCACAGGATAAATGATTCACACCCATTTTCCTTGTACCCTACACTTCACCTTTGGACACCCATTTGCTTATGCTGGTAAGAAGGGATTTCCATGGACAGGTCACAGATTACTCCAACTACTGCACATGACTTTGTATTTCAGTTCTTATGCACTTGGTATCAATACCATAACAAATAAGGTGAGCTGGAAAGTAGTTATGATCTAATTCCAAGCCCTAGCTGCTGTGGCTAAACCTTTAATATCAGTGTCCTGTTTGCATTGACTCTTAGTTACACACAGTAAGACAACCAGCAGTATTTTATTATGCAGACATATGCAGACGTACTTTTAGTATCAGTTCTGTGTCACAGGGTTATATTTTTGCACTGTAGGACATTCAGTCATTGGGGTTTTGCTGTCTGTATAAATTTCTGTGTAAACACTGATCTCAGTGGACACAGGTAACTTATTAAAATGACTAAGCATTGTGTGTCTGAGCCTGCATCAAAGCAAGAATGCACTCTACCCAGTTTTTTTCATATAGTGCCAGCCTTAAAATCAGCAGGTCAAATTATCTTTGTAAAGAAATGGCGTTCTACTGAAGTCAGTAAGGCCTCACCAGTTTGGGCCAGCATGTAATTTGGCTCAAATACCGGCACCTATTGTGAGAGTTTAGCTAAACTGAGTAAGTAAGGTTTTATAAAAGATTCTTAGCTGGCTTGACATTTTAAGGTGAGAGACAGACACTGAAGCACTTGAATTAGACATTTTGTTTCTAGTCTATCTCCAACAAAGGATTAATCCACTAGAGTTAATGTCATGCAGTAACTCTTGTATCAAGAATACAGTTCTCTTCTGTAGAATTAAGAACTCATCCAGCCAGATCCAGTGGCATATCTCATCTGTTCATATAATGAGCAGCAAGTTGCAGATTTTAAGAGTATAAGCAGCTGGTAGTGCACTTGTAGATTTTCTGCTCGTATTTCAATAGGAAGAGGCACTACAATTGCCTCTTGCAACCTAATTTTTAGGGAGCATCTTTTGATAGAGAAATGTTACCTGCATACAATGCATTCTCGTAGTAAGTGGTGTGCTGCACTGATGATGTCAGCAGTAATTGTTGGTAGTATTTATGTCATTTTTGCAGTAACATTTCATGAACAATTATGGTTGCATGTAATTGCAGCTCCTTGACTACAACAATTAGTCTATGTCCCAGTCCCTGCTCTGATCCCAGTGACAGAAGGAATAATAGCCTGGGGCTGCTGCATCTTATGCTAGTGATTCCCAACTATTTCATAGTGGAAGATTGGTGTCATTGGTAGGAATTTTTAATACTGAAATATTGAAAGGTCCCAACTGAGATTCAGGCCTCACTGTGTGTGATAAAAGACATCTCCATCCTAGAGTTTACAGTAAACAGAAAATTCAGACAAAGGCTACAAAGCAGATCAGAGAGTCACATAGTCCATACTGATAAGCTGCTTAGTAATTTAACTCAGAAGCCACATACCCCTACTTCTGCATGTTAGTAGTCTCCCAACTATATTGAGCAACTCTTCCTAATGCAAAGCCAAGAGGAAAACAGAAGCTGTTGTGCATCTGCACCCCACAAGGAGACCCACCGAGACAAGGAAGATGCACCGAGAGGAAAGTATTCTGTCCTGGTGCTGGAAAGAAAGGAAGCACAGCAAGAGGGGAGCTTGCTTTCCCAGTGTCACGCCAACCCAGAGCTTCTTTCCCTATTGGGAAACTTAGATAACAAATCAAAGGCAGAATCCAGTCCTGTCTCACAGGCAGGGCTGGTACCTCTGCCTAGCAAGATTGCCCAACATTTAGCATTACTAGTAATTCGATGGGAAAGTAATAAGCAATGTTTTGAGAAAAACACCTGATTACTGGCCACAGAAGTCATATGCAAATATGTCTGCAAGTTATTGCAAGCAGGTAATGTCAGGAGGCTGGCTTAAGACAGACATTTAGAGGTTGTGCCCTCCATCGCAGTATTATAGCCCACCAACCTATGAAATTCAGGATGAAATCTGTAGGTGTTTGTGCATGCAGAAATTAGCCCAAAAGCACATTTTAAAGTCAGAGACTGTCTCTGATGGTGTTAGGCAAGAAAGACGAGACTTCTGTGTTCTGGATCAGGCACCTCACATATACTTTAAAAGAAGAACTGTGCTGTAGCAACAGGATATGTTGTTTTAAATAGTAAGATAATGATAGAGTACAAGATTGTGGCCCCATCTGCTTTTCTTCTTTCCCTTGATTAACAATTATGGTAGGAAACAGGATCCTGGGACTGGTACCTTGATGTCTCCTAAAATGGTTAGAAGATGCAAGCATCAAAACATTCTTAACTGTAAAGTGATACACAACTCTGTCTGTCCTGTAAGCTAAATGTCTGACCTGTTACTGTCTTTCAGTATTAACCTATACCTACTGTAGGATGGCTTGCTCTGACACAGCCATTTCAGACACCCTACAGAATTTAATAAAAAATCAGAATATAAAGAGAATTTGTGTAGTTAACAACTCTAATCTGTAAACCAGAATTGACTGTAGGGACATTCCAAAACAAGAGAATTTGAAAACATCATCACCACTACCACATATCTGCATTCACCACTTGTAATGAAAAGGTGGTTCGTTAGAATTGCACCATAAGGTACATAACACATTTATCTAAAATAAATTAATCGGTAGTATTTGATAGTACGTAATTAATACAGCTGAATTCTATATAAGGTGGTGGTGACTGTGTTAACTCCAGGCTCGTTTCACTCCCCACTCCCTTCACTGTAGCAAATTTAAGCAACCTTTTGCAACTGGCAGAAGCCAGCATAGTGCTGGCTGGTGCTTCCTGGCCTATTGCAGTGATGTTTGATTCTTTATGCTGTTAGAGTAAGCAAAAATCACAGATGAGGATTAAAAACAAACCCAGTAACTAAAATTAAAAGTGGTCCTGTCAGTAGGAGTTGTGATTTATAAAAATGTAGAACAGCAGACTATAAGATCATGCAAAACTAATATATCTTCAACTCCTGCACTTGAATTATGTAGATGTATTAGAGAAGGGCATTGAGGAATCTCGTCTGATGGTGTTAGACATACTTGTAGATAAGAGGCAAGTGAAATTAAATATTTAAATTAATTTTGTTAGTAGAAATTATGTAAATAAAAATACTTTTGGTATCACTTCACAGTGATGCTACTGGGTTTCCTTTCAGACAACTTGTGTGCGCAGAGCTATCTGGCAGTCACTCTTAAGACTAATCCTGACTGATAAAATGTCTTTTTTCCTCAGGTCCTTTCATGTCAGATGTGGAGCATTTCTGGGACTGTACTTACACCTACCCCATCACTCTCTTGAGAGAGCTTCCCATTCTCTTTGCACATACCACTAACACTAGGTCTCTTTTTGGTGCCAAGTTTTCAGAGTTTAAAAAGTTTTTAAGGAAATATATGTTTGTTTCTGCAGTGTTATAAACAGTTCACCTCCAAAACTATAACTCAATGGGTTTTTTTGTTTTCCATCCCTCAAACTAACGTCTCTCACATCATCCTTCAAATGACACATCCTGTATGTAAACTGCTTTTATTAAGAGCAAGGAGAACCGACAGGAGGAAGCCAGGAGTAGCACAGTACCCCTCCATCTCCCAGGCAGACCTCAGTACAACGTGTCCTCTGCCACCCAACCCACGAGTTTCCGCCTCCCATCCTCTTTCAGCAGGAAAGCCACTTATTGGGTCCATACTGTACCTTCAGGCCTGGGGGTAGCAATGCAGGCCATGTCTACCTGGTGGGCCATTCCAAACACTTCACAAAAAAAATCGAGACCACTTATGTACCAATGATGCAACATTTCTGAAAATTAGCTCCCTCTACTACTTGTTTTTTTTTTTTTGCTTCCCAGAAGAGATGCTATGTTTGAATCCAATTTGCAGTCAGTTCAAAATTTTCCTTTGCAGTCTGTCCAATCTTCTTTTCTCCCTTTCTTCCACTTTCCCTCCAGAGTAAAGTTGACATGCAAAGTATCTTAAAAATCCAGGAAATCCCAGTATTTTAGATCAAGGTTTGGCTACCGAAATGTTTGGATTTTATTTAAATAGTGCTTACATGTGGCTCAGGATGTCACTTTCAGCTTTCGGAGCCACTGGATCGGAATGCTCTTTGTAGGATAATGTTATGCTTAGCCTCATGACAAAGTTCAGATCAGACCAGAAGTTGCCTGAAGAGAACAGTAACCTGTGGACCTACATGAAACAAACAAACAAAAAAAGAACAACACATTTGCGTCTATTTCAATACTTAAACCAGTTCCATAAACTTCAGCTTGAAACCCAAAGAATATCAGTGACTGACCAGCTATGATAAATACTTGAGAAAACAAAGAAGTTAATCTCATTATCACCCTTTTCACCAGTGTCCCATTTATCTTTTTGATTCTATTTTGAACAAGAGGTGGAGTAGTGTGGCCAGAAACAACCCAGGAAAAAAAAAGCTTCTGTACATTTCACACTTCACCATATAGTGATAGTCAAATTTCTCAAACTGACAAGTAACATTGTCAAATTGTTATTAAATATTTGGAGGTTTCCAGTGTTGATTTTATTTGCAGAATACTGTCTTCCTTGTTATAATGTTAATTACTGTTAATTACTGTTAATTCACCAGTTCTAGTGATGCAGTTAGCAGAGTAGGAGTCAACAGTGACTAAATTGTAGTTCAGCTAAGAAATGGAATTGTCTTCATCATTCTGCAGTGGAACAACTGTTATCAAGGTCAATTCATCAGCATTGGTGTAGCTGTGAGTGAATTCATTTGCTTTGATTTCTAGAGAGCATTTGCTACCAGCAACTATTTGGACTTCTCAACCAAACTGTCCTATTTGCATGACACTTGTCTCTGTGGCCTCACTGTATGCCTATAAAGGTCGATAAAGCTGACACTTTGTGAATGACTAGACCATCTCAGGTGGGGCTGGGATGGGAGGACAAACAAAGGTATAGCAGTATTCTGTCTTCACAGAACGTTTTCTCTGGCACCTCCATGATTTGTTTCTATTTCTCCCCTCTCCCCGAAGGACAAGCACATTTATGCCTGCTTTTAAAAATCGTTTCCCTTCTTAGGCCGTACTTTGTGCAGACTGTGTTATCAGCAGCTTCCATTTCTTCAGAACTGGGGAGCAAGAACAAGCTATAATTAAAGACTGAAGGTATTTACCCTCTCTTCCCTGCCCTGAAGGAACTGAGCTGTTGCCAGCAATTACAGGCAGTTGGCAGTTCCCTGGGATTACAATAACCAGGAACCAGTAAGCACACTCTGGTCCCATCTTCCTGCCCTACAAAACTTCTCTGCCATGGAACAGTGACAAACACTTCCCAGCTCTCTGTGCATTCGTCCTGGCCTCTGAATGTCTTCCAAGGAATGGTCTTCTTTTCCAAAAACCACACACTGGTTTGGGGCAGAATCCTAATGTAAGAACAGCAGTGAAAAATTTGTAATTCAAGTAACTCCTTGTAAATAATTTCAAAATCTTTTAGTGAAAACGAACAAAGAGTATATGCATGGATGTTGTAGGCAGTACCAGAAAGGCACGGAAGCCAGGCCATGTGTCTGCTTTTGCAGTTGAGAGTTACAGCCTTTCAAACCTGTCTTCCTGCTTTGCATACTATTTAGTAATTTTATATTTTTGGATGTGTGTGTGTAACAAACAATGCTTTCTGATGACATTTCTATCATTGCGGTGACTGTTTTCACGGTTTACTTAGAAACCACACAGCATGTGACTGAATTGTGACTGCTTTGCCTATAGGTTAACAAGTATAGATCTCCAGTATTGCACTCAAGTAACCTGGCATTACTTTTTACAGCACTGTCTTTAGCTTGTCTCACCCTGTGCTACTAGTACAAGGTGTTTTGCTTTGATTTACATGGACGGTTAGCAAGGGTTTTTTTCCTGCTGGTAAATAATGGGCAGTACAAAACAGACCAAGCAAAGCTGATGTATCAAAACACATCAACTTTGCAAATCATAGTAGTCTCATTTGTAAAATATTTTATAGGATTCCAGGCAACTATTAAGCTATGATACCTCATACAGGCCCTTCTGAAGCAATGAGTCAACCCAGTAACCAATTTAATTATTATTTTCCCTTTCTTTATTCACTACCCATGCACACGCTTTCCCCTTCCTTCCTCTCTGTCCTCCTAGTCCTTCAGCATTTGATTTGAAAAAGTCCCTAGAGATGTTGTTGCTTCCTCTGCAGCCTTTATATTTGCTCCTTTCCTGCCGCTTTTCCCTCAGGCCTGCCCCATTTTCACAGCAATCTCATGGTTCACTGTCTGGAGCATATTGCCCTCTAGCTCTTGTACTCAGCGCAAGTCACTCTGCAAGTTGTGGCTGGCTGTTGGCTACCTGAATGTAAGGAAGACAAACCAGAAAAGATCTCTAACAGGGAGCTGCACATAGTTCTGGAATACTAGCATGAACAGGAACTGGATTTTAAATACTTACTTCCCGCAGGTCCTGCACTTAGTAGAACTACTCAGATGCAAGAGAAGTGAAAAAGATTCAGTTGTTTTGGAGCATCCTGTGTAGTCTAGGGACAGCTTCACAAACCTGGAGAACTGGGAGAGAATCCCTGACAGTTAATGTATTCATTACCTTCTGAAGGAGAAGATTACAGCACTGAAAGCCATTCATTTAGTTAATGTCCAGTACAATCTGTATTACAGAATAGTTTCAAATCTTGACCACTAGCTGTAAAATTGATACAGCCAATATGTACCACAGCCTGGAACAGCCAGTTTCCACAGGCTGTAGCAGGTACTTCATAATCTGCTATGTGCCCTCCCATTAATGTATCAAAGCCACAGGCAGTTTTTGTCAAAATTCAAATGCTTACAAAAGTACCATAATCAAAATCTTCCCCAAATAAATTTATAATAACAATAAAAATAAAATCCCACTAGTAGGAAAAGGGATTCTCAGCAATTCTATATTGCATTTCATTGTCCGTGAGACAATTCACATAAATTTTAATACATGAATATTAACATTGGTTTAAAAAAAATCAAATTTTAGGCTGGACAGTTGGAAATCTTCAGGCTGTAGCTGTAGAATAGGATTTTATCAATCTTTGCCATTACTAAATTTAGCTTTTTACAAGAAACTTTTAGAAACAGACTTTCCCTATCTGCAGACTTCTTTACATATATAACTGATACATTTTTCTGTGCAATAACTAGACAAATGGGCACATGCACCAATACGTACGCCTAGAGCAGGCTCTGCTGTGGCTGGTACTCATTCTCTCAATTTGTTTTCTCCTGTGAGTGCTGCCACCATTAAGCAGCCGGAGTGAAGCAGGAGGAAGGGGATTTGAGGCCACATTCCAGCTTTTAGAATCTGACTCTGCACTCCACATGACTGGGACTATGGAAGTGGTGCTAGCACCACAGGGCAAAATAGATACTCTGTTGCAGAGTGAGTGAATTGGGGTTCAGCTACCAGAGATTACTTCAGGTTTGGGAAGCCTGCTTTTGCTTTGACCTGCTTCTCAGGCAAAATCTTCAGCCCTACTTTTGCTACATTTAGATGTCACTTCCCCTTTCATTGTTAAATGTAATAAAGCATTTATTCTCCAGAGAATAGAGGGAACATTTTAGGGAAAATAAAAAAATTTAAAAAAATCTGCAACTGTACATCAAAGCCAAAATAAGAACCACAAACCATGTTTGAGAGGTTGGTGGCCCAGCAGTGACACCTTTCACATTTCCTTGTCCGGACAACATAACATAGCAAATGCATCCAATTTATTTTATTCTAGATAATCAACTTTCAGTATTCACAATTTTAAAATGTTAGAGGCAGGTAAAAGTGTGTCATGTCTGGCCAAATATACTTTTTAATTTTTATGTCTTTGAAGCTACACCCCATTGTCACTAAATAGCTTGAGCAGCATATGTAAAAATGAACTGCTTGCTGCATACTTCTGCTAATGGAATTGGGGTCCAACGTGAAATGTCATCTACAGCAACAGCTCCACAGCCAGCTCTGAGCCCTTCTTTTAACAACTGGCTGCATGAAAGTACAGCTTATTGGCTACTTTAAGGATCAGAGGTTCCAACTCAACAATTATTTTGTATTTTAAGAGCAACTTTACTGCTCAGCGTGTAACCAGGCCACATGGGTTTCTCATGTGCAAAAAGCAGTATCTAGGAATGCCCACAGGAACAAGGATGGCAAAGTACTGCTACTTTTAAGACATAAGGGATTGACTCTTCCTATGGTTTTTGACACCACAGTGCAGAGAATAATCTACCTGTCCAGCTGAACCCACAACACTACCTTTCTGTATCTTCTTTTATTTAAAAATTGAACAAAGAGCTTTAATTTTATAGGAATTCTTTCCCTTGCTTTCTTGCCTTGCTTGAAGTATCATTGTCCAAGTTTTTTCACTGGAAGAAAACACAAGCAGTTTGTTAGTGGACCACTGTCAGTTAAGAAATAATATGATCTTCTAGGAAACAGTATGTTCTTGTAGGAAACAGCTTCCGACTTTCTGTCTACTGATAAAATAGTTACATCTCGGGAAGCTGAAAACAAACCCTTCATACCTAGCAGTGGGATTAGGGATGAAACTTTAGAGGAGATTGTCACAGTGATGCCTTGTGTGTTGGTATTGCCACAGATACATCCAAACTCATTAAATTAAAAATATACTGAAATTCTATTGAATTTTCTGCCTGATCCCTATGAAGCAGTATTACTATTGCATCTGAAAGACTACCAAACTATCCAAGACCATTCCACCCCTCACATGAGTGCAATAATTCACATTGCTGTGGCAGTCTTGGGGGAGGGGGGGAGAAATCCCTCTGGAAATTCCAATTAACAATTGATTTTTATTAATAAAAAAACTGTTATTCTTCCTATGCATTTGGTAATTCCTTTTTTCTGGTGATACATGCATCACTGGGCTGAGGTTTCTCTCTCTCAGCTTGAAGGTGACTCCTTCACCTTGGAACATACCAGATCAATTTCAAATTTACTCTAGCCTAAACAACTGTATAAGACATACTGTTTATTAAGCTGCAGTGCTACAGACTTGTATCCAATTAAACACTACTACATCCCAATTGTGTGATGCTTTTGCACAGTTTTGACTAATTCTGCAGTTTACAGCACGTTGTTTTAACGTAACTTCCTTTCAACAGAGCCAACAACTACAGATTCAACTGCAATGAAGAGGTGGAACAAAGAACTCTGGTTCTCCAGGGAAACATGGCAGGTATCTCAACCAGCTTTCCACAGTTCACACATTTCAGCGTTTGGCACTGAACAGGTCTTTACACACATCAAGTCTCTCTCCCTGCTCTTACTTACTTACTTATTGTGCTACACAGAACAGAGGAAGACCTGCAATGTCAAGTCACAAACCTTGGTGCATCCAATTCAAACATCTCTTACTAGTTTCCTTGTGGCAGCATAAAAACATTTTCCTTCTGTTACAGAAGTCCTCCAAGCTCCTGCTATTGGGTAAAATGAGTAAGACAAACCTTAAGTGAAGAAAATTAGCTTTATTTATTTATGTAAATTAGAAAAACAAATTGTTAGAACTTTGGTCAAATGGTTAATTCTGTACAATTTACAATAATATTTATATACAAAACTTATAATAAAATACAGTACATCACGCTTTTCCTGAGTCACAGTGTGTTTCTCAGTTCTGTGAATCTTATTTTTTAATTTTTCTTTCTTTTAAAGTAATTAGATTCAAGAAGGAACTACTATCTTCAGTTTGTCAGTGTTTTGTTTAGATAATATGGGTATTAAGAAAGAATTCATCACACTATATGTAGAAAATACTTTGCAGCCATTGCAATTTTGATATTAATTTTTCTATATTAAAATATGTTCCTTGATAAAAATGTTGATTAAATACTCCTTATTATGAGTTTGTTGCACTTCATTTGACACAAGACAAGCTGACTTCAAATATGTCCATCTCTCATTGCAGAGATACGTAAGTTTAGGTGCGTTACATGTATATATATATCCGATCATTTAAAGATCGGGAAACATACATCCAGATAGAGCAGATGTCTGAATTGAGGCACAGTATATTAAAATTGCTGTCCTGTCCTGGACAAAATATGTATTCAATTGCCTGGCTAGCCTAATACAAATTTAACACCAGTATACATCCTGAAAAGTGAGACTGTGTCAAGCAGCAAGGCACCAAGCCTGCAAATACTTACATATGCATAGTAGTCCCACTGTGTAAAGCTCTACAGAGTCCTCAGTGAAGAAGCATTGCAGAGCTGTATTTAACAGCATTCGTTAAATCTCAGCCAGCTCAAGAAGTTATTAGGATTAAAGCTATCAGTATTACCTTTATTGAGTTGATTTCTTTTTTTTTGAGATGAACAGTAATCTATTGTAAGGCTTATGTGGATATTTGATCTGTTTACTTAATGATGCAGTGTGTTAAATTAGTAATTAGGATAGATTACAACCTGCAAGTAAATTTAAGTCCCAGTTAGACTTAAAACCCAACCAGGGTAACTTATTTTTGACAAACATTTAAAACAAAATTCATTTTACTTACTGGCTAAGTGTGGGCTGCTCCTAAATACATCTATGGTAAAGTTCACTACAGTTTTTAATATAGGCATGTGCATTTCTGGCATTTTAGTCTAAAATAATCCAAAAATGCAGATTAGATGACCTCTGATTTATTCATAGTTTTTAGAGATGTTTAATAAGTCTTACATTAACTAACAAGAAAGTCATAGAGATACGCTTTCTCTTAAAAACTCTGTAATACTTCAGTGCAAACTGCAATATGAGATCAACTCATACTGATCCTACTCTGATTAGAAATTAGAAGACATTTTTTGCTGTTGATACCAAAGTGCATAAACTGACAATATAAGACTTTAAAGAAAATTGGTCTTTAGCTGAATGCTCGAACTTTTCCCAGGATTCTTTGCATGTTTAGCAGTCTTCGCTTTGATGCTTTCTTGGTTGCCTTTTACAGCTGACTCAAGCCTTGCTTTCATAGTTGGAGAAGCAGCCATTAGTTTTTTAAAAACCAATGAGTACTGTGGACCAATCTGCATCAGATTTTGCAAAGCAAACTCATGCAGACTTTTTGCCGAGTTTGTAGCAGAAACCAGGGCATTTTCATCCAAAAGAAAGGAAATAAGGATGGGAAGAAGACCGGCCACCAAATGAGCACCTATAAACATTGAAAATACAACTTAAACATATAGTTTTTAAAAACAGCTTCAAATTCTAACTGTTTTTTTTCTCTGAGTTAACATTTTAACATAAACTACAAAATTGCAAACAGTTATTTGAATTGTAAAGTAAAAGGAACCAACATTCCTGTTAGCAATTTTGTTAGCAATTAAGTGTTCAGGACTGGATTCCTAGTGGTTGTTTAGTTTTAATTTGTTACTTGTGGCAACTTTGAGCATCTCTAATGTTTTGGATACTAGTAATGGAAGTAACTTACGGTGCTCTTCCTCAGCAGTGGCTGTAAGAGCTGTAACCACCTTTATTCCTTCCTGAATGACCTGAAGTTCAGCAGCATTTTCAGGTTTTGCTTTTTCTGTTTCCTGCAGTTTTCTCACAATGGATGGTGATAAAGAATGAATATAAGGATATGACACAGTCTTGTTTGGGTGCTGAAAGATGGAGTGCAGCAGCTGGTAGCACTTACACTGTACCTAAAGGGAAAAATCAAATTTGCACTTACAAAGTGTTGTATTTAAAAATGCATGTCAGAGTGTTTTAAAACTCACAACTTGTCAGGTAAAGTTTTAGGGAGGGAGGAAAATATGCCTCAGCTTGAAAATTCACCAGGTTGTAAGCTGCTAATTCATAATACTTTATAGGAGCATTGTAACTTGTAGTCAAATTATTAAGAGAAACTAGATCATGCTTCCCGTTTCTTCCCACTGAGCCCTACATCTTCTTACAGCTTTGAGTTAAGGAAAAAACATAATTTTTGTGTGAAGATCATGTCTCGGTACCATTTTGAAAATAGACTCCTTTCACAAAAATACAGCTGACTGAAAATAGGTGCTTTAAATGTAAGCGTTACCTCTGCCAAACTGCAGGCACAATTCTACAATGCCTCAAATGGTGCATTAGCTTGCATATTACTGGAAGTCAATCGGACTGAAATACCAAGTTCCTACATAATTTCTGAAAGGTTCAGATACCTATATGCTTGGATAAAATTTGCAAATGCATACTACCATTTTCTTGCAGTCATATTTGGCATTTGTGGTTTCCTATCTATGGAAACCAACATTTATAACACTAGATACATATTAATATATAAACAAGCATTTTCCTACAGCTATTTCTCAAGTAAAAGTGACTTTGTTTAAACTTTTTGTTACTACATGAATACATATAGAGAAGATACAGGTAAACCAGTTTGATACAAGTAAACCAGTGAATTCTCACAGTCAGACATGAATCTAATGCATGTTATTTTCAGAACTGGACTTTCAGAGTGAGAAAGTCCCAACTCCTACAAAAGCCACTTGTATTTGCAATGATAACAGGTGGATTTTTTTCCCCTTCTGATACTTCATTTTTTAAGATGAAGAATGGTAATAGAAGAACTAAGGCAGTACAATCTAAAGCAACTATTTAAAAATATCTACACTAGGTCAGAACAAAGCATTAATCAGTTCAATACGCTGCCTCCAGCAGTGGCCAGGAGCTAATGCTTCTGGGACAGTAAAAGGTAGGGCAGGAGCTCCAGCTCTCAAAGACCCACAGCTGAGGGATTTCCTGTGCAAAAGATAATACCTGTATGTCAAAGACAAACTAAACAAATAAAAGGTGCCTGAAAACTACACAACTGTGTCATGTATTTATCTATGTATAAAGTTCTGAGTCTGATGCAGTAAAAAAAAAAACAAAACAAACCTCTATAAGAATACAGGACTGCTTACAGAATGAAAAAAATGATGAAACACACTGCTGGGCATGTTCCTGCTAACTTGCTCCAACTGTATTTTAAAATAATACAACAGATATAGGTAGGGCAGACTTAACTGGAATCAACACACAGGACAAGTGAAACAACTGAACGTAAAATAAACCTAAAATTCATTTACATTTCTTGTAACTTCCCCAGTACTTACAAGAGGATCTTTTGAGTCAAGTGTTATTTTAAACTTCTCAATACAATGCTTTTGAAGGCACTCAATGGTAGTAACTTCTGGACTGGTAGACATAATGAATACCGTAATAGCAGTAAGCAGGCTAACTTCATCACATTCTTGGAGAAGCCCATCTACTAGCAATAAAGTAAGCAGTCCGTTAGATTTGCATTAAAAAGCAATTCTATGAATTCAAGTGTTACAAAGAGGTGGAATAGAAATATCAATGCGTATGTTTCTTTAGCATACTCTGATGCACTGATATGGACTTTTACTGTAATAAAAGCCAATGCCAAAAGCAGAACTCAAGGGTAGTTATATGCATATTTAGAAATAACAGCATACTCCTATTCCATTGTTCCTCTGTATAAAGTACGACAGATATCTTTGAAGCGCATGTACGACATATTAGGGTACAACCTATTCTGAGAATATAAAATTTGCATGAAGAACATGTAATTCATTTGCTGTATCTTAAAACCCCAACATTTTAAACAACAATTCTGACAAGTTACAACTTGGAGATTAAACATAAGAAATAATAAAAAATACTAAAAACTTGGGCAGTTGAGGAAGCAGCATGCAGAAAAGTAACTTTATGATGAAAATACTTTTTCTCGAACCACTGTCTGAATACCCTTTGCTTCAATACAGACACTAGCTCTCTGTGGAGAATCTGCATGCAGTCGAGTTGTCATTTGTGCTCAACTGTGTGCTGAAGCCGTAACTCCTGCTTATTCCATCCTAGCTCATAGCTACATTGTGGCACTACATAATACAGGGGTAAGCCTGCAAACCCACATTTATACCCTTACAGATGATGATTTCTTATATGAACTATAAGGAAAAGATTGCACTACAGTTTCAACAGTATTTGGCAGCCAACTAATTCTCCTGTGACTAAGATATTAATCTTTTTTTAAGGAGTGCATGCATTTAATTTAAATAAAACCAAACGACCTTTCACCCAAACTTTCTTTTTGTCTCATTTTTAAACACACAAACCTCAAATTTGTGCTTACCTCGATCCCAACAGTCAAGCACTGTGACCAAAGCACTACGTAGAAGATCAGTCCAAGCAGTGCGACTCTTCTCTGCTCGAGCCATTGGAGAAGACAAGAGTCCTTTAAGAGCTTGTAGAGATGCAGCAACGGTCAAAGGTAACTGGCCATCTTGCAATTTCACAGCAGTTTCTTTAAGTACTCCTATGATTAGGTACAAGATAGTAGGAAGAACTGAAATGCTTCCTGCAAAACAAAGCAAAATAATTTCACATAAGTCTAAGAACTTCAGGTACCTTTCACATTAAAAAAAAAAAGTTTTCTTGGAATGTCTTTTGTATTTATGATTTATAATTTTTAATCACCTATGTGAATGGAGGCCCTGGTAATCTGAAGATATGAACTATGTGACTTACAAACAGGGAGCCAGATTGCATAAATGAAGTTAAATCTTCTCCCCTTTTAAATTAGCATTGTGTATCTTCCTTGATGATTTTATTATATGAAGTGTGGAATTATGTTCAGAGAAAACAACAGAAAGATCAGAATCACTGAGGAGCAGAAGAGGAGAAGCTATGGAAGCATATAAAGCACTGTATAGGAGAAAAAAAAATTATGAGCATCTTGTATTTGCAAGACAGTACAGCGAAGGAAATTAACAGGAGGTAATTTCAAAACTGGTAACAGGAAATACTTCTCCTGCACGATGTGTATTTAGCTAAGGTTGCCACTGCTCCAGGAAATCACTACAGTCAACAATTTAGTCAGATTAATAAGAAGAGGATCAGACTAAAAATGTGCTAAAAATAATCCTAGCATTATGATAAAAAACTTTTTTGGAAAAGAGGAGACCTAAGGAGAGAAGCAGATTGTCCCACAGCATACTGAACAGATCATCTCTCCCTGGGAATCTGAAAGTCAATCTGTCAGAATAAGAGACTATATAAAAAAATCACTGGAGTAGCTTGGCATAGCAGTTTTGCATATTCTTATGTCTTTGAATCTAACAGTAGTACAGAACTCTACATGAATTTGAGACAATCTAGAAATCTGCATACTTACGTGTTACTACTATCTTAAGTTCCAATTCATCAAAGCACAGAGTTGAGATATGGCTTCATGTGCCTATGTCCTTGCCTAATTAGCAAACCTTCTTTTTAAAAGGTTTTAATATGCTTTTGTTTGTGAGAGACCTGTTGAATAATGAGGGTCTCTGACATACACATAAATACTTTCTGAACCTGAGGACATCTACCTTCTGTTTTTTAACAGCCAAGTCTCTGAAAACTGATTGCTGGAATTCTGTAGGAAATGCAGTTCACAAGCATAATTTATTTGTAAATTTTATTATGCATACATACATACATATGCATATACAGGTGCCTGAAGTAAGAGACATGGTCTCACAGGACTCTAACTTCAGTTACCTATCAAAGGGGAAAAAAAAAGAAGATGCAGTTCCATTTGGAGCTCTCTTTGATTATATGAGTTGACTTTTGGAGATGCTTCCTTATTCAACTGACTGTGTAAGCAAGCTTATCCTCATTTTAGTCACCTGACTTAAATGTTAAGTTCTCTAGGGTAAACATCCCATCTGGTCCCAAGCTGTTAGTTTCTGGAATAACCTGAACAGTTAAAGACAAAAAGAACTACAGAGAAAAAAAGAAAAATCACAGATTATTTCTCATACAAGACAGTTGCCCTTAATTTAAGTGATGCTAGGTTTGTTTTGCTTTGAACTGATAAATGAGCTGCAGATAGAAATCACATCATCACCTTACCGTGGCAGCAAGAACTGCCTACTATTCCGTTTGGAATATGCTATCCCCTGAAGAAGACTCTTGTAACAGAGAACAAATTAAGAAATAATTTAAAAATTTCCAGGGCTTGTAAATACAAAAATTTGCCTAAGGCGTAACACAGATACCTAAGGTGGGAACAGAGGAGTAGGGCAGAAATGGTTTGTAACTGTGGCTGTACCAGTACTGAAAGATCATACATATGAATATGATATTGAGGGGTGGCAGGGGGGGAACCATCTTGAACTTTGGAGTGAATCCAAAATGAATCATGGGTAAAAAATCAACTAATATGAAAAAATCAACCTGAATTCCTTAGAGTGGTTTCCTAATGTTCAAATGATGGTTCTTAGTGAAAGGTAACATGATACATTTCCCTTTTAAATTTAATTTATGTCTGCATTATAAATTCCAGAATAGACAATTCAAGAAGAACCTTATCATGTAGCTCTCATATACTTCCCTGAACAAAATGAATCTATTAATTGCACTGCTACGTGTGGGAGGAAGAGAAAAACTACTCCTTTAATTGTTTCAGTTTTGTAACTTGTTTTGTAATCTGACAGTCAAAAAAATAATTAAAACAGGAAACTGTCACAAGCAAATCAACACAACTTGCTGCCAGATTCATCCGGCTGAGAAAATTAGGTAATAATAAGGGGGCTTATAATAACCCAATATTCTTTCATTAATCTTGTGATGAAACAGCATACCTTCAGGAGAGCAGATTGCAGGAACATCAGAGAGAATAATTAATGCTGCTGCTACCAGTCTACTTCCATCTTCTGACAGTAACAGATGTTTTCCAGATTGAACTGCAGGGCTACACGTTAATTTAGGGTTGAGCTGGGGAAGCTGTCTGACAAGAATACAAACACACAACTCCAGTGTTGCAAAGACTAATGATTTCCCAGGTATGAGTCCTCCTGTGTCTTTGCCTTCTCCAAATTCTGGTAGTGTTTCCTTTTCTGCAGCACCATCATCAACTAAAACAAAAAAGAAATATAGCAGAAATCTGCAGGCTGTACCTTGTTTCCAGAAAGTTTACTTTTTAAGACTGTTTCATCACCAAGCGACAATCCTGATACATAACTATGTGCAGGCATATGTATTCAAAGTTCTACTGGCAAACATCCGTTCTTCTGAATAAGCAAACTACGCACTGATTGTCAAAAGAGAAAAGTGTGTACAATAATTCAGACATACAGTGTGCTGAGGTACCATGCCAATATGATGTCACCTGATATAAGTGTTTTGATTCTTCTCCCAGATTTCTTATTTTACAAAATGGAATGGTATTTTACTTTAGGAAGTTACAATCAGAGTAAATAGGGGAGTCTGGCTTGTAGCAACTGTGTGTGCCATGTCTCTCCCTTACTCTACTGCAGGTGATCCCAGGTTTTCACTAGGACTTCTCCTTCCCTGACACCACACAAGACTATCCCAACTTCGGTTTCTCCAGTCTTCCTCCTCACTTCATGCCCTCTACTCAACACCAAAACCACCTGCTATCTATCATGCCACCCCAATTTCTCATGTCAGGCACCTGGACTGACCTAAGTAAACCAGGATTAGTCACCAATTGTGACACACTTCAAATTAAGTTGTATCTTAGAATATCACCTCCAAGAATGCAGTTTTCCAAGAAAGAATTGGTTTAACCCTGATAATATGCATTCAACATCTCATACATTACTGTACCTTCTGCACTTCTCCGCTTTTCTTTCACATGTTCCTGAGCTGCAAAAAGAATCAGTTGAACCACTTCAAGGGCAGCAAGCTGAATATCAGGTGATTCTCTGGTCAGTATCAGTCGATGCAAAACATTCAGCAGCTCTACACCCAACTCCTACAGTAAGAACAATGCTTAATATATTCCTATTTTATTGCAAGTATTTTAGAAACTTGTTAATACCCGTTAAAGCTAACAGTATTACTCTTATTAATCTCACTAAGGAACACAATATAATTGATACAATGTCAGGAGCTAGCATTTTCTTCCATATCTAGCTCCTAGTTCCCAGTAGCAGGAGTCCTGCTCAATTTTCCCAACAAAATAGTAATCACAATAATTAGAGATAAGGCACTTAAAACTACTAAAAAAGACCCCCAAGTAATCTTTATCTTATGGCTTTTTAACTCATAAAGGTGGAGATACTACACTAACTCTGCTATAGTATATGCATTTCCTTCCTTGGAGAGAGCACCATAGTCAGCATGTCCATGAGCTTTATCACTTTTGCCATGTTAGGAAATTGCATGGCACACAGAATGGTACAAAGCTTAACTTAAAGGGAAAAAAAAAGGAATTTTGAAGTTAGCACTTCTTTTAGGATCATTGGTGTGTTGTGTGTGGGTTTTTTGCGGGGTTGTTTTAATTGTTGGTGTTTAACACCACTGATTTTGTACAGTTTTCTTATCATCTTTAATGTTTACAATAGATCTAATTGAACTGTCCCTTGACAGAAGGAAAAAGCGAACATTTTTTTCTGGAATTCTGTCTTTACCTGTCTCTCATCCTACTCATCTAATTACTCCTTCCTGATGAAATGTCCTCAAGTTCACTGCCCCTCACTGTCTTCTTCCAGGTTCCATGTTGTGCTCTCTCCCTTTACAGCTTTGGATTTTGGTAAAGCATATAATTCACCTACTACTTATGTGTTGAAGATTCCTGCATATACAGTAGATAGTACAGATAATGTACAAACTAAAATTATGCCTTAATTTTGGGGTGTTTTGACCATTGAGACATTACCTGATCACCACCTATTTTTGACCTTGGCCATGGAACATCAAAGAGTGCATGTAGGGCACGTAAGCAGGCAATAATGTTCTCCATTGCTGCATCTGATCGAGGAGAGCAGAGAAATTCCACACTAATTCCTGTAAGCATGAGAAGAAAAAAACCCATATGTGTGTGAAATTTTGAAGGAATTTTGTCAATTGCTATTGTAACCCAACAGTAGGTTTTAGCAGATACGGAAATAGCATTTGCATTTTATATTAAGTGAATTCATCTCCTGTTACTAATATCTTGGAGCAAGAACTCTATTTCCCTCAAAACAATGAAAGAACTTCAGCTTCTACACCGTAGAAGACATGATTCAAACTGGCTATTAACATAAATAAGTAAAAATCCAGAGCAATTTCTAGGTAAGACGCTGAACTCTAAGTCCAATGAATAGGTAGGCAATTAATACTGAAAGTATCACAGAATATTTGCTTAGTCACCAATTTAGGCAATAGAGGGAAATAAAGGAGAAAGTAATCGTAGTTCACAAACTCAAACACAGAGGTTTTATCTTCCCATTTTATAATAGCACTAAAGAATACAGCTATCACAACTGGATCACCAGTAATAAACAAATTACGTGAAGCCTAAACTTGCCAATCCTAGGGCAGATAAAAATAACCACTTTTTTTCCTCAGCTTTCAGGGCTCTTCAGATGACAGTTCATGACACTGGAGATAAACTTCATGTAAACTGTGATCCATATTCTTATCCCAGTTGTACAGCTCTAATTCAAAAACGTGGAATGACTTGGCCAACTGACCAGTGTACACTAAAGAGCTGTGCAACAGAAAATGTCCATGCTTTGAACTGCTTTCAGTTTCTCCCTAGGAAGTAAAAATGAAGAAGTGCAGTATGTCTGGAAGCAGAATAAACAGCCAGATGTCTATGGCAAAGTATATGAAATTTGAAGCACTAATCCATTAGCTTAGGAAGCAGGGAAAATGAGCACCTTTTGCATCACAGGTCCAACTTTTAACTGAGGGAACACTGGAGTTCAAAGGAAAACTGGCTTTGTGCAGGAAGACTGGGATGCAAAAGAAGCCATATGCATATGGTTGATACAAACCCATTCCAAAAAAGTTACTATGAAAGGACACAAAAGAGAGACCAAAGAAAGAAAAATACAACCAGAAATACCTAATAGTGTATATTTGGAGAACTGGGACTGTGTTCAACTGCCTGATAATCCTCTGCAGTAGCAGATGCTTAAACAGAGCTTTAAATGAACTTACAGAAACACTTACTTACTGTAAGAGTTACTGAGCACCAGCACAGGTTGCCCAGAGAGGTTGCAAAGCCTCCATCCATGGAAATATTCAAAGCCACCTGAACACAGTCCTGGGCAACTGTGTTTAGGTGGCCTGGCTTGAGCAGGAGTGTGTGGAAAAGATGTCCTCCAAAAGTCCCTTCCAACTTACACACTACTCTGTGATGCTAAACTACTTCAGTGACGCTAAACCATACACTCTGTAACTGTAGCACCACAACTGTGATAAAAGACACCCTTGAACTTGCATATTTATGAGCAGAAAGCACATTTTTAGAACTCAGTGCACTCATACCGAGTGTTTTTTCTACCACATTTGAGAAAACACTACCGTTTTCTTACTAGGACTTTAAATTCTTCTGACTGGTTATTTTTCTAAAAGATGCTATATTCAGTGATGCAGTTAAATTTGAATAATTAAATATTTATTTGCTACTGTTTTATCTATTAAAATTACATTTTGGGTTACAGCATCTAGACAGATTTTGCACTCACTAACCCAAGATAAGATGAAATCTGTCAGTATTCACATCCTCAGGAGATTTCACCAAGGGCCTGGTAGAAGAATCTTGACACATTGTAGTTGGGGTGACAGGTCTAGAGAGATTAGTAACACCTTCATCTGGATCAACAACGATGAAACCTGTGCTAGTAAGCCATAATGCTGTAGCATAAAGTATCAGTGCCCAGGAGTTGTAGTAATGAGGTCTGGCATTTTCAATTGTCTCTGCTGTATAAAATGTACCTCCTGAAAGAAGAAAAGTTACAATTTTAAGGATGTAATTTATTTTCAACTACCGTATTTTCTCATCCTTGTAAAGGGATCATTCTTTTAATTGAAATTATATTTATCGTATGTTATGTATGACTTTTTTTTTTAATGTTCAGTACTAAAATTCACCCTAATGAAGGCACTTCATTTATATTATTTGGACAGAATCCAAATTACCTTTGTCTTCTTTGAACCTTAAAATCACCCAGCGAACAAGAACACCAAACAAACTACTACTCACATCAGTGAAATCTCTGTTCTCAAAACCAGTCTTTATCTTTAGACACATATACAAGTATGCATATTCTCTATACAATCTAACTGTGATCTTAACACAAGCTAGGGCATTAATGATGTGCATTTACAAGTGAAAACACAAATGATTTGCCTTCTTACCTTCAGCAGGTAGTTGTGATGCATACTCTAAAGGCAAAGTTAAGAGAGCAAAATCCTGAAGTGCAGCAAGCCAGAGCTTGCTTAGTGTTCCAAGATCTGCCTGTACTAAGTCAAGAAGTCCACTGGCTGAAGATGTTATATCTCTGTAGTTTTCTTCTGCAGAGTTTCCAATTTTGAAACAGTGATTGTGTGCATCACTTTGATTTTTCTGCTTTTCAACTGCAACTATGTAAACCTGTTTACACATTTGGAGAGAAATTTACGAATATTAACATTTGGAAAACTACTGTGATATTAGCATGACTGCCTGTTGAACCAGTATGAGGTTTCCTAGAATCTATTCCTGCTTCAAGTCCAGTAGGCACGGATGAACAAGCACTTACTTCTAAACCTTTTGAATCCAGTGCCCCAGGTAATCTTGAGTCCCAATAAAGGAAAACTTGTTGAAATTCCTAAACATAGCTGCAATTAACTTCTCTGCCTTGAAGAAATAATGTATTACTTGTTCAGCTTCAGCTTCCAAACATCAAACCCTGTTACAGTTATGAGACTGTAACAAGACTGAAGAACTTATCAAATAACACACCTACAAACATGATCCTGAAACCACAGTCAAATCATTCCTAAATCTCATTTTAACTGAAATGACATATTGCACTTTCAAACAACTTCTCAAACTATGTATTACCCTGTGTTAGCAGTAAAGAATGAAGAGTAGAGTCTCATAATTTGCAAACTTTGTGTGTTACTATCAGTAGGTTAACTTCATGTGAGAAGATGCCTCTCTAGTTCTCGAAAAAGATGGGCTTCAGAATTTTTCAGACTAGCAACCCTCTTTAGTATCTCCAAAATGCCCCTGGAGAGAAGCTTTTCTCAACTAAAAGGAGACATAGGAGACCAGTTCAACTAATCTGAAGTTAGCTATTGTGAGTATCCATCTCCTACAACTATGATTTCTGCATCTTTTTCAAGTTTGCTAGTTGCAGTGGGTTTACCCAGGCCAGTGATTAAACACCACCAAGCCCATCTTCCACTTCTCCCCACAACAGGATGGGGGAAATTCCTTTGAATTCTGGAAACAAGAAATAGGTAAGACCCTAAGTGAGAAGCAACTGCCTAGGGCTTAAGTGAAATACTCATAAACTACATGTCACGAAAGCTTATACATAGTTTACTTTCTCATGGTTTCTCATATCTGGGATCCAGTACATAGTTATACAGAGTTTGTATATCTTAATATTTGTACTGATGTACAGTATAATACAACAGTTTACCTAGCAGTGCTTTTATCAGTTTACAAAGTCTGTGTACTGTTTAGCAGTATCAAAGCAAAGCAAAGGACCAGCAACTTGTGTATAATGAAGCATGTAAGCAATTCCTGAAACCATTCTATCTGAAAGGTTCTAACTCAGCTACCAAATATCAAGACTATGATTAAAGAGCTGTTACACTAACCTCGGCCCAAGCCTTAAGCACAGCTAGTATCTCCATGGTTGAGGTGCTTTCATTATATTGTTGACTTTGTGCTTCTTTCCCAGCCTGCACTTTGAGCAAAGAGGATACAAGCAACTGGTGAACCCTTCGAAGGTCATTAAGATCACTTACTACACCACTTGCTATCCAAGCACTGCATACCTAGTGTTGCAAAACAGAAATAATGAGAAATAAGAGCCAAACACCACTGGACAACAGTCCTTTTTTCAATCTGTAAAATTATGAAAGACAGATTTAATAATTTAATTTCTATTGAGACACAGGCACTCTTGGATAATAATTAATGTTAAATGACAGTAGAGTTTAGTACACATGAGTAATGAAAACCAAACCCATTAGAGCAATGTCAAATAACAGCCAAGTACCAACTGCTAAAGTTCTAGAAAAGATTTTAAAGTGTATAAAATCTTTGAGTTGTTACAACATAGAGGTAACAGGGTGACATTTTGTGTACACTGGGGATTTGAGGCTACATGATTTATTTCCTTCTTCTTGTGTGGTGTATCAAGGAAAAACAAAATTCCAGAGGGTCTATTACCTAAGACTTCAGACTTTCAACACTTGCCTGGCATGCTTTTGCTGTGACATCAGGAGGTGTTTCAGGAGCAAAGGCAGGCCTAAGTGCTGCTCCAACCTGAAGAGAAGTTTTACAAAATTTAAGGCATAGCAAACAACTAATTACTTTTCATAAGTAGGCTTCGTTGCAGTTTTTCTTTATAAAGCATAGTTTCCTTTTCATTTTTCTACAGACTGTTTCAGTGAGGTTAAAGAGCAGGGAAACAACTGCAGTCATACTTTCATTGTTCTGCTTACACTAAAAAACATGGTTCTCTTCAAGAGGGGTCTTCAAAGTTGATTCTATTTTTTGCACAGCGCAAAACTGAAACAGCAACCTCTTCCTTCCTCAACTCTTGACTTGATGAGTAGGCCTCAAGAGAAAAAGCAATGTTGCAAACCATGAAATACTTGCAAGACACCTAATGAGTGATACTTCCTTGCTCAGAAAGGATACAGATTTAAGGAAACAAACAGCTGAAGTTGGTCAGCTTTGCAAAGTGAGACAAGGGGAGAGCACAAACCTGAGTCACCTAATAAAGAACACACAAACATACACTTACCAGCTTGCAGAAATTTTACCTACTCTCACTGTTGAAAGCTATTTCACTAAAGGCTAATGAAAACTTCCCTTGCTGCTTTAGCTGATATCTGAACACTCAGACTTAAGTCTGATGCTCTTTGGGGTAAAAGTACAAAGTGTAGTACAAGTACTAGAAACACAAATTTCTGGCAGTAAGTGAAAAGAAATTGTTTTAATGAAAAACAAACCAAAACAAAAAAACTGAGCAACCCCTCTCTCCCCCCAAGAAAAAAAAACTAGATATTTAACTGCTTCAAATCTCTTCAACCTCTATGAAACAGTTCATGAGCATATCTATGCATAGTATTAGCAGAAACACTTTGAGGGTAGTGAAAGTTAAAAAGGAGAATTATTAGCACTACTTGTGACTTGCTTGACAGTTTGGGACAGCAAGGACAAATGGTGAGATTTTTCCCTTGGTAGCTCCAGACTACATCAAAACACTTCTCCTCTCCCACAAAGAAGTGCCATTAGAACAGAATTTGAATGGCAAAAGAAAGAGCAAAGTGAGTTGTGATGTCTTTAGTTTCAGGAACTCTCAATTTCTATGAGAGAAAATGATCTGACTTACTCAGTGCCTGCTAGAAATTGAAGAATGCGAGCCAGATGAGGCTTAACACAGCTGCCTGTCATATTTAGTGCAAGTGTGGTCTGGAACGCAAAATGATCAGGACATCTTTTCTGCAAGTCTCAACCAAGACTTAAATGTAATAGACCTTGTGAGTACAACCCTTTTTTTCCTTCCTATAGCTTGTTTATTGACCAAGGTCTCATAGTGTGGTCTCTGGTGTGCAAAGGCTGCTTACTTCAAAGCAAAGAAGCAAAGTTTTAAACGATAGTTGTTCCTAGTATTTGTTGCAATACTTCCACACTTAGGAAGCAATGCTTTCAAAAAAAAAAAAAACAACCAACAACCCAATGTTCTATTTTGTTTTTCCTGTATTCAAATAGTAAAGAAGGAAAAATACTGAAACTTGCAAAACTCTGAGGCTAAAATATCATATGCCAAAAGAAAAGATGCTTTCTTAAGGAAGTTAAGTCTGAAGGAATTAATAATAGTTTCAGTAACAAACTAACTGAAATCCAACTCTATCACCACATACTGCAAAAAGCAAATTTCTTTTAGCAATTAACTGTAACTCTAAACTTTTCTAAGTTATTAGCAATGGTGCTTACATTGGCTTGAAATTGCTCCAGAATTACATGACCTGGAAACTCTGGTTCTGGTACAGCTGCAAACTTCCGAACAAGAATTTGCAATGTCTGAAGCCCAGAAAGACGTAGTTGATCACTGTGATCTGTGGCAGCCATAAAAGCCATACGGATCAAGTCAGCTAAATGCAATACCAAAAAGTCATCTGAAGACAGAACAGAGATTAAAAAAGAAAATAGTTTTATTAGATTTAGACATAAGTCCTTTTTTTTAGACATCTGTCTTTTAATAAGACTGCTCCCAACATTTTCAAAATGCTAATCTAGGCTCCTTTCCATTTGAATGTTAAAAAAAAAAAAACAACAACCAGACAAATAACCATAAATATTTTTATGTATGAGGCAGACTTTCTAAAAAAAAAAAGAGTTTTGAGGAAAACACGTCCAGATAAACAGAGAGGTAGTGTAAACTGGCACTGTGTTTCTACTGGTAATGCTGGTAATGATGCAAATTTTGGAAAGAAAAAGAAGAGTGGAGTTTTTCAGTCAAACTGCCAGATACCAAACTGTGATGATGTAGGCTGGTGCCAGCTATCACTTCTGATTGTCAAAGCTTATGCAGAAACAATGGCTTCCAATGCATAACCCATGGTACTATAACCAGGGAAGTGTAGTTTGGCAAATAAAAATTGCTCTATACCTTAATAAATATAGGCTTCTAATCAGAGTAATTAAAGGTTCCAATGATCACAAACAACAAATTTTGGTGAATTTCATTAAGATGCAACGTTTATTTTAAGCATACTTCACCTTCTGTGAAATTCTTTCAGTGCTTAACACATACCTCTTGAATCACGTTGTTTTCTTTCCTGAGCCAAAGTTATGTCAAAATGTGCACTGCCTGCATTTTCACACTGGCTTATAATCTTACAGACACACTCTGCAGCAAAGACTCTAGTAGACCATCGTGGATTACTGAAAGGATGGAACCTCTCATCACTGTTAGATGTTAATATAGATGCATCATCCACTTTGGCAGTTTCCTCTTCCTGAGTGGTATCTATTGAAACTACTGTATTGAAATCTGTATTTAGGACAAAGGAGGAAGAATAAAAGATGAAATCATAGAATCATAGTATTCTGTCTTACTGTAACTGAAAACTACAGAAGGACTCATAAGAAAATCTCTGAAGTCCATCTCTCTATAAGCCCCTTCAACATTGCTGCCTTAAAGTAAATGCTAGAATTGAAAATAAAATGTAAGAAAACATTCATTTGATATTATTTGCTAGAATACAAGAAATACCATGAAAGTAAATGAAGAACTTCAGTGAAAGAAATAAAAAACCCTTTTAAAATAAGTGTGGCACATTAGAAGCTAGTACCTTTCCAAACAAATAGAAACCTAAATGCAAGTTCTCCTGCATTGAAGGTAAAAGAAGACACCCCTCCACTCTCCCCAGTATTCAACACAGTAATTGATTTTCTCTGCTCAGGAGTTTCACTGTGATATGTCTGCATGATTCCTGTTATTAATAGAAGAGAGGGGCTGAATATTTTTGTTGCAAGTAATTGCAGAGGACCCACAAGCCTACCCATATCCTGCATTTTCATTTCTGATATAGAAATAAATTAAAATTAAGACTATAAATCAGCAAGAATATGAAAAGACAAGACATACTAAAATGTTTACAAAAACTTGTTCAATAGGGAAAAGCAATCAGAAGGGAGAAAGTCATATTCCTTCTGAAAGAACTAAGTTAAAGGGTCCAGTGTTTCATTATGAAGGACAATGATACACTTCATAAATGTCAAGCATTCAAGAAAAAAAAATACTTTCCCTCAGTGTCATGCTGTACTGCTGCTGGCCTTATTTTCATTCTGTTCTCAACTACAGTGTATTAGAACTTACCAGATGAGGCAGCAAGAACATCTTTACAAAGCTTCAGCCAAAAAGAGAGCTTTTCAACTGCCATTGAAGTAAGCATATGAATCAGAGTCTCTTTGATATCTTGGCACAATCTTTGATCCAATTCTTTGTCCAGCAAGCTGAGCAATGCCCCTTCCAGGCCTATTTCTCTGATGTTAACATCTGCTAAGAGCAAAGTCTGTGAGCTGAATGCTGCGCAGCACAAAACTGCAGTAATGACCACAGAAACCCAACTGAAGGTTGCACCAAGAGTATTTTGTGAACAAGTATCTAGTCCTGAAATACTTCTGAAATAACAGTATTAACTCCTTTCATACCATATCTAAATCATCTGAATACAAAACAAACTTTGAACTTCTCCAGAAATGTACTAACAAGAAGGAAAAAGTTACCCAGGGGTGGGGGGATCCTACTCTGAATTTCATAGCACTACCATCACCAGGGCATCTGAGCTTCGGAGAAGCGTTATCTTTGGCCATCTCATTCTTCACACTTACGCATGAGGTGACTCTAAAACAATGTTTTAACTTGAAAAGGAAATTAAATTTTTTCTCCAACAAAGTTCAAAGCCAGACACATGGAAATAATTTGTTAAATGAGTATGTCCAATTTTTATTTGCCCAATATGACCAATTTTAAAAAGCAGTTTTACAAAATTACTATAGCCTATTGTCGTGGTTTAGCACCATATACCAAGAAGGAGAAAAATAACTGTTACAGCTGAATCCAGGAAACCTATCTTTTATGAAAGTTTCCAAATCAGCTTGAATTGAAATCCAAAGTGAAATCATTTATTACCAGTCCTCGGATGACCTAGATATCATTCTCAGGCCTTTTAGCACAAAACCCCAAAAAACTTAAGGAAGTTTTCATACGCATAGCAGAGTTTAAAATTCTCTATCAATGTTTCAAGATATTTGATGTCAAAACTTCAATACATCACCTGGAGTAAAATCTTCTCTGTTCTCTTTCACTAATGCAACAGCATATTCTGATACCTCAGCAGCTTCTCTTTGCACAAGCTGACATAAGCATGATACAACTGCACGTCTCAGTAATAAGTATGAGCTACAGAGATTCACCTGAAATATGCAAGAAGAAACAGTAAGGTGGCTAACACACCTTTATAGTAATACCTCAGTAAGGCTAGTATTTTCAGAACAATTGCAGTTATGACAAATCTGTGAAGTCAGTAAGCATGTAGTTGATACTATTTTTGCTCAGCTATTATTTTTTTTTAATCCCAAATGAAAGGTTTTGCAACACCTGTAATCAATTTTAATGTATCAGTACTTTTAACATTTTCTCACCAAAGGTAACTTGTAAGACTGGTTTGGGTTCCCACCAGTAGGAAGTGGGAAGACCTACATTAACTTCAGTGACAGCTAAATCATGGTCCCAAAGAACAATGAACTTTATTCTTTGACTACAGGGTATATATAACGGGCTTGAAAACTCAGTGCAAGAGAAAATTACTCTAATCATCCTGAGATGTAACTAGAGAAATGCCAATGTAACCAAGGGTGAGACAGTTAATGAGGCTTTAGTAAATCTGAACTCCCATGCATGAAAGAAAGTTTATAGGAAAGGGCAAAAAGAGCACTGCTGCCATTTCATCACAAAAAATATTATATACTCAGATTACATCAAAGTACATTTTAAAGGAGGTGAGAGGAAGGGTGAGAGCTACTGGTGAATGTATCCCACTGAGACAAATCAGCTCTCCTGAGCAATTTCTGGCAAAAAAGTTTATAGCATCACCATAGTTTAACACCACCAGGCCAGCGTTTGTTCTTTATACTGAAAAATATATTAGAATAGATTCATTTTTACAGGAAAAAGGAAAAACACTTAAAAAAACACGATGACATATCCAGGGGGGTTTTGGTTGGTTGGCTGGTTTCTTATTTTATTTTAATTTGCTTGCTTTCAATTTTCAGAACATTCTGAAAGAGATTCCAAAGATACAATGAACCAGCTGTGTGGCCAGGCAAGATAGCTACACCAACATCTATGCAGCTTCTTCTAAATTAAGATTAGGTTATAATAAAAATATTCTCTGCAACTAAGCAACTGTGCACCCTTAGCTGTTGCCATTCTTAAAATAGGCAGAGCTGAGTGTCTACTGCAGGGAAACCTTCCAGCAAGGTCATGCACTTCATTTGTCAGCAACAGGTTAATGTATGTTAGTCAAAATGACTAATATATATTATTTAACATACAGTTAAAAAGAACAACTTAAGGAAAAAAAGTGATACGGAATTTCAGCTTCGTTATATTAACAAAACTAAGCTTCGTCTTTTGAATGCCTATGCATGCATATGAATCTACAATACTCAGAGTTACATGTTTAATACATATGAAGACGCTATCTCTCCATAATTTTTCTAAAAGAAATCTGACTCAATAAGTATGTCTGCAAGATACTTTAATTGAAACTCTAAAAAGAAGTGAGTTTTTTTAATGCAATATTTATGCAAGCACTCTATAGATTCTACTTCAAGTTGGACATGCATAAAATTCAGTGCTCATTTTTAATAGGGAAAAAACAGAGGATCCAGGGCAGGCTGCTGAATAATGCAAGATGCGTATTTTCCACCTGTCTCATTCTCTCATATTCTAAGCAGGGGATAGGACTAAATAACAGACACAAAATGCAAGCATCATATACAAACTTAAATGAACAAACAGTTCCCTTTCTGTGCTTAATATGTTAAAAACAAAATTATGTCTCGCTAAGCACATAAATGAAATGTATGCCTGCCATCTGCAGAAAGTTAGGAAGGGTCTGGTTAGGATGACAATCAAATGTCACTTGACATGCTAAAAGAAATTACATTAAAATGGTTAAAAGGAAAAGATAAAAGGTGAAATAAAAAAACACCACAGCAAACTGCAGAAGTTTAGGATTAACAAGGCACAGGGACCTACCAACACAGAATTATCCAACAAGATTTCCTGCACAAAAACAAATGACAAACCAGTCATGACAAAACCAAAATATAGATATCACAGTGATACCAACCACACATGGAGACATATATTAAAATTCAGATTCTTACCTCAAACATAACAAACTCCTAGTTTACTTAGTTCATTTATCTTATATTTAACGTTGTACACACTTAAATTGCAAGCCAGTTGCCTCTAAAATTAGTACTTAAACAGTACCAAGAGAATAGCAGAGCATAATTATGGACACTGTACACTTATTGTGTTTCAAAATACCTTTAATATCTTCCAGCTGAAAACTGGTATTCACTATATCATAAGATTACACAGATAAGCTCTTCAGAAATCTGTGCTCACCTAAGTTAGCTTTAGATGTTAGGCATGATTAAAAGCATATGATTTCTATTCTGCTGGAGCCAAGAATACAACTTGCATGATAAGCATTACTATTAGATGCAAAGCCCCATGAAAAAAGATCCAATGGACAAACAAGGAATACTTTCAAAAGGGACACTAGATAATGACACAAGGCACAAATACACAAGTAAAACCAAACCCAAACAATGAGTCAGTGAAGCTGTGTACCTACTGCCTGAGTCCTGTTTTGTAAGTGCTAGCATAGTCACAAATTCAATGGCCTAAATACTTTGGGGATCTCAACCATATCATGCTCTAGGGGGTGTAAATACAGGCGGAGGAGGAATCCTGAAGCTGCTCACAGAAATTGCATTGGCATGGCTAGTGCTACATTTATTTATAAAAGAAATGGGGGAAGAGGGAGGAGGGGGAAAAGAAAGAGAAAATACCTTTTAAAATTCTGAAATAGACAAGTTTAAAGACACAGAAACCTTGGGGAGAAAGGGTGAAGAGGGGAGTTGGTTCAAATGTCACTAAAAAAGAAATTCTTTGCACATTTATTTTCAAGATTTTATGAGTGAAAATGCATATTTCTATGGACAGAGGAGGAACAGATCACTTATCTGACCACAAATTCTTTGCTCTCCTCTTTTTCTGCTTTGAATAAACAATGCAGTGGTGAATATCCAGTGTCTAGTGCCCAGCTTTTATACTTTACTTCCCCTTAAGACTTCCAAATGTGAGCAGTCACATATTGCTCTCCACTTGCAGAAATTTAAACCCATGGAGAGTCCAACACTTTATACTACTTCCCCACGAGATGGTGATTTAGTAGGTGGAAACTACACAGGAGATTTACAAATGCAGAAGTCTGCTTGTGCAACGATCTTTTCACAGACCTGCAAAGCACGCACTCAAACCTTCTTTGTTTATGACACTGTTAGAGATGTACTGACATTTACTGAATTGCCAGCATCAATTGCCTGTAGTTCCATAACAAGTTCATGAAAATGAGAAGAATTCACCCATATAAGGCCACTGATTTTGGTGGACTCCTCCCCCATGAAGTTCACAATTGTTTCTGGGGTAGTGGTGAAAATACACATTTAGAAAGACACACGAACACTCGAGCCACGAAACGTGCTTCTTCTTAAATGAGTAATTTTATATTAAAAAGTCACTAAAGTCCTGTATGAAGTACTTTGAAACAATTTATAAAAACAATGAAAATCAGTAATATTGTATAGACAAATTTATCATGACATCCTCTTTATTATTAAGTACTTGCTATTAGTTAAGAGAGATCATACTGTATACAGAAGCAGACCATACATGAACTTACATATGATCCCAAATGCAAATACATCCTATGAGCAAGAAAGTGACTTATATGATGTGCTGTGATTTTATTGATGCAAGAAAAAAAAATTTACCCAGAGAACAGAAAATGGTATATCTTAAAAACCCCAAATGCTTCAAATGAATTACAGTTATTCTGCAACCAGTATACCCATGCCTAACACAATGTGGTGCTGAAAGAGCTTCACCTTCAATTTTTCCTGGCTCCTGCGACCATGTTTCTTGTCAAACATAACAAAGATAATGGAAGGAAAATACTAAAAAAACCAACCCTACCTTAATGTTTAATGTCTGTGGATTTTTTGTTTCTCTCTGATTTACAGGGAGACTGGGTGGTCTTATTAAAAAAAAAAAAAAAAAAAAAAGCAACAACAGAAAAAACAAGCATCCCATCCCCCTCCAGACAAACAAACACAACCCTAGCTAGCCCCTGAAAACCCACCAAGGCTAACAACTATCAGGAAATTACTTTTGCTTTCTGCATAGAACAAAGTGCTTCAGAGCAGCCGAGGGGAAAATTAGGGGGGGGGGGGGGGGGGGCAAACACCCCCCCCCCCCCCCAAAAAAGCAACCCCAGGAAACAAACATCTCCCTCTTCCCCTCTTTCTCAAACAGGGCTGAAAACAAAGCTTCTGTTGATTTTTTCCAAAGACCTAGTTTGACTATTACTTAAGTGTCAGAAATTTTTATACTGACTGCCAAGAAGTCAGCACGCTGAAGCACTAGTGCTACAGAAATTACAAACCAGAGAAATCTCTGGTTTTTCACTATTCTGGAAAAACAAATCCAAACAAAACAATTCTCAGTAACCAGTAAACACTTTTTTTTTTTTTTGTAATCCTTCACCTAAGACAAAAAGCAGCAGAGGAAAAAAACTGGCCAACATAAAATAGCTGGTAAAAATACAGCACACAGTTGGAATGGATGGTATATCCTGCCAGACAACTGGCCTTAATAAGAGCAGCAGAATGCACCCGCAAGCACTTCAGAAGGCCAGTATTTTTACAGAATGTGCTCATCTTGTAAAAGGGAAGCAGAAAGTGTGGAAAAAAAATAAAAACATAGAGGACACTTGCCTGCAGGAGCATATGGAACACTTGACCCCTACGCAATGATCAGTTTCTCTGGTTAAACAAGCATCTGTAATTTTTAACTGTTTCTGAACAAAATGTCTTAAAATACAAGCACATAAACTAGTAAAGATATACTCACACATAGGCAGCTTACAAGGCTAGACAAGTTAACATGTCGAGGAGCAAACATGTGAAGCTGCTGAAGGCAAGAGATGGCTTGAGCCTGAACGAGGCAGTCAGGATTATCCTGCATCACCGCACAGCCCAGGAGGCAGGAAGTTCTTAAGGCTGAAACTGTAGTACTGCTGCCTATATTCAGAATAAAAAAGGGTTTTGTTTTTTGTTTTTAAAACATCAACTTGTTTTTCAAAACATGATACCTGCCTTTTTCCCAAGCCACCCATAACTCTCATCCTCTTGAAGCATACCTTCCTTATTTGTGTTGTACTCTGATACAAGCGAGATTTCAGTGTCCAGCTATCTAAAAGTTGATTTAGATGAATATTTTCAATGCCTACATCATAACTAAGACACAGACTGGCTCCTAACTCTTGAAATATTAAAACCTTCTATTTCATGCTAAATGTATGAATTTTCAGCCCAAGGCAAGGCTTGGAGAACCAGTTAAAACAAAAAGAAAGATGTCAAAGAGAAACACTATTTTTGGAAGACTTGCAGTCATGTCATCTTGATTGCATAAACTCATGGCCTATGAAATACTCTCTTACAATGAGAAAAAACACTTAGCATGCACTTAGTTGTTGATAAAATTTGACTTACACGTTCGACCAATGTTTAGCAATTTCATTGCTAAACCAAAGCAAGCTGACTATTGCACGTTGTGTACCTTGTAACTCAGGGCCCAGCGTGGTAATAAGTGCATTTAAACAGCGACCAAGGCTTTGGTGGACTTCAGTGTAAGCAGGAGGCACAGTCAACAGCAACATGAGAACAAGAGATAAGGTAGGTTCCACATGCACGTGATACAAGGGGCCAGCTAAATCTACTATCAGTGACAGAGAGTGTAGTGCCCATGCCTGTAAAATAAGAGAAGCAGTCATGTAATATCTATACAATAGAATAAATATAAGATCTTTAAAAAAATTTGATAGTTCAAGTGAAATTCACTAAATAAGTGTAATAAAAGTTGCACTTTTAGGTTCCAAAGGGACAAATATAGAGGTAAAAGAAGGAAACTCTAGGAGCTTGATGCTTAATAAGCCATTTTGAGTACTTTACAAGAAACTATGTTCTGCAATAAAAGAACCATTTTAAATTTGTCACTGTTAACTAAAAAAAATAATCTGCTAGTACATTAAATTAAGACTGACCATTATTTCTTAAATACATTCTACCCTTTGTAAAATTTCTGATGGTCCCATGTTGGTTGATGAGAAAATGAACATGAGCCAGCAGTGTGCACTCGCAGCCCAGAAAGCCAACTGTATCGTGGGCTGCATCAAAAGGAGTGTGACCAGCAGGTCGAAGGAGGTGATCCTGCCCCTCTACTCTGCTCACCTGAAGTACTGTGTGTAGCTCTGGTGCCCTCAACATAAAAAGGACATGGAACTGTTGGAACAAGTCCAGAGAAGGGCCACGAGGGTGATCAGGGGCCTGGAGCACCTCCCGTATGAACACAGGCTGAGAAAGTTGGGGCTGTTCAGCCTGGAGAAGAGAAGGCTGCGTGGAGACCTCATAGCAGCCTTCCAGTATCTGAAGGGGGGCTATAGGGATGCTGGGGAGGGACTCTTCATTAGGGACTGTAGTGATAGGACAAGTGGTAAAAGGTTAAAACTTAAACAAGGGAAGTTTAGATTGGATATAAGGAGGAAGTTCTTTACTGTTAGGGTGGTGAGGCACTGGAATGGGTTGCCCAGGGAGGTTGTGAATGCTCCATCCCTGCCAGTATTCAAGGCCAGGCTGGACAGAGCCTTGAGTGACATGGTTTAGCATGAGATGTCCCTGCCCATGGCAGGGGGGTTGGAACCAGATGATCTTAAGGTCCTTTCCAACCCTAAATATTCTATGATTCTATGTGCAATAACAAGAAAACCCCAAACTACAACAGAGTTGCTGAAACAAGATGTGGTTTAGTCTTTGTTATTTTGCACCAATAGCTAAATCCATTTCATGTCAACATACAGTTCTTCTCTGTGTAAAGATACTGCAGATAAAGCTTAAAAAAAATCTTTAACTGAGATTTAGGCAATAACATTGAATGCACTCAATGTCTCTTAAAGTTGTTCTGACAGAAAACAGTTTTAGCCATGGAGATATAATGTGAATTAGTCTTCAAAATATCTTGCCTTATTCAAGGGAGTATCCTTACCAAGTTCTACAACACTGAGGCTACAAATCCCTGTATTTTTTACTACATAACCCTTCAACAAAAAATGCTGTAAGACAAACACTGTAGCAGACAAAAAAAAACCCAGATACTATCTAGCCAAGGTCAAGATATAAGTGAATGTGAAATTAATTCCTAAAACATCAGATATTGCTTTTGAAGCCACCATATTTTAGCATTATCAGCCTCACTGATCATTAAATAAGAACCTCCCATATCTCATCATGATTCTTTCTTGGAAGGTGAATTTCAAGCAGGGGCTATGGTTTTCATTGCCTTTGCTGCTCCAGCCAACACCCGTAAGGTATGCCTAAGATGTTGTGAAGTGTTATTCTTGCAATAGAAACCACTTACACTCCAGAATATAAAACAGTTAATTTGTAATATAACATTTTTAGGTAAGTGACAAGTACCTGTACATCAGGAGAAGTACTGTCCTGAGACAAAGTATAAAGGATTCCAACACATGCATTCAGGTGCTGAGTAGAACCTATTCCTCCTAGGTACCTATACAGACATCCCAGAGCCAAAGAATGACCTGTTCTTGATACCACATCCCTAGCAGATTTTAGCCTATTAATTATAAGGAAAAAAAACAGCTGTTAGTGTAATCACCAAGACTGAGACTACTAATCACATCTCTAAATAGAACTTCTAGTATATAATCAGCAAAATATTTTATTAGACACTGCTATATTGGTAAAAGTCTAAGTTCACTTATCATCTCTTATCTGAAGGAAGTTCTGAAAATGTTTTAGATATGCTTAAATGGTGTGGCTGGAACAGCAGCCAATTTATTTTATTTGAAAGTCTACATGCTTACTTAGACAATCTTCTTAAAGATCATCAAACCTGAAAGATGCAAGCAGAAGTCAGGCAGTACTTTTCCCTGTTAATGTCTGAAGTGACATAAAGCCATGAAGGAAACCAGCTTCTAAAAATTAACATATAACTATTCTATGATTCTTATGTATTAGGTAGATTTCTCAAACATTTTCTATAAACTCAACCACTAACTTACCACATTTTATGAACTTACTTGTCAAAACTGACTTGCGCTAATCCAGCAGTGAAGGCAGTATCTGAAACCACCTGTGCCAACCTGGCCAAACACTCTGCTGCAGCACATCTTAGGAGTGGATTATTGCTCTCCAAGGCACCCATTACCAACGTCAGGGCAGACCTTCTAACTTCTTCTGGACCTAAACTTCCCTTGCAGTTAGCCAAGTGCTAAAAATAGATATTAAATATATTTAACAGCAAGACAGTATAGTAATCAGAGTATCTTTTTCTGGCAGTCATGCAAAAATTACAAGACCTGCAGAAGAAATATGATTTTCTTCCCCTTTTATCTAAGGATTTCCTCTCTTTTTATTTCCTAGTTTGAGAATTAGAAGTCAAACTCCATATACATCATTAAAAACGTTAAAATCTATCTGGAGTGCATAGATTTTAATTTGCCTGGGGATGGATGAGGAGCTGACTGAGACCTTGTGGGTCAAGATTAAAAGGAGGGAAGGGACAGGGTGTGAAGACCACCCAATCAGGAAGACCAATTGGATGAGGTCCTCTATAGACAGTTAGGTGCACCCTCGTGTTCACTAGCCCTGGTGCTCATGAGGGACTCCAGCCACCCTGATATCTTCTGGAGGGACAACGCAGCAGGGCATAAGTAGTCCAAGGAGCTTCCTGGAATGTGTTGATGATAACTTCCTCGTCTAAGTAATAGAGGAATTAACCAGAGGAGCTATTCTGGACCTTGTCCTCAACAACGAGGGATTGGTGGGAAGTGTGAGGCTGGAGGGCAGCCTTGGCTGCAGTGACCATGAAATGGTGGAGTTTGAGACAGTGAGGGTGGTGAGGAGGGCACACAGCAAGCTTGCTACCCTGGACTTCAGGAGAGCAGACTCTGGCCTCTTGAGAGATCTGCTTGGTGGAGTACCATGGAATAAAGCCCTGGATAGAAGAGGGGCCCAAGAAAGCTGTTTAATATTCAAGGATCACTTCCTCCAAGCTCAGGTCCAATGCATTCTGACAAAGAGGAAGTCAGGCAAGAACACTTGGACGCCTGCATGGATGAACAAGAAGCTCCTGTGAGGGTGGCAAGACACTGAAACAGGTTGCCCAGAGAAGCTGTGGATGCCCCATCCCTGGAAGTGCTCAAGGCCAGGTTGGACAGGGCTTTGAGCAACCTGGTCTAGTGGAAGGTGTCCCTGCCCATGGCAGGGGGGTTGGAACTGAATGTTCTTTAAGGTCCCTTCTAAACAAAACCATTCTATGAAAAAAAAAAGGAAAAAATGAAACTGTGACTCTTCAGCACTTAAGAAAATTGTGACATCACAAACCAATATAATCATAGAAAACAGAACTGATCTTCACTGTGACCGTTAACCAAACATGAAGTTCTGTGTAGAAACATTTGAACTGACAGATGCCATGTTTCAGACACGGAGGTTGAAACAAAGGAGAGAAACAAAGGAAGTTTACCTTTAAGGAAGTAGAAAAGGCAGACACAACATTTAGTTGCACTATTTGCTGACGGGATCCTTTTGTTTGCTTTACGGAATTCAACAACTGTTCTAACACCTGGAGCCTTAAAACCAGAGAAGAAACCACAGAATCAAAAATTAAGAAAACAACTCAAGCTTTTTTTATTTTAAAACATATAACAAAGCCTATATATTATAGAAACAGAGATGAAACAAATCTATTACCCTAATTTTTGAGCATTTTCCTTCAACTGGCATTCCTGTCTACCTCAAAGCATTTTTGTATTCTACATTAGAATAGGTAATCACTCTGTGAACATGAACTTTTTGCCTTTGTTTCCTTATAACACATGCATTCACAAATAATTGCTTTATATCTAACATTAGATGCTATTAAAAGCAACTGTGTATGGAAATGATGCATTTTGACTTACAACTGAGAAAGGAGGAAGGAAAAGAAAAAGGAAAATGCAGTTATCTGCAGCAATTAGTTCAGGTCTTGAAAAAGAGGTGAAGAAAAGCAACCAGCAACATGGTGACAGTAGTGGCAGAAAGCCCAGAAAAACAGAAAAAAAACACAAACCCAAACAAAAAAAAAAGCAGTTGGTGAAGACAGAATAATGAAGCAAATGCAAGTCAGAAGAATATATGATAAAGCATGTGACAATTTTATTGGCAGGTATGCTCACATACAAACAGCTGCCTCAGGATTACACTGAATCCAAGCATTCCAAGCAGTGAAGACACCAAGCCTCAGGACTCACATGCTAAGCACTCGCCCTCGACATAAGCAAAACCATCACCACCTCTAACAATCATGATCCGAGGCCTAACTGCAGTTGGCTTTGAAAAGATAAAGCTGTTTAATTAAAAAGTAATTGATTTGCTCTAATGTTGCATTCAAGAAAATTACCAGCAGCACACAAAATAAGCAAGAGCATGCAAATATCTTGAGAAATTTCATGCCGCAGCAACCCACGTGAAAAAAAAAACAAATGCCATGTGTGCAGTAGGAAGGTACATACACACAAACTTAGAAGCCTGTGATCCCTTTCGAGCATTCTTGTACCTTAACAGAACTGTGTTAAGACACATACTCTTGTTTGTTCCCATCCACTTTTTAAAATGGAATAGGCAGGATAAGGGTTAAATTTTACTGCAGCTTCTTACCTCTTTTGTCCCTCTTTGGTCTAAGGCAATTGGGTATTAAGCACTATAATAATCCTGTAATAACTCTTAAAATGAACTTCAATTTTGATATGGCTATCAAAACAAAACATTGCTTGCTCTTGGTCAGCAGAATCTATTATAATGATATTAACCTCTTGCTACTCACTTTGATGTGAATAACTTTAAAAAAAGTCTAATAATTTGTTAGTCTGAATTATATTATTCAGATGGCTCACAGAATTGTTTTCTTCTGTGTTCAAACACTGTGACCATTTTAGCACCACCCAAATTCCCCAACAGTTACCACTTTACCTGTGGGATTCTGCTACATGGGAAAACATAACTCCAAACAAACGTGTTGCTGCGCTGATAACAGACAATACGGGAGGTAGAGGTTTAGGTACTGAATCACCTTTTGCAACTGTCTCATAAATTGAGTAAGGGTCATACTCCAGGCTGCCACCAGCTATGCTGTTACCTAAAAGGAGCTGGAAGAAGGAATAAAGTGATAGCCATTATTTTCAACCAAGTCAAAACCAGCACTGACCCAATAACTAGAACTGTATGAACATATACCCCCATGATTATACTAGATCAAAAAGTACCTGCTCTTCAATAAATCGGTGGTCAGTCTCCTGCAGTAAGGGACCAAGTAAAAGGAGATCATTCTCATGACAAAGGGGTGGAAGCAAGAACGTTGAGGTGTCAATCTGGCTATCTGGGACGGTCAAGTCAGCTACTAACTCTTTTAGAACAGCCCAGAAGCTTCCTTTAAATTAAAGGGGAAAAAAAAACAGTCAAAATTTACAGTTTATTACTTGCCACAAGAAGCTTTGGGAGCAACGTACTTATACTGCAATAGCAACATTCATCTAACAGTTTTCTTATGTCTTCAGTTAACTGGAGAACACTCTTGCTACAGGGGAAACAACAGAGCACTAAGATGAGCAAAGTAAGCACATACAGCAATACAGAAGTTGAAAAGCAGAGACTTTTACCTTCACAGAAGGCATAATGCCATGAAACTTCTAGCCCATTAAGTTAGCTACATTTACAATTAAAACAGAGGAAAAGGCAGTTACAAGCACAGCCATATTTTTCTCCATTTCCTGAAAATTAATGCTGTGGAACGTATTACATAACCACACAGGAATACTTGGACTTGTCAAGCAGAGGCAATTTCAAACATCCATAAGTCTGATAAATAACCAAAAGCTGCAGAATGTACTCCCTTATTTCAGGACTTCGTGAAAAGCAAAGCATGAGGAATTTACTGTAGGTTACATTACGATAATTTACACTGGTAGGTTAAGCTATCACATATCTTGGTGCATACTATTTCAAACGAGGTTGTACATTATACATAAACAGTAATATTAGGCATTCTAAGTCAGACTACTTTAGGTTTTTAAAATAGTCCCTGCAGTGAGAGAACATTTCTAGCACTGAACTACATATGATGAGAAAGGTCTAGTTTATCTGTTCAATAAAATATGTTGAAAAACACTGCAGAACTGATCTTGAAAAATACACACACAGTCTTTATGCAAATATTACATAAAAATTTACCTCCAGAGCACTATGACTGCAAAGTCAAGTCCTCATGAAATGGGGAATATTAGCATTAAGAGCAGGCTTAACTCCACATATCAGTACTTTGCATTCAATTTTGTTGTTAGATGATCTTACCATTACCCGTTTGCACTCAAGTTGCTTAGAATTTTTCAACAAGTGTGACAGCACAGTTATCAGCACCTCATGAGCAGAACCATTTGTATAGCTGGAGCTGGTAGCTCTCATCAGCTATTTTACCCTTCCTGAATCTTGCATACATCTGAGAAAGCTGATTTCCCTACTCCCAACCCCCTGTCCCCACCAGGCTCTACTCCTGCAAGCTTCTGTGGCTTTGCCTGCCTCCCTGACTAAATAGCAAGTATGTCATTTTTCCCAAAATGCTTACCTCAAATTTAAATGCAAAAGGCTAGCACTATCAAATATATTCCAAGATGCACAGATAGTGTGCAAAAAGGACAGGAATAGAGCCTTTTAAAAACAACAACAATTAAACAACAACTGGAAACTGCTTTTTCCATTATTATAGATCACAATTTAAGAAAAAAGCCCTTCCTATGAAAACACTTTTCAAATAAAGGTTAATGGAGACACTCAGCAATCTTTAACCAAATTAACATTTCTTTTAGCCCCAGACGCTTGGCCATGTCAAGTAATATTATTCCAGCATAAAGCAGTTCAAAGTATCGAGCCAGAATGCTGTTCCAGCATTTTAGCTATTCATCTCATCCTATTAAGATAGAGAAGGGAATGCTTGTATTGAATTTTATGGTTTAGACAGTAGAACACAACAAGCACAAAAAGCTGAAGAATGAAAAGAACCCTAATGAGTTGCCTGACAAAACACGTTAATTTCAGGCCACAGAAAACATCAAATCTAACAATCAAAACGCAAACTACTGAAATGATTTGTGTGAAATTCTCAAACTGGACATTATAATAATTATTTTTTTTATATTAACAGGAAACAAATGTTTTGGTCTCAAAAACATGAGCACATTATAGTACAAAACTAATGACATATGAAAATTATCACGAATATAAATCGTCATCTTAGAAACAGAACTTTTCACAGCTAAACAAGTTCATACTTTGGATCAGCTAAATTGCAGTCTTAACCATTCACACATGACGGAAGACAGCAACTGAAGTATGTTACATGTACTTCACTGATTTTCAAGTTAACCCAATACCTTTTGCTCATATTTGTCACTGCTGAAATAATGCAAAAAATCAGCTATTACTCACGTACACTCATAGTAAGCCTTCACCAAATTTTGCTGTTTGAGCAGATATCAACTTTTAGTGATGACAGAAAGCAGTAAGAGATCAGAGAGGCAGAAAGAGAGCAGGAAAGGACAAGCAGACCCTAAACAAGTCCTGGTATCTCAGGCCTCAGAAATCTGAAGGTCTGAATCGAGAAAGAGTTTTGGAGCTACAAATAAAGAACCTGCTTTCAACTGTTTATTTTGCTGGGTATTTTGTTTCGGTCCTATTCTGCTAAAGAATACAAGTGCTGCACATTATTTGCAAACACTAAAAGCTTGTGTTGCAGCTCCTAGTGTATGTCCCCATCACCAATTTACTGGAAACAATTTGCAGGTTTCTAGCCTCTGGCTAACTACCCAAGTTGAAGAAAATGAAAACAGAAGAAATAAAACCATGAACTGGTGGAAGCTTCTCATTCAGTATGTCACTGAGCCACGCAAAATGGAACAGGGAGGAGGATGGAATGAGTGCAACTTCCACGGGTTGAGACAAGAACAGTCCAGCAACCAATGTACAACACAAATCACCACCGCTACCACCAACTACAACAATGATAAGAGAAAATAACAAGGGAAGAGAATATGATACCACCAGCCAAGAAACGAGTCCGACCCAGAAGCCCATGTCCTTCCGGGTAACTCCCAGTTACCCCCCACCCCGGCCATGACGTGCTGTGGTATGGAATACCTCCCTGGCTAGCCTGGGTCAGGTGCCCCATCTCTGCTTCCTCACGGCTTCCCCTCCTCCCTGGCAGAGCATGAGGCTCACAAAGTCCTTGGTCAGGGTAAACATCACTTAGCAACAACCAAAAACATCAGTATCACCAGCACTGTTCCCAGGCTGGAAGTCAAAACACAGCACTTCACCAGCTACCACGAAGGAGAAAAATGACTGCTACTGCTGAACCCAGGACAGGGATTTATCCCTACAAAGATTCAGTTGGCAGTTGCCACTAGATGGAGCAGATTTTTTGAGTAAGGATTCCCTCTATGATAGAGGACACAGCCAGTTCAGTGCCTGGTTGCTTGATATTCTCTCTGCCCTCATGAAATACACTGTACTTCTCTTTACTACTGACAAAACCACTCTGGTTCCTTATTTCAGTCCACACAGTACTCTATGGCAAATATAAACATGAAAAAGGTATTTAATGTTTCAGCTGAATTGTTAGGCCTGTCTAACTACAGTGCGTAGTTATTGGATTAGAGGATTAGATTTTAAATACTGCTAATTATATTCTGCTACAGAAAAGTAAGTCTATTCCCAGATTTTGTTGAAAATGTTCTTTAAATGCATTTTTTTTATTCACAATCTGCACAGAACAGGCTAATATATCTGTAATATATTTGAAATAGTTAAATGAAATTCAGTGGACTATACGCAATTAGTTTAGGCTAAGATGACAGCTTTCTGATTTAGAATTCAATGGAAAGTAAAACAGGCATCATAGAAAGTAAATTATTTGAATAGTTTAAAATTGTAAGGTCGTCTACATTAAAGTTTCAACTAAAAATAGGACAAATGTCTGTATTTGTAATGCGGGGGGAAGACCACGAACACCAGCTTTTCAAAACCACAGTGACTTCACTACAATTTTACTACATTTAAAGAGAGGGAATAAAATGTGTTTATTAAAAAAGGAACTAATTCTTGCTAGCTGAATATATGTCAAACAAAAATTTGAAAATGAAACCACGGTATTTTAAATGCATTTCTCTTCATAAGTAAATACATACCTTCATAAGTCTTTGGAGGCAATACTGCTAGTAGTTCATAAAGTTTATGTCTGTAAACTGTTGAAGGTGTTTTTAAAGAATTTCCATATGATTTATTTATTGAAGAAAGCCTTAAAATATGAAAAGCACATCAGTAATGTTGAAGCCTTCAAGCATTATGCACCACCTCCGGTTTCATTTGTACCATGCTACTGAATACTTTTAAAATCTATACATACTGTAAGTTCAATTTTGATCTGCATTACCAATAGAAGAAGAAAACAATTTATTTCACATGCTCTGACAGAATGTCTGTTCTCCATTCCCAGTCCTTACTTCTATTTAAAACTAGAAAAATAAGCAAAGTTTTCTATTTAATTTTATTGTACCTATGTTTATTATAATTAACTTTTTTGTGGGAATAAGTCAGTTAAATTAGAGCCCAGATACATTACTACGTATTCTGCAGGCAAAAGTTTAAAAATTATAAAACCCCTTCTGGCTTAGCTCTGAATCTAAATATAAAAAATGCCTATGTCTAAAACATTCTGTCCAAGCATATTCTTGAACAATTTTTTATTTTATAAAAAATGGCCATGAATGAACATAAATGTACATGCTTGATTAAAAAAGCACAACAAAATCACTAGCTTAACAAAACCATGCTACAGTTTTTTCCCTATTTTTTTTTTACACAATACTGGAATCTGCAAACACATTATCATGACAGCTAAAGCCTTCAGCTGTACTGCTGAATTCTGTACTCTAACTTTCATACCTTGGAAAGAAAGTTCTCCAGAAAGTGCACTAAATCAAATACAAGAAGATTACTTTGTAGCTTTTCAAAACCAGAATCTCATTTAGCAGTTTAATACAAACACTTACTGTGTCAATAAATCAACAGCACTTGGAAGAGGAGGAAGAAGTCTCTGAACAACTTCATCCGTAAGGAGACCAGCACAGTGTGAAACAAAGCTTTTGATAGCTAGAAAAGGAATTGGATTTTAACTTAGTGTGAGGTATCTAGAAGAAAAACAGATTAGTGCAGTAATCACATTCTTACCTCACTAATCATTTAAAAGTAGAAGAAAACATGCTTTTCTTTTTAATATTTTCACCGATAATTTAAGAACCAGATAAAAATCTGAAATTAAAAAATTTGTATTTCCAGATGCAGTGTTTTGGTGTCTCCGCTTGGACATTCATACCCTGACATTTACTTGCTTCTATAAATGCAAGTATTTTTTGCTTTTTGTTATGAATTGAGTTATGGGATATAACACAACTTCATGATAATAGTAAGAAAAAAGGGGGAAGCATGATGATAGATAATCTACTGCTTGCTTAGCTAGTTTCATATTTAAAATTGGCTTAATTACTGTACTTTAAGACTTTAACAACTTACATGTACAAAGTACTTTTCATTATTTATGAAAATTGAACTTGAGTTAATTGCTAAGGTTACTTCCAAATGAAATTACTATTGAACTCCACACTTTCCTATAGATTTTAATAGTGATAGGAGTTATCACTACACTAGGGTTCACATTTCTGTAATGCAAAGGACCCTCTAGTACTCTAGAATACATGACTGAAACACATTTGTGTTATATCTGAAGATCACTGGAGTCATCTCTTGGAAACCCAAATTCACAGTATTTCATGATGAAAAATCGCAACCCATCATACAGCAGCCAAATACACAGCACTCTTCAATGGCTAAGAATTGCAACCTCCTTATTGTAATTTTCACCTGAGTCTTCTCACTCTCACAAATGTTTGACTGACTCACCAATTCTACTTTGCTTACAGTAAGTTACCTATTAGGAAGAGTACTGTTATTTACCAAATATAACAGACTGTATAAACAGCAGAACATCCCCTGGTTTGGATCTTCATTCATTACTGTGATACACAGGCTAAACAAGAGAAGAGAATTAACCTTCCTTTCCAAGCAGATATCAATTACTGCTTGGAAATCAAGTGATTAGAAAAGCAAGAGAAAAAAAACAGCTTGGGTTTTGTTTCTGTTTTTTTGTTTTTACAAAAATTAAACACACATATATAGATATATATACACAAGCTGGGGAGTTAATACATCCTTTACCATCCAGTGAAGAAAATCAATATGAAGTATGGTTGTTCTTTCAGAAGGAAAAATAAACAAACAGCCCAACTACAAATATGCAGGGAAAGACATGGTAAATCCTGCTTACCACAGAGAGCACCAGCACGACCTTCCAGCGTTACTTGCCAGGTAAATGAATCTCCTCGTGTCTTCTCCGTTTCTAGGTCTTTAGGAGATGATGGGAAGATGCACTTCCACAGTAACAGCATTCGTGGCAGATGGTGTTGGACAACTGCAGGACCTGTAAATGTTGACAGTTATCATGCCAATGTAAGGTGTAATAAAATTTTATTTTCTCTTTGGTTCTTTCTCCTATATTCACAAAATCTTCACAACAGTGAGCAAAATTTATGCTATTTTTCCACCCTTCTCTTATATAATTTCTCAAATGTTTACTGCCTTGGTACTCCATTTTCATACATAACTACATACCCTCTGACACATTTATTAGAACGCCACCAAGCTGACCAAAACATCTGTTTTACTAAACACAGACCCTGTGTTTCACCAGCAAAAGAGATGTAATAAGCAATAGTGATGTTCAGAAAAGCAAACATTTGTTATAAGTCAATGCACAAGGCATGTTTTCCCAAATTTAAGAAAAAAGCTGGGAGCTGTGGGCAAAAGTAACAGCTGAAAACATGAAAAATGCCTTAAAAATGTGAACAAAATGGTTAAAATACGTTCATCATTAGTAATTTAGTGATCACAGTCAATAATCTGACCACTAGTAAGTATCAGAAAGTTCTATAAGATTTAAATGCCTGACAAGAGGGAAATACAAATGATTAGCTCATTTTGCATTGGAATAGATGTTAAAAAATATCAGTGTAATTCTTCATGACCACAGTGGCATTTGATTAGATTGATTTTGAAATTTATTGTCTACATTTAATTAATATCGCTCCCACTTACTCACTGTTTTTCAGACTTTGCTCCCAATGAACTAATAGCAATTTTAAAAGAAATAACACTTTTATTTAGAAAGATTTTCTAAATATTTCAATCAATATTGGGGGGGGTAAAGTATTATTTTGCAGTGGTAAATTAAATTAAACATCCAAAGAGTTAAAGTTAGAGACAAAACACAGAACAGCTTGTAATTTAAGAAAAACTGTAGAAAGCTACTACCTAATGTCATGAGGGCAGCTATCAACAGCCATCCAGCCTGTGTTCGCTGCAGTGAAATGCGACTGTTCTGAGAAGCAGAACACAACAAATCCTCTGCTACTGTCATGATTACCTTCAAAGTTAAAGACAAAAACAGAGCATAAGCATGTTAGTAACTACCATATGTAATTTCAATACTATTTGCTGTGATACTTAATTCTATTTCAGTGTCCCAAAACTGAATGCTATCTTTCTCTCGTACTCTGGCAATAAACTCGGGCTCATGAAGTTGCAATGGCTGACTTCAGTACTAGTCTGGAACGGCTTCAAAAGTTTTGTGGGGTACTAGATAAGTTACCTTGCTGTTTTGTCCCCTTTCTTTTATCAGCAATACACTGACAGGTGATAGTTCTCGCAGAATTGCACTGCAAGTATAGAAGCATTCTGATACTTTATGTCACTATGTAGAAAAAGGATAGCATGAGACATATGAATTAGAGCTCAGAAGCAGCTGTGAGAGGGGTAGCAATATTTTTCTCTTTATTTTAGAATAAGGTCTATCATTATCTCTGTCAGTATTTTAATCAATAAACGGTCTGACTAAACAAACAAGTTACAATAGTATAGTTAAAAATTAATCCTGTCTTAGCTTCTCTGAAATAATTGCACATGCCTACTATTATGTGCTACATGCAAGGTGATAATCTGCACTCTTACTAAAGCACAAACTACCTAGAGTTTACAAGTAAGAACATGCACGCACTGTGTCTACGGACAATTATGGCTACAAATGCTCAAAGCACTCTGCAACCGCTTTGCTTCAATCATGTTTCCCTTACACCAAAAAGTATTTCTTATACTTTGCATTATGTCTGGTCACCAAACCAAACTGCTTATAAATTAGTATTATTAAGTAAGTAATGATTAAGTAAGAAGAATGATTATCAATATCATTAAAAGCCCCAGTATAGACAACATCCTTCTATTTATTTTTTTTTTTGCACATAACTTATTTGGACAGTACAGACAACATCCTTCTAAAATTTATTTTCATACTTATAAAACGTGTCATGAAAGTTTGCACATGAAAGTTTTCTTTATGAAAGTTTGAAATTTGTTCATTTACAAACCTCAGTATTCTGAAAATGTTAGTTTCCCCAGTTCCATAATGCTATCAGGTGGTTGCAAATGAAGAATTCTATCTATATAGATTCCTGACAGAGTTAAAATACTTGATTCTAAAGCAGTACCCTTGTTAAATTATACTACTGAAAATCACTAACAGCTTAGTATACTTAAATTACCTGTAAGATAAACATCCTAGAAAGGATTTCATTTAATGATTTATGGCAACTTTTCTATGTACTAGGATAAATGTCTCGTTTTTGAAGGATTTTTTTGAACTGTAAGCACTAGTACAGAATGCTAAGTACATACAAACCCACCAATTATTTTGTTTTCCTCAATAGGTTCCGCCTGCAACTCTAACCACTCTCTCAAAGGAAATTACATTAATGTAACAAAGTTTCTGTCCAGTACTTCACAGACAGTGAAATACTGTCTGTTCAGTATTTCACTGCTGTCTACGTTTGATACTTCCTTTTCAAAACTGCTCTGTTTAACACTGGTGTCTTTCAGCTCCCCAGAGGAGGAGCTAGCCTGGAATCTGGCAGTGTTCCTAAGAGAGAATGGGAAAGGACTTGTCAACTTCACTGTTCTCCTACCTGCCACGTTAGCACAGAATAGTGTTTCTCCCACACTTTTCTGTGCCCTCCCATACCTCCTCCTGACCCTATTTCATCCTATTATTTTCCTCTAAAAGAAATCTTTGTTAACAATTAAGTTTCTCTGTTAAATAGAAACTTTAGTTCTGCTTATTGAGGTGTACAGTATTTGAATGGCACTTCTACATAACTGGGCAAATGATATTAATTTTGTTCTCTCCCCATGGTCTTTCACTAATCATAAGAAAAAAATTTCAAAAGCTAAGAAAAACAGGCTTTTCAGGTGTTTGTTTGTTTTTTTTTCTAACATATATAAATTGTTTCATCAGCAGCTGGGTCTTTAAATGTGGAGAACTGCAGCTAGCAACGTCTATTATGTAGTGGCATGGAACTGTTAGTACTCAACAACAGGGAAAGGGTGGTTTGGAATCACTGCAAGTCACTACAAAGGACATTACTCCAAATGTACTAAAGCATTCCTTTCATCTTACAGTGGTGTAATAATAAACAACTTCACAATCCTTGAATAAAAGTGTGCCACTTCTTCCCTAATGTCCACTGGCTCCAGAAAAGGTATTTTCAGAACCGAGAACGTGTCTACATTATGCAGAGAATTAGCATGTACTGCTGACATTTATGTCGCATTGTGGTGTTCCAACTGTGAGTATAACTCCATGGATGGAGTTCTCATTGAGATGGAAACACCTTCTCCTGGTCTGTGTTTCTACATTGGCATATCCCTAAAACTTCAGTGCATAGTATGTCCTATCTGTGCTAGTGGAGAGACTGGATCTTGGAGAGACTGCAAGTTAGACTATGTTAATGCAAGAAACTGGTTGCTGTTACCTTCTGTAAAATGAAATGAAAGCATGTATCTGTTGGACTTGATTAAAGATTTCTTTGGACTTGACCAAAGATTTTCAAGATAACACATAATTGATGTTATTGGTGTAAGCACTGACTAAACTGTACACTGGAGAGTCACTAATAGGCCTGGGAAATATTAATTTTGCTTAATCTGTGGTTGAATGAGTTTCCTTCTAGGAAACTTGTTTCCAACATCACAGCGTGCAACAGTCCTTTTATATATGTTTAACCGTGTTTTTAAATATAAATGATCTTTTCCTTTGGCAAAGTCTGCTCCAGACTAGCCTTTTATCACCACTACCACTGCTTAAATGACAGCTTTCTAATTCAAGCCAACATCAAACTGGGCCAGAATTGCAGAAGGTTTGACCTTGCTGTAAATAATTTAGTTTGAAGTTCTGAAAAATGTAACTCTACTGAATAAATGTCTTCTCCAGGTAAACCTTTTCTTAGGCTGTTCAATATCAGTCCTTACAGCTCCAAAGAACTGACCTCTGTCCCAAAACAACAAACCTATCCCCCAGCAAACTTCCGCATTAGAAAAACGTAACAGTATGAGTGGTCATTAATGACATTTCCTGATAAATTCAAAATCCTGACAAATGTGAAAAAAACATTTGCTTATTTGACTTATGGTATGCTTCAAAATTACCTTCTTGAGGAAATAAAGTATCTCACTAGTATACTGGGTTATGTCATAAAGAATACATGCAAATAGTACTGTAAAAAAAAAACCAACCTGACTGTAAGTAAAGTATTCAGACCATACCTTCCCTTTCCCATGTGGAATTCCTAAAGGACAGTGTTTTACTGCACCCAGCAAAGCAGCAACTGCAAAACTGTAGCCGGTTACTGCTTCTGGGGAGGATTTCAATGTAGTAAGACGTTCAATGCAACGATCCAACAGTAGGGACACACAGGAGGGCAATGCTACTGCAATACAGCGCAAACACCAAGCTGCTGTGAGTCTAACTGAAATACTGGGATGAAGAATGACAGAAATTACTGCTTCCAGAACTCCTGAAAAATAAAATGCATTAACACACTTAAGAAACATGCAAGCAGATTGTGAAACAAGCAAAAATGTATACAAAGGACTGATGAACACACCACTATCCAGTGGCTGTACTTCTCTTTAAAATGTACTATGGATTTTTATTGGGAAATATTTCTTATCAAATTGAAATAGCCAAATACTTTTCAAAATAGTTACCCTGAAAAGTAACAACTTGAAAAAAACCTAACATATTACACAATTATCCACAAACACACATAGACTATATCTGTAAGTATAATCAAGAAGGCAGATGTCCACTTGAACACATCCAGAAAAATTGCAGCTAATAAAGGTAGATGAAGATACATAGCTCAAATGAACAGATTTACTGTAAACATTACGAAGTGTTGGACTTCAAATACAGCCATTAACAGTTAAATTTGACATGGATTTTTTGTTTGTTTTAAATTAATGCACTATTGCAGGTCATAGAAGATAAGAGAACTCCTTGGACAATGCTTGAAGATTTCGTACAGTGTGAAAGCTTACCAACCCCTTTCTTGTTCTGATTTTGTGTCTTTTTTTGTGGGGTTGGTTTGTTGTTTTTTGTGGCTTTGTTAGTTAAGTGGAAGAAAACAGAAAAGGACAGAACTACTAAGGAGGTCCAGGTGAGAAGACTGCACACCAGAAGAAAGGTTGTGATGGTCAATGCCACACAAAGGAACCTAGCAGATTTGAAAAATATTGACTGTCTAGCCATAAGAAATCAGAGGTCACAGTGAATAAATGAATGCATTTTGTACTCTGGTTCACAAAATCATTCAGAGGTTGTACCTGTACTGGAGTCTTGTAGTAATGGTGCTGCTGTAGTTCCCAAGCCATGGATGAGACTTCCAAGTTCCTGAAGTGCACAGACAAGCACATGCTGACTTGCTGTTACATCTGTTGTACTATTTTTTGTTTCCAAGTTACCGTCATTCCCTGCACCATCTGATAACACAATATAGGAAGATCCCCATGAAATCATTACCAGAATGAAACAAGCAGGTCAGAACAAAGATTTTGCTCTGATAAGTTGTTTATATTGCCAAATGAGCTTTCATCATTACCATTATTATTTTTGACCAAACTGTTCTCATAAAGGTTTACCTTCACTGAGACAAGCACGTTTCTATTACTCACATGGATAGTGTAGTAACATCTGCGAGGGCAGGTGGGAAGCTGAAATGGAAACTACCAAATTGCTTATCTTTGAGTGGTAGGGAACAGCAGCCATTAAGAAGCATGCTATTCTCAGCCTCACTGAAGTGACCTGAAGAGATCATGCTTTGATTTAACTTGCCATTTACTACATAGTGGGACAAAAAATAAGGAAAGAGTGAAATAGTGCAAGTAAACAAGTAAGAAGGTGGGGTGCCAGGGAATAAAAAGGAAGGGGAAAATCTGAAGGTTTTGGAAAGTTCATCTTTTGAGACACAAATAATTATGTCAGTTGAGACATTTAACATGTAGATATTTAAATGCAATACAATAAGCAGCTGCATACCAGGACTGGTTATGCCCAACATTCTCTTTCTTTTCCCCTATGGTGGGAGATCAGCAGCTTTTTTTGGAAGCTGTATACAAGACTTTATCATGCAGGAGAGGTTTTCTCCAGGAGAAATGCTCATTTTGTCAATCAGGAACAAATGCTTCTTTTTTGAACCATCAGCAGTGTCAGCTACTCTGAACAAGGTGGCAGAATCTGGCTAGACATACATCGGCTTACAATACTGTCTGTATGTTATTACTGCATGTATTTATTATTTTATCTGTAATTGGTTAAAATGATATCACCAGGGAAGAGTGCTGTAAGAGACGTGTACACATATGTGAGTACACACACACAAACAAATAATCAGCTTAAGCTAAAAACAAAGCAGTCCATTAAAAGCCCTCTACATTATTATGGTAATAAATCAGTACTATATATTCTATTTCTGTAGTCTCTGGATTAGGAAATTAGACAATTACTTAAAAAGGAAAAACAGAGGCCCAAATGGATAATCTTGTTAGACCCATACCCGCAACTTTCTTCAGTTTCCAGATGGCCTGACAAATCTCCTTGGCAGCTGCAATTTGAGCTTTTTCCCCAAGAAGGCCTCCTACTGTAGCTCGAAGGATAAATGAAACACAGTGGCGACAGCCGACAGCATCCATCTGACTCTGAATAGCTTTAGTATGAGACTGAGACACAAGATACAGAGTATGGGAAAGGAAGGCAGAGAAGTTCCTTTCAAGCCATTGTGCTCCTAATGTAGAGACAAATACCACATATGCCTGGAAGAAATTTGAAAAGAAAACATATTTTAGAACAGTATCAGGCAGAAAACCACTGCCAACTATACTGCATACATTTATTTTTTTAATCTCTGCATATTGCCACAACTAAAACATCACTAAACTGAGATTACTTCTACGTTTACACATCCACAAATCCCATACATTCTCACTTTCAGGTAGCTGCAAATTTTGTTTTAATCTATTTAAATTACATAAATTACTATCAAAACTGTACTAGCAATATTGTAGCTTGCTTTTACTGTAAGTTAATTCAAGCTGCTTGCCCATGTTATTTTATCCTAGAGTGTGAGAAATGGCAGTTTACCCTGCACAGGCACTTGTTACGTAAAACATTATCTTTGGTCCCACTGAACAACAGCTTCCAGCTATTTAACATTCTGCACATGGAACCCAAATTTAATGTATGAATGCATTTTAAGAACTACTATGTTACAAGACTATAACCCATAACCCTGAGAGAATTTTGTTATTATAGGCTTTGAATTAGGGAATATTTGCAGCCCCCAAGCACTGTTCTTCATGTCAATGAATTTGTTTGCCTTGCAGTGGAGGTACCATAAAAAGACTACATTTGTCACAACAAAGACAAAGAACGCAAAGTCACTTTACAAATCTAATCACAAGACTATTTATTTTGCTAGATAATATGCTCCCTTACAAATGCTTTCCATGTGCATGTGTTGGATTTTTTAAATGGACAGATGTGTTACCATCAAGAAAAGGGAATATAAAAAATGAGAATATGAAAATGAATGCACAAAATTCCTCATAAGAAACTCCACAACTTGTACCCATATCAACAAACTTCTGTATTTGCCTTATATATACTTTGTCTCATGTCTAATATTAACAACAAAATTATTCACTTAAAAGAAAGTGAAGTACTATAAATGGAGACATTTACTACCAGATCCTGTTAGCATCTAATAGCTCGACAAATACTACTTAGACTTCATAATGTACCAGTATAGTACCCTTGTTTCACAGATTTGAAAACTGAGGAATTTGACAGAATAAATAAGACTTGCAAAGAGTCATACTGCCATGGCTACAGTTACAACTATATCTTGAACCTGGCTTTGTCGCGAATAAATATAAATTCTTCTTCCATATGCAAGAAGTAAACTTTAGTGGTTTTCTTATTTTTTAATTTATAATAAGCTGCAATTCACATTGTAATTAATAAATTTTAAAACTGCAAGTGTCTTCTACTCACAGGCACTGACATATGCACAATTTCTCAAGTTTTCCTTAAAGAAACACCGCACTATTTTAACTAGTTCTGGTAGAGTTAGAGTGTACTGTCTAGAACAGGTACTATTGTGTTAACATAGAAATGCATGAAAAAGGTGAAAAAGGAGACAACCTCCAAAAAGCAGTACAAATAGTCAAAACAGTGAACTATCTATTCCTCAAAAACTAATAAAACCACCATGTGTACAGAACACCCTAGGAGTCTGGCATGCATTTTCTAGGCAAATAGCTGTCAAGGTATTTTTTTTTCCCCAGCTTTTCTGTCTCTCTGCCAGAAGTTAATGCTTCCACTCAGCATGATCTGAGACAATTTGTGAGCACCTTCTAGCTGTTTCAGAGCAAGCTCTGGCAGCTTCTATCAGAAACTGAGGCTAATTTACAGACTTTTGAACTGCAGAAGTTGAAGTGAACTGAAAAAGCCCCTTTACTGGAAAAGGGAACATATCAAATAGCTGTGGGGACTGTAACATATTAAAATACTACAGCTGTTTGATATGTAAATGTTCATCATGACCTTTACTCTTGATCCAGAGGTTTAACATTTGAATATCTAGGTCTTACCATGTAAATGTTGTTTAAAATACTATTTCCAGAGAAAAAGTCAATCTGATATTACCTGAAAAATTTATCCTGTTTTTACCAGTATGCACTATGTGGTCTGACTCCAATCCTGCTCAGTTAACAAGATTCCATCCTCTAACTGATCATCCAGGAAAACAGCAGAACAGATATTTGGGGTTTTCCCCACTAAATTCTGTTTCTCTTATTTTTCATGCACTTACTCATAGCAAAACCATTATTTCAGAACAGGACTGGGAATGTCCTTATATAGAAGGAAACTATTCCCTGTGTAATTTCTCCCTTTCACTTTTAGACATAAGGTATTAAGTTTTAAATTAAATATTTGAAGAAAGTCCTCATTTATATCACTTGAAATTCAGATCACATGCAGCTTTCAGAAGTAATACATATTTTATTTCGAAAAATGCAAACCGTCAGGTAAACAATAAGCAACAACAGAAGTTTTTTTATTCTGAAATAACTCAAGGTGTAAGTCCTTATTTTAAAGAACATACATTTCATCATGGATACAAAAAAGGATGAAATAAGAGATACATGGAGAGCAAAGCAGCTATAGGAATTTTTAGCAAAAAATCTTAACTAACGTAATCCAAACCTGAGTGACTCCAACTCTAACATCTCTGCTGACTGAACTGGTCCCTTTCAACATGTCGCCACTGGCTCGTAGAAATCCACAACTTCCACGCAGAAATCCAGTTCCCAGTAGCTCCATCACTTCTTCCAAAGAGATTCTGTGGAAGTTATGCCTGGTGGATGCTAAGAATAGATGGAAATCTTTAGAGGAACAGCTCTGTACACTACTTGCATTTTTCAAGAAAAGTTTCAACTCTGTTTTAGAAAAAAAACAACTTTCATAAGTTCAGTACCACAACCAAATCCAAATGCTGTTTGAGCATAATTTCACAATACAAATGAAGACATTCTGGGACTCGGTGTTCCAGCAAACCCAAATATTTTTTCAAGTTTTTCTGATTCAACTATCTTTAAATAGTTTAGGCCATCACCTAATATGTCTACATATGTTTACCCTTCCATCTAATCTAAACTCCCTTTGCAGAAAGGTCAGTATGGCCTATTCCTACCACCCAGGCTTCACAAAAGCGCTAACTTACTCCAGTTTACCATCAAAGACAACCCTCTATTCCAAAGCAGATTACCATTCTGCTGTGCTTACCCAGATAAGGACACAGCTACAAGTTCTCTCAGAAACAAAAGTATCTCACCTTAGTATTAAATTAGCCCTACAAAAGAATGAGAATAATAGGATATGTTTATGACCTTCTAAGAAATCTATTTATAGTTATTTCCTATTCTGTTGTTTTATTTCTTGCCAGGAAGTTCATTTAAAATACATGCTGGGGCATGTGAGTGCAAACAGCATGACATCTGCACACTGCACAAATTAAGTGGCCTAAAATTTTCAGTGCATTTTTCATTTTCTTCCAAGTATTGAAATGGGAAAATGAACGAGAGGATTTGAAATAATCATGTCCAAAGAAAACCCCAAAACCCAAACAAGTATCAGCAGGTTATTGAATACAATATAGAAACTTCAGAACTACACACTTCTTTATGTACTGTTTCCAGCTCTCCCCGAGCCCCTTCTAGCCCCACCTAGCCTATGTCTCACTTAGTTTCCTCTTCTTTTTAACTAAAAATAATTAAAATTAAAAAGCCAACCAAACAGTTGACGAGCTTCTTATTTAACCTTATCTTAGCACTTTAAACTTTGCAAGCAATGTATTTTTCAGTATTTCTGAAGAAAAGTACTGAGTCCATAAAGAGGGTATTTTTTATTTTTTTTTTTTTACTTTATTGAGAAAAGATAAATACTGATACTTTTTTTCTGTAACATAATAATTCTCTCCAAAAGAATCTTAGAAAAATACTTTAGAAATCAAGACTTCAGAGTCTTCAATGAAAATCCACAGTCTCACAAATTCTGAAATGCAGAAGTAAGTCCAGAGGAAGACCACAGGGATGATAAGGGGGCCGGATCACCTCCCATATAAAGACAGGCTGAGAAAGTTGGGGCTGTTCAGCCTGGAGAAGTGAAGGCTGTGTGAAGGCTCTGTAGCAGCCTTCCAGTATCTCAAGGGGGCCTACAAGGATACTGGAGAGGGACTCTTCTTTAGGGACTGTAGTGATAGGACAAGGGGTAACACATTTAAACTTAAACAGAGAAAGTTTAGGTTAGATTTAAGGAAGAAGTTCTTTACTGTGATGGTGGTGAGGCACTGGAATGGGTTGCTCAAAGAAGTGGTAAATGCTCCATCCCTGGCAGTGTTCAAGGGCAGGTAAGATGGAGTCTTGGGTGACATGGTCTAGTCTTGGTTTAGTGTGAGATGTCCCTGTCCATGGCAGGCAGGTTGGAACTAGATGATCTTAAGATCCTTTCCAACCCTAACTATTCTGTGTTTCTATGATTCTAAGTTGGGCTTAAAGGCATGCAATATTGTCATTTGCTGCTTACAGCACCGAAGGTCTTCTCTGATGCCATTAAAAGCAGAACAGTCTGAATTATATTTATAACAAGATGCAGGGTATTTTGCTTAGATTACAGTTAGATATTTAGAGCTTTGGGCTCCTAAGATTGAACTAGAAACACCCATTCTAAATGACACTGAAGATTGGAGTTGTTAACTTTGTACCAAGATGCTTCGATTAGATCAAGCACTGCCTGTTAGCAGAAATTTATGTGGTCTGTTAAGCGAACAAAACTACAATGTTCATTTCTGCTTCTTATCACATTTGTACTGCTACACAATCCAGATGTGGAAATTGATGATTGTGGAAAAACAGCCTGAAGATAACCTTACCTCTTTAGTTTAACAAAGAGACGCTCTCTCAAGCCTTATTGTTTTCTAAGCTGTTTAATGCAGTCTTGCTTTAAATTCTTGAGGCTACTAATTTCTAAGCTGTTTTCTAAGCTGTTTAATGTTTTCTAAGCTGTTTAATGCAGTCTTGCTTTAAATTCTTGAGGCTACTAATTTCTTTCCGTACAATAAAAATCTTACAACAGAGAAAAAATTGTTTTTCCTTGTTTATTATAAATGTTTATATATATATAAATGTTTATATATATTAACACAACCAAAACCACAACACTTTACAAGAAAAATGTTACAAAATAGACCAAACCAGAGAGATGACCAGCCAGATGAAGCTTACATTGTGATTTTACTTCAGGCTTCAACAGAACTCAAGAACTTCTTATCATCTAACAGATTTTTACAGATGAAGAATCAGCAGAGCACAAACTTTACCTGTTGTCTGTTTAGATGTTAGAGCTCTAGCCAATACTGTGCCTAGAAGTTTTGAAACTGCTAATCGTACATCATAATTGGAACCTTCAAAGGATTTAAAACACAAGGTCACAACACTATCCAAGTCTGTACTCCACATAAATACTGCTTCATTCTGAAGTTCAAGAAGACACTAGACAAAAAAGGGAAATAAAAATGTTTTGATATGGAAAAGCACTCGGTAAAAGTTTTAGTTTGCTACATAATACACAAAGTTCTCTGTAACAAAATAAGCATGTTGCTTCACACTAAAATAACTTGATTTTTTGCTGCCAATGCAATCTCAAAGAAATAAAGATAAGCAAGCAATGTATTCACTGCTGCGCTTGTAATCCATTAAACCAGAATTTTATTTAGGGATCTTACTTGATAAAAAACACTATTAAAGCACTTTACCTTTGCAGCAGCACAGCGGACTGCCATGGATCGATCTGTCAAACAGGATCGGGCAGCTTTGTAAATATCTCTATGACAGGGGATAGCAGCAGCTCCTAAGCCATTTAATATATTTTGCAAACTAAGCATGATCTCATAACGACCTTGAGACTGAAAAATCAAAAAGAGAAATGTTAAAGTTCTGCAACCTAAGCTCGTTGGAAATACAAAATGGCAGCTACTGAAATACATAAACAAAGATTTGGGTCTTTCAGGCTTTTGGAGATCTGTTTATGCTGAAGTGAGTTAAAGCAGGTAACTTGCTCTATAACTCTATAAGCAAGTGAAAACAGTAATTCTATTTTCTACTGGAAAGTACTAACTAGCACGCAAAACATGAAGTACAAGCTGGAGCAAAGATCTTCTTACTATTAAGGCAATTAGATTTTCTAGTTTATCAAGTCCTTTCACGAAATCAGATTGAGAAGAGCTATGATCCATCCTTTTATAGTCATAACCCATTAGCTCTCCGGGAATTCTTTGGAATTCAGACACTGATTTTTATCCTATGACTTTCCACAATTTTTTTATACTTTGATATCATGCACTTTCTCATATTCATTGGCCCAGCTACCAACAGTACACATCCTATTATTTTTCCAATCATTTTTTAAACATGCTGTTCCAATACCTCTGCATTCTTCATTGCTTTAAGCACATTCCCAACGGTGTCAGTAAAACTGTTTCCCAAAATTCTTCCCAATTTTTTGTATAAATAGCCCAAGCATACCACCGCAGCACTAAAACAAAAGCAAATCCAAAGATGCGTGAAAATGGATGCAGTAATAGATGAAAGGGGTTAGGATAACTAATGTAATCAGTGGGCAAACAATAAAATAACAAAACAGAATGTCCCAAAAAAGTTATGTGAATCATCAAAAGGAAAAGAAAAAAAAAAAAGTCTGTGTGTGGCACACACTCTAGGAGAAATGTAGATACAAGGGTTGGAAAAACAACTTGCACAATGTAAGAATTCAGGTAATACAATCTTCCAATAAATTTTATGATAGGAATACAATTTGCATATCCACCTTTAAATCTTAACATTAATTTCTATCTAAGAAATTGAGCATGTCCTGCATCATACAGCCTACGGCATTGTGCTATGGCAGATCATGCAGCCTATGGCATTGTGCTATGGCAGATGCTGCTAGAAGTAGCCAGGGACAAGTTTATTTATTACTGGATGGTCAATAGTAGACTGTAAATGGTCTAGTAATTAAAATTCTGTATAACAATATGCAATAAAGAAACACCTTGAATGAAATATAACTATAAGCCCATGTCCTTTTCACAACACACAATTCTGAATTTAGTTTCCAACTGACAACTGGACTCTATGCTCACTGCCATATCCTTTAGCAAAAGCAAAAAATTACTAAATATTGAGCAAATAAAGAAAGAGAGAGCTGCTTAAATAAAGAATATTTTCCTTTTAATAATGTCCTGGGTTCGGTTTAAACCACGACAAATAATTAAGGAAAACCCTTGGGTTTTGTATTGACAGATCTAGAACTAAACCAATTAATTTTATGCACATAAGGAAAAAAGAAATTGTATCTTTAATCAGCTTCTGGCTCTTTGACCAGATCTTCTTGAACATGCAGTGACACTGCTCAGCACCTCATTCAACAAAGCAACACTTTACTTACTCTGCACCTGAATTCAGGTTTCACATAAAGAATTTTAAAAACACATACTGAACACATTCTTGATTAGAAAAATGCATTTATTATTAACAGTGATTCCCTAAATGACAAAGCAAAGTAAAAGAAACAAAATTGGTATTCATTATCTCTTATCATACCAAAATCCTATTTTCATTGAAGCAACATTTTTCATTATTACTTTTATCCAACTCGGTATACCAACAAGTTTGGATTTTAATGCTGTTCATGGTGTGGCTGGGCATAAAATTACAAATGTTGCTAGTAAATTGATCATCTGATGGTCACAGATACTCTGCTTAATTAGCCTTAAAACTAAAAAATGTATATTTAATATCATAATCCAGATCCAGAATATTTAACAAATATCTACAAAAAAAAAACAACAACCAAATCATAACTACCTTATTACAGCATGGTATAACCTGCAAACACTCTTACATGGCTGACTGTTCTGACCTGCTTAAGTGTCCTATGAAAAAATCAGTCAGTGTTGAACAGTGATTTCTAGAAACAAAGTGGCAACATTTGTTGATGAGTAACATATAATCAACTAAAGATGAGATTCCAACTACTTCCACGTATCAATATTTAAGTTCCTATAAAAGTTAAAAGCATAGGACTTTAGGAAGCTCTTCTTATTGCCTTCCAGGATTTTATCATGCCTGTAGCTGTCCATTTGCCTTTCCCCACAAATGCTTCTTCACTATGTCCAAACTGTATTGAGTCACTTTATCTGTCAAGTAACAAGCAACAGCCACAAGTTTATAAGGAAGTTTGTAAATTTAGGTTTTTGCAGGGAAAAGCCTCCCTGTCTGTGTTTTTCCCTCCCTGACTGCATAGCCCCATTTTGACATACAGCTCTCTCTATAAAGATACATTTAAGTTGTTTTCTTTCAAATATTGCCTTAGCAATTGTACTTGGAGAGGTACTAACAAAAATGCAGACCTAAAATACTTAATCATGTGGCAGAACACCACTGATATCAGCTATTAAAAGTTTCCTGACCAGCCAAATGCTTTCAAAATGCTTATGGTTTGAAAGCAACCCTAGCAGATATTTTAAAAAACCTTGTAATTTGAAGTAAAGTAAGAAGTTGTATCCACACTACACGATCTGTTTAACTGATCTGGTTCGTCATTCACATCACGCTCAATTTTAGTAGATAAGCACCTATCTAAGGTTCTGTTTAAAATGCTTGCCTAAAACATTTAAGTTTTCCACCTATGCAAAAAAAGAAAAATTACAAATTTATGGGATAAGAGAACAATTCACTATAAACTGTATTTAAAGGAGTTTTCAGGTGAATCAACACATTGTGAACAATGACAGCTGAGTGTTGCCACCAGACAACATGGGCATGTATGCTGAATAAGGACAGATGGCAAACAAACAGTCATGATTTTAAAAAATAAAAAGAAGAAAAAAAAGCAGTCTTTCTTCACTGATCACCAAGTATTCACACTTGCCACCCAAGATGAAAGATCTTACTCAATAAAGACTTCTGTAGTTCTGATTATTCTTCTGTAGCCTGTTGTCTCAGTCAGTATTATAAGAAATCCCATTTCCAAACCTTTTTTAAAGCAAACCATATTTTACTGCTACCCTTTCCTCCACTTCCTCTCTTATTTCCTCTCTTCACTACTGCTTACATACCCAGCAGGATTTTGAACACTGCTACATCTTTCTCCCGCAGTTACTTCTCCACCTTCTAACTCTGGGTATCTGCCATTTCTGTCTGCCATTTCTGCCTTGCTGCCAATGGACTCCATCATTCCTTCTCGCTATGCTGACAACATCTCACTTCCTCCAGTGTGGCATCTTGCAGCCAAAGCAACGAAGACTGGCAGAGTTTTGTTCCATACAACAACTCACCTATAATGTTATTGAAACTCACTGCTGAGGAGCTGGAAGTAGCAGTAACTCATTTTGCAAGACTAAGACCTTTTATAGCAACCTTATTATTAACTCATAAGACTGCACAAGAGGTCAGTTGGAACAAGAGGGAAACAAAAAAACATTGTGGTACTGGAAAATACAGCTGACTCCTTGCAAAAAATCTACTTTCAGGAAGCTTCACTTGAGTTGTCACAAAGAGGATTAGCATGTGAAGCAAAGGAGGAAGGTAGATTCTACTCTGCTTTGTAAACTGTATAATTAATGCACAATGATGCTTTACTATCTCTACCTTTATTTTCAGTTTTCTTCACTATAGTGAAAGATGTGCATTGTTTCAGGAATAAAGGTTATTCATAATGTTTTGCACCTTAAGATATGGTTTCACATCCTGCAGTATCAGTGCACACTTCTCTGTTCGGTTGGCTATGCTTCAGGCATTTAGTTACAAACATTTCATGTCCAGTTTCCCAGTTGGATTAAGAGATGTGCTCAATAACTATGTATTTGTACCTGGAGTTATGCTTGTACATTTCATGGCTCTTCTCAGCACTACTATTATCTTCTCTGTGTTTTTCAAGCACCTGCCCTTGTAACAGTGTTAGCCATTGCTGGTATTCTCTCTGGCCTGATTTTCAGTTACCTGTCTGGAGATCACCAACTGTCTTGTACTTTTTTGGTTCCTGATGCACACATACAGTATCTGAAACTATTACGTTCTTTATGTATTCTCTGGCAGTGAACTCAGATGCATCATGTCAGGTAAAGGTTTTTTTTCTTTAACTAATGTTAATGAAGTTATATTTGAAAGGCTTTCTTCACCTTTTTTAAAATAATCGGTGCTTGTTTGATGTGCTGTAAAGCATGGTTTATTCAATATGGCAATACATATTGCAGGCTGGTTCTGTCCCTTCACTGAACAAAAACATAAAGCATAAACTGGCCTCAGTTTACTCTATTACCTTAAAGCACACTATGGTCATTATAGCCCTGAGTGACAGCACTGAGTTTAGCATTCCTACACTCTTAAATAAATTAATTTAGCTTAGCTTTCAAATCACTCAAGGCATTTATTTCCAGTGGTTCCAGTAAACAGTAGCTAGTTAGGTATGTCAAATTTTGTTCTAACATATACAATCTGCACTAACTCCCATCAGCCACCAAACTGCCTCTCTTCAAAGCTTTAAAACTAATGCGATTTTGAAGTGTTTGAGTGTAATTGATTTCATGGTATATTTATAGAAATCATAACAAGAAGCTTCTAAATAAGGAAGAAAAATATATTTTAAGCTTATTAAACTTTCAAGGGTAATTTACATTGTAAGGTATTTACCTGAATTTCATCCCCCCCCCAAACATGCAGCTGAACTTCTTACTCAGAACTTTCCAGTAAAGACACAGAAAGGAATATATAATATGCTACCAAAGTACTTAATCACTCATAATTCTACCCCAAAGGCACCATATACTAAATGATTAAAATAAAATTGGTTTAATATCTAGAGAGAAGGAAGCAATTTGAATTTGCCTTCAGATGAAGTCAGTTTCTCTTCTTAATAGTCAAGTCTAAAAATTTTAGAGATGTAATACCAAAGAAAAAAATCACTTTCTGCAGCTGTGCAACACCCACAAGAATGATTCTAACCAGGGAGGCTCCCAAATTCTACATGCAATATGACACAAAGCTCTACAGGACAGCGGGCAGAAATAAGGGAGCACACCCTCTCCTTCATTAACCTCTCACCACGTAAATCTGTCTCTCTTGCTATTACTGGATTTGACGTTTGGGGTTAAAACAAATACTTACAGTTTTGTAGGCAGATAACTTGGCGAATCATCTTTACTTCGAATGAGTTCATTGCATTTGTCAATTGTTTGGTAAACCAAAAAAGTGTCTCCAGTGCTATAAAGTACAGCCAAATTCTTGGCAACAAGCCGTCTGGTAGGAGGTCCTGGTGAATTGTTTAATAAAGAAGTCAATTGCTCAACTAGTTTCTTCTGATTTTCCCTTATATCAGCCTGGAAACAAAGATCAGTAACCAGTTAAACTTCAGTTGTATTTAAAAGTTAAAGACAATTAATGCTGATTATCTTTACCTTTATTAGGTATCTTTACTTCATTATTAGTATTCTGATAATATGACATTCTTAGTTAAAAATGAACATTTTATTGCACTTTTCTACTGAGAGAAAAGCCACCTCAAATATGTGAGTACTTTATTATTCTTTAAAAACAACCCCAACATTTTTCAGAGCATAATTCTTTCTAGTAGCATTCCAAGTGTATTTTCACCACGGCATTTGTATAATTATGTCTTGCTAAAACAAAACTGTGTTTTCTTGCTTCTTCTATGCTTGTTTTAAAATAAAACAATTCCTAGAAATAATAGCAATTTAAGTAGTAAAGAAGAACTTTAGTGGAGTGTCAAGAAGTTGAGCATTACAAAGGAAAGAACTTCCCTTAAAACTATCATCTATTTTAGTCTTATAGAATTTCTTTTTAAATGCTTTTTTAAGGAAAAAAAAAGCATCTGGCACTGTATTTCATTTGCATATTTTAACACAAAGAATATAACTCTTACACAGCATTATCTAGGTTGCTTTATTGCTACATATCCACATGTCCTACTTAATATGCACTGAACAGTGAACCAAGTTGGCTGGAAACATATTTTATTATTTGACTAGGAAAATAAAAAAATAAGAGAAAAATGTTACATTCTTGCTTGCTAGAGAACTACAAAGCAATTGTGCCATGCTAGGTGGAAGTATGGCTTCCATTCTTCATCATGAGGTTGCAAAATCTTGCAGTAATTATCTAAATTAAGAGAAAGAAAAAAAAAATCCTTTCACTAGACAAGTGGCTCTGTCATCTGAAGGGCTGTGACCAAAAACTTGTAACATTTAGAAAGCTGCAGCTAACACAGAACATACTTTCATTGCATGTACATGAAAAATATGAAGCAAATATGAATAAAGCTCTTTGTTTTTAAACAAAATAACAAAAAACCCAGAGAGAAATAACTATAATGTGCTTTTCTTCTCAAGTCTCATTATACTTACTCTGGAAGTCACTGGTAGAAGTTTTTCCAAAAACTGTAACCATTCAAAAATGAACTCTGCTTTTTGAAATTCACCAAGCTGCTTATATGCTTCTTCATTAAGTAGTAAACTGTGAGCTAGCTCCATTCTTTGAAATTTTCCTCAAATCTCTCCTCAAGCACCATGGAATAAAAAACACCAACAAACTGCCACAACTGTGCTAACCAGTCAAGTTTTCTTCCTCATTAACATCTGGTGACTGAAGCAGGAATCTGAACACCTAAACAGAAAAAGAAACAAACAAAAAAACAAACAAAAAAAATCACCAGAGAGTCAACAATCATATTATAGTCATGGTCGGCTTATTAAAACTAAATTTTCAAAGATAAACATACAGAAAATATAAAACTACACTACTTTTATTCAGGTAGCTTTAGTAATAATGGTTTTGGAAATGAGATAATTGTATTAATGTAATATGTCAATTCAAAAATATACTTCAGAATATATCAGAGGAGTTATTACTGAACTATTATTCTTCTTTTTTTTTTTTGATAAAACGAGTTTTTCTAATACCCAATCATGCATATACTTGAAAGTAGTGACCAAAGTAGGCCCCAAACATAATTACTTTTACTCTCTAGAACTAAAGGCAGCAATGGCAATAACCTATAGCTAACAAACTCCTGTTTATTATACTCATAAATATAAATGCTAATATATTATTCTATCACTTTATGTATTCGCAGTGCCAAACAGAGCACAAAGAAAAAGTAGAATTTCATTGCTGAAAAAAACTCTAACACTGTCTTTAAGAAAAAATATATCAAAAACCAAACCAACAAACAATAAACCAAACACAATCTGAAAAATTAATATTTCAAAAACTCAAAGTTCAAAAGAAGTTATGTTTAGTCTGAGAGACAGAAGTAAAACGTAACTATTTTGAAAATTATGCTGCCAATAAGCATAACTAGAAGCAAACTAAGGTAAAATTCTTCTAATGTTAACTTTCTCCCCCATACTATTTATGTGCCACCGAGCCTCAAACTACAAAATACAGTATTCTGTAGGCTTCACAAACAAAAATAGTTAAGGAGACTTTGGTAAAATGTCAACCATATTTTCAACTCCCAATAAATTCTCCTTTCCAGAGGTCACCGAGACTGCTGAATATGTATTTCTTTTTTTTACAGTAATAATATTATAGTGTAAAATGATCCAACAAGCAGTAAATGGGCAATACAAAGCAATGGTAAATTATTCAGTACTTGGGTTGTCATCAAATGCACAGCAGAATGTTACTTTTACTACTTTCTACACGTTTTAAGGTAAATTTTACTTACAAAGGAAATTACTCACTTCTAATTTACTATAATGAACTGTCATTTCAAATTTACCTGAAATACCACGCAGCCTGACAAAGCACCACGTTATAAAATGACAAGCAGAGATGCATACACATAGCTCATCATACCTATATATAATTTTATCTGCCTAGGTACATAGACATTCAAAATTTATCACTTATCTCACTCTTAGAAAACTCACAGAATGTAACTCTAGCTTCATTTTTTTTGCAACATCAAAAAAAAAAAAGTAGAATTATGTATTTCACTGAGTATTTGAATAGAGTTTCATCACAGTTCAGTATGGAAATTACATACTGATGTACATGTCACAAGCACTTCTTTTCCCCTCACCCAAAGCCTGTCCCAACATCTAATACCTCTAATCACCTACTGCTACAGCAGCTGATCCAATTTACATATCCAACTATGGATTACAATTCTCAGCCGTTTTCCCCAACTGAAAAGATCACAGATTGTTGCCATACACTAGCACTTAACTTACCTAGCAGGTAATTCCTCATCATTGTAAAAAACTGTCTCTCTTCTGCTAAAGATTCTTGGACAAAGGACATCAAGAACTTGACTTTCTAGAAAAGAATTCACAAAAAGATCAACTTTAGGAAAGCTCACCAAAAAGACACTAGACTGGAGCTCCATCATATTATTATCTTTTTAAATGTTACATTTAAATTGTGTAGACCCACCACATCTACCATGCAATTTGCTTCATTTCACTAATGAAACACTTATTCTGTTTTTTTTAATTCAGTTTAATTCTGAACAAGCAAACAAAAAAAAAGCTCAAACAGCATAATGCCATAATTATTTTCTAGAAAGCTTATTCCAGTGCTATCATAAAACCTGCATTACTTCAATGCATCTAAAAAAGCACCAGTGCAAAATAGTCATTGTATTAGTATGGAATGCTATCATAAATAACCATATCCTTATTATCAAGTCATAAACAATGTCACAGCATTCATATCAAAATCAATCACCTGGAGAGCTGGCAAAGGTGACTCAACTGTTTGAAAAATCCATTCATAATATACTATGGATACAACAAAATATGATGATTATCAATCCATTCTCCTAGCTCCCAGATACAATCTTAATATTACAATCAATGTGCAAAACCATTTCCTTTTAAACCTCATTCAACTTGAATTTAGTCTGGCAGGGCACGAAATTCAGGTTATGTGCCATCGTAAAAGTAGTCTCTTTTTGACCAGTCTCTAAAAGACTGAAGTTGAAAACAAATCAAAAGTACATGCAGATTTAAAAATAATCAAAACTTTCAGCTTGGTGAACCAGTGTTCAGCCTGGAGAAGAGAAAGCTAAAGGGGACCTAACAGCAGCCTTCACAATGGAAGGCTACCAAGATGAAGACAGGTTCTTTACTGAGGTGTATGGGAGGAAATAATACAACCAGTGACATAAAAGAAGAAAAGTTCCAACTTGATAGAAGAAAAAAGATTTTTCACTGCAAGGATTATCAGTCACTGGGACAGGTGCTCAGAGGTTACAGAAAGAAAAGGTTATAGAAACCCTTTGAGGTTTCTAAGACTCCACTGGACAAGGCCCTAAACAACATCATCTGAAGTTATTACTGTAACTTGTTTCTAAATGAGATACTCCTACTGCCTAAGTAGTAAAAATAATTTAGATTCAATTTTTTTTTAGTGTAAATTAAAAAGAAAGATGTTATGGTACAGTTGCTGATCTTTACAGTGAACACCTGCTAACATGGCTACCATTTCACGAAAAAAGGACCATCAGCTCTGAATTACAGAGATTGATTGTTAATTATGCAAGATTTAGTTTTGTAGAAACTGAGAACTGCCCATGCAGCAAAAAAAACCCACAGACCTGATCTTTCCAGGGCTGGTCAACAAGCATGGTTATATGAAGCATACAAAGCAGCGGATCCTCCACCCTAACCAAAAAACCTTATCCCAAATGCTTACTGAGACTCCCTTTAATGAGCTGTAAGCCTGCATACCAGGGATGTATGGTGAGGAGGAAAGGCAAGAATGTAGGGAGTCAGGTTTTTACTGCAGCATACTGGTTTTGCAGTTAAGAGGGGAGAACAGCACAAAAGGCATAGTGGTTACACAGCTGCGCAAAGCAGAACACAAGCACAGAATGTGGGGATGAGCTGCATTTGATTAATATTAAATATATCCTTGTTACATATACAAGATGTTACTAGGCAATCTCTAGGTGCATCAAACCTAAACACATACTGTGCAGACATGGATGCAACTCTGCTCTAATTAGAGCCATGACATAATTAGAGGAATGGCACAGCCATGTCAGAGGCCAGGCAAGCACGATGGAAGACTGAATGTTATGCCAGCCACGGGTATTAAATTTTACTGAACATCATCACATACTACTGAACTGATGTGAGAACAACCTAGGCATGTTTAAAAATGTGAATAATTTGACAGTCCCCTTCATCTGGTGTTATAATTTTGATGCTTCTCAATCTGAAAAACAGATCTGGAAAAATAAATGTGGAATTTGATTGAATGAAACACATACTATACCATCAACAAAATGAAAAGGCATACAAGGCTAATAGAAATATCTCCATTTTCTAGCTAGTGTGACACAGCACACTTTTGGGTTGGTCTTAATATAACCAAAGTAATTACAAGACTTACTTTCTTATCTGTGCTACAAGAGCAGATCGATCAAAAAAAAAATCCCTTTTTTCCTGTAATGTAAGTCTATTTTATACTATCCTACAAAACTATCTCAAAGATTTATTGAACAAGGCAGACGTTGTTCCTACTTATCACTGATGAAGAATTTCTCATCTGCTGACAGCCAATTTGGCCAGCAGAACTGTTCAAGCCTGACCAGAAAAGAACTTAGAAAAACTCTCAGAACAAGCACTAGATGGAATGCTGCCATGTATATTGGAAGGAATATAGGATGAATCAAGCATTAAAAAGCAACAGCAATTGAGCTTCTAAAGTTCCTGACAAACCATAAAGCAAAAAAGAGGGACTTGGTCATCTTTAAAAAAAAAAAGGTGACTGAACCAGAGTAAGACAGATCTGAATAGCTGCCTTCAGCAACTGGCTTTGAAATGTGAGAACCAACAGGACACCAATGACAAAGTTTTAACAGAACAAAAGACGCCAAAAAAATCTATTATGTGTATCAAGTTTGTTCTGAGATATGTAATCTTCTCAGGCTTTAAAAGCTGAGGGAAAGAATTCATAGACTGTTGTATTTCTTTCCATTGAAAGTCCAAGACAAAAATTAATACACAACAAACTAAAAGCTATAAGCAATTGTGGCAACTTCATGAATTTTACATTTCCTCTTCCTTCCACCCCATGGCATATTTTCTCTCTGCATTAAAAAAAAAAAAAAAAAAAGTAATCTGCAATACAGCACACTCCTAACTGATCTCTCACTAAAAAAAATAAGCCCTTAAATTATGACTCATTATTTCAAGACAGATCAGCACAAGTAATGGAAACTAACACACAGACCAAGTATATACTTACAAATTTAATTTAAAGTTTTCTCATATTTGATCTCTTGTTGTTACAGAAGTTGTCTCTTTAACTGGAACAAGCCGTGCTCAAACAGAAATCAGATAAACCTCGGCTCTCTGAGTGTGATACTCATATGAGGATCTAGTATAACATCTAAATGAGGATCTATATCTACTACGTAGCAAAGAAAATAAAGTGCTGTTTAACTTACATTAATAATTCTTAATTATATTTTTCTAATTTCACAAGTATTAAAATTTCTCTGCATGAAATCTGATAGAAAGTTTAAAAATAAAAAGCCTATGGATTCAGTTTTGTACCAAAGTCTAGCAAAGAAGGAATTTACTCCTGTAAGAAACTATAACTTACTCCTTGCCAGTAACAAATCAGTAACTGGTAACAGTAATATTTTAAGATTTCAAAATTACCAGCAATAACTACCAGTGTTTTCCTAACAGCTACCATTAGGCTGACTATACAACCAATGCCATAACCATCCCACTGCTGAAAAACAGAGATGAGGAATGCTCATTAGCTTCAAGTTGTCCTTCACTGTACTGCTTTTTTTCCTCAGAAAGCAAGACTTATTATCATCATCTATCTAACAAGTGAACCAATACATTTAAGAGAAAGCCTTCCAGCCTGACACGTTTAGTTCTAGTCATTAACAGTTCAGATCAATGTTACTCCTGCAGCACTGTTTTAAAAGTTTAATGGGATGATCGTTGCCCTTGCATCTGAGCTGACTGCACAGCAAGAGGATCGATGCTCTAGCCTATCTTAAGCCCTTGCACATACCTGTTTAGAGTGTCTCCCAGAAACAAACGGAACTCCCGCCCAGATCCCTGGGGCTTACTTCTGACAAGAGAAACTGAGCATCATGCTCTTTTAGCCAGCTGGGCTGAAAAAAAAACCTTAAAACACCAGCCAAATTCCGCTACTAATGAATGCAACAGACCAAAATCCAATAGTTACAGTATGTTGTTTATGCTAGTACGAAAACATAAGGAGGCACGGAGGTCTGGAAAAGGCAAAAGGTGTGGCATCAAACTCCTAGTAACTTCAATCAAGACACCAGATTGCCCACAGAATGAAGGACTGAGTTATCTTCAGCAGTAATCTAGCTAGAATTTACTGCACACCAAAACAATCTGATTTAAATAAACTACAATTATGGAGTCTTAATAATAAAAAAAGAATTAAAATTCCAGCTCAGATGACCTTGGAGTTTATACACTAGAAAGACACTGAAGTGGGACTACTCAGCAACTAAAAAAGGTATTTACTACTCAAAAGAAAGGGCAGCCTTTGTTTAACTATTGACTTCTACAAACTGTTAGCAACTAACACAGAAGAAAAGTCTGCCTCAAATTCTTCAGAACTGGAAGGCAAACCTAAAAAAAAGCGTCAGCTTAAGTGCATCAGTACTCCAATATCCCTTGTATGGCAGAATCCTCAGCATTCAGACAGCTTGAGCCTTTTCTCAGAAGCCTTAAATTTCTCGCTCTGCAGAGCCACACAAGCAACGGCAGGTAACTGGTGGTCCTGACATAAAATGTGCAGAGGGGTGTCAGTGTTATGTTCAGCAGTGTTAATCACTCTTGACTTCTCATTCAGCTAAAAAAAGCTGAGAATTTCATGTGCCCTTTCATTACTTTCTTGTATGCAGTTTCAAAGAAAACACACAGGCAAATTTAGGGCATTTCAGCATCAAGACAAGGAAGGCCGAGGAGGGCAGAAGAACACCAGGTATTTTGCAGTGTTACGTTATATTGGCCAGCAGTGGGGAAATTTGAAGACAAACATGGAGAAGATGGAACTAAACAGTGACGTTCGACAGCGGTTTTCAGGAATAGGCCACAAGAGAAGGTCATCACAAGATCATGACCCTGAGCATGTGGCAAAAATAATTCCAGGCCATGGAGGAGAAGGCCCAAAATGTTAAGACTTCTAAATCAAGCAGAACCATAATTCTTAGTATCAGATTCCAAGTGCACTAGCAAGTGAAAAACCACCAGACAGTAAATCTCACAGTTGAGTACTCATATTTTACAGCATATTCTGTATTACAAAGGGATTCAGCTCCCCTCACAAATCAAGCTATTTTCCTTTTCAAATAAAAATACATGCACACTTGCATCATATGCTTATCCCAGACAGCAAAAAGCAATGAAGAATCTGTCTGAATGCAACAAAAAATACCAGATTATTACACAGCCATCCATTTCCTCTAACTACTGCTGAAGATTTCAGACTAGGACAACTTTCACTTACATATTTTTGTATGCCATTATCCAGCTTAACAGTGTTCTGCATGAAGAAATTTGCCCCAGGAAAACTATGTATCTATTCTATCATTGACAATTTAGTAGCACTTATGCAGGTACTTGTTAAAGAAGCAACCCAAACGCATCTTCATATATTACACCTATGCGGGTTTTGCCATGCTCATGCAGCATTTCACACTGTGCAAAAGAACAAATATCACACAGCCCAAACAGAATTCTTATTAGTTCCTCAGATACTTTTCATCTCTGTTGCAAAAAAAAAAAAAAAAAAAAAAAAGGGCTGTCTGTATTTCTGTATTTTGATGTTCTCCGAACAATGATGCTCATACAAAGTACTTGTTTACTCCCACAGGAATCATTGTAAATGACTGGTTTTCCTAGCAAAGCACTTATCAAATATGACTCATTTCTAAGATGCAGAAGAATCACCCTGTATCTGAAGAAGCAATAAAAGGAAAACAAAGATCTAAGTAAAATCCATCAGAATCCTTGTTCTGGGCTTGCTGGTGTTAAAAATATTCACACAAAGAATGTGACCACCCACAGCCCGCATCCATAATGGTGACTCTGATAGGAGCTACAACACAATATACATTTGCTGAAGTGTGAAAGAAATGACAGAACAATGTCTTCTAGGAAAGCCGAATGATTTCTGTGAAGTTTTGAGGACAAAGCTTGACATAATTAAAAGAAAAAATACCCTCCAAAAAAAGCGTCTGGAAATGCAGTAGCTGTTTTAGCAATGCAACGCATTAAAGACATTTTTAAAAACTGATTTTGGAAGACATTCATTCATCACGTTAACAAGTACATATACTTTGCTTTCATATTTCATATCATCACTTTAATCTTTATGTCCACGTGAGAAGAACTATTCCAGGAAATGAAGAAACAGCTACATTCAGTTATTGAGAAATATAAACCCGTCATTTCCTGAGCTCCACAGCAGACACTACTGACACACTTTGTCCCCTCTAGCACCCACAACTCTTGAATATTAGTTAGGTTCATTCCTAAAAGTTTCAGTCAAAACATAAACTTGGCTCCATTACAGGGACCTCAGAACATTATTTTATTTACAGGTAAACTTGCAAACTCCATATAAACTAAAGCTTCTAACAGTTAGAAAACCAGTATTGTATCTGGAAGTCTGATTCTGACAAAGTGAGTTTAAAAGATTTTTCTCTTTTTTGACAAAAAATCTGACTAACTAAACCTTAAAATGCAATAACTACCTTCAGTCTGAATAAAAATGCACAGAATGCTTTGGGTTTATTTTTTTGCAGGTTTCAAAGCTGGTGCAAAAACAAGGCAAGTGAATAAAAATCACAGAAGCACAAACATCCACCTAAATCCTAACAATAATTTCAATCTTTGCCTGAACATAGCTTTTATGCCAAAGAATGTTGTAAACATTATTGTTTATGTAACATAGACATATCAAAATGAGTATAAAGATGAGGGGTGGGGGTGCCACAATGACAGGAGTTTCAGGAAATTAAATTCTTTGTTTAAAAAATTAAAATTACTTACAGCAGGTGATATATATGCATATGGATAATCCAAAGTGTAAGTTGATCATAGCTATCAATTTTCTGTTAAGGTAAACTCTGAACCCAGTCTAGTTTTGGTTTTAATTAAACCAAATTTTTTTCTGAATATATCTAAATCCCAGAAAAGTGTACTTATTTTTTTGTTGAAAATCATTATAGCTACCATAGTACTAGCTTAACCAGTACTGTGATTAGACTTCAACAGCACTGAAACACACCAACACTGAAACTGAGCAGCAGCAGAAGCCCTTACAGGTGCAGACCCCACAGGAGACTCGTCTGGCTGATCAGAGACCTGCATCCGAGCAGAAATCACTGACACACCTCACCATGATGGTTGATTCTCTAGATACTTTAAATGGCTGTGCCCCAAAGAAACCTCCAAAACAGCTCGAAAAATGTAAGTGCATAGAGATTTCATGCTTTTCTGGTTTGCAATGTAGATATTAACACACTTCATGTCTTCTTCAAGGCTCTGCTTACTTAAACCAGTAAAAACTGCAATGGTAAAAACTGAACAGAACAAACACCCCACAATCTGACAATGTTTTTGTGAAAAGGTGTCTCCAAACGCATGCCTCATTAGGATGCTCTGAATTTTAAAACAGGGTATCTTGCATTGATGAACGAAGTTCTTGACATGTTGGGATATAATGTCACAAACTGGTCAGTAACTCAGATATTTTACTGACAATAAAATCAATCCTCTGTTCAAGAATCAAGCACAAGTTTTCAATATATCACTAGACAATGTAACATTAAACTGGTTTCCTCCCTTCCCCCACCGCCTTTTCATTGTGTCAAAACATCAGGAAAAGGAAGAGAAACCCGAACTCCATTCGGCACACAACCAGAAGTAATTTATCTCGTGGGTCTCAATTGTTATTCCATACATGAGTTGAGAATATTACATATCATGTAGCAAAACACAGAACATACAATATAGCTTGACTGTTTCTGAAGACAGGGAAAATATTTCTGGCATGTGAAACTAAAATAAAAGTTTAGTACAATTCACAGCCACAATTATAAACATTTAATCTTACTGAATCAAAACCCAAACTTAAAGAAACATTACAAATAATGAACCCAAACTTCCAGAATTATCAATTTCCCTACAAAAGCACAAAGATGAACTCGCCTTAACTTTAGCTGCCTTCCTCTTCTCGTATCATGTCCCGCCCATATTCCAATAAACTTCACTTTGATTTTAACTAAATGTACAAGATCTATTATTCTTTTCCTTATTCCAAAAAGTCAACTAATGCAACTTCACAGCTTTTACATCCCGGTACAAAGTTTTTACCAGCTATAGGGTGCAGCCTTGCTCATTGCCCTATGCGGACGTCAGGAGCTCAAACTGCAAGCGCCTGCAGCGACGTTCTGCATACCAGAATGTCCAGCGCTGCTACTCTTCCCCCAGAATACTCTTAATTACCAAGATCTGTAGGAAAATATGAAACTAGACCCTAAAGCCATGCAACCTCACCGCAAGTGAAAGCCAAATCAGTCCCTGCAGTCCCAGCATCTGTATCGAGCCGCTCCCAGCAGGCAGGCAGGCAGGCAGACACCCACCCTCGCCTACCCCGCACCCTGCTCCTGCTTACCCCAAACCTCGAGGCACGGTCACTCTCCCGCGCCAGCCCGTGACATCCAGCCGGGGTCGGGCTGAAGGAGACGGGGGCCTCCGGCTTTTAAACCCGGCTTCTTTGCCGTACCCACCCGCCCGCCCCGTCGGCTCCAGGGGGTGATCGAGCAATTTCCAGGCGCAGGCCTCGGGCAGCTCCTCAGCGAGCTCCCCTCGGTCCTTTTGCCGCCTTCACACAACTGTTAACTCCGCGCCAGCTCTCCTGCCCCGCTGCTGTAGGGTCACCCCTAAAGCCCGCTCCCCCCGCCAGCTCCATGCCCCCCTCCGGGCCTTCGCGCTCTCGGCGTCTCCCCGCGCCCCTTCCTGCGCCCCTTTCCTCATTCCCTCGGGCGCCCGCTCCCCGCCTGCCCCGGCGGCTAGGCGGCAGGACCGGCGGCCTCCATCCCATTCCTCCCATTCCTCCCCTCCCCTCCCCGGTACCTAGCCGGGGCGACTCGGCTCGGCTCGGCTCAGCCCCCCGCAAGGCTCCCGTGCCGCCGCGGGTTCAGCTCCATCCGCCCGCCAGCTATCCTGTGGCGCGGGGGCCTGCGTCCGAGCCTCCGCCGCTGCCGCCCGCCGGCGGTGGAGGGAGGAGGGCGCCGCTGCCGCTCAGGGCTGTGCAATCGGGCCCGGAGCCATCGAGCGCCCGCAGTGGCCGGCGGGGGGCTCGGCGCTCCGGAGGGCGGGAGTGGGCCGGGCAGCGGGGAGCCTCGGGGTGGGCGTTAAAGGCTGGCTGCAGGGCAAGGGCAAGGTGCCTGAGGGACCAGAGGCACGGGTCCGGGGTTCGCGCCGTGGCCGAGAACAAGCTCGCACCGCTCACTGCGGCAGCGCTAAGAGGCACGGACAGGAGGTCTCGCTCTGCCACTGAAAGCAACCACAAAACCCCCTCATGGTGATGTTTTTTAAGGTAGCTGAGCTGGCGCTGTAGAGATTTGTACCTGGCTCTGATCAGAGTCTGCCATGACCCCTAATTTTCACTCCACCTCCCAGGCGCCCACTGTACTTTCTGGAGAGGCGTCACCAGCACTACAGCAGCAGTAACCGAAACACCCCGGTTATATTTTTAACCGTGCATAAAACCCAGCACTGGCAAAAGTTACACTGGATGTCATCGGTGTGTGCACTGAAACCAAACTAAGATGGGATCCCAAGTCAGGGAATCGTTCTGCATCTTGTCCGCAAGGTCAGACATGGGCTGCTTCTGGATTTTCACCTGGTTTCTTCCACCACACAGGTGCTCCAGCTGAAAGATGTTGCTTCGTCATTGGAATGACTTCCTCCCTTCGAAATTTTCATAAGCAAATTCACTGCTCATGAGGAAATTTGTGTTGGGGGGTGTGTTTTTTTTTCCTGAATTCCATCATCAGAATTCAAGTTCTGTCTTAATAATGGGAAAAATATGTCTCTCAACCATCTTTTAGTTTAAAAATAAACAATATTCCTATTGTAGTTTTGTACCTATAGCCCAGCCCAGCCCCATCTGGATTGGTTTTGCATCCTACCAACTACCTAGCAAAGCAAACTGGAAGACAGGCATCAAGTGTGGTTTCTGGTGTCAGCAAGTTAGTTTGGTGGGATTGAGATGTTCTAATTCTGCAGCCTTAGCTGCTGCTACAAAATTGATGAAGAAATAATTCCTTATCGTATTAAAGACTGGCTTTGACTTAGACAACAAATATATTAAGTATGATCTTTTGTCTGCTTATTCCTACAATGTGACATTCGTTAGAACTCAGAGTGGAAAAACTTAAGATTCCTCTCCACAAACTGGGTTCTCTGGGGCTGTCTTCTTTGAAGCCATGCAAACATTCATGGTGAGGGAATAATGTCTGGGACACATAAGCATAGGAGCTGAAATACTGCCTTAACCCTAGCATGAGCTTGTAAATTCATCTCCAAATAGGTTCGATATGTAAAGTTTACAAAAGGTGTGATCTTCCATGAACATCTGTATTCAGTTGTGTAGATGATACTACTGAGGAATATCTCAAAAAGTGCATGCAGAACAGCCAGATGACATCCTGCTGTAGCAGCCAGGAGCCCCAGACTGCACTGCCATGTACGGACACTAGTTTCATTTCGTACTGTACCTCCTGTGATAAAGAAACATGAGCATTGATGCAACGGCCTTTTACAAAAACAAGAATCTGCCAATGGATGTGGTAATGAAGAATACATAAACGCCTCATACCTGCAGCAGGAAAGTATGTCCATAGTACATTTCACAGAAATCAACTCTACAAACTCCTCCTGGTGTAAGGGTGTTAACCTCTGGTATCAAAAATAACATACACCCCCAGGAAAGAGTTATTTACTCAGTTAACCTCATTTTGATCAGAAAATGAGTTGCTGCTTCTTGGCCTATAGCAATCTGCCATTCAACTCGTGAGAAAGGTCAACTGAGCAATTTATATTCAAAGACTGTTGGTCCTATGACGTTTTCCATAATGAACTCCACAAAAACAAAGGCTGCTCTATCTGACAGGCCTGAGGTAACAGAAAGACCTGGTAATATTTGTGCAGGATTGATCATGTTTAGCTCAAGAAGCAATAAACAAAACCAAAGCTAGATTTTTTTTTTAATTATTGCTGTTATTAGTGTTATGCCTATTATTCACTCTGTTGTGGTAGCATGCACAGACCCACTCAGCATTATGAGATACCACTCAAGATTAGTATCTCATAATGCTGAATGTTACATGAGCAGAGGGCAAAACAAAACATCACTCATTAGAATAAAGATTTCTTGTTTTTTCCCCAAGAATGATGTCACCCAGCCCCAGTATACATATCAGCTGTAAGTAATGCTGTCTTAATGCTAAAGTGATACAAATCAGTTGGTATAGCAAGGGACACTCATACAGGATGCTCCTACCATCTCTGTGTATATTGGCTTTAGGGTTGCTTTGTGCCAGCAGTGCTTACATGAGGGTAAGAATCTGTGTTTATTTGATTTATAGCTAACCTTGATTGATTATTTAGTACGACTTTTTCCCTACATTGGTCAACAGTGTTAACTGTGCACTGCTTCAAATTGAGATCTACTTCAGCAGCCATGCATGCCATTTTTATCTTTCCCCTTTTCAATCTGAGATAAAAAACATTGTTAAGCAAGTTTATAGTATTCTGCTCTAAACCAGACAAAAATAGGTCAATTAAATGTATTCAGCATGTATTAATTCAATTTCCTCTTTTTCATTAGTCCTGACTGAGCTTCAATAGCAAATTACTTAATAAAATAAGCAACTGGCAAATAATTGCAATGCACAAACCTGCTGATTAGTCTTCTCATTAGTTACGTCTATTTTGGTAAAGTGGGTTGACTGATTTAGAGCATGAATCAGTTCTGTCATACAGATTCCAGTCATAGTAGAATATCCATACAGTCACATATGCCTCTGAGCTAAATATTTTCTTTCTTACAGCTTTATAATCCTCAGTGACTCTAGAAGAAGAGAAAAGAATGTATTCTTTTGAATTCAGTGGGACGGCCTACGCATGAGTAAGAATCACAGGCCTAGGGGCCTGATTTAAAGCAAATGAAACCTCACCAAGTAATTACACAACAAACAAAACCTAATTCTGTTATATCTTAAAATCAGTAAGAAGGAATGTCTTTAGATTAATTATAAAATTAAACATTGAATTTTACTTTCTTTATGCAACTACAATATATAGTCAATATACCTATTTAAGTACAGAGTCAGACCATTAAGGTCTGATTCTGCAAACACATTATCAGCAACAGGCAACTTACATTTGGTTTTAATCTAAGTAAGGTTATTAATCTGACTATAAGCATTATAACATGCTCATTTCTAGCACTGCTGCAGCCTTAGCGTCCATGGCTGTCCATTAGTGCTCCCTCAGTTGAGAGGGTAAGCATGTGTTTCTAATCCCAGAAATGAAACATTCAAATCCCTGGTGTAGTTACCTTCTGGAGTGATGTTGTCCGTCCTAGGTTTTGCAAAGCCTTAGTTACAAATCTTTGTTACACACTGAATATAAAAAATAATACATGGTTTTATTTCATGCTTAAATACTGCTAGACTTCTTTTTATTCCTGACACAGTTGCTTTTTGTACAATCACAAAATACAAGGCCTGAATTCCTGCCAAGCAATTACACAGTCCTGCTGTTATTTTTAATTCTAAAATGTAAATAAAGGTATTATGCAGGCCTAGATGATGTTAGATACAGCTACCAAAATGGAAGCTGGAAATAAGAAAGGGAAATGAGTCCTATCAAAACCACAACACAATAATCCCAAACAGCTCAATGTATGAATATATGATGAATCTTCAGCAGTAAAATTTAATAATATGGGGGTTTCTTTTAATTTTAAAATTAAATACCTGAAGAATCTTGGATAAAGTATTCTGACAAGAATTAGCTGCACATTAATGAGACCTAGAGATGGATTACTACCTGCATATTAAGACCTTCCAAGAACCTTTTGCTTTTAACTGTTTATCCAAAACACTTCATTGCAATCTCTCTTCCAAGGGAGCACATCTAAATAACCACAAGCTCCTTGCATGTTTTTAATACATACTGACATAATAGGGCTTCTAGTGCAGCACTTAACACAGGCAGATACAACTGAAGTCAATAGAAAGCAATATTAAGTTCAGACGAACAAGATACATAAATATATATGAACTAGAACAGTGTGATACCATTTATTTGCTTTTCCATGCTCTCTGGGTCATTCCTATTTATAAATAGCATGGGGTTATTTGTAGTGATACCACACTGTTCACTGAGGTACCCACGGTGCCCTGTGGACATTATCTCAAGTCACTTTGTGAAGCAGAGGCTAAAGTTAGGAGGTAGTGAAAGGCAAACTCCTGTAGCTCAACAAAGATGAAGAGAGGTGAGAATGTATTGCCTTCCAAAGCTAAAAGAAGAGCAGAGGTGTTTTTTTTGCCATTAGGAAAAGAAGAAAAAAGAAGTGGTTTTAAACTTATTTTCCCCCTGTTTTCATGCTTTCTTTGTCTCACAGATGGAAAAAGTGGAGCAGAAAATTGCTTCGCCCAAAGCCACACACTGGCAGTAATTGAACTAGCGGACAGCAACAGCATTGGTTTAAATGGGAAATGTGCAATGCATGCATACTATTCAGGCTATTCTAACTGCTGTTTTTTTCTCTTGTCCACATATATAATTTACTTTTCAGCTGTAGTTGCACAGCACTTCTGGTAGCTGAATCTTGTAGGAACTCCCAAATTTTTAGTTTATTTCAAGGAACTTCAAGAAAAGAAGAAGGAATATGAGATACCAAGCTCACTAAATTCTTAAGGGAGTCTCAAATTTTGGGTGCTGTTCTCCTAAGAAAGAGATTGAGGAGGCAGCTCTGACTTGTGTTCTCATCCAGCAGTTGTGACCCTGATTTATAAAGCAGCTGTGGATCTCGCAGAGTTCAGCCTCACTGTGTTGTGCAATACACCAAACACAGTGATAGTCATTGTTTTGCTCAACGTACAGTCTTAAGTAATGACACACTGGGAAAAAAAAAAAAAAAGGAATACCCATTTATTAGATGAGAATTGAGGTGCAAAGAAGTTAAGAAATTAAGCCAGTCACAGACAGGTTTGGTGATAGACCTCAGATAATGCCTGCTGGAGACCTCCATAGCATACCGCCACTTCAGAAGAGAAACAGTGTGTTTGAAGGAGACAATGTAGCCAAGTACAGACTGAGAGACTAAAAGCAGAAAATGATGGAAGCTTAAAGAATTCATACCTCCTTCTCCAAAGAAGCTGTTTTTACACCAGAGGTTCACTGGATCCTGGATCGTACTTTTAATCCTGTGAGAGACTGATCTGAAATTACACTCCACTGTCCATTGTCTCAAAGACTGGTCTGAGAAGCTGAGATGGGACACCACCATCCACTGCCTGAGGGATGAGTGGGAAAGAGCTGAGGTAACACCCTTACATTGTCTCAAGAATTGGTGTGAGGAATTGAAACTGGACTCCACTGTCCATTGTCTCAGAGATGGGTGGGAGGAGTTAAGACTTTCCATCCATTGCCAGGGAGAAGGGTGGGAGGAGTTGAGATAAGACTCTTCCATCCATTGCCTGTGAGAAGGGAGTGAGGAGCTGAATTGGGAATCCACCATCCATTGCCTGAGGGTTGAATGAGAAAGAGACTCTTTCATCCATTACCTCGAGGATTGCTGTGAGGAATTGCTGTCCATTATCCCAAGAATTGCTGCAGACAGCTGTGTGTGTGCAGACACCTGCAGCTGGCTGCAAGATCAGAAAAACTGGCCCACCAGAACGGGAATATAAAAAAGGGGAGTAAAACATTGCCAAAATGGGTACCTTCAAAGGGGACTCCAGAAGGATGCCTCCACAAGGAAACCCACTGCCGATGGACTCTTGGGGGATACTCTGCTCCGATACTACGATACTATGAACCCTGAAGAACTCCCACCGCCAACGACGATGACAATGGATCCCTATGACACCGCCGGATCCACGGTGGTGACTCTCTCTCTCTCTCTGCACCCCGAATTCTTGCTTCATTTTCTATCTTTTTTCCAATCTGTCCTATCACTATACCCTTTATTACAATAACATCCCTTTTTTACAACTGTCTTTTTGTAATTTGTAATAAACAAACTGTCTGATTATGGTACTTGACCTCATTTGTGTCTTAATTTCACTCTTGGGATCACAAACTGAACCAGGGTCTGGCACTGGGACTTTTCTCCAGTCGGACCCTGACAAATCCAAACAGATGGCTCAGACTGATGGAACTGAGTGTTCTCAGGGAGTAGTGGTTGCTTTGAGTCACAATGAAGAAAGAAACTTTTGTGCAGCTTTTGTGGTAAATGAGATCAGACATCACAGATGCGTTAAAGGACCTGGTGAAAACCACCACAAAGGCTGGCTAATATATCCAGCAGCCCATCAAGCAGGTGCCATCTCAACATGGGGAAGCAACTGTCTTTAGGAGCTGCTATGTACAAAATCTTGTTATGGGTAAAAAGAAACCCATCTTATGTTGATGCAGAGGGTTGACCAATGTACAGGGGGGTGGTAAAAGGGGGTTGTACAGGGCGGTTGTACAAGGGGGTTAGAGGAATTTGCTTGCTTAAACAAAAGTATTGTCTGTTGTAAATGCCTGCTAAGCAGAAGAGAGACATCTGGTCCTACTGATAAAGAAAGCAGATACCTGGTCCTATTGATAAGGAAAAGCAGACGCCTGAATCTACTTATAAAGGGGAGAGAAGCAGATGATTTATGGCTGGGACACTGACCAAACTCTAAGGCCACACGTGAAGACTAAAAAGGTGAAAAGTGCAAGAAGAAGAAGACTCATTTACTTCATCTTGAAGACCCCTACCCAGAGGAGGAAGACTCATTTACTTCATCTTGAGACCCCTACTCATGACCAGAGGGGGCACTGCGCAGGCGCAGAGGACCTTCTGGCTCATTATAATACGAAGCGGGGATAGGATATGAATATGTATAGGCGTATTGTGCAACCTTATGAATATATATAACTTTAGAGAATAAATGTAGAGGGAAACAACACTGAGGTACGCATGACTTTGAGGAATTATCCCCGTGCGTCTCAGCGCTGAATAAAAAGCATACCTACTTTACAACTTTAACGAGTTGTGGAGTCAATCCGCACATCAATGTGTAAAGTCACAAAAAAATAAAAAAAAATCTGATTATTGCAGAAAAATAAAGAAAAATAAAGCAATTGTATAGAAAGTCTCAGCAATACTACAGTTAAAGTTGTTACGCATGCACTATCTAGTACCTACCCCTTGTATCTTGCCTATCCTTTCACCTCCCTATGGCTTCCATCTGATGGAGTGAACATAGCGGATCATCAGCATCCAGAGTCCTGTGCCTGCAAGAGTATGATGTTAATTTTCATGATTTCCTCTTCTTTTTTTCCTCTCTTGGAAACAGCTTTCACTTGGGGCTATTTTTAAATGTTTCCTAATGAAGTTAAGCACCTTCCTTTTTCACTAGTCTGCAACTATGTATTTTATTTATCTTAAATACTTACTTTCTTCTCTTTTCACGCCTAAGGCTAGCTTTGTCCAGCACCAGGTCTGTATTTCTTTAACTGACCATTGGAAAGTTGTTTATAGCCTTGAGACAAGGAGGCACAAAAGTACAAAATGTAATCAGTTCTAAGTACTGTTAAGTTTGATGGCTTTGTAATGGAAAATAACTGCGGTGCTTGGAGGTAGTTGACATAGTTTCAGGCCCTCAGGGCCTCAGTACAAAAGGTGTGAGAAAAGCAGAATAGAAGGACAGGACCTGGGGATGGGGAGTATCTGGGACTAGCAGATGTCCAGGATGAGAGCAGTTAAACTAACTGATAAGTAGAAGGCCAGGATGATTGCTATGTCTGTAAAGTTAATTAAGCTTGTTGGGAAAAGTAAACGACCCTTAAAGACCACCACATTTTTGTATGCATGCCGGAAACCTTTTGGAAAATGATGTAATATGCTCAGTAACCATACAAGGATGACCTGTATAGCAATTCGGGGACACACGTTAGGAGGAGCTATCCCCCGCGTCTCCCGGCGCCGCAATAAAGAATACATGCTTGTCAACCTGAAACTCTGCTGGCAAGTTTGTTCCTGGAGTTTTCTCCGAATCAGCCTCAGGGTCTCCACCACCAGCCTGTGCCCCATCTCTTACTGTCCCATGCCTATACTCCACACTGCACCTGGTGTCTTCACTGCTCAAGGTTGCTGCTGTTGTAATAAGCCTTCATTTCTGTACACTGTAATGTTTTTAGTCATAAATATATCATCCTACACAGAATAACTACTTATTAATATCTGTCTAAAACCTGTGGTTACACAATACAAAGCAAAAGTAAACTAATTTAGCTATAGACTCCTGTCATTAGAAAAAAATGATGTAACAGCTAGATCAAGTAAAACCAAAGCCACAAGAAGATCAGAGAAAGTTCAGGCAAAGCACATGTGATAAGCCTCCATCCTCACGTCTTGTAAACACAGAACAAAGCCTGTGAACTGTTACTAGCAATGGCAATACAGCTGCACCATTGTTACCGGTATTACTGGACTACCTGCTATTACCTTCCAGTTACAGATTAATATTTGTAGGTTGGACACTGTACGTAGAAACAGAGATAAATATTTCCACAAAGGGCATGGGAAGGAAGCGGAAGTAATGCTGACTAGAAAACAAGCTATTGCACCTGAACTCATTAGTTTTATGAGCACAGTCCATAGTCCAAACACACTCAGCATAGACACACTGGGTGTGTATACTGCAAACAAGGTCACAAAATCCCCAATACAACAATTGTGTGTGAGAGTGGAATTGGGGCCACACTAGAATAGCATAATGATGACTCCTGATTTTATAGCTTACTTCAACAAAGTGGGGAATAATAAGCATCTTCCAATAGATATTCTCTAAGTATATATAGCATAGGATACTTATCTGAGCTTTTGTCACAGAATAGCAGCTATTTAAAGTACTGTCAGGTCATCTGCTTAAAGCACATATTCATGGCAGAAAGCAATGAGCATTTGGCTTTGAAAAAATAATTTTAATCAATTTTTTCATCAGTATGGTCCATCACGTTATTCAGAAATAGCTTCTTTCAGTAAATGGGTTGTGAATCAATAGTAGATATAAATAAAGCGGTACAAAGGGCACATCATTTAACAAGCTGCCAATCGCTGGAGCAGAAGACGACAGAAATCAGTATTCCACTATGGATACACAAATAATTCAGAAACAGGAAGATATTCACAAAGATGTTACCTTTTTACAGAAACTCCAGAGTTCTGTCTTGTGTCAAGAACCACTGAATTATACATAAGTTTGTATGTATTTTAAATGAGAGATCAGTGCAAGATGGAGTTTGAGCTGAAGTCTGTTTTTCACTAACCATTTTCAAGCTCATCCCTCTTGCAGAGTTCTTGAAATACAGAGACTAAATTGCCAGGCTGCCAAAGATCTTTCTGGAGCCAGGGAAAAAACCCAAAGAGAACCCAAAAACCTGCAGACTTCGTATTATACTTCAAAGGATCAATTCTTGAGATATACCGACTATCCACAATTCCCATAAGGTGAAAACTGGCGTTACTCAGCACTTTTTAAGATTTAGCCTCCAACAGAAAGAGGAATAAAAAGAGTTTTTTCAAGCACAGGGATCATACTGATTTGTATTAGTTACTCACATCAGGACAATCTTATTTAGATGTTGCTAGTAAGAGCGTAGAACATGACTCATATTGTGTCTCTCACAACTGTTAATTATTAATTAATATGTTATTTGGGACATAGCTAATATTTTCAGGCCATTTGTGTGAACAGTTGTTTTCAGCTGTGAGAGTGCTAGTTGCCAGGAATTCAGTATCCTTAGGTATTTCATAATTATTAAACATACATTATGTTAATCTGAAAAATCTTACTTCTGTCATCAAAACTATGAGCTCTGCATCTGTTAAAAAGTGTGATTCTCATGGCATAGTTTCAGCCTGCAGATTACACATCCAGTCATGGTTTAAAAAAACCCAAACAACAAAGATAAGGACAGAATATTTTTAACTACTGACCTGCAGTTAAGATTGCACAAGCTGTCATGCTCACTAACCATGAGGTTTTACATATTTTCCAAAGCATTTATTATTTAAATAGGAATTCTGCGTAATTACTGCAAAGCATAGAATTGTCTAATTTCGCTTTGAACCCTTCTGAGTTACTGACCTCACAAAACATTGTGCTGCAGTAAAAGCAAAACTTGACTCATAGGACGAATGCACTACAATTAGTTTTGAATTTGCCATGTTTTAATGTAGCTGTTCTATTGTTACTGCCTCACAAGATAGAATTTCCCATTATATCTTCTTAACACCATCTGTTAGTGATGGTTATGACAGTACTGCATAGTGGGTCAGCCGGGAATGGTGCCCCAAATGTGCAAACACTGTATATAAAAGAAATATAAGTTACTCTCTGCCTGGCAGATTCAACAGACAAAAATCTGGAAGGAAGCAATAGGGGCAGAGGGAACAACAAGGCGGCAGCATACATTGTGCCATTTTTATTTTTGTTTTCACGTATTTCAGTCCTTTCCCTGAGGCTCGTTATGAAATAACTGAGTAGACAAGATGACCAAGGTAACAAAGACACAGACCAAACTATAGCAAGCAGCCTATGAAAACACATCAGAGGAGATTTTGAAGTGCAGACTTCAAGAAAGCAATTCAGTGGTACTGCCTTAACTTCAGTTTCTAGAGGCACCTCACTTTTTCTTCTTTGTATAGCCCATGTTCAGTGCTTAAATGTCCCACTCCTAAACACTCTGGATGAGGGGAATAGACTCTCTTATTTAATACCTACTCTCTAATAGGCTAAAAATACAATGAATTTGTGCTTTCAATATAGTTGCTAGCTAGGAAGTGTTGCTATTTCATAGATAGGAAATAGAAAGGCAAAAATTGTCTGACTAAGGAAATCCGGGAACAGGTAAGTACATCTACAGCATCTGAGAACAGGTAAGTACATCTACAGCATTCTTTTATTTTTTTAATCTAGAAACTGCACATCCTCAAGTGTACTTTACAACAGCTAATACATGTAAAACTTTTGCCATTATTTTTGTAGTAAGAAACGTATGCATTACCCTATTTTCATTAATAAAGTCTTCCAAACTATCCAGCTTCACTGGATCAATATTACCAATTATTTTGACCACACTTCAGATGAATATGGGCATAAAACAAATAACTCATTGTCGCAAAGCAGTCTTAAGCATCTATTTAATGAGACTGGCAACACCAGTACCAGATGAGTGAAAGTCTTTCTTACACTGTATCTCCTAAATTATTTAAGTACATTAATGCTTAGAAGTTATAGATATTTAAAAAAAAAAAGACAACATTTGCCAGCCAGTACTGTATCCAGAATATCATTTATTTCTTTCAAAATTCAATCAGATGAGTGTAAGGTCCATTTGTATCCAGTTTTAACACCTGCCTGTTTCCGTATGTGCCATGCTTGACACGAACACCTGCCTCTGCACATCTGGTGCTGGCAGACAGTTCTTTTTCACACAAAGTCACAAACTGAGAATAAAGTTCCAAACCTTTTTCTTTTTCAATGTTTGCATGGTACTGCATCTTCTTTCCCTTCAGTTTACCGCCTAGAGTAGCTTGTGGTATGATTAGCACATCGCCTGGTAAATCCAGAACAGAAACGTACTCGCCGCTTTCATTTTCACTTAATTTAACACTCAACAGCGTATGGACTGCAAAAAAAATAAAGTAAGAGTTAGTGTAACTGAACCAAATTAAAGAGCACCTAATAAAACATCATAAACAAGATATAACAAATATTGTGGTGTGTGACAAATTATTAGAGTAACTGCTTATTAATGAAATGAAACATAGTTAGTAAACACTATCAACCAGCTAAGACGTCTGAGTATTGTGAAGAATGTCAAGGATATTTATATTAATATAGTATGACTAAAGACTTGTATTTTGGTTGTCTGAAATCCCGAAGTTGATTCTAGTTGGACACCCCCAGAGGAACCCAGGATCCAATTAAGGACCCTAATTTAACTACCCTATACTCAAATAGGCAACATTTGCACAACGGTGCACACTGCAGGAGATAACACCATCTTCAGTGCACTTGGGAGAAGTTTCTGCCCAAGGGTCTTTTCATTCTGCTTGCAGCAGCAGGACCCAGCACTGATCTGGGCTGAAGTCACAACTCTGCAGTTTGGTCTCAAGTGGAGTGAGTGTCCTTTAACACTCCACTGTGAGATGAATGGGTGCCAGCTTGTCTTCTGAGAGAAGAAGTGGGCAGGAAGGTCAAAGATGCAATTTGGTCCATAAGCCAGAATATATAAACTTGCAAACAAAATTGATGCGTTTACTAACATTATATTTTCCAATGTATATACGTTTGCATAAGAAATCAAATCATTCCCCCAAAACTGCCTCCAACTCCGTAAAAGCTAGGAGGATACTAGTCATGCCTCCAAACCTGTAAAAGTTTAATGTTGTTGGAACCAAGAAGAGCTGAGTTGTGATTCAGGAAGCAAACCCAGTCATTTAAACAGTTTCAAAATATATTTAGGAAAAAATATCTTATAAGACAAGACACTTAAGGAGGATAGTTGTAGATGAATATCCTAATAGGAAACAACTTTTTCTGGCCTGTTTCAGCAGCCAGACAGCTGAAAAGCTCATTATTCTCAAGTAAAGTAACACTCTCATGAAACCCTCACAAGAACAAAAGCAATTTTCATATCACAGTTTTAAATATACCCAAAGATTTCAACTTAGTTTAGCATCACAGAAAGATTCTGCCCTCTAAGGCCAAGACCCCCAACAGCTGCTCTCAGCATTTTTAATAGCACCTGTGCTGCTGCACAGGCTGTGTGCACTGCCAGGTCTTTCTGCTGGTCCCACTCAGTAGCCCAAAATAGAACATTGTTACTTGACCTTTTGAAAAACCACTAATTTCATTCAGTGTCCTGGGTTCAGCAGTAGCAGTCATGTTTCTCCTTTGTGGTAGCTGGTGCAGTGCTGTGTTTTGACTTCCAACCTGGGAACAGTGCTGTTGATACTGATGTTTTTGGTTGTTGCTAAGTGATGTTTACCCTGACCAAGGACTTTGTGAGGCTCATGCTCTGCCAGGGAGGAGGGGAAGCCGTGAGGAAGCAGAGATGGGGAGCCTGACCCAGGCTAGCCAGGGAGGCATTCCATACCACAGCACATCATGGCCGGGGTGGGGGGTAACTGGGAGTTACCCGGAAGGACATGGGCTTCCGGGTGGGATTCGTTTCTTGGCTGGTGGTATCATATTCTCTTCCCTTGTTATTTTCTCTTATCATTGTTGTCGGTGGTGGTAGTGGTGGTGATTTGTGTTGTACATTGGTTGCTGGACTGTTCTTGTCTCAACCCGTGGGAGTTGCACTTTTTCGATCCTCCTCCCTGTTCCTCCGGGAGCGGGGAAGCGGAGAGCCCCGGTGGGGGGAAGGGGGTGGACCTCGATTGTTGTCAGCCCAGCACCACTCACTGGGAGTGAGTGAACAAGTTACCTGACTGGGTTTAAACCACGACAGTTCTTTTTGGTGCCCAACGCGGGGCACGAGGGGTTGAGATAAGAACAGATCTGACTGGATTAATAGTCACTCATCACAATGCTGATTTATTGGCTCTCAAGGTTGTTCCTCTTGATCTCACAGTTTCAGTATATCGTATCTTACTTCCATCCGGTATTTGCTGTATTAGTGTTTTTCAAGTGTGGGGCTTGGGCTTTTTGTCCCATTGTACTTTATGGTAATGACTTGTAATACAATAGAATCATTGATCATGAAACTGATCTGGCTTATGTTCCCAGTGTGGTCACCACCTTTATACTTTGGGAGGTTTATGATGGAGGTGCTTAGCAATTACACATCTTTTTTCTCCTTCTCAGGTGCTCAACCTGTGAAGGAGACACCCTTTTACCCTCTCAGTTGTCCCCCCAGACCATTTACATTTGAGAGTTTTGAAGTTTTTGAATGGCCTTTTAATGCTGTTGAGACTTGTTTGCTGATCGTGATGGGAATCACCATGCTAGCACGCATACAGAGTGTGTTTTGCCCACGACTGATTTCAAGAGTTAAGCAGAGTCAGGTTTGGGTCTTGTCTGGGGTCAAACGACGATGTAGGAGGACCAAGAGATTTTCCCTGAGGCTGGACAGCCATGAGTGGCAGGGTGTGTGGGATAGATAGTATGGGCAAGTATCTAGGTCAGTGGGCCCCTCCAGTACTTTGGAATTTCACCACCGAACAACTGCAAAATCCAGAAGAATTAGTAAAACACTTAAATGAGGTGTGTGGTCATTCTGGCCATACCAGAGATGGACAAATCACGGCAACGTGCTGGGGCTTGGCCTATGCTTACAGGGCCTTGTTCAACACTATCCAGCACCTTCAAAAGGAAAAGAATGTCGGCGGATCTGAGGGCAAAGCAACAGTCAGCGCAGCTACTCCAGCTCCTAGCACAGCAGCTTCACCACCCCCAGCAACAAGTACAGTCGCTACTCAAACTTTGGCTGCAATGAACTGTGCAGCTACCCCAGTGGCAAGTACAGCAGCTGCTCAAACTTCAACTGCAACAGACAGCGCGGTTACCCCAGCTCCAAGCACAGTAGCTACACCACCTCCAGCAACAAGTACAGTTGCTACTCAAACCACAGTGATAATCACTGCAGCCAAACCAGAGGTCCAAGTCACACCAATATCGGTTGCCCCTATAAGCAAGAGAAAAAGAAAAAAAAGAGGCAAGAAGGGTGAAGCAAGATGAAGAAACAATGAATTCACCATCCGGTCCAGAATCTGATCAGGAGTCATCATCACATGACGAAGAAGAAGAAGAAGAGGAAACTTCTTGACCTCGGACCTCAACCGAGCTGCGGAATATGTGAAAAGATTTTACCCGTCAACCAGGGGAGCACATCATCACCTGGTTACTCTGATGCTGGGACAATGGGGCCGATGGTCATGAACTAGAAGGTACAGAAGCCGAGCAGCTGGGATCACTTGCTAGAGAAGGGGGAATTGTCAAAGCAATTGCAAGAGAGAAAAATTCCCTCAGCCTTTGGAGGCAGCTCTTGGCAGCTGTGAAAGAAAGGTTTCCATACAAGGACGATGTTACGAGTCGTTCGGCCAAGTGGACTACTATAGACAAAGGCATCCAGTCTCTGAGGGAATCGGCCATCGTAGAGATGATCTATCACATCAAGCCGAATAACGGGGATACACCTATAGACCCAGATGAAGTTGAATGTACGCGGCCCATGTGGCGAAAACTTACACGGAATGCACCGTCATCATATGCCCATTCATTGGCAACAGTAACCTGGAATGACATAGTACCACTAACAGTGGATGAAATGGTTCATAAACTCCGAGAGTTCGAAGACAACCTCACCCCTTCCATCATCTCAGCTGTGAAAAAACTGTCCCAGGACCTCGAACAATTGAGGGACGATCTATCTGATTTATCCAGCTCCTCACGTGTACCAACACACATCTCAGCTATTAACAAAAGGCGTCCTATTGTTCAAGAGAGGAGATACAGGAGGTATACGCCACGGGCTACCCTATGGTTTTACCTGCGGGATCACGGAGAAGGCATGACAAAGTGGGATAGAAAACCTACTTCAGCTTTGGAGGAACGGGTGAGTGAACTGAAGAGGGGAGCAAGGGCCAAGACTGTTTGTCCCATGAGAGCTATGGCTTCAGTCTCTGGTGAGCAGCTTCCCAGATGGAGTGGAAGAGCTGATTTTACTCCAGCTCCTGTGATAATGAAGAATAATCCCTTTCACCACGACTTAAGTGTCCAATGCTGTGACGACCATTAGAGGGGCCCTGCCTCCAGCCAGGTGGAGGTAGGGGACAATTGGATTTACTGGACTGTGTGGATCAGATGGCCTGGCACATCAGTCCCACAGAAGTATAAGGCTCTAGTAGGTACCGGTGCACAGTGTACCCTGATGCCATCAAGCTGTCAAGGGGTGGAACCCATCTATACTTCTGGAGTGACAGGAGGATCCCAAGAGTTGACTGTGCTGGAGGCTGAAATCAGCCTGACTGGGAGGGAATGGCAAAAGCACCCTATTGTGACTGGTCCAGAGGCTCCATGCATCCTCGGCATAGACTACCTCAAGAGAGGGTACTTCAAAGACCCAAAAGGGTACCGGTGGGCTTTTGGTATTGCTGCTTTGGAGACTGAGGAAATTGAGCAGCTGTCCACCTTGCCTGGTCTCTCAGAAGATCCCTCTGCTGTGGGGTTGCTGAAAGTCGAAGAACAACAAGTGCCAATTGCGACCACAACAGTGCACCGGCGGCAATATCGCACCAATCGAGACTCCCTGATTCCCATCCATCAGCTGATCCGTAGACTGGAGAGTCAGGGGGTGATCAGCAGGACCCGCTCACCCTTTAATAGCCCCATATGGCCAGTGCGAAAGTCTAACGGAGAGTGGAGATTAACAGTAGACTATCGTGGCCTGAATGAAGTCACACCACCATTGAGTCCTGCTTGTAACGGACATGCTAACTTCAGTATGAACTAGAGCCAAAGGCAGCCAAGTGGTATGCCACGATTGATATTGCCAATGCATTTTTCTCCATTCCTTTGGCAGCAGAGTGCAGGCCACAGTTTGCTTTTACTTGGAGGGGTGTCCAGTTCACTTGGAACCGACTGCCCCAGGGGTGGAAACGCAGCCCTACCATTTGCCACGGACTGATCCAGACTGCACTGGAACAGGGGCAAGCTCCAGAACACCTGCAATACATTGATGACATTATTGTGTGGGGTGATACAGTGGAAGAAGTCTTTGAGAAAGGGAGGAAAATAATCCAAATCCTGCTGAAAGCCGGTTTTGCCATAAAATGGAGTAAGGTCAAGGGACCTGCACAGGAGATTCAACTTTGGGGAATAAAATGGCAAGATGGACGTAGACAGATCCCCACAGATGTGATCAACAAGATAACAGCAATGTCTCCACCAACTAATAAGAAAGAAACGCAAGCTTTCTTGGGTGCTGTGGGGTTCTGGAGAATGCACATCCCAAATTACAGCTCGATTGTAAGCCCTCTCTATCATGTGACCCGGAAGAAGAATGATTTTAAATGGGGCCCTGAGCAGCAACAAGCCTTTGAGCAAATTAAACGCGAGATAGTTCATGCAGTAGCCCTTGGACCAGTCCGGACCGGGCCAGATGTAAAAAATGTGCTGTACACTGCAGCTGGGGAGAACGGTCCTACCTGGAGCCTCTGGCAGAAAGCTCCAGGGGAGACTCGAGGTCGACCCCTCGGCTTTTGGAGTCGGGGATACAAAGGATCTGAGGCCAGCTATACCCCAACTGAGAAAGAGATACTGGCAGCCTATGAAGGGGTTCGAGCTGCTTCGGAAGTGATTGGCACTGAAGCACAGCTCCTCCTGGCACCCCGGTTGCCCGTGCTGGGCTGGATGTTCAAAGGCAGGGTCTCCTCTACACATCATGCAACTGATGCTACATGGAGTAAATGGGCTGCACTAATTACACAACGAACTCGAATAGGAAATCTCAGTCGTCCAGGCATTCTAGAAGTCATCATGGACTGGCCAGAGGGCAAAGATTTCGGAATGTCACCAAAGGAGGAGGCGGTGTGTGCTGAAGAGGCCCCACCATATAATAAACTGTCAGAAAGTGAAAAGCAGTATGCCTTGTTTACTGATGGCTCTTGCCGTATTGTGGGAAAGAATCGGAGATGGAAGGCAGCTGTATGGAGTCCTGGACGACAAGTTGTAGAAACTGCTGAAGGAGAGGGTGAATCGAGTCAGTTTGCCGAGGTGAAAGCCATCCAGCTGGCCCTGGACATTGCTGAACGAGAAAAGTGGCCAGTACTTTATCTCTATACTGACTCATGGATGGTGGCAAATGCCCTGTGGGGGTGGTTGAAGCAATGGAAGCAGAGCAACTGGCAACGCAGAGGTAAACCCATCTGGGCTGCTGCACTGTGGAAAGATATTGCTGCCCGGGTGCAGAACCTGGTGGTGAAGGTACGTCATGTAGATGCCCATGTACCCAAGAGTCGGGCCACTGAGGAACACCAGAACAACCAACAAGTGGATAAAGCGGCTAAGATTGAAGTGGCTCAGGTGGACTTAGATTGGCAACATAAAGGTGAATTATTTTTGGCCCGGTGGGCCCATGACACTTCAGGCCATCAGGTCAGAGATGCAACATATAGATGGGCTCGTGATCGAGGGGTGGGCTTAACAATGGACACTATTGCCCAGGTTATTCATGAGTGTGAAACATGTGCTGCAATTAAACAAGCCAAGCGGTTAAAGCCTCTTTGGTATGGAGGACGATGGTTGAAGTATAAATATGGGGAGGCCTGGCAGATTGACTATATCACACTGCCACCAACCCGCCAAGGCAAGCGCCATGTGCTTACCATGGTGGAAGCAACCACCGGGTGGCTGGAAACATACGCTGTGCCCCATGCCACTGCCCGGAACACTATCCTGGGACTTGAGAAACAGATTTTGTGGTGACACGGCACCCCAGAGAGAATTGAGTCAGACAATGGGACTCATTTCTGGAATAACCTTATAGATATTTGGGCCAAAGAGCATGGCATTGAGTGGGTATATCACATCCCCTACCACGCACCAGCCTCTGGGAAAATTGAACGGTACAATGGGCTGTTAAAAACTACACTGAGAGCAATGGGTGGGGGAACTTTCAAGCATTGGGATACACACTTACCAAAGGCCACCTGGTTGGTCAACACCAGAGGATCTGCCAACAGGGCCGGCCCAGCCCAGTCAGAATTTTTACATATTGTAGAGGGGGACAAAGTTCCTGTGGTGCATATGAAGAATTTGCTGGGGAAGACAGTCTGGGTTATTCCTGCTTCAGGTAAAGGCAAACCCACTCGTGGGATTGCTTTTGCTCAGGGACCTGGATATACTTGGTGGGTAACGTGGGAAGATGGGGAAGTCCGATGTATATCTCAAGGGGATTTGATTTTAGGGGAAAACAGCCAGTGAACTCAATTGTATGCTGTTGTCTGCTGTGTAATACTTTTATAGCCCATCAACTAGATGTCTTCAGGTCACCAGCGACTGGCCCTGACTTCCCTCCAACCATCATCCCAACAGAGAATGAACTTTGATAGAACCAGATGAGTTCCGCAGTAAAGGAACGACCAGCATCAGCAGGCAACGATCCAATACTGCACACAGCCTTTCCTGCCCTGAAAGATTGTTACAACAGATGGAACCTGACATCATGGACCGAATGGACTCGGCAGCATTATAGGGATTGGTCCATGCACTAAGAAAATGATCTTTTTCTCTTGGTCTGTATGTATATGGATGTATATATGTGGGAGAGCAATGATGTATTGAAAATGTGGGATCTGAGCACGACGTGAATGGTATGGAATAAGGGGTGGATAATGTCCTGGGTTCAGCAGTAGCAGTCATGTTTCTCCTTTGTGGTAACTGGTGCAGTGCTGTGCTTTGACTTCCAGCCTGGGAACAGTGTTGGTGAAGTCGATGTTTTCGGTTGTGGCTAAGTGATGTTTACCCTGACCAAGGACTTTGTGAGGCTCATGCTCTGCCAGGGAGGAGGGGAAGCCATGAAGAAGCAGAGATGCGGTGCCTGACCCGGGCTAGCCAGGAGGTATTCCATACCACAGCACGTCATGCCTGGGGTGGGGATAACTGGGAGTTAGACAGAAGGACACAGGCTTCTGGGTGGGATTCGTTTCTTGGCTGGTGGTATCGTATTCTCTTCCCTTGTTATTTTCTCTTATCATTGTTGTCGGTGGTGGTAGTGGTGGTGATTTGTGTTGTATACTGGTTGCTGGACTGTTCTTGTCTCAACCCGTAGGAGTTGCACTCTTTCGATCCTCCTCCCTGTTCCTCTGGGAGCGGGGAAGGGGAGAGCCCCGGGGGGGGGGGGGGGGGCCTTCGATTGTTGTCAGCCCGGCACCACTCACTGGGAGTGAGTGAACAAGTTGCCTGACTGGGTTTAAACCACGACAGACAGTCACAGAAAAGGGGCACTTTTATCTGGAATTAAAAGTGGCATCATGGAATTTCCCAGGTGGTGCAGTGCTACTGATGGAGGAAAGGAAGGTGAGGAATTAAATAAACGTAAAGAAGAAAAGAAAACCAACCAACCAACCAAAACTTCAAGATAAAACAACAGTAGGTGAAGACAGAAATCGCTACCATTTGATCTTAACCACAGCATCTTCTCTGCTTTGATGTAAATGTTAAAGTGCATGTGGAGAAAAGGGAAAGAACTGCAGATATTGCTGTTATCACTTCTGCATCAGAAAACTGCACTTAAAACGCTAACTGCTTATAGTATCACTGGAAGGAGACAGGAAGGACAGAGTTTAGTTATCCACCCAACTCCCTCTACTGGCTATAATTTTAAATATCCTGCACCTACAATGAGATCAGTGTTAAAATACTTCTCAAATCAAGCCATGAATTATTTAAAAACAGTTTTCTCTAAACTGAGATCTGTCCTGGACTGAACCTGCTGCCTGATACATGTGATATGTCAAAACAGCAGGTGACACACTTTGTTTGCTAGAATGTTACCATCACGGGAATTGACTTTCTAAATGACAGGTTGATCATAAGCAGATGGACAGAGTGAGAAGTACGGACGACTGTCAAAAGAAACAAGATCAAGCAAGCTGTTCTTTCAGCCAGGTGATTGATTTGAAATGATGCTATCTGATGGCTTTTTGACTTCTTGTCCAAATGGTTGCTGCCTTCTCTGCCTCTACTGCTCTTCTTTTTCAACAATACAAGAATCGATAAGGATTATATCATACCAATTTTTGGAACAAGATCTTCATCAGCACCTTTGAAGAAGCATATGTAGATAACAAGCCCCCTCTGGATCTACAAAAGATTACAGAAAACTATGTCAATGTTTCTCATTGTCCAACACGCACACTTATCATTAAAACTAGTATCAAAAATAGCAAAACTGCATAAGAAAAGCTTCTGAGAGCAGTTTTAGTTACCTAGTATAACTTCAGACATTTACGCACCATACTGTGGAAGCTTATGAGATACACAGTGATTATCTGCACAATGCTTCTACATACAATTAAGCCAATTTATTAGCTCCATGTAAAGCCAAATGTAGTTGGAATATACAATGGACAGTATTAACATAGACAATGTGACAAGATGAATTACAGTACTTAAATCCAGTAAAGGAAATAACTTAAGCTTTTTCCTATCAAATATAAAATAATTTTCAGTGCGAATTAGAAGTTTATTTCCTATCACGAAACATGACAAACGCCACAGGACTTGGTAGTGAACTGAACCGTATTTTGATGTCAAAAGTAATCTAGTACAGGATAATTCTGAAAAAAACATTGAGTATGTTAATTAAAGATTGAAACATGATGACCAACTTAAATCTGATGACCAACAACTGAAGTTGTTCAGAATATTATTTAACGGTGGGTAAAATCTTTTTGGTGAAATTGGACCTTTCCCCTGATTCGTATAAAGTATATGCTACTTCTTTAGCAGTCAGAGGGACTAATTGTAAGAAATACTGATTTGAGGGAAGAATTAGGTCTGTACTGAGGAAAAAGCACAAAGAAATTCTTGTGTAGCTTTCTTGGTTAGTTCACAAGGACTGTGTGCAACAGCCTCTGCTTTATTAAGACAAACTGACAGGCTCTGCAGCCAACAGCAATTACGTCTCATGCACAGGTATACCTGAATGGTTTAAGTTCTTCAGGACAAAAAAAGAAAGGCATACAATATCCACAGGCATATAGTATCTAAAGAAACCCTCAGCACTGCTTTGTCAAGAATGAGTGTCTTTATATTTTTGTTAGAAGAAAGATAAATGTCAGCTTATGAAATGTCACCTAAGAGATGCTAAGTAGGTTGGGGCAGGAATGAGTCACTAATAAAGACATTATCAAAGCAAAAGTATAAGAAATGTGGGTAGTTTCTAAAAAATACCTTTATTATTTTTCTTCTCTTTTCTTTATTTTTCCTTTTCTCTTTTCTTTAAAAGATAAAGGTTTTAGGTGAAAAAAGCTCAGCTATACACATGAGATTTTATCCCTTTGTTATTGCAGAGATTAAACAAAATGCTCAAGGCAATGACTGAGAAGAGCTATGTCCCCTCAACTATTTTTCTGGTAACTAACTTATGGAAAAAAAGAGGCTGCTCTTTGTAGCCAAAACGTCACATGCTGAGAACTTTCAAAAGCTTTAAATGGCTCCTTTCAAAACTCATTTTGACCTCTGCACAATATTATACATGTTCCCAAATGACTGCCATATTTCATAAACATTGTAAGAAATTTGATGGCCTGAACCTCAAATGACATTTCAAACCATCTGTTTGAATAAAGGAGGCAGTCTGCCAAATGTGAAATATCCTACATGCTTAGCTAAATATTCATTCAACAAACAGACCAGCATCAAGGTATTCATAGAGAATAACGTGGTACATATACATACTAATAAAAATATTTGTGATAAAATAGGCCAAGCACATTTACATTGTATGTACCTGACACTGAATTAGAATTGACTCCATTTAACAGCACACATCACAGAGAATCATTCAACTTGAGAACTGTGACTGTTTTTTGCGTCTCACATACAGAAGTAACAATACTCTGCAAGCAGTTCATTAAAAAACACAAAAAGGTAAAGAAAGTGACACCTGCAAGTCCTAAGACCAGACAGCTAAAGAGTAAGTAAAAACAGTCATAATTTTTCCAGCCTCCATCATAATTTGATGCCTATTTTTTATATACTTTCTATCACAAGATGAGACATAATATCAAGGGGAATTAAAGGGACAGGAGGTCTGATGGAAAAAAAAATAATTCAGAGACAAGTTAAAGATGCTAGAGGATGTTTCTATTTGTATTGCATGCTTATGATTTTCTACAACACTTTTCAACCATGTTATAGTTGAAAACTATTCAGCTATTTGAATGTTGAAACTTATAGCTTCAACTATAGCTGAAAACTGAACACATGTGCGAACATGTTTCTACCTCTTATTATGTCTTTTTTGTTTAGTTTTTTTAATTGAATAGGAGGTGTAAAATTTAATACAATTTCAAGACCTAACCTAGTAATAATAATTCATGTCGGTCCTCTGATCTTGTATCAGTGTTTCGGGCGCCCTAAGACTAGTGCTTGTTGCCAGTGTAAGGAATGGGAATGTAAAAACCTTTTGAACCAAAGCAAAAATATTGCCTTTGCTGGAGGTCCTCTGTAACCTGTCAAAAGTTTAGCTGACTGCTCTTCACTGCTATATTTAACTAAGGAAAAATTAAGCAAAATAACACAAATAAGGAAGTCATAAATTCAACATGCTGATGTGCAAAGAGCCACTGCAAGGAACTTACGTAGTGATGGGCAGGTGCTTGGCCAGGAAAACTGTGCTTTGTGTGGATTTACTGTTATTAGTAAAATGCCTACATAAATAAACCAGCAAAGCAAATTACTTTGCAACACTAGCATTTATTATACAACTGTCCTAAGTAATCATCAGACCAGGCAACCCGCATCATGAAGGGATGAAGTACCCAGCCCCTGAAGCCATACAGCCAGCCTTAGCAATACTGCCACCAAACACTGCTTTTTAGCTTTTACAGGAAAAACAAACAACTAACTCCTTCCTCACCCTCATTACTAAATATATCCATATGAATTTTGCAGGATTTCATTAGCAACCCCCGAATATATTCTGCAAAACTACTCTTTTTTCCCCTCACCCCAGGAAAACGTAATGCAACTGATAGTGGAAACTGAGTCACTATGTAATCCTTCGGAAGCCAGTTTGTGAAACTAAATTATATAAAGTATTCTTTGACATTTCCATTTCATGTTCATGTTTGCTGCCCTGTGAGAAGATTTCTTCTTATTTCATACATCCAGCTGCAGCAAAGACAGATTACATCATCTACCGCAGGTCACAAAACAAGCCTGTGCCTGGTACCTTGCACTTCTTTTTGCTGTCTTAACCAGAAAACAAATCAAGGGAAAGAAGATAAGGGAAAAACAGTTTCCACTGCATAAAGCATAGGCACTTACACTTTTTAGCTGAATATTCATTTTACATTTCTTTTCTCCCACAGGTGTGAAATACACCAAATTTCACCTTTTTTCTCTCCTGCCTTTAAAAGGAGAATTCCCTTTTTTATCCCCCTAAGTATTCTGCTGTGTACATAAACTTTTTATGGATGCTATCTAACCAACATTTCTCCATAAACAAGACACCCCATCCCCAGTAATCCTCAACAGGGCAGAAAAACTCAATCATGAAAACACAATGAAGGCAGTGATTCATGTATAGACATAAAGTACTCTCAAACCCTTTCCCAGATAAAGGACATTGACTTTGAAATTCTTAAAGTACCTACAGGGGTCTCTTACAACCCAGAAGCTATTCAAAGCCATACATAATGTGTTATTTATAGGATACTAGAAATTTCTCAAGGTGAGGACCTACTTTTAAGTTGTTACAGATCATCAGGAAACACTGGTTTATGTAAATAATAGTTTATTATGTCTGGTTTGTTTTTGTTTTTTTTTTTCACTGACATGCATATATAGGGAGCAACATTACAGAAAACCAGCAGCAATGATTCCTCCCAGTGACCTCTAAAGTAGTCATACTAAAGAAAATCGGAACTTTGCATAGGGTGGGTTTTTTTCCTGCATGGTGAGTTCTTGTTAAAACAGATTTCTCTTAAAGGGCCCCAGGTGCCTGGGAAAGATTACCAAGTACCCCATGACAAATACTAGTATGGTTCACGTCTGCAAAGTATATGCTGCTGAGACCACCCAAGTCTCTTGCAGATTCCTTTAGTGCCATCTATTACTTTCTCTGTGATTTTGGTTAAGCCATTTAAAACTTCACAGAACAGATATATACAGAATAACCTCCTTGCAACAGAATTCCTCATTCTATCTCTAAACCATAACATATGCCTCTTCTGAGACAGTTTAAAAGACAGCCAGCAAAATGACATTTTTGCTTTTATTTACTAGATCTACAATTATTTCTGAGATTAGCAAACTAGAAATAGGGTATTTTTCCTCTAGTTAATTTATGCTGTGCTGAGCAACTTTTGCTGTAATTAACCTTACACCGAGAAGCTAATGATGCAATACACACAGATGTACTTCAGCCAAACATAGTATCTGTGAGATGACACAAATCTCCTCTGAGTAAAACGTTCTGGCTTCCCAAGCCATGATGCAGAAACTAGGTCTCCTGGATCCAGCTGCCTCTTCTGAACAAGGGCAGAAATGTTTTAAGAACAATGTGAAAGTCAATCAGTGGAAACATCTAGACCAACTTTTTTTTTTAAAACTCTCTTCAGATTTGTTGAATGAACTCATAAGCTCTTCAAACTCACTAGAATTTTTACTTTTTAAGTCTACTACTAGTTGTAGTAGATTTTAAAAAGGACAAAAAACACCACCAAAAAAAAGCCAAGGGGTAAACACTTGGCATCTTCATAGATGAGTTATTCTAGTTCAGGTAACCCATAAACAGTGACAACTACAGCACGACAGTGCATCCCAAAGGGCAGCCTTCATGCTTTGGTAAACAGCCCTGGTCTGTATGCACAGCGCATAGCCCAGGGAGTCTGCAGACCTACCTACCTCTCCCAACAGAAGACTATGGGAAGAGGGAAATTATGATGTTCCCCTCTAGCTGTGTGGAGATCTATGTCCTAAATTTAACTTTTGGTTAATGGTCTAGAAAACAAAATAAATTACAACTACTGCTGCCACAGCCATGCTGCTGTACCTGGCCTTTCTTCTCCACATGTACACTAACTCACAAAGTACACGGCTGAGCCCATCAGCCAAGTTTGCAGTGCATCTGTGAAAATGTGTTTCTGAAAGGGCAGATAATGGAAAAGGAGGCACAAGGTTAGAGGGGAAGGAGCTGTTTTGTGGTGGGGCAGCTGTGCTCTTCTGGAGGACCCAAACTGGAGCATAGGGTAAGAATGAGGAGTAGCAATGAGAAACCTCTGAGCACTGACCCCAGCCTCATGTGCTGCTTGCTGATTCACTGAAGGGACCGACTGTAAACTCTGACAATAACAAGGGGTTAAGGAGAGGGGTCTGTGGTGGAAACTAGGAAGGAAATAGAAGAGGTGTCTGAAGTGAAGCTTAGCCTGGAAAAGGAGGAGGGATTTTTCTTCAAATGCCTGAATATTTGTGAGTTGTTGGTGTGGTTTTTTTTTTCAATATTCAAATCACTAATTAAATTTATTAAACTGGCAGTGAATTAACTTAATTCCCCAAGTCAAGACTGTTTTGCCAGTGCCAGTAACGGGTACGTGATTTCCCTGACTTTACTCTGTGACCCACTTGTCTTCCTCCTTTCGCTCCTCTCCCACCGTCCCGGTCAGGGTAGGGCAGTGGCCGGGCAGGCGTTCATCTGCTGCCAGTAACCAGCCGGCCGCTGGGGCTGCTCTCAGCCAACCGGCTCGCTGAAGAACGAAGAGACAGGTTTTGAAGGCAGGCACGGACAGCAGCCCAGCCCCGACCGGGACCTCCTGAAACTCCACAGGCTTATCCACCGCTGTCACCGACGCGGTCGCGCTAAGGGGAGACTGGAGCCTCGCTCCCGCTGTCGCCACCGAGTACCGTCCCCACGGCCTGCGCACTGCGGCCTCCGCCAGCGGCCCCTGCCTCCATCCATGCGCTCGTCGTGCAGCCGACGGAACGCCTTGCTGCTGCTCGCCTTGGCCCAGCGCAGCCCCGAGCCGCCTCCGTTTTCCCCGCTCCTCCGAGGGGTGAAGGGCCGGCGCAGACGTTACCTCCACCCATTCGGCCTCGGCGCCGTGTTCGGGCGGCTTCACCTGCAGCCGGGCGGACGTGCACTGCTGGAGCAAGGCCCGAGCCAGCGCCGGCTGCGGCACAACCGCCATAACGATCCCGACTCGGCCTGAGGAGGGCGGGGGAATGCGTGCGCGGTGCGCGGCCCCGTCGCTGCCGCCGGTATTCGCGTAACGCCTTTCCGGCACCGCAGGCCGCGCCGCACTGAGCGGTGCTGTGGGGCTGGGGGTCGCATCCCCGGGAGCCCGGTGTCGCAGGTGAATGGAAAGAACGGGGCGGGAGGCACTGACGGGCTCTGCAGGAGGCAGCGACTTCACGCTGCAGACATTTAAAAGCAGTTTGTGTGACACGTAAGCGGTGAAAAAAGTCCTTGCTGAAAATGTTAGAGAAAACCAGCAAATATCTTTTGCAGGAGGTAAAACAGGGCTTGTGGTCTGTCGGTGGCTTCTAAGGAGGGGCAGGCAGCAAGGGTACAAGCTTTGGAATAGAATAAGCAAAGTATCTCTACAGCTCAATTAACCCGTGTCCTACAGCTACCGGGAAGCGGGTGTAGGGAGGGTAGTCTCTATGAGAAATGGAAAATCTGCTTGTTTTGTGGTGGGGAAACGTTACATGCTTGGGGTAAGCGTTGTATGTTGTGTAGTTTCTCCGTGAAAAAAGATAAAAACTATTAATCTGAATATTGTCACTTCTTTATAAACAACTGTTTGTGTTTCAGGTGACCGAGATGAACCCATCAAGTTGGAGAGTTTCTCTTCAGTAATGCTGCTTTGGAGTAGAGGGAACAGAAAATAATGTACTGAAAAGGGAGCTGGAGAGGGAGCGATCAAAATAATGACAAAAAGAGTAGTTCTGAAGTGAGATCCCAATGCTAACGGAAAAGTTAAAGTATTGCAAATACTTTGTTATCTCTCAGGTTTTTGGCTACATACCCAGATAGTCATTGGACAGTTCCGAAATTAGAAGAGTGCCTTCCTCCCATCCATGAAATCTGACAGATGCAATTTTTTAGTAACATGGGCTTCAGAAATCAGGATACAGGGATGCAGAATTCAGTGCCTCTCTCTGAATTAATTTTAAGACTGAAGACTTTATTTTCAAAACTGTGTTCAATTTTTTTTTTTTAAATAGTTAAGACTTACTGTGGGTGAGAAGCCAAATTTTGTTACCTGGCCTCCATCACAGAGTAAGATTACTGAAGATGATTACTGCACAGGAAGGGAAAATATGCAGTCGTGAATAGCTAGTGTTATACCTAGGGATGTATTTGGCTTCTCTGTGTTATTTAAAAATAACATTCTCTCTTGCATGAGTGTTCAGTGACGTTGCTCTTCCCAAAGCAAACCTTTATGGAAGAAGAGGAAATCGTACTATGTGGTTAGCACATAAACTAGCTAAATTTTGTTAGCTGTAGGGTATTGTTAAGTATGAGCTGGTTTAATTTAAACTCAGCTAATTTTATTTAAAATACCTTCTGTTCACTTACTCTAAAGCTGTATCCCCAGACTCATTAGGAAGAGTTTAATGCTGTAGCAATCCATTTTAAATGAGTTTTTTCTCCATATGTATTTGTAATATAAATTGATTGTTGAAGTAAATGGATTCTACTACAATCTGAGTAAATTATATAACCAGATTATAGAGGAATAGTAATACCCAAGGATGTTGATCATTCTTTGTTGCAGTACCTTATTTAACCAGGATTTGATGAAGAACATCTATTTATGTGCAAGTTTCAACACAGATGTGTGTGAAACGGCGTATAGAAAAATTAGTATGACATCATTGTTTATTTTTGGATTCTTGGTGGGATTATATTTTCTTTGGGAAGACAAATGAATTTTCTTGTACTGCATCTTGAATTTCTTGAAACTTTTTGGTCCATAGTTAGGTTAAGAGCCTCTCTTTGTATGCCAAAGAATGAAAAATTTGTTGGTTATGTTGTAGACAAAAGTTTGGATTTCACTGTTTTTTCACAAACCTCCTGACATCTAAAGAATGTATCAGTGCATAAATTATATTGATATTTTTATCAGTTATTTATACAAATAGTTTTTTCTACATTTCAGATTTGACAGCTGTCTCAGAATATTTCTTTTATCCTCTCTGCTTTTGTCATTGGGCAGAAAGTAGGTATTTTGAGAATGGTATTCAGAAGACATTTCTGGTTACTTTCACATCAGTTCTCTTTCGGAAGGGCAGATGGCAGTATGAACCACTTCTCACAGATTTCAGTGGACATGTGTTTTTTCCTTCCCCTTTGTGTGAATGGTCATGCATATTTCATCTACATTTAATGGAATGAATCTTTTTGTGAAGAGGGGGCTGGGTGCTGGGAGCTTTGCCTCTGTGTACTTGGCTTTCTCCTGTTTCCTTAGCTGATGAAATGCTAGAGGTCTTTCAGTACCAAAATGATCTCAAGTGGTCTTGAATTTTTCCCTAGGGATTATTTTTAATTTTTTTTTGTTAGTATTAAGTTGCAGTTGCATACTCTGGCAGGGGCAGTAGTTGACTGGAACTCTGAATGGACAAGATGCATCTTGGATGAAATTCCTTTGTCTGTGGTGTCTGAAACCATGATCAAAGGTCTTTGAAGCAGCTATCACATCAACAGTGTCATCTGTTTTAAAGAGAAACCATACAAAGCTGCAGTGGCACTTGGATAGCAAAGATACAAAATAGGTTGCTAGTAAGGTTATATCTTGGTAGAACAACAGCTTGTGGGACAGACATACTAAAAGTACACTTTTTAATTTGCCCATGCTGAACAGATCAGTCCCTGATACGCGGTATCTTTTTTTCAAGATGTTAAAACTGCCACAAGACAGCTCAGAATGACAGCGTGTTTTGTTTCTGAAGTGATGTTTACCATCTTACATCCTGAACTGAGTCAAGTCCTTTGCTTTCTGTTGGATAACTTTTTCTTCTCTTTTGCTCCCAGATTATGTATTTTGCTTGTTTCTTAGCTATGTAGCCTAACATGCTATCTGGGATGAGCTATCTGGCTCTTCATTTTTGGTGATTTTTTATTTTTTTGTAGCCTGTTTCTCCATCTAGTTCAAGATCCAATTAAGCTTTCTTCTTTCTACAGCCTCAGAATTGCTAGCTGAAATGCTGGTTAGCTGGAAGAGAGGAAATACTGCTGAACAGCGATGTGGATGTAGAGAGGATTAGGTGGTCCTGTGTCGTGGTTTAAACCCAGTCAGCCACACAAGTCTCGCTCACTCATCCCTCTTCCTCCCACCACTCCCAGAGGGATGGGGAGGACAATTGAAAGAATGTAACTCCCATGGGTTGAGATAAGAACAGTCCAGTAACTAAGTATAACACAAATCACTGCTGCTACCACCAATAATAATAATGATAAGGGAAATAACAAGGGAAGAGAATACAACTGCTCACCACCCACTGATACTCAGCCTGACTGAGCAGTGATCCAACCCCTCCAGGCAACTGCCCCCAGTTCACACACTGGCCATGATGTGCTGTGGTATGGAACACCTCTTTGGTTAGTTTGGGTCAGGCGTCCTGTCCTTGCCCTCCCCCGCCCCACCCCGGGGCTTCCCCTTCTCCAGGGCAGAGCATGAGACTCAAAGTCCTTGGTCAAAGTAAACATGACTTAGCAACAACCAGAAACATCAGTGCTGTTCCCAGGCTGAAAGTCAAAACCACAGCACTGCACCAGCCATCAAGGAGAAAAAATGACTGCCACTGCTGAACCCAGGACATCGTGTTAGAATCATTTTATTGTCTAAGTAGCAGACATTTAGACACATTATGATGGCTGTATTTAGTACTGTCTTCTTTCTTATTCAAAGTGCTGTACAGACATTAAGGTCAGGAACATGCCTGCCTCCCAGCCATCATCCTCCTTCCTCCAGAGGTATTTAAAAATAAGGAAGGCAGAGAGAGGGTATGAAGAATTTCCCTAGTGCAAGTCAAGCAGCAGAAATAAGATGGAATAGCAGCCTTGTCAATCAAAATCCACAAGTATTGCACAATGCCTGTGTAAGGCTACCAGAAATTGCTCTTTCAGAGGAGACATGGGGTGAGGACTGTCAGCATCCTAGCCGTCCAGAGACCCCCCAGATCTGTTTACCCTTCAAAAGAAACACTGGGGGAAGGTGACTTGAGAGGAAAAGATGGCATTGTGATTTTTATCTTTCTGGTTTGCACTATAGCCCTGAGGAAGATTGTGACCTCTTCAGCCCCAGTTTTGTAGCTTCAGTTGGCACACCTCTTCAGCTCTTCCAGCAGAGCCAACTTGCTGTCCCCGGGAATGTCTCAATTGTTTCCAGTGAAGGCTGGTATTCCTGTTGTGGAAGAGTAATCCTGTGATTTAAGCAGCTGATTTTATGCATGTTTAAAGTATGCAGCGAAAATTAAATACATTAGTAAAAATAGATCAGTGTTTTGTTTAGTCCTTCATACTGTTACAAAACAGATACTGAAATGTTAGAGCAATCAAAAGTTAATTAAATTTCTGAATAGAGTAACAGTGTGAAAGCTGTGTTGGGTACAATTACAGCTTTTCTAAGTGAGAAGCAGAAATTTGACTGGGGGGGGGGGGGAAGGTAGCTGGATAAAGACACACAACCTGTTTGCTTACCATATTGTCTAAAGGAACTAAGTACACTATTAATGACGGTTTCTTTCTCTACAGGTGTTGGGTATGTTCCTTTGACTGTGATGTTTAACTACTATAATTTTCCCCTGCTTGGGTGTATCCCATACCAAACCTTTGTCTGCATGATTGAAAGACATTAATATTTAAAGGACTTCTGTATCCTGCTCCAAAGAAATAAACAAAGCAGTGGGAATAGCCTACCTACTGTATGTACCTTAGGGTATAACTGTAACACCTTGCACTGATTATAAGCAATACAGTGTTTTTTTTACAGAACTGAGCTACTCTAGTAAGCTTTGGCCCTGAACCTTATGGTCACAGGGCCTGGCACAAACAGCGAGGAGTAAGGACGCTGAATGAGTCTGCAGCTAAACAGGCTGTTTGGCAGCCCTGAGCAAGCTTGGTATACTCAGCCAGCCAGCTTTGATCAGTGAATCTCAGCTTCAGGTTCTTGTTCTCTATATGGAACTGCTGACCATACATCTGAGCAGAGCCTGGCACTGGTCTGGCAGTGTGGTAGGTGGCAGTTCAGCTTTGTTTCAAGCCACTAAGCTAACTCACACCTGGCTGTTATAGATGGGTGGTGCAGACTGGGTTCCTCCTAATGGAGGAGGTATTTATACTGAACCCTCTTGCAGAGGCCCTGCAGAGCACAGGTCCTATATTCTTTGTGCTCTGTGCTCACAGCTGGTTTAGTGTGGGCCCCACCAAGTATTTGTGCTGTGCTGCACAGCCCCTGGATCATTGTCCCTGTTATGCTGTATACTGCCTCTGCTTCTGCCACATAAAGCAATTCAGATCTGTTCTCCTCCCCAGGTATTGCTGCATCACTGCTCTCTGCACCTCATAAACACTTTTGCAATAGTAATTAGTGCTACAGAGGTGTGGTTTTGTTAGGTTGTTTTGTTTGTTTATTTGCAGTGAGAAATTTTGATGATAATGTGAAGACATGACTAAAGACAAAAATGTATCAGTATCTTCTAAGAGCTGGAACTTGAGTTTCTATGTTTTCAATAGATTTTATATGTAAAATTATCAGATTATTGGTATAAAGCCTTATTTTATTATTAAAAATGTACATGGATTGAGATGTGGCTTTTTCTGCTCCTTTCACAATAGAATGAAAGGTCATTTATTATTCTCTGTGTACCTGGAGGACTCCTTGCCTGCAGTTACAGTTGAGTATGCAGGCATAATCAGGCTGCGTGTAATTTCTTTGCCTTTATGTGGATGACTTTCAAAATAAAACTTGCTACAGCTTCAGGCCAAAAGCTTTCTCCTTGAGCCACAGCTCCTATAATTTTTTTCCCCTCAGGCATACTTATCCTTAGCTAGTCAGGAAAGTGTGCACACAAATGATAGGTCATTAGAAAATTCTCTGAATGGCAAACCTCTGAAGTCATCCCATTTGCCATGCATCATGATGAAACTGGGTAAGTTTGAGGAGGCACTAATTATATGCTTGGTCTGTCATTTATCAGTTGTTGGAGCTGTTCTTAGAAAATGGCAGCCTCTTTCATGGCACAGTTCAACAAGATTGCCAGAGCTCAATGAGCCAAGCAGGGTTGACAGATTTTGGCATTTTATTCCCTTCAATGTAAGAACATCCCATTACAACACAAATGGGTATCTTGCTTTGCTGTAGCACTGCATCATATACAAATACAGTAATGTTGATCTGTGGGCTTTTCTTAAAATCGTATTTGGGGATCTAATTCCCCTTAAAACAAATAGCAACTGTAGGACTTGCATTTACCATCACCCTTGATGGTTTGTTTCACTTAATACAATAGTGAATATATAATCCTTTTGTGATTTTAACTGACATAAATAGAAGGTGATCTTGTTTCCTCTCAGGTCTTGTGAGAAAAAAGCAGATGTTTAATGCAGTGAGCTAAATAATAGAAGATTGTAAATTGTAATGAATATTCATGGTTTCAAATAAGATAATGGACCATGTGTCAAGAAATAATGTGGCTTCCTGCTATGATTTCCAGTGTGGCTTAACATGTTTCACAGAGCTTCCAGTTTCAAGAATTGCTTTTTAATACTGAGTTTTCACACTTTTCTTAAAACGCAGATTTTTTTTTCATGCATGTTTCTGAACTCATTTGGGATGAAATCATTACTTTATTTGATACCTCAGAAGCGCTGCAATGATAAAAGGAGATTTTTCACATAATCTCTCAGTGTTTGGTTTTTTTTTAGCTGCCAAAGGGCCAGAGTTTCTTTCTTTTACAATAGATGCTAAATAGCTGCTACAGAGTGGAAGTAAAATACTTTATCTTCAATATTTGATGTTCTAACAAAATAGAAAAGTGGTGTTTGGTGTAACTTCTTCTTAAAGAGCTTTTTATTTCACAGATAATTCTTGGAACTGCTAGAGGCTTACATTTTTTTTAATAACTAGGTAAAACAATTACTCTGTAATGTGGAATATTTTCATATCAATTACCGATATTTGATCTTTCCCTGGATACTCTATTGTCCATAGGACAAAAAACCAGTTGCATCTTCATAGTGACAGTCTGAGTGAGGGCCATGTCCAAATGAAAAAAGCCTGTCATTTTGGTGCCCACAAATATGAGGTGTTTTAGCTCCTGATACAGAAAACACAACTCTAACTAATGCACTCTGCAGCTTAGAGAATGAGTGAAGTTTACCTTCTTGTGAATTTTCTACATCTGTAGATTCTACTCTACATTTGTACTAGGAAGTTAATTAATTGCAGGAAATATTCTTTGGACACTGTGACTCATCTTTACTTTTGACAGTTCTTGATGTATTTTTGGCTAGGGCTCATTCACTAACAAAAAAATTCCGGTCCTGGTTCAGCAGTTAATATGGGCCAGAGCCCACTGTCAATAAGCGGGTTGCACAACACAACCCTGCTTTGCAAATCTCCTTTCTCTAATGACTTCCATGAGTCCTAAGTGTGAGCTAATAAGACAAGGGCTCAATTCAACAATCACTTACTGTCAAAACAATTTTCTATTTTCTGTGAATAGTCTCCATATTTCCTCTAATAGTTACATTTCCTCATGTCAAAATTTAATTAAATCAGTATTTTAAAAGGTACAGTGCAATCCTTTAGTGGCACTAATTAGATGAATGCAAATTGCATTTATTTCTGTAATGGAGTTGGGTTTTAGACATTAGTTCCAAGATCCATAATGCAAAAGCTTTCATGGAATACACCCAAGTGTATTGGCGCCCTTCTGAAATACCTTGCACTGCTGGTGTATGGGTATTTATGAGATAAGTATTAAATGGCCGTGAAGCAAAACTGAACTTCTTTGGAATATGAACTAGATTTTTAAAATAATTATTAAACACCAGAAACACTAAAAGTTGTTGTAATGTCTCCATCAGCATCATTGGCCAAATAAGATTCATTTGGTATACAGAAATCATTTAGGCTTAAGGTTCTGATGTTAACAAAAATGCTTCCTCTAAAGCATAAGCTCATTACTGAGAAAAAATGAATGGAAAGCAGATTTAAAATTATTTCATAAACTGAAATTGTGACTAAATGCCTTTTTGACTAAGACCAGTGCTGTCAGATGGTTTTCTGAAACTTTTAGGCCAGTGAACATAATTTTTATCCTGTTTTTTTACAATCTCTAATACAATAGGAGTCTTTCTGTCCTAGGTATCTTATCATTGCAATTTAACTCCATTGCTGGAAAAAAAAAAAAAAAGAAAATGGAAAGGAGAATGAAAGAAAGACTAGAAAATGCAAGTCTTCCTTCATATATGGCAAAGATTAGGAATACTTCAAAAGAAATCAAAACCTTTGCTTTTTGTTCAATGGAAATATTGTTAATTGCAGTTCATTCCATTCATGCAAACAATATCTATATATCAGGTACATAAAAAAAAATTATGTGGCTTTGTTACTGAAAGGCATATTCAACAAAGTAAATCTCTTCATCTTCTGTATCACTTGTTTAAGGCTGAGAAAATTGCTGTAATACCAGCTGCGTCTTCACTGTGATGTGACTATTACTATAGTGAGCAATGTTAACCTCAAGAACTTGGTAGGTGGCTTTAGAAGAATCTAGCAACAGTTTAAATAAGGTTTTCATTTCTTCTTGACAGAGAAAGACTGCACTGATTAAAATGTCCACATGAAAACAATATACAAACTAAATTGGACTCAATTTTGGCAGATTGCTCCTCATATAGCAAAGCAGAACTAATTTTTTCACAATGTAATTTTTGTCACAGTTTAAAGTTTGGCAAAGCAGTCATCAAAGTAGGATGAAGCTACTTGTGTGGTATTATCACAGAATCATAGAATGGTTAGGGCTGAAAAGGACCTTAAAATCATCTAGTTCCAACCTCCTGCCATGGGCAGGGACACCTTCCACTAGACCAGGTTGCTCAAGGCCCAGTCCAAGCTGGCCTTGAACACTGCCAGGGATGGAGCAGCCACAACCTCCTTGGATAGCCTGTTCCAATACCTCACCACTGTCACAGTAAAAAATATTATTATTATTGAAAATATTAATACACATGATAAAGGAAAAATAATACATTATTACTGTTTCTATGTGTTTTCACTGTTAAGATGTTGCAGTTTCAAGTATTGCCATATATAACAAAAAAAATTTGCCTCTTAAACAAGGTAATGTTCCATATGAAAACACAAGTAAACCTCACTTGTTTTGTGTGGATATTTGAAATCAGAATCTGTTAAAATCCTTTGGGCCAAATTTACTTTGCAAGAAGTGGTCATAAGTGCCTCAATATCACTGATGCAGGCCTTGTTATCTAAGCTACGCAGGAAAAAGACATAGTTTGTCAGCCCCACAGGAGAATGATATTCTGGCAATAGCCATGACAGCAACTCTGGCTTGGTCTCCTCCCAAAGGGAGAACGTAGCAGCCATCCTGAGACACGCTAATGAGCCCAAGGCTCAGAAATGAGGGCAGAGCAGCAAGGCTCTGGATTCTAGCAGCTGCTGGGTAAGAGCACAAGAAGCCACAGAGGATTGACATTTTTTTCAAACTAGGCTTGGCTTTAAAAAAGCTTGGGAACAACTGCTCCGGTTTAAGTAGCATGGAAAAATGGGAATGTGATGATCCCAGATGCCTTCCTTGCTCTACAGCAGTCTGAGGCTCAGATAGAAGCAGAGTGTATAAGCTTTAAGAGGCAATCATAGTGAGTTCTCCTGGCTTTCCCAGAAATGCCACAACTTCCATAACTCTTTAAGGCATTGTATCTTATTTTACTATATAACAATATATGGAAGATTATATCAATTTAATGATAGAATCATCTATATTTCTTATCAGCCTCATAGTCCATCACATGAGCTTTGATAACTGGCTTAAAACTTCAGTACCTTAGACTTCCTTTCCCCACCAACCAAATAATTATTGTTTTGTGGAAAAAATGATAAAAAGCAACATTTTAACGTTATTTATCTTAAATGTGCCAGAGCTGGCTGACCAGACAAGCTAAAATAATGAAATCAGTGACCCCCATGCCACACAGACTTGCCTTGGTATGCTATGGTATACCTCTATGGCCAAAGATTACAGGCCTGCCTGGTCACGAAGCTAAAATGAACACTTAGTTTTGAAGAACATTTCCTTAGCCTTCCTTTAATGTAATTTCTAATTTACCAATCATGTGTTTTGGTCACATCCATTGTGACCAAAATGGATGGATCACATGAGTAGAGTTTGCAGCATGTCCTATAGTATATATGTTACTATGGTATTAATACACTACTGTGCAGACGCACAGAAATGTAAATAGAAATACAGGGCTCCATCACCCTTGAAAGCTTATAGACTTGATAAACCACTCTTTTTTTAGCCACTTAGTTCCTACTGCACTCAAGTCAACCTGATTAGCTACCAAGTAATTTTAAAATGTTAATTCAATTTTTAAATTTGGAGTCAGTTGGCAACATATCTTCCCTCACTATACCTGATTATAATTGATTTTGGCTGCAGAAAGAATACACTTAAACACAAGACAAACTGATTTCAGACAAAAATAAATTATATTTTTATCACGTTAGCATTCTGGCTGAATAGAAATTTAAACATTTTGTTTCACTTACTTGAAGAAAATGTCATCAATTTTCATTAAAATTATATATTATGTCTTTCGTTTTTTTGAACTATTGAAAAGTCCAGAGTGGAATTTTCTGACAGATGCAGAGATTGCCTGTAGTTTCCATAAGGACTCAAATCTGTAAGTAAAATCTTTAATTTTTGGTTGCATCTTCCTAGCGTCTTATTTTAGAACTGTATGTGGACTGCGATGACATGTTGGGCAAGCAACTTACTCAGACCAATACTTTCAAATGTGAAAATTGAAACAGGAAGCCAAAAGCAATTATGAGAAATGTATAATCCCTGAAACTGTCTTTATAATTAGAAGAGATGATAGAGTACATCTCAGTCAAACTCTAATTCACGTATTCTACTGTTAACAATCAAGGTATTTTGAAAATGCCTGAACAAATTTATATTTCTTTCTAATGGCCAAATTCAGATTTTCATATTTGCATTCAAATACAACTTACTGCCATATTAGCTCTCCTATTACCAACAAACCAGGCTAAAAGGAATTATTTTAGAACTAAGAATACTGAGAATTGTTTTTATTAGTAAGTTTTGGAAAGCTCCTTCACCATACTTTTCAATTGTATTTTCTGCTAGATCAGCTTTACAAAACAACAATCCCACAAAAACATTCATGAGGGTTGTTCCAGCCATTGTTAGAACTATTCTCAGAACCAAAGAGTACACAACAGAACTCTTTTTGCCATTTTCTTTTATTTGCATAGACTTTGAAGTGACGGATATCTGAACTGTATGCCTACCAGTGATCCTGCTGTACTGATTTTATTTCTATGAAATCAACAGTATTTTGCACTTTAACACTGCCTCCAACTGCTCAAGGTAGGAAAACCAATTACACAATTTTCTTGCACGACAAGAGGTAACATGATTTCCTGAGGCAGTGAAAACAAGGCCCTTGAGGCAGATCTGGATCATAGTTTCAAAATTAAGTAGCTCATTGGTTTTCAGGATTCTTTTGCATTTTGGTTGGCAGTAGGGTAAATTATTGGAAAACGATTTGACATCTTCAGGTGTGTTAGCTATTCAAAATATCCTCACGTTGGTGCAACTGATACAGAGGGTTGACCAATGTACATGGGGCAGTACAGGGATATTGTACAGGGGGGTTGTACAAGGGGGTTAGAGGAATTTGCTTGCTTAAACAAAAGTATTGTCTGTTGTAAATGCCTGCTAAGCAGAACAAAGGCACCTGGTCCTATTGATAAGCAAAAGCAGACACCTGGTCCTATTGGTAAGCAGCTATTGATAAGGAAAAGAAGACACTTGGTCCTATTGATAAGCAGCTATTGATAAGGAAAAGCAGACACTTGGTCGTTTTGATAAGCGGCTATTGATAAGGAAAAGCAGACGCCTGAATCTACTAACAAGGGGAGAAGCAGATGGTTTATGGCTGGGATACCGGGCCAAATCCTAAGGCCATATGTGAAGACTGAAAGGTGAAAAGTGCAAGGAGAGGAAGACTCATTTACTTCATCTTGAAGACCCCTACCCAGAGGAGGAAGACTCAGTTACTTCATCTTGAGACCCCTGCCCATGACCAGAGGGGGCGATGCGCAGGCGCAGAGGACCTTCTGGCTCATTATAATACGAAGCGGGAATAGGATATGAATATGTATAGGCGTGTTGTGCAACCTTATGAATATATATAACTTTAGAGAATAAATGTAGAGGGAAACAACACTGAGGTACTCATGACTTTGAGGAATTATCCCTATGTGTCTCAGCGCTGAATAAAAGCATACCTACTTTACAACTTTTAACGAGTTGTGGAGTTTATCCGTGCATCACAACAAAAAATGAGAGTTTGAATAAGAATCACTTAAAGGATAGCAGAAGAGTTTATTTTTATAATTACAATTTTTGTGTGGTAGCTGAGCATTGGAATAAGCCTTTGAAAATGGTATTTTTTAGTAAAATGCTAATAACACAGGTTAGAAAAATAACATTTGAAATAGTAAAAATTCTGGTCACTGTGAAATAGAGGAAATGTTTATTGTAATAAGGCTTTAAACCAATGTAAAATCCTCTGATCTATTACCTATTACAACAGTTACCAACAAAAGACAGTATCTACACTGTATTTTATCTTTGAAAACTAATGGCCTGAAACTGCCAAGATTTGAATTACTTCTATAGTACCACTTACATGAATAAGGACTATTCATGAAATTGTCAAGAGCAAATCATGTCAAACCGATCTAATTTCCTTCCACTCTGTGGTTACAAGCTTTGTAGGTGGAAGAGAAGCAGTAGATGATTTTTTTTTTTTTTTTTGTATCTTTAAAGCTTTAAATAAATCTCACACAAGAACAGAAACGTGGCTTTGATGAAACTTCCATGGAGTGGGTGTAAAATGGCTGGAAAACCCAAACTATAACCAGAACAATTATTAGTGCTTTAGTATTAAAAAAAAACCCAAAAGAAAGAAAATCAAACAAAACAAATCAGGTGGCATCTGTCCCAGCTACAGGTCTCTTTGTTCTTATATTAATGTCCCAAATGATGAAATTGTATATATTTATTTGCAGAGAACAAACACATGAAGGACCAAGTTCTTGGCCACCCATTGTGTGGGTAAAGAGGAGAATTCAGAAGGCACCGACCAGCTGAAGGAGTGCCACAGAGAAAACAGGAACGAGAGCCATCGGGGACAAGTGCAACACTGAGGAATAACCCCTAACCACTTTGTAATATGTATGGTCACCCGGTATTTTCCTCTTGGGCCCAGTTTTCTTACAGACAGCGGAAGGGAGCTGCTTTCTTGTGCTGCGGCTGTTTTACAGTGCCACCGCTCAGCATTCTATTCGGGAAGGCGCTCGTTTCCACCGAGGTCCCCAACCGCAGCCGTTCTCTCAGCACAAAGTCGTCCATCGATCCCGGAGCCTGATAGGTCCGCTCAGCCCCACCGCGGGGCCCAGGGCTCCGACCTGGTTGACAGAATCCCGGCCCGGCTCAAGGGGCGGGCCGAGGCGCGGCGAGACGGCGCCATCTCAGCGCGCCGGGGCGGGCCGGCGGCGGGCATGGGGGCTCTCGCTTGGCGCTGGGTACTGCGCGCTGCCAGCTTCCCCTTCAGCGGCGGGAGGGCTCCAGCGACGCCGCGGCGTGACCCAGGGTGCGGTCCCGCCGTTTGCACCGCTCAGTTTGCCAACTCCGCGGTGAGTGAAGCGTGAGCTCTCCGCCGTGCGCCAGGTCCGCCCCGGGGAGGGAGGGGAGCGGGATAACCCTGCCTGCCGGTCGCGAAGCGTCAGGCTGTCCGTGGGCTTGAGGGGGATTCCGGGGGCCCAGGAGGCGGGAGGGTAGTTGCGGCTCAGATCCGCTCGGGGCGCCGTGTCGTGCTGTGCCGTGGCGCAGGAGGTTCAGCAGCTGCCCCGTGCTGCGGGGGTACGGCCGCTGCAGCGTTTTTGTCACGGGGCGGTGTGCGGGGGAAATGGCGGGACCGAGCAGGGGAACACGAGGCCGCCTGGTTTTTGCCTGGAGCCGGGTCTAGTTCTGTGGAAGTAGCGAGCAGTCGCTCGCCACCTGTGGTAGTAGAACTGGGCCACCCGGTAGCGGGTGGGATGCTGCCGGTATCGATGGAGACTCCTTTCCTGCGGAGTGTCCGCAGGGTGCTCTTAGCTGTCGTGTACCTCTTCTTCCGAAATAACGGCTCGGGGTGGGGGGGGGGGGTGGGACGGACGGGACTTGCTGCAGCGAACCGGCACTCGCACAGATGGCTCTGCCACTGCTTGGGAAGGACAGTTTTCTGGAGAGCTGCCGGGGCTCCACCGGCGGCCCAGCACCCAGGGCTTCTCTTCCTTCATTGTTAGATCTGAGAGTCGTGCTTGAAGCAGCTGTAACGTAAAAGGACAGCTAGGTTTAGCCTGTTTTTTAAAGATTCCAACTTTTTAAGTGGTGTTTTGGTTTATTTTAACACAAGCCATCATTATTTATTTTATTTTTTTTTTTTTAAGTGTTTAGATCATGTTTGTCTATAGAAAATGCCCGCTGGGATGATTTTTAAGCAGCCCCATTCCACCCAGCTTGCCTGCCTGTGAAACAGGCTGCGTTTGAGAGAAACTGCGTGTTTTTGGACTCGTAGTGAAAATTTCTCAGCTTGCAGGTGGGTTCTTCCCTGTCTGCTTTCTCAGCGAGAACTGCAGGGTGGTGCATTCCTATTCACTTGATTTCTGGTTTTGTTAGTCTTCAGGCTCTAGGGATGAGGCTCTAAGGGACAAACGTTCCCGGATCCTGTCACGCGGGCTGCCAAAACAGAAGCCCATAGAAGGAGTTAAGCAGGTGGTAGTCTTGGCTTCTGGAAAAGGGGGAGTTGGAAAATCAACAACAGCAGGTAAGATTTGTTTGTTTACTTTGAACATTCTGTAATACTTTGTAAGGAGTATTTGGGCACTTGTCAATTCCTTTGGAATTGAGTCTGAACAGAGCCCTTCACCTGTGTTAAGTCCCATTGCAGCCATTGAGAATCTGGCTGGGTACAAAGGTATTGGCTTTAAATGAGATGCAAATTGAGCAGACAGCTTTGAAGCAGTATCTTCATAATAGTTCAGTGCTGCCCCAGGACAGCTAGCTTTCTTAAGAGGTGATGTAAGCTCAGGTGGAGGGGATCATATGCTGATGCAGTGATACTCTTCCTTCTTCCCTAGCAATGTAGGTGTGCCTGTAGAGTGCTCCTCTGTGCTATGTCAGCAGAGTCATGTGCTCTGTAGGGGATACTGATATTTAGAAGGTTTGAAAATCGGGTCTCTGTCCAATCTTCTCAACTACTTCTGTACGCATTTCATAAACAAAAGGTGAAGTAGTGGTTATAAGTCACACAAACTGATCAGAGCTTTGTGAAGCACCTCTCTCAGCCCCACCATTAGGTGCTGAATCAATTTTTCTCTAACTGTGCAGTTCCTAGGTGGTAGAGCAAGATAGTACACAGGTTACCGGTACTTCAGAAATTTGCTTGAATTTAAAGATGACATTGAAGGTAAACCTGTTTGAAAAGATCTCTGTAAAGTGTTAGAAATTTGTGTAAAAATCTCTTCCTTAGCATCTAGATTGGGAAAGAGTCATTCTTTAGTTGAATATTATCTACTATTCATCTCTATTTGCTGTGATTAACACATTGATATAGCTATTAATTTTTCATTTTTTGGTTTGTACTTCAGCCATGCTTGAAAAGGGCTTTCTAAAAAAGAAAAAAATACTAGAACAGCAAACATTTCCATAGTAAGAGTAACTGTACAAACAATGCAGAAATTATTTCTTTCTGTACATAGGATAGACATAAATACTATCCTATTCATAGGATACATGTACCTGAACAAAACTATGCAAAACAGTCAAGACTTGCATTTCTTAATAATTCACCTTTTTGTTGATGGTTATAATTAATACGCTGGTTGTTTCAGGTTACTGAAAATACCAAATATCTGTTTGTAAACCAACAATTTACAAAATGAATGTAATTTGAACAGTAAATTCAGATTATCCTCCTTGTGTCTGGAAACAGATGTGCTAATTTAAGTTCTGCTAACTAGTGTCTGCGTGCAATTTGTGTGTATCTGTAATTTGTACATAAAGTATGATGTGTATCATTAATAATCCTTTGAGCTGGGAGTTCATAATGCTTGTAAAAATAAAAAATTGGGGTTCAACAAGCATTAAATAAGAGTGTTGAAATGTAAATGAAACATTCAAATGTTGCTGTTTTGGACAGCCTTTTGTTACTGAGTGTATTCATTTGTGATATTGAGAACAAGTTTAGATTCCTGTTTATTAAAATTAGAATATATTACATGGTTCAGATGAGCAACTGAAGATCAAATCACACATTAGCAAAAAGCATCGCATGGCATCACTGCTGAATGATGTACTTAGAATGATGTTCTTCGTAATGGAGGATTGTGGGAAACATGTTTGGTGACAACTCTGCTGACTCGTTTTGAGAGCAGGACTTGAAAGGAGGGACAGGTGCACCTCTAGTTCCTAAATCATCACAGAAAATATAATCAGTCTTATTTTCTGTATCTCTCAGAAGGACTGCCAAGGCTCTTCATATTCTTTCCTTCAGTGCATTTATGTTTATGTTTCAGTTGCTCTGGGTCTCCATTTCAGGATAGGTGGGTATGCATTCTGGTCAGGTTTGTCAGGGCCATTCATTAACCTGATGAGTGACTATTGCATTTAGCTTTCATATTGTGTTCTCTGTTGCTTCTAACATTTTTGGGTCTTCTGAAATCAATGTAGTCAATTATTAAAAGAATATTTAATGCATGTTTAAATACTTTGGTTGGCTTTTTTGTTGTTTTTTGTTTGCCTAGTATGTTAGTATGTTTGCTACCTGTGTCTTTCCTGTGAAGTTTCTGTTGTATTTACTCCATCTGGCCAAATGTGGTTTTTTTTTTTTGTTTGTTTGTTTTGTTTTTGTTTGCTTACTGTTTATGTTCCCCCAGCAATATTAACTGTGTTTTATTTATTTATTTATTCTCTTTCCTGTTTTTATTCTGCATGCAGGATGTGCTCTTACTGAAACTCACTTTTTCAAGGTAGAGGCTCAAATCCACCTGTTTGCCTGACCAACCCAGACACAAGTCCAGGGTTTGGCAAAGGTGCTGATACTGTTATTTCATGGTTCTTTTCCAGACTGATACCATGTTTCTTTGATTCTGTGCTTTCCTTACTTGTTAAAAAAAAATGATAAAAAGTCATAAACCAGTTACTCTATTTCTAAAATCCATTTACAGTAAGATGTAAGTGTTGAAAGTTATCTTTCAGAGAGTTCATCTTAGTTATAGGTGTCTTACTGATGATGCATATTAACCGTGTCACAGATGTAGACACATATTCAGCAGCCTCTGTATATGTCTGATTTGGGGCCAAGAAGTTTTATTTGTACTGTTAGTTCAGTGTTCTGAGAATTCAGTTGTGCTGTTCGTAAGCCACTTTGGACTTGGAAGTTACAAGGCCCAAACTGAAAAAAAAACCTTCTCAGACTTGTACTAATTTCAAGAGATCTCCTTGCACATCATTTTTGATGCTGGTTGGCTGGTTTAGCATGGCTGGAGATACCCTCCCGACTTTTATTGGAGATTGCTGTGAAGTTTTAAAAAATAATAAAAAAAAAAAAAAGTCGTATTGAACTTCCAGAATGTATCTGCTCTGCTTTTCTGGACTCCTGTTTATGGGAACTTACTTGTTAGGGCCAGCATAGGATCATAGAATAGTTAGGGTTGGAAAGGACCTTAAGATGATCTAGTTCCAGCTCCCCTGCCATGGGCAGGGACACCTTACACTAAACCGTGTCACCCAAGGCTGTGTCCAGCCTGGCCTTGAACACTGCCAGGGATGGAGCATTCACAGCTTCCCTGGGCAACCCATTCCAGTGGCTCACCACCCTTAAAGAACTTCTTCCTTATATCCAATCTAAACTTCCCCCATTTAAGTTTTAACCCATTACCCCTTGTCACTACAGTCTCAAATGAAGAGTCCCTGCCCAGCATCCCTATAGGCCCCCTTCAGATACTGGAAGGCTGCTATGAGGTCTCCACGCAGCCTTCTCTTCTCCAGGCTGAACAGCCACAACTTTCTCAGCGTATCTTCATATGGGAGGTGCTCCAGTCCCCTGATCACCCTCATGGCCCTCCTCTGGACTTGTTCCAACAGTTCCATGTCCTTTTTATGTTGAGAACACCAGAACTGTACACAACACTTCAAGTGAGGTCTCACAAGAGCAGAGTAAAGGGGCAGTATCACCTCCTTTGACCTGCTGGTCACACTCCTTTTGATGTAGCCCAGGATACAGTTGGCTTTCTGGGCTGCGAGTGCACACTGAAGCTGGCTCATGTTAAGTTTCTCGTTGACCAACACCCCCAAGTTGTTCTCTGCAGGGCTGCTCTGAATCTATTCTCTGCCCAACCTGTAGCTGTGCCTGGGATTGCTCTGACCCAGGCGTAGGACCTTACACTTGTCATGGTTAAGCTTCATAAGTTTGGCATCAGCCCACCTCACAAGCATGTCAAGGTCAGGTTAGGTCCTATATTGTATCTCTGCACCCTCTTGGAACTGGTGGTAATACAAAGACAACAGAGTGCAAGAATCAGGTGGGATTCAACAGGGAAGATGTGGTGTCCAGCTAGATATCCAGCTAAAAACTTCAGGTTTTCCCACTAAATTATTCCTGCTGTATCTATTTTTTTCCATTGATAATCAGATATCTTTTATTGAAGAAATATTGTGGATCGTACTTTAATTTTCACCCACGTTAATTTTATAGGAAGATGATGGATGCAGAAAGTGGTTTTAAGACAGTGTGTAGAACATCTTGTTTCCTTTGTGCCTCTTCAGACATAAGCTGCGGTTGATTTTCTTATTTATTGATGTTTTGCTGGTTTTTCTCATTAATCTAGGATTTGTGGATCAGTCTCCAAGTTTCAGAGGATTAATTTTCCAGTGATCAGTTCAGGGAATGGTTAATGAAGCATCTGTTTTAATAGCAAGCTGAAGAATAAAATCTATATGCTTTCTCAGTTTAGGAGTAAACGGAGGCTGTGTGCCTCTTAGGGAGATTTTCTTTGTTAACCTTCTCACCATTTTGTTTAAAGGAACTTACCTTTCTGAATACCAGGTTTCTTAAGATGGGAATCTGGCTCCCTAGCTTGTTCTCAGCACCTTCATACTCTTCCATAGAACAAGGCTGACTCAGTTTGCCTTTCTTAAAAGGCTCTGTGGGCTGATACACAGCAATGTGTAAAGAAAACAAAAGATGTTACCTGAGAAAGAGTTGTGTGTGTGGTGGTGTATTTTCTGTTATGTTTTGCAGTTTGTTTTTTTGTTTTTCCCTTCTTTTAAAATACGTTACTGCTTGGATTACAACAATTACTGTTTTGAAGTAATACTGAAGCTTAATAAGAGGTCTTCCAACATAATTGAAGCTCCTGAGCCATTAAAAGATACCATTTTTTATGTGTGTTTTTTAGTTATGGGAGTTAAGTATTGATGGAAATTTAAAAGCTGTAATCAAAGTCACAGTCTTTTTAATGGCTTCACCCTGTTTTTCTGTTTCTTTAGTTGTTACAGATGCTCTCAGGGTAAATGAGATTTTTTCTGACATAAAAATCAAGTGAAAAGCATTAACATGTTATTCCAGAAAATATCCATGTTTAATATGTCACAAGAAATCAAAAAAAGGGGTATGGTCATGTTTCTGGTCATTGTACTTAGATAGTTTAGATCAATACTGACCTAATTTCTACTTTTAAGAAAGTTCACTAGAGGCGGTGGTGAAGGTTACTGTTTGTAGGGTTATTTTATAGTGTCCACTTTTCAAAAGTCGAGTGAGTACCTCAAAATTTTGTTTCCTAATGTTATCCTTTGGCAAAATACTTAGATTGTACTTTTATATTTCAGTGTACTCTAGAAACTCAGAATTTGCAAATTGTTGCAGATGAGTTTGAGTATGTTAGCCTGTTAGCAAACATGGACTGAGATGTAGGTGCTGCTGCCACTTAAACTAGCAATATTGTAGAGGTGCAAGCAGCTAAGAGCCAAGATGATGAATGCAGTGATTAAGTAAGTATGATGTATTTATATTTTATCTTGTTAGTGGTGCTAACATTGATAACAGAGATAATACTTAGGAATCAAATTTTCTTGCACCTAATTTTTTTTTTTTTCCTCTTTCTTGCAGTAAATGTAGCCCTTGCCCTAGCAGCAAATGACCCGGTAGGTGAACATCTAATTAATGTGAAACAAGCATGTGTGTCATAATTAAAATGGTTACTACTGGGGGCAGTCGCATACATTAAATCTTAGTATTTACTCTGACAGTTAATTTCTTTACGTGTTTTTCATGGACCTTTGAGATTATTTGTTTTTATTTTATCTGTACCATGAATGACTTAGTTTCTCTCATCCTTCATCTGTGTTTGTCTGTGTCCTTTCCCTTGTGTATCTCTAAGTTCAACTGCAATTCTGCAAGGCTGTGTAGACATAGTAGAGGATGTTTGTGCAGGTTGGATACACATAATAAATAATTAAACTCTGTCACTTCAGAGCACTGAGTAGGAAAAAATATAAGTGCTGGATGGTATCCAAAACAATTTTTACAGCTCTAAAGATTCACTTTTTCTGGAGAAATTAATGTGTAAATAAACTTTATAAATAAACAGCTGAGAGGAAAAAAGAGCGGTGTATCTTCCCTAAGGCTTGGAAATAACATTATTTGAGTGACAAAATACTGTTGGCCAGTTTGGTATTGTTCAAGCTGTTATTTGGACTATAAATGGACAGTGGGAATTGTTCAAGTGTAAAAACAACAGCTCTTCGTTCTGTCCACCCACTGCTGTAAACTGGGAGTAGTGCCATTGCGTACGTTTATTGCCGCAGAGGTAAACTTGGAAGCAAGCTTCACTTTCTATGTAAGGGTGTAGTATATGATGCATATTTTGTACTTGTAAAGCATTAATTAAATAGAAGGTATCCTCAAGTACTTTAAAGGTAGCATCTTTTTCTTCTTGCAAAAGATGAGTAAAAGAAAACAGGTGGAGGGAGTGAGGTTTATATGAGATCTGCACACTTGCTCTGGGAATTTTATAATAGGTTTAAAAGAAGTCCATAAACTCAGTCATACTTGATAAGAGAGGGTTTAAAGCTGTTATATGAAATATGTACTGTTTGTAATAGCATCTGATCTGATATTTCACAGTTTTTAATTCTGTGTTTTAAATAGGCTGCTGGAGTAATTTGATTTCAGAGAAAAATCTATCATCTTGAAAAGCAAAACTGCTTGAATGGTTCCTTCTAATTAACTTTAAGACATGGCATTTGCTGTAATACTTTTACAGAATGAATGTGATCCTGCAATGTGATCTCTATTGTGGCAGGGTCATTGAGTAGTTCCATGGAAACCATGTCAACTAATTGCACATAACTTTCTGTACCAGTTTGTTTTTAGAATTGTGCCAGATACTTTTCAAACATCCAGTTTTGTGCATTGTTTATGTTTAGATAAAGCATCTCTCAGCAATTCTGACATACACAAGTTTTGGGATTTTGCCCTTTGTTAGGAGCCAAGTATCTGTCTTTAAACATAATAATGTGATACACCGCTTCAGTAGCCCATTGAAACACTTGTAGAGCACACAAATAGGAGAGACCATAGTCTAGAGTGATTGAAGAGGTTGTTGCTGGAGTTATTTGGAAAATCAGAGACTGAGAAATCATTTTAAATTAAATTGAGCCAGTGAAGTTAAATAAACACAGAATAAGCTAGTCATTTCTGATGTTATGATTATGTAGTGGTATAAAATTGGAGGCCAGCATCTGGAGGATGTTAATCAGTGAAGAGCAGCTGAAATTGATGACATAGCTGTGACTTGCATGCGCTGATGGTCACAAGCTAGCAAGCTGCTGCCTTGGTGCAGTTGTGCATTGTATAGTTAGACAATACAAAATTAAGGTGGATTGAGTAAGCTTAACTCTATGTTTGTTCATGCATTAATATATATATATAAACATGATGGCATACATCATGTTTATGTTCAATCTTTGGGCTTCAATTTGCTGGTGTGTTTATTTGCATACTCCCATTGATTTCGGCTCACTAGTTTTGTGAGTCAGGGTTATGAAAGTAGTATCTTGGGACCTTGGTCCAGGCTGGTATTGTCCAGTACTCTGAGTTGTAGAGATCATTACAAGTTTGGTTTTCTTGTGGCGAAATAAAAAGTGATTGTTTTCCAGAGTCCATTGATGCCTTCTGCTGAAGTTTATAGTGAATTTCATTGATCTCAGATATACAGCAATGGACCTCCTTATTTTACTTTTAATAGCTGCTGATTGTGCATCAGCTTCATGTGGTTTCCCTTCCCTTCATTGCTATTGTAAGTTCACCTCTTTCTGAGGAAGCAGTAATGTTGCTGTTAGTAGATTAGAGCATCAGCAGCCTCCTGCAGCTTCATTACAGTCCTTATGTCTCTTATAAGGCAAATATAGATTTATAGAAACCAATTCTTGATGTACTGCTTAAAGGAGGAATGAAAGGGCTTGTGAAGAAAGGTAGGTCACCATGACAATAAAGATCTGTGCTTCCTTCATTAGATACAGTCTCTTTCTGTTACAAGTTCAATGTTTGTAACTAGATTTTCAAAGCAAGTAGTATACCAGAGCTAAATGACTTTAAAATAATGTTGTTTTCTGATCTCTCAAGTGTTCTTTTTCTAAGATTACAGGTCACAGGCTATTGAGAACAATGTTTTCTAGTGAGGGAGATCTGAGGAATATGTTTTCAGAGGAGATTGTATTAGAATAGATTTTTTTTTCTTTCAGTAGCAGCTGTGACATCGTATTGTTGTTTGATAAGGTCATAAAAAGGAAGAAGAATAACAGTCAAAGCATAAGGAATATTTTGTCCTCTTGATAAAGGAAAGCTTCCTTCTATCTTCTCTTAAAAGTCTATTTAATATAGTTAAAAAAACAAAAACAAAACCCCACTGTTTATGTAGATAGGTTTTCTTTTCTCCACTTCTTTTCATGTGAAAGCTTTTCCAGTTGCACAGATTGTTTGAAGTATTAAGGCATCGACAGAACCTTGGACATTGTCATTGGCATACAATGTTGTTGGCAGAGCTGTGATTAGAATTCAGGAGTTCAAGTCTTGCATTCTGGTGCTCAGTCTGTTTGGCATATTTTTGCCTCATGGTTACAGAATAAATAATTCAAGACAGGATTTCATTTAGATGCCTAGATACCACGTCCAAGACAAAGTAGGTTTTATTTTAGGGGGAGGTTTTTTTGGTTTTTTTTCTTTTTTTAATGCAGCGCCAGGGAAGCAAGCCTGCATTAGAGGGCAGTGTCTTATCCCTTTCTGGAATATTAGGGTTTTGGTACCCCAGGTTACATGCTGTAGATGGATTAGTTAAGAATTGTGTAAGCCCTTGGGCCTGTACCAAGATGTATAAATCTATACAGTGTTCTTTTTGTGTTACCTTAAAGTTTTACGCTTCTGTCCTGTTTTTAATTGCTTGCGTAGTTTGACAGCTGATTCTTTTCATTCGTTTGGTGTACTAGCAGCTCCCCTAGGAGCACTTGGGAAGAATTTTTGGGTTTCATGCCAGGACGATTCATATTCAGACTAGAATGACTATGTATGAAGGCTGCCTGGCCAGAGACAATTTATTATAGTAGAAACAAGTTGAATTAATAGATGGCAGCAATAATAGGATAGAGATTGCTTGTTTATGAACAGAGTATTTTAGTGAGCAAACACCAGCTGTGCATGACTAAGGATGGCACAAATCCAGTTGGGAGGCTGCATGCTTGTGCTGTCACTGTTAGGCAAGCTCCCCAGTCAGATTTCCTTTGACTCTCCTTTTCTTTCCAGGAAGATTTACATTTTTCCCTATCGGATGAAATGGTTTTTATGTTGCAAAGGACAGAGGAGCAAATAACACCATAAGGAAAAAATTAGCATGTAGGCGTAAGCAAGTGGCTTCTGCTTGAAGTATGGGGGATGTGATTAAATGCATCAGTTATAACTATTCCAGCCTAACTCTTTGCCAGGGGGATTACTGGGTCAAGCTGATGAGGACCAACATTTGAAATACAAAATTTGAAATACAAGTGTGAGTTATTTTAGGGAGTGGCCTTTGTTTTAGCAAGCAAACCCACTGGTTGCTGAGCAACGTAGTATTTTAAATGGAAGACCATCCATGTCTGTGTCCGCATGCAGGCGGGCAGGGCAGGCTGGCTGCAGAGGGAGTGCGGGAGGCCGAGCAGGGAGCTTCTCCCCCTGGCGTTTCGTTTAGCCTGCGGCACTGAAAGGCCAAACACATTGTCTTGTGGTGTAAATAAAGCTGGAGAAAGTTGATGATTAACTACATGAAAAACACTTATTCAAACAATACCACAGTCAAAATGTCACAACGCGGGGTTTGTTTTTATTTTTGAAGCAGAAAACTTGTGTGGATATATCAGCCTATTATATGCATACACGGTTAAGAGGTTTCTCACAAATACATAGTAAGTTATAGCATAGACGTTAATAGTTGTGATCAGAGTCTTTGTGTAAATTCACTATTGTGGTAATAAAACCAGTTTTACTTATTTCAAACTGCAGATCACACTAATTTTAAAGCTACTCAAAACCCACTCAGCCTATTTTCCTTACATTCCAGCTTTTTTCAAATATTTAGTTCTTGCAATTAAACTGTTTGTATACAGGATAATACTCGATTACTGCATTAATAGGTAATCTCACAATGTATATACATTTCTTTCTGGTAAGGAAAAAAATTCCATATGGGGGGAACAAACAAATCTAGAAGAATTTAGGCAATAATTCATTGAGTAATTGTAGAAGGAAGGCAAGTTCTGACCTGTTTTGTCCTCCTCCTCTGCAGCTTTCCTAATTATTAGGGTTTGATTTCCTTACCTTTGTTGCTTAGCGAATCAGAAGACTTTAATTGCAATAGATAAGGTGTACATGCTTGTTACTTAATGCTAAAAAGTGTCAATAAAGCTGGAGATGCCAGTTAGAATTGATTTGGGTTGTTTTGCAATGACAGGTCAGGTTCTAGATCAGCTGAGAAAATGAGGGAATAAAGCTTGAAAAATCTTACTGTTTTCCAAGTAAAAAAATGTGTAAAATTTGAAATACTTTTAAACACTGGCCACTAAAAAAATAAAAATTAAAAAAAATTCCTCAAGTTAAGCATATATTCATTTGAATAAAATAAAACATTTTTGAAGCACTGCATGTAGGTACCTGCAATCCTGAGTCAGTATTACCTGCATCCTAGGTCTTCAAGTCATCGAAAGCCTAGTGCAGATGTCAGAGACTGATGTGAAAGGTGGAGCAGGTTTACAATGATTTGGCATGCTGTGAAAGCGGTGAGGCGTCTTGTAGAGATGTAGTAATGTTTGGGATTCTGTTTTGGATTTTGGTAATTTATTTGTAAAATTGTGCTGTCTTGAATTTTTCAATAGGAAGAAGAGAAGGCTCTGGGGAGACTTCACATTACAGCAGCCTCCTAGTAACTGAAGGGGGCTGACAAGAAATCCGGAGAGGGACTTTTTACAAGGGCATGTAGGGATAGGACAAGGGGCAACAGCTTCAAGCTGAAAGAGGGTGGATATAGATTAAATTTTAGGAAGAAATTCTTCCCTGTGAGAGTGGTGAGGCACTCGAACAGGTTGCCCAGACAAGCTGTGGATGCCCCATCCCTGGTTTGAGCAACCTGGTCTAGTGTAAGGTGTCCCTCCCATGGCAGGGGGTTGGAGCTAGATACTCTTGAAGGGCCCTTCCAACCCAAACCATTCTATGATTCTGTGATACAAGAAGGCCAAAAGAGGTTGAATTCCTGGTGTCTGATTATCCAGAAACCTGACTAGGAGTTACTGCAGACTCTTGTAGAAAAAGTGCCAGAGAAGTTCTGTAGCTGGCAGAAAATTAGATAATCTTCATATGAAGGAAGAAGGCTTTTAAACCAGGGGAAGAGTGAGTGTTTAAAACAAGTCTACATTTCTAGGATACAGACTTAGGCAACTGCAGAGGTACTTTATTGGCTTTAATCCAATTTACAGCTAGGCACATAAATAGTGTGCAGCTGAAAGAGTTAGAGAATTAGGGATTAAAAGATGGGTATTCAGTGTGTCAGTATGTCAAAGGAGGAACCTAGAGCCTGTCCTGATTTTAAGTTCTCTTTTGTCCTCTGTGTTGCTGCTTGCAGTTTGGGATTATCTCTAAGTCTATAATGACATTAAAAGGGTAAATTGAGAGTCCTGGTGATGGATTAAGATCACCAGCTTTAAAAATAACTGGCACCTTCATTTATCAAAGCTGTTTTTTATGTCTTCGGAATGGGCTGCAGGTGCTAAATCCTGGGAGCACTTCTAGTGTAGGGAATCCTTCACCATATGGAACGATATGTCATTAACCTGTGCCTTCACCTCCCACAGGATGAACGCCAGGGAATTCTGAGGGTCTGCAGAGCTTATTTCAAAGTAAAATATTCAGTAATCTCCAGTGGGGTACATGTGCCCTACCACGTATGGAAAAAATTCTCACAGAAGATGAGCAAAAGTAAATTAATGCTGTCAAAGAGTCTCTGGATGTTTAGCAGTAATGTAGGCTGTGTTAAGTAACAACTATTTATAGTAGCTTTTTTGTGAACTAATTTTTTTTTAATTCTTTCTGTGTTGACATAAAGTCTTTTGTCAGCCTTGTTCCTCAATAAAGCATTTGGCAACTTGGAAGAAATCAATGAATGTCACCAGATTCTCCCCTGAGCACAGTATTATGTGTGGAGAGGTCCTCTGTGATATATGAATGAACTGGTTGCATTTGGTTGAAAAATCTGTTACTGGAAAATGCAATAGATTTCATAGTTAATATTACCTGAAAGACAAAAAAGGGGAACCTGCATATAGAAAGTGTATTAGACCATAGTTAACAGGAGGAAGGATACAGATAATTTTGTCATTACCATGGGCCTATGTCATCTGTACAAGGACCATGTATAGTAAAACTCATCTGCCTAAGAGTACAAAGAGTATCAATTGAATAATTTTGAATCTGCCTAAGGAAAAGCAAAGGAGGCAAAATTTACTGGTTTGTTTTTTTTTTTTTTTTTTTTTAATAAGACCTCTGTCTTCCAGTGTAGAGGGACTGTGTCTAATGTGGTCTTCAATAACTTCGTTTTAATTATCTCCCCAAAAGATTTTATTACAATTAAGCTCAGTGCTTGAAAATCATTAATTCCAGTTACAGCTATGTTGCAAATCTCTGTCGCTCACAAGGCAATGGCCAAGTTCAGAGGTTAAACTGAGCTTTAATTATGTTAAGAATTTTGCAAGGGAAGTTAAATGGAAGGATTTTTTTTAGTGAGGTTATCTGTGCCTGTGATTTGTACAGTGCACAGACAAAGCTGTAGGATTCCCATCTTTAAGGGTTTATGCAAGAATATATTCTTTATCTATTGTTGAAGCATTTGTTTTTCTTGTAAATACAGCGTCTATACCTAGTGACTAAAAACTGTAGGTGAGAGAAGTTTCTAAACTGGAATGAAAACTTTAACTGTTTGTACTGGGGTAAGAAATGTGATTATATAAATGTATCTTATACTGAGTATTTGTCAGAAATGTTTAGGGAGGTCTAACGGAGCAAATCGATATCTTGTTGAGAAAATTAATGGTAATGAAATAAAAAAGATGATGTGGTTGATAATATAAAAGCAGAAGATGAAGAGGAGTTATACTTCTTTACCATGGTCCTTTATCCTGTATATTTATTATTTTTGTGGTCTTGTGCTCACCGATGGTCAGATGAGATCACGACAGCTAGCACCAACGCAGCAGGAGGAGCAAATCCTAGCAGTAGTTTAGCCGGGGGGGGAGAGAACTAGAGAGAGAGGGGAAACCTTAAAAGGAGCTATAAGAAGGCAAATATGAACATCAGTGAGTGTTTAAGTATACTTTTTGCTGAACAGACCAAGAGAGTACCAAGAGAGTGTTGGTACTATATTTATTTCCAATTTTGTGTTTTCTCTGCCTGATGGAGTATTGGTAAGAATCTTACTCTGTATGAAGAGGTTGATAATCCTGCATGTGTTAGTTTAGTGTATGAAAAACATAATAGTAGCTTACAGTAACATGGAAGTATTTAAATCGTATGGGAGTGGTTACATTGTCAGTTTAAGCTGTTCAGAACTTGCAATAGTGCAACAAAAATACAGGTCTCTAGAAAGTATTTTCCAAGTGTAGTAAACTTGATGATTGATTCAAAGTTTTTTCCACAGCTGGGCAAGCAGAAGGAAAAGGGCAAATGAGAGCAGGTGTTTTGAACTTGGTTATAGCTATGCCAGCTGGAAAGATGGAATGCTGTTTATTTAATAACACAGGATAGAAATATTTTTATAAGGAGAAAATGCAGTCATTAGAAGATGGTGGAGTTGTTGCATCTGAATCCTTTTTCTGCAGAATGCTGAGGACGGCTGTAGCAGTGGTGTGTGCTGTGCCCTGCAAAACAGTTGGAAGCAGGGGACTTAGACATGCTTGGATGTACTTGGAGTGCTGTATTTCTGTCTACCTAACACTAGTATTACTTAAGAAAAAAAAGCAACTCGGCATCGGTATGAGATGTATATGCATATCAAAATAATGTCAGAGGACATTAGAGGAATCCTAGAGTTTTTTTTCTCCTTTTTTTCTTTCAGTTGCCTTTTTGTTCCTGCTTGTGATCCCCTGTAATCTGTTCCTTCTGTCCAGATGTTTTGTGCCTTGTCTGATGTTATGCATGTGTTTTAGGGTTTGGTTTTAATACAGCAGTATTTTGAAAGATGTACAGATTTATATGAGGTGTGGGTTATAGGGGTGAAAACACTATTAACATTTAATTTGTTTTTTTTTTAATTATTATAAGTCTTACATCTGAATTAAACTTTACTCAGAATGTGAAGTATCTGGTGTTGGTAATTCCGTTTAACAGTTTCATGTGGTAGCATCCAGGTGTGTGAAAATTATTTTGTCTCTTGGGGTTTTAAAACTATAAATGCTGGAAGAGATGATCTGGACTGTGCTGAGCCTGTTTTAAAAGATCCCTTGGTAGCTGCCGTTAATGCTTTTCCAAGGTAATTAAACCTTGAGTAAAGGGTTATTACTACTGTTCTAGAGATGCTTATGTACTGCAAATGCAGGGATAGTTGGGAGGATCAAAACTCAAAACCTTAGCTTATTGGGCCAATGCTTTCTGTATAAGCTGCTATTTTTAGGCAGTATGAACTCTTTTGACTTAACACATTCAATTGCTTGGTGAAGTAAAAAAACGTACCTGAGGCTATCTTTAGTGGGATTCTGCCAGTGATTTAAAGAATTTCCAAAAGACTTTTCTCCTACAATCCTATAGAAAGCACCATGCTTACAGGAGCACTTCTGCTTTTATTAACATGAGTTGTAGAAACTGGAGTATCTGTTATTTTTGAAGACAACTGTTTTATTGAGCCACATCCACAAACAAAAGCAATGCATCTGGGAAATGAGCATCTTTCTGAATTTTGAGGAAGTGCGTAAAATTTGTTTCTTTTCTTTTCCTTTTTTTTGAAAAACTGTCAGGTTTATTGTATGAACTTGAAACAAAGATCAGCCTTTTAGTTTGAAGTAGTAGCTGAACTTGCAAACTCCTCCTTGGCAATTGAGGGATATTTTTCTCCAGTGTGCTTGCATTATTCTTAATTTCAGGAAATTTGGTATGCTTGCAGATACATTCCTGCTGACTCTTAGGAATAGGTGGCCTGTAGCGGTAAAGATCTGATTATGCCCAGAAGGTCACAAAGTCGATCTAATTAATTTAGCTTACCCTAAATCTTCAGTTCCTTCAGGCTGAAAACAAAACTGTAGTGAGTTGTAAGATCACTGTGGTTAGTCAGTGGGTAGTCATGATCCTTGCTGGGGGGGAAACCCTCAAAAAATTGAGGGAAACTATCTCAGTCAGGTGTAAAACACCATGTAGGCTTTTCTACAAATATTTACTTTTCTTTGAGAAGGAATGATGTGGTACAGCCCCTAGATGATGTTTTGATGGGTTTGATTAGCTGCTGGCACAGATAAAGGGACTGAGTCATGAATCTTTCTGATCTGTTAAAATATGCATTTTGTACAAGAACAAAGAAGCTCTAATACTGTTGTTGATGTCTTTGAAATCTAACACAAAAATGGGTCTTTTCAGTCTTTTTGAAATTGCAGTTTTCATACAGTAGACAAAAAGTAGAATAATTTGTCAGAGCAACTCCTGAACATTTTGTAATAGTTTTAATAGGGTTATACAAAGAGAATAATGTTAAAAAATCTAAATTAATTCATATAATTCTGCATGCTTTGCTCTCTTCTAGAAAAAAGTATTTTGAATAATTGAACCCAAATTTGGTTGATTTTTTTAGTAAAAACTTATTTTTTAAAGTACATAGATTCTACATGGTAATGCAGTTTTTACTTCTTGGTTATAAAATTTAAGATGCATTTGGCTTATATTAGGTAAATTTAACACTTTAAATTGTTCAGCTGTTAAGGATTTCTTCACGGTTCAATATCAACAGCTTGAAAAAACAGAAGAAGGAAAAAAAAACCAAACCCAAATCAGAAGAAAGCAACCCCCACATAAAACTCTCCAAACTCGAATTATTACGTATGTTGTAGTAAAAAGGGTCAGTCTTGCTTCTGGGGTATCTATCTAGGCTTCTATGAGTTGGTTTTGGTATCTTATTTAAAATTCACAGTTATTCAGAAGTAGTGGTGAGAATACCTGAGGTTTTAAACCAGGGTTTTAATCCAAACAAACAAACAACAAAAAAAAAACCCAAACCCAACCAGCTAAAACCCAAACCAAACAAACCCAGCCCCCCCAGCCAACAAACAGCCCTCCAAAAAAAACCCAAAAAAACAACCCCAAAACAAAGTAAAACCCCAAATCGAAAAAAAACCAACAAGAAAATCCAAACTGATTGTGATGCCACAGAATATACTTCATGTTCAGAAATCCTGTTCAAAGGTTGCTGCATACTTGCATTAAAAGCCTTGCTTACACCTCTCTTCTAACCAAAAAAGTGATAGTTATCACTGAGAGTTTATCTTTCTCCATCCTTCCTATCAATACTGTGATGACAGAATGGCTTAATATATGATACCACATTACAAAAACATCATCCAGAAAGTGAAACACACATTTTGAAACACTAAAAGTCTGATTTGGCATTGTTGGAAAAGCTTCCATTGCTGCCTTAACCTTTCAAACAAGCCCTTAAGCATACGTGCTTGCAATATTGCAAAATTTTGAATACAGTTAGCTTTTTATATAGAGAAACTTGATGTTCAGCACTTTAAAGGGCTTGCTCTTTACGACCTAATTTGCATAATTTGGTAATTGGTAGTGTGTCTTGCCATCTGTAGGAAAAACAGTTGAGTTTTCACAAAATATGTGTATATATATATATCTATAAAAAAGCACATAGAAATCAATCCTCTAAGTCTAGACTACGTAGTTGAAATGTACCATTTGTAGTTGTATAAGCTCATTTTTAGCATTTTTTTGTGCTAATGCATTTGATTAAAATGTCATGCCTGCTTAGCTGGCTTCACAGACTTGCATTTCAGTATTTTCAAGATGTCCGCAAACGTCTGCAAATGTTTACGCTGGCCACTTCAACAGAAGATAAAAATATGGTTTTTCCCTCTTGTGGTCACTAATATAACTCAAATTGCATTAATTCAAATATATTTACAAACAAAATTTGTTTTTATTTTTCAATAAAATCTGATACATTTTAAAAAATAAAATTTTATTTCTGCATAAATTTTTATGGAATACAGATAACATCGCTTACAATGTTTTAATATGAGGGCTTTGTAAGTAAGAAAATGTGCAAGTGAGGATTCTGTGTGTTGTGAATTGATTTTCTGAAGATGTCTGTCTCAGCTTCTAGAGACATTGTTATATTTCATGCTTCAATTGCATTTCAGAGAGAAACAATGATACATCTAAAATCAAGAGAATATTTTTATTTAAATGGGCAGTTTTTACATTTTTTTCAACTAGTAATTCATTAAAGAAGACATATTTTGACAAATACTTTCATTTGTTTCTTACACAGACAAAAGAAGTTGGTTTGCTTGATGCAGACATATATGGACCTTCAGTTCCAAAGATGATGAACTTAAAAGGAAACCCAGAATTAACACCAAGTAAGTGGAAGTAATTTTTTTTTCTTGTTGTCTTCTTTGTAAATGGATGAGCATAGCTCACTCATTGGTGTGGCACAGAGGAAATGCAAACAGAATATAAAGACTTAGTGTATTTTTTATTTTATTTTTAGCAATGAGGTTGCTTTCAAAGCTAGCTTGTACAACTAGGAGCAATATTCAGTACTTGTTTTTTTTGGGGGGAGGGGGTGTTTCATTTTTGTTTTTGTTTGTTCTCTTTATGTTGGGCCACAGGCTTTTGAGAGTTTTGTGGATTATTACTGGAGAAACTGTCAAATTGAATACTTTCTAGATTTAAGTACCTGGCTTACAAATACGGGCTTTATTAAATTAATTTCTAAGAGAGGAGAATACTTGGATTTACTTTTTGGGTTTCTGTTTTGAAGTCAAAGACTAATTATGTTGTGAATAAATAAATAACCAAATCCTCTCATGTATCATCAGTGGAGTTTACTTCCCTGATACAAACTGAAGTATTCTTGTATTTTCTTGTACTTTGGACTGTGTTGAAGGTGTATGTCATACAGGCTGTGTTTTCCTGTAACAGATTTTTTTGCAATGAATTTTTCATTTGAAGTGCATTATGCAAGATGAACACAAAAGGGACTATGTTGTGGTGTTCTTAATACCTCTCCTTTTTTAATGTGACCTTGATTTTTAACTTTCCAAAGGAGATGAGGTAAAAATTTGATTCTCCATTTATTTTTTTCCTCACTGTCTGAAAAATTGATTAGATAAATTTGAACTTCTTACACATTCTGCGTGCTTTTTGTCAGTCTATACAAAATTTAAATCCATGTTATGAGCCACAAATAAGCAAGTTGCCCAGTCTATTTTGTATGATCATACAAATTAACTTGCTAGGGATGCAAGAACTGAAGTGTATAATCAGTCGGCTATTAAGGCAGCTCAATTTTGTTTGTACATAAATTTCAGTTACTAGATATTTTGGGTATATAGCTGAGAATTCACCATAAGCTTTTGTCTTAACATGTTTCAAGTGTGAAAAATGCACAGTTCAATGTAATGGAAAGAAATTGGAGGATTTCCCTGAATTTGAATTGGTGCTGTTGACTTCTAAGCACTAATATTTTGATCACTAAGATGTGTTCTCTCTACGTCTGTGTGGAATGTGCAAGCAAATATTACCACGATTTAAGAACATTCCTTATTTTTTAACTGACAGAAGATGAATATGTGTATTTCACATCTGAACACATTACACTAGTCTACTAAGGAACTTGTGTAGTAATTCAGTATGAACGATAACGGGATAGAATTTGAATTTCAGGAATTCTGTTCACTTCTCTGTGTGCTTTTAACTCTTGAGTTGCTGAAGCTGTAGAGTAACAACAGTGACAGTGCTGGCAAACTAGCTGACATGATTTCATTGTGAAAGTAGGAATTTGGGGGCCTGGGAAGCTTTAATTGTGAACTTCCAATGTTCCTTTTAATGAGTGACAGATAGGATAAGCTTGCAAGGAAGTGATCCATCATAGGGGGTGTGCATGTGTGTGTGTATGTATGTATATATATGTGTGTATATACATGTATAGATACAAAAATATGTATGACCCTTATATGTTGGTATAATGAGGTTTGGTTTTATTTTCTGATTTCTTGCTACATTTTCAAGAATAAAACATAAACTGAATAAATAGTTTTGTACAGAGATTGAGCAAAGCCAGGCAGTTCAGTGTTAAAGATGTGCATTAACAATGTATACATAAATCAATCAAAAACTTTTTTTTCCAATAGCATAGCAATCAAAAATTGTGTTTAAACACTATTGCTGTGTTCATTGTGAGGCCTGAATTTGTAAATGAAACTGTAGAGTAACCCTTTCAGGTTCTGACCACTCTTGCGCTCTTTGACTTCTTTTCTCACACGTAGCAGCTGAAAAGGGATTAGGGATGTCCAGTGCTACACAGAATAAATCCATGAAGCAATTATTAGTTCTAAATAGAAATTATTATAGTTATGCTATAATTTAAGTTTTCAAAATTAATTAGGAGTTCTTAGTGAGGGGAGAGTGTATAAATACACGACACTCCATTAATTTAGTTTTGCAAACTGTAGTACATTGGAAAGTCTGTTAACATTTAATAGGGTGTCATTCAAAATACTATAAATGGTCAGGGAAATGCTGTTTAATAAGTTCACAACTGAATTTGATTAGCTAATGGAGGATTATCTAACTATGGAATAAATATTAGTATCAGCTACAATGTAGACACAGGGCAACGCTTTTAATGCAAGTAGCAAAAGCATTACTTCTATTTTTACCCCAAATAATTTACTTAAAAGCTGTTTTCTGGCTTAGTGAACTGCATAATTTATTTATTTTTATTTTTTTTAAATCTGCCATTGAAACTAGCTGCCAGAGATTAAAAGCTATTATACTGCCGAGAAGACATTGCTGTTTTGTCAGATAAATATAATGTTTATTTGCTTAATTTAAATGATGATGAAGGTTATGGCGTGCTTTTTTTTCTTTATGACAGTTGAGTGCTCTCTTAATATTTCAAACCTTTGTTGCCTTTTTATGATGTCCTCAGTGTCTTTTTCTATTTCTTCATAAAATAGTATATTCGAAGGATCAGTAGTGAGCATCTGACTTCCAAATTTGGAATAGATAGTAATTTCTGAGAGAAAGCTAGCAGTAGTTATGGCTGCCCCATTAAGTCTGATAGTACTGCAGGGGCTATAGAAACTAAATTCCTGATAAAATACCAAAGTTGGAAACGGACATGTCCATTTTTTCACTGGGACACATTTATGTGTCTGCTAATCTTTAGACTGTGCTTGCTGAATCTTGTAACAGAAAGTAATAATTTAAAATAGCATCTGTTGAAAACTGCTTAAAAATGTCTGCTGAAAATATCAAGGGATTGTAGTGCAGCCATTTGTGGGTTATAAATAGAAAATTTTGAGTGGACTACTTAAACAGAGAAGATACAAGACAGGTAGGGTAGTTACTGAGGTAGCCATGCAGAAGTTTCTTCATCTAACATATGGGTTTAATTTTAAAAGTACAGCTTGTATTCTCAAAGAACATTGTCTTTGTCATGCTTTACCAGCAGAACTCTATCATGATTAAAGAAAACCAAAATTTAATTCTTTCAAAAAAAGTCATAATTTCTTTTGCCATTACCTCTGGATTTGAGAACGAGTGAATTTTTTGATTGTGTTTAGTCTAATGATATGCTTTACTCTATTTGGAAGAAGTCTGAACTGAAACCCTGTGTTTTACTTTTGGTGAAGCCTTAACCCAGTTAGTCAGGGTGACTGGAGTCTTACATGTGACAAAATAATGATTCAGAAAGTTATAATTTGTTGTGGTTTATATTTTGGAAGCTCTTTCATATGTGATGAGGTAGTTCAAAATGTGAAGAATACTGAAGTGTTAAATACTTTATTCTGGACCCGATTACTGCCCTCAAGCTTGTAACAATTAACCTCAAGCTTGATTAATTCAGCTATTGTTGAATCCACTTGTGGATAAAATTGTTTACATTGGGAGGGAAAGGAGATGGAGGATACCGAACTCTACAAGGAATTATTTATAGGCATGTTATATTTATATGCAGTTGTTAGCTGCTGTTTAAAAAAATAAAAAAAAACCTCGGGACTGTTAATAAATTAAAATTTTATTCTTCATTATGCATAAATTCATACTTACCAAAAAGTAAGGCAGAAAAGTATAAGATGAGAAACGTAGTGCAGTAATTAAAGTCTCTTACTGAGAGCAGTCTTTTTTGGATAAATGGCAAATCAAATTTTACTAAATGCTATTGCAGTATAAATTGCTGGAACACTGTAACCTGAAAAAAATACATTTCAAGTACTTGAAAGAGGAAGTGCATTACTCTTTGTGTTGTTAATCCTGGAGTGCAGTAATTATAAATGTTTTAATATGCATTATGGATGGCAAATTATTCATTATCTCATGAAGTTTACTTAAGAGATACAAACTTTGCCTGGTTCAACTTTTATACAAATTGGAATTAAATTACAAAATGCTTTTCTTACAGTAACATGATAGATACACATTTTGTTGTATATACATACGTGATAGAAATTATTCTTTTTTGTTTGTATATTGTACACATTTACCTTTATGCTTATTTCAGAGGAGTAGACGTTTCCATCCCTCTCTTCTGGTAGAAGTAAAATTCAAGAACTGTATCTAATTCTGAATTTTCACAGTATTTTTGTGTAGAAATTTCACTTTCATGTTTTTGTTTTTTCAGTGAGTTTCTTGCTGTATTTTCCCTCTTTTGTTCTCCTTCTCTACAGTACGATGGAGTGGCTTTTCAGAATAAAGAAATAAAGTAGACTACATCAAAAATAGAAAAAAAATGTATTTCAGTCCTTTCCCTATATTGACCGGTAGCTGAAAGTGACGGAGTTTAAAAGTTAGCATAATTTTCCTTGGCTTTATTTGGTGGTCATAATTTTGTAAAGTACCTAGAACTCCACTTTGCAAGGGGTGAAATTGGAATAAAATCACAGAAGGATGCATGAGGGAGTTCATGGGAAGTGCAAAAGAGAATATTTAATATACCCAGAAACACTTCTTTTTTAAGTGGAGGATCAACAAGTTTACTATAGTTTACATCTGTGTTATCAGTTTCCAGATGTGCTTTGAAAGCAGTGTAAGTCCCTTGTTAGCTGGAAAGTTTTTTGGAGTTAAATCTTGAACTGAAGGTAATATGTAGGAAATGCCTGCCCCGGAGGTTCCTGCTTCTCCCTATTCTGCTTTGCTGTTGTCTGTGATGCTATTACGTGGCTGACCTGGGCAGTCCCCCTCTCACAGGAGCCAGTCAGTGCTTCAGACACCATGAGCCTTCCCAGAGGTTTTGCATGTCAGGACAAAAGCCTTGAACTGAATGTTGTATTAGTCTGTTTTGTTCCTCAGGGGTATAATGAACTAAAAGAACACACCCAAATTAATCTATTAAAGCTTTTGATCCACTATAAATAATCTTTTTTGGCTCTGTGGTTTGTTTTAGCAATTGTAAGGAAGATGTGATGAAAGTTAATGGAGACATACTTAAAACTAGTCCTGTATTAGTATTCTAAACCTAACAAATCAGCAGTGCTTCAAAATGTAACAAATATATGACTAAATCACTGTGCTGTTTACTTGTGTCAGACTTGCTTTTGAAGTAGAGTATTCCAGCAAGGAATTAGTTCTTTTGCTTTTAGGTAGGACTGATGAAGTTGTATCTGCAAAACAATTCTATTAATGAAAAAGCTTTTACAGAGCTTTGTTTCCTCTGCAGTATATTAGGAGGAAAAGAAGTGGAAAACCTACTTGGATAATGGGATTGGTAGGCTGACTAAATATGAGAAGCAAATCTTTTGGGAAAAGCTGAGTTTCTTTATGCATTTGTTTCTTTAAGTTGAACTGTGAGCACTGAATAATGCTCTTTGAGTCTCATTTGCTTTGGTTTAAGTATTTGTGATGTCTTCATGGTTAGATAACACTGTTAGTGCGGGGTGTAATGGGAAATCACAGCCTGCCTTGTGTGGAGCTCTTCAAGCTTAAAATACAAATTACAGTATTTCTAGGGCGATCCTGCAAATAAACTTATAACACAGTGTGAAATCAAGCTTGAAGTCTCAATTAGTCTGTCATGTGCCATAGAATATTCTGGGCTTCTGGCATAAGATTTAAAGATTTAAAATCTGTGACTCTGACTAACCTTTTGGTTACAGCATCCTTTCTCCTCTGACATAGGGTGTTGCCTCTGTGTTTTCTTGTGGGATACTCTGGGGTCCTGTTGCTATTTGTCCCCCTCCCTTCCAGTGCAGTTCTATTCCCTTTACCCCACTGTGGGTGGAATTCATTTGCCTTTGCTTAAGACACTAGTACTTCTTTAAACACAGTGGAGCATGGTATCTGGCATCTAGCTGTTCCTTCCAGAGGTATGGCTCTCCCTATGTTCTGTGTCAAATCTGCTGGCCCTGTATAAATCTCAGCTCCCTAAGGCATCCAGGATGGGTGGAGACTTCTGTATTTATACAAGTAGGGCTCAACCTTTTTGTTACTCTTCCTGTGTCCCTGTCCCTCTTTCTTCCTTCCCTCCTTTCTTCTCTTCCTCCCCCACTTCTTTCCTTCTCCCTTCCTTCCCTTCTTTTTTTCCCTCCCTCATAGATGGAAACCCTATATAGTCTGAAGTCTTTATGTCCTTAACTGGAACCTGGATCCTCCCATTACAGAACGTTGATCTTAAGAGGTGACTTTCAAAATACACAGCACATAAGTTCCTTATACTTCTACATAGCGACAGCCATAGGAGAATTACTGCTTACTGTGATTAGCGGAAGGTGCTGTGTAAGTTGCTAGTCCTAACTCAGTGTAATCACTGCAGCATGAAATTGTACACAATTAAAAACCAGATGATACAAAAATTTTTGAGATTCTACAAGTGACCATGCTGAAAATCTGTTTCAGCTTGTCTGTATGTATGGCACATTAATTGAGTTTGCCCCAGCTAATCTTGTTAAACGTACTGGAACCCACAGACTATTCTGCCATGTCTCTCTGTGAATGGCTTAGTGGCTGTTATGCCATACATCATCTGCGTTTCAGGTAGTGAGATACCACTGAGATGTGAGGAGGTGCAAAATAGCAATTTGTTACGAAAAACCTCAGCTAATGATGAACTGTGCAAACAGCAGCAGAACCTTTAACTTTTGTATAAATTACGAAGAAATATCAACTTGCTCAAATTTTGATAAATGTATGCAGGGGAGTTACAGTATGGGTTTTATTTAAATAACATAGTATGAAAGATGAAGGAGTACTTAAACTTATGAGCTATTCAGAAATACGTTTTTAAACCTGCTACTTTAATGCTTAAATGTGAGATGTTAAAATATTGTGACTAATACGTAAATCTCCGAATAACATGTAGTGTAGTGTAACTTTCTACAGCTTTTTCTGTTGCAAACTTTTTGTGCCTCAGTCTGCTTTTTAAAATTTTAATTCTTTCAGGTATATTTGGGAGTTTCAAGGGAAAATACATCCACCTAAATGTCTAGATCTAGGTGTTTATCAGTTGTGCATTATATGCTTTCCAACATTGAAGATGCCCTAAGTGGAGCTGTGGCTCAGTTAGAGCATCAGACCTTGGGAGAACAGGTCTTTAAATCCACAGTACTCTTGAATAACTTAGAGCAAGTTTCACAGCCCAGGTCTTGTTCCCTCATCCATTACATGAGATAATAATTCTGCATCTCAAAAGCAGTTTTTAGAGAAAAATATTCATTTTGGGTGTTACAGAAACAGGGCTTGCATGAAACTTAAGGACCAGAAAAGAGGGTCATTCAGAGCATAGCCCGGAGCTTACAGTGGTGTCTGCACTGGCAAACACTTCTGCATTGGTAGTGTGTTTGGAAACATTTGCAAATCTGTATGCAAAGGTCAGTAGGATATTTTAAACTGGAAAATCACACAATTGTTCTACTTTTTTATAGATTTAGCTATTGATGTCTGATCGTATAACAACTTAAAAGCACCACTTTCCTGCTCAATGACCAAAATCTGGTTAGGACAGACAGGTGACTATTGAGATTTATTGAAGACAAATAGTAAGATAATCAGTAACCATTCTAAGAAGTCTCTGATACTGTTATAGTGGTAAGTTCCAAAAATAGCTGAGTGCAATAGGAAATGTTTAACAGGGAAGAAAAACCTGAGCTTCTAGCATCCTTATCTCCTGTTTGCATATATTTTTTTGCCATTGAAATGGTAAAAATCCCCAACCTACCCGTTTTTTCAGACACTTGAAAACTCTGAGCAACTCCTCTGCATTAGTGCTCACTCAGTCAGTGAGCTCAAAATAGATTTGCTAGGGTGTTGCATGATCCACTCTAGTCATATTTAATGTTATCTTTTGCTTTTATTAAATAGCATGATTCCTGCTAGGAAGGTGTAGTACCAACATCGCGATTTTCTGCAGTAATGATCTTTACTTACCTGATGAATTAAGACTATATGTAAGACTTTGCTTGCTGTGATGTATCAGTCAGTAAACCTTCTCTGAAAACTAAGCCAAGAATTGAAATGTCTCCTTGTGGTTTAAACCCTGGTGTGCAACTGAGCACTATGCAGCCACTTGCTCACTCCCCCCCAGTAGGATAGGGAGACGACTGGAAAGATAAAAGTGCAAAAACTTGAGGGTTGAGATAATGAGAATTTAATAAGTAAAGCAAAAGCTGCATGCAAGCAAAGCGAAACAGAACAAGGAATTAATTTCCTACTTTCCACAGGCAGGCAGGTGTCAGCCACCTCCAGGAAAGCAGGGCTCCATCACACATGACTGTTACTTGGGAAGACAAACATCATCACTCTGAACATCCCCCACTTCCTTCTTCTTCCCTCAGCTTTATATGCTGAGCATGACACCATGTGGTATGGGATACCCCTTATGTCAGATGGGGTCAACTGTGTTGACCCTCCCAGTTGTGTCCCCTCCCAATTCCTTGTGCACCCTCAGCCTACTGCTGGTGGGGTGGTGTGAGGAACACTCTGTGTACTTGTGCACCCTCAGCCTACTGCTGGTGGGGTGGTGTGAGGAACACTCTGTGTGCACTGCTCAGCAATAACTAAAATATCTCAATGATGATATGTTATTATCATAAACCCAAAGCACAGCACCATGCAAGCTACTGTGAAGAAATTGAACTCTTATCAAGGCCAAAACCATATAAATATAGCTCTGTACATATTTTCTGTGCTGCACTAACCTATGACCACCATTGAATGGCTGTGTTGAGCTTTCAGGAGAAAAAGAATGGAGTAACTCAGTTACCTTGTCAGCTTAGTCTGTAAGGCTTTATTTTTTTTCTAGTAAAAAAAAGTTAAACCCCATCTACAAAAAAAAAAACAACAAAAAACCCACAAAAACCCCACCGCAAAAAAGCAAATCCCCCCCAAAGAAAATCAAAATGCATATCCATCCTAATGACTTCAACATCATTCTTCCTCATGTAACAGTCCAGCCTTCAGACCAGTCCTAGTACTCTTTGGCAGTCTGCTGTAATGCTGTCCTGAATTTGCGCATGCCTGCCTTCTCTCGTGCCCTACTTGTATTCTACCAGAAAAAGCATATTTCATTGGTGCTCTATCAATTTTATTGATCTGATTTTGTATGTTTAGAGGAATCACGGCACCCTTTTATTTAGGGCCACCAAGCTTACTGAAAAGTTGTAAACAAGAATATTGATCTCTTGGCGTAGGTGGCATAGTACTGCTATATGACGTGATTTTAAGAAATGTGTTTTGTTATATTTTGTATTTTTGGAGGTTTATGGCAGGCATCTGATAACAGAGGAGGAAGTATTTACTCTGGAAACAATGGGAATTAGAGATGTTGCTGAGATCTCATTAAGCTAAATCTTTATACGTTACGTTTTAGAAAATCTTCACGAGACCCAGGCCGAAGGAGGAATGCCTGTTGCTTTTGATGAGACAAGGGTGATTACCAGAGCTCACTGAAGCACTTTAAATTTGAGATAGTCTTAAGAATGCTTTTTAGCAGTAGGCAAACAGTGGGGTGCTCTGCAGAATTTTGTATTGCTTTGAAACTATGCAGAATATTATAGCCATAATATACAGCAGGTTGCGAATTGTTCTTGTGCATTGTATAAATTTGGTTAAACTGCTCAGAGCAGTTCATAGTCCTTTTTATTAACCAAAGACAGTAAGATCCAGTTTTCATTAATTTCATTAAATTAAACTCTGCCGTTGAGAAATAAACAGCGCACATGTTTCAACAGCAGGGACCCCCTTGGTTATTCTGTAGGTCACTATTTGTGTATTCACAGCAACTTTTTTGTTTTACCCATTGAGGTGAAGGAGAGGGTGATTTCTGAAGGTGTGTCTGTTCTGTGAGATTAGTATGTCTGCCTAAGCTCTCTACACAGGAAACCATTCATGCAGGCAGTGGCTGTTGAGATGTTAGCCTCTAGATATTTGACTAATGTACTGTAGAGAACTTGGACTGAACTGAGAAGTTAGCATTTCGGTGAACTTTCTTAGAATGAATACATCTTTTCCATACTTCCTACCCTCTGGTTCCTGGTCCTCATGTGCTGAGTGGTCAAGGATTGGCCTCCCGTTTGTTTTGTTATTTCTTAAAATCTTTCCTATTTCACTGCAAGAATGCAGCAGTCCTTGAACCTGCAGTTGCGTATGTTGTTGCAGGACCTTTTTTATCCCTGTTTTCAAAACCTTCTTGTAGGTAAATATGTAGTCATTTTTCTCAAATCTTAGTATTGTAACTTATGGCAGTATATGCACTCTTTGCAAGGACAGCAGAGCAGTGCTAGAGATGGCTCTAGGCTGAAGTTCAAATGTCATCAGGCTCTTCATAACAAAGGTATCTTACTGCAGGAGGGAGAAGTAAGACACATTCCTAGAAATGAGGTTAGACAGTATAGTGACACCATAATAAGCCGTGACTAAACACTGGGGAGCTGAGCAAGTAGAGAAAAGTTGTGTTAACACTGGTGCAGTAGAACAGTCCAAGCCCATCTCTTTTTCCAATGGCAGTTCCATTTTCATTCCTGAGTGCAGCAGTCATACAAGTGATTTGTTTAGCTTCCTATTTTACTCTTTTTGATTTGTAAACCAAAACATTCCATTTATTTTCATCCATATTTTACAAAATTGCACGGCTTGAATGTCTGCTTACTTGATTGCTTGAAAGCTTTTATCTGTAGAGTTTAGCTCTTTAATTTGCGTGCTCTTTGGTGTTATTTTGCTTGAATTTGTAGTTCAGATTTGAGTGGCCTGCATTATATTCACATTGTTTTTATTTTACTATCCATATATATTTTACTTTGGGTCCATCAAAGGCTTCTGTCAAAATATGTATTGTAATATATTTTTATTGCTTAAAGTAGTCTTTCAGTTTTATGCTGGTTCTTGTCTGTGCATGCTTCTAAATAAACCAACTGGATCAAGTAAAATTCCTCTTGTTCTTTTGTGTGTGTGCCCATGTGCCATTTTGAGGTAAGGTATGGATTTGGATGGCAGAGACTCCATCCTGAGTTCTTGGCTTTTGGGAGGTTTTTGTATTGAATGCGCTCATGTTTGTTCACTTTCTGCTTGCCTGCCCCTTTGCCAGCCGAACAACGGCCATATTTCTCCCCCCTTTGTTTTCTTGACACTGGAAGACATAGGAATATGGAGCACGACAAGGCCATTACCTCTGTAATGCTTAAATATGCATCTTTTGTTCCTACAGAAAATTTGGAAGTCCTGCAGACTTGTGCCAGTCTGAAGACATCCAGGACTTCTTACCCAGAGCTGTTGACAGCATGTATTTTATGGTGGCTTTATTTGGGACCTCTACTCTGGGGTTCCAAGCAGACTGAATACCAGGAGAATAATTCCCTAAAACACTGGTGTGTTAATGGGAAAATCCTTTGATTCATGAGATTAGTGAATAACATCTTAAAAAGAAGTTAAAATCCCATCATGTTACAGGATTTTGATATTGTTCTGATATAAATGACTCAGCATTTAGTGAAGTGTTGCAGAAGTAGAAGGCTGCCTAATAGGGAATTTATGCGTCACAGCATGGGGATTTCATACAAATAAATGAGGTTGGTTTCGACAGTGACAGCACAAAGTGATATAGTATTATGGGCAAATGCAGTGTTATTCTGGCAAAAGATGAGTGGTGTCAGTAAAAACAGAGAAAAAGTGGGGCCATGTTCTTGGATAGAATAGATAAATGTATGCATGTATTGAAGGGATGAGGGGGGAAAAATAGATGAATGCTTTTAACCGAGAGGAAAAACTGGCCTTAAAAGAAAAAAAGAAAAAGAACAAAAACCCAAAAGCAACTCCCACGCCCAAAAAACTTTGTTTGCTTCTGTTTTAGAAAATCTAATGAGGCCCCTTAAGAACTATGGAATTGCATGGTGAGCATATGTTTTAATTTAAATCAAGCTTCTTTACAGATGTACTTGGTGGTGGTGTGCTGGAAAGCTTAAGTTTTTGCTTTGTTGTTTCAGCATGTCTATGGGCTTCTTGATAGAAGAGACTGCCCCTGTTGTGTGGAGGGGGCTCATGGTAATGTCAGCTGTTGAAAAATTGTTGAGACAGGTAAGGACTTAGAGTACATACTGGTGTTTCAAATTGTTTATTTTAAGATGCATTTAACTGATATATGAGTGTCAATGGCATTATTTAATATATTCGCAGTGAGCATTTTTGTATCTTGGTCATCTTAAACTCTGAAGAATTTAATCTTAGCTTCAGGTAAGAGGAAAAGTTGAAATTTTTTGCATTTGCGTTATCTCCTTCAAACAGAACTGTTGTTCCATGCATTTCATGAGTGAAGCATCCCAATTTGCCTGCCTTCTTATTCCTTTTTATGTTTCTTTATGCAATTGTTAAAAAAAAAAGGTTGCCTGAGGATTTGAATGTATAGGTATCTATGCATCATTACAGCTGTATTCCCTTATGTGCTTGTTAATTCACCAGTGCTAAGAATTCTTGGATGGTGTTTGGCATATGACAGGTACATGAAAATCATTAGTTACCATCTCTGTGTAATGCAGATAGATTGTTAGTTAATAAATTTCCTGGCATATGGAAGCGGGGTGGCTTTTTTATTTCTTGACAGATTCTTCACCCCTTCCCCCCCCTTTTTTATTGTGTATAGATCTGTGAAGTGCTAATGAGACAAACAACTGAAAAAACGCATTAGGGTTGTGTGTTTAGACTTTGAAGTGACCCAGATTGTTCACAGCTTAACATCTATTCCAGGGATTTAATGTATACAGCTTGGAGATCACTGGGTTTCTGTATGTCTTCTGTAAATGCCTCCAAATCTTGTACTCCCTTAATGACAGCAAAAAAGAAGATACTTTTTTTTTTTTTTAACTCCCCAACCTTTTTCCATTTTTACTGAATTCTCTAACACAGGTTTTAGAATAGTGTGCTCATTGCCCTAGTCAGAAAAGCCACCTGTTTCCAAAATTTCAGGAGGAATATCTTTGTCTAGATTTGTCTTTATTTTAAAAATAAGGGGTATCCATGCTAGTAGCTGTGGAAGGGTGTTTATTCTCTGTGTGTGTTGCATTGCCTTGGCCAGGCTTACAAGGACTTGAGCCTAAAACCTCGAAGGTACAGCTAAAGTTAGCACCTGCTGTATTGGCATACTCCACCCTGGGAGACTGAAGACTGGCAGGCACCTCCACTGCTGTTGCTTCAATCATTAGTATCCCCAGATGGGAAGCATGTGCCAGCATCCTTGTGGAGGGTGTGGATGATGCCATGTAATGAGCTCATTGCTCCCTAGCAACCAATGAAGCAAGTTACATGCTGGCTGATCATGCTGTAGGAATGAGACAGAGTCCATTAATGCTTGGGGCATCAGTTATTTCCCTGACAGTGGAACCTGAATTCTGAAAGAGGAGGGCTTTACAGCTAAATTCTTTTCTCCCTACGAGTATTTTGCTTCTGAATGATGACCAGGGTAGTTTTAAATCTCTGCTGGAAAAAGATTTTTCCATCTCATCCTTTGAAGAAGGAAGCTCACAGATCACAGGGATAACCAGCAGGTTCTATGTAATGTGCAGGTGGTTTCCAGACTACCATGTGCTAACCTCCCTTTTGACATAGTTATTCATCAGTCTTAAGAAGAAGTTAACTGAAGAACCGATAGCCTAATAGCCTTGGACACCTAAACAAGAGAGGACTGCAGCATGCAGCAATGTTTTTGAAGATACTATAATTCCATTTTATGTTAGAAATTATTTTGTCATCTGTTGGGGGCTTTGAAATATTTCCTTGTTTTCTCTTTCTCTGCTCTGGTTGGTCTTGGCTATTATTACCTTTTGTTTGAGAGCATAAGGTTGCTTGCAAGAGTACTTCTGTTTGTATTTAACTTCCTAAATGCCTGTTCTTAAGAAATAGCTGCTTTACCTCTATAGCTACCTGTAAACCATCTATGTTAGCTCCCTAATCTAGATATATAGTATAAGTGTATGGAGTTTGTGTGCATTCAGACAAGCTGAGAAAATACTAAGTTCTCAAAATAATAAAGTCAGACAGATAGAAAACACAGAGGTTCCCAGACTTTTGCATGAAAAACACTGGTAGTATTTACAGTGGTGTTAGTAGAGGGGTTTTAGTTTGTTTTAATTGCATCGAGACTATGCATTCACTCTGTGATGCTTGTTTGTATGCTTTTTTTTTTTTTTCTGTATGAACAAATCTGTTTTCCAGAGTTTTATCATGCTTCAGATACTCCAATAAAGCATTGAAGGGCCTAGTTTCCAAATTCATTAATGAGGACTTGTTAGCTCATTGTTTACTTCTCATCAGTCTGTGCCTGTATGAGTTTTTGCTTCTCTTTCACTTGCAACTTATTTAAATTTCTGGAATTCTTACTTTGGAAAATACTTTTGTTAAATATATATGTTATGTGCTTTCCTAAATACCTACTGCATGTGACCTCTCTATTTGTGATAGGTCTATATTTGTCCTTCTCTGGTTTTACTTCTTTGGTGGATGAATGTCTTTTCAGCTCAGTACAGAGTCCAGCCTCATACTTGTCTCTTTTCACTTCTACTTGCATATGGCCAGGTTACATTACTTTTTAGATAAAACACCGCCTTTTAATTCAAGGTTGGGTTTGGGCCTTGTCTAGGGTTAGACGACGATGTAGGAGGTCCAAGAGATTTTCCCTGAGGCTGGACAGCCATGAGTGGCAGGGTGTGTGGGATAGTATGGGCAAGTATCTAGGTCAGTGGGCCCCTCCAGTACTTTGGAATTTCACCACCGAACAACTGCAAAATCCAGAAGAATTAGTAAAACACTTAAATGAGGTGTGTGGTCATTCTGGCCATACCAGAGATGGACAAATCACTCCAGCTCAGGGCCTTGTTCAAGCACAGCAGCTGCAAAGCAACAGACAGCTCACCAAGCACAGCACTGCAGTAGTACAGTTCTCAAACATTGATTGCAACAGACAGCGCAGCTACTCCAGCTCCAAGCACAGCAGCTACGCCAGCCCCAGCGACAAGTACAGCAGCTACCCAAACCCCGACAGGCAGTTTTCTGGAACATGACCTTTTCCTTAAAAAAGGAAATGTAACTTATAATACGAGATAGAGTTAGCAGTTCAGTATACTGTTTTACATATATATTGGTGTATGTTTTATCAAATCAGTATATAGATGCAAATACATAGTGTATTAATTCTATAATGTGTCCTACTTTTATTGAAAGCTTTACTGTATAGAAAAGAAGGAAGGGGATGATGATAGATATTGGAAGGACAAGAATATATAAGGGAATGATTTTTCACCTGTAGTGAAAGTAAATTAAAAGCAGTAGTGGAACATTTGATTCTATACAAACATATTCATAACTCAGTTACATATATCTCTTTTACAAGCCTTGAAATTATCCAAAATTTTGTTGTGCCTGTGAGGTGACTTCTTTGTTCACATACTTAGATGTTGTGTAGGCCTGTTTACACTTCAGGGTCATCTTTTTCTCTTTATCTGGGTTTTAACTCTTCCCATTTGCCACATTTATCTTAATGTAAAAATTTTTTTACCTCTGCTAACACTTCCTTTGAATATTGCTTGCATGTAGATGGGATAGTAGAGAGTATATTTTTGTTTACTTGAGTTTTTTAAAAGGTAGTTCTTTTCTTTGAAGATATTGTTAAAGCCCAGGTAAGGAAGTTTTGATAGTTCTCCAGTGTCATCTGTTGCACTAGGCTTTTTCTATTCAGTTTTCACTTAACAAACACTTCAGAAGCTTCCTACTCTTGTATAGTCCCATTTAGCACTTGTTCCTTTACCCTGTGTGTGTCTTGACTCACTGCTATGGTACTCGGTTCCGAGTAAACAAGCTACCTCAAAATGCTTCATCTTGATGTATTTGTTGTGGGAGTGACTTCTGACAAGCCTTTAGGCTAAGCATAGTAAAGATACAACTTTTTTGAGAGTTACCTAAAACCTGTACTTGAACAGCAATTTATCTGAAAAGCTCTGTTGAGAGAAGTATCAAGCAAGCAGTGAAGAACCTTAGAAATATGAAAATAATTTATAAAAAAAAAGACAAGCAAAATAATTTGCTGGTTTAAACTGCTTTTGCAACAAGGATTTTAAATGGTCATTGCTACTGTTCCATACAGCCTGTATGGTAAGTTTTCTAGCACCATTCTCATTTCTGTCTGAGGACATCTTGACAGTTCAGTGGTAAAGGAGCAATTAGAAGAGTGCAGCCACAAACCTGAACTGATCCAGGAGCAGTGTGACTGGCTGCTTTGCATCCTGGAGTATACTGTGGCAGTTGTTTCGCCAAAAGGTTGAGGTAGGGGATGAGGCACTTTATAATGCAGGTGGAGGGGGTTTCTTGTTTAGGCAGTAATCAGTAAAACTTGTAATACAAAGGATAGTAAGTGTTGGTTTCTGATCTTGAATGCTGTCTTCTGTGTGTGTGTTAAGTTGAAATACCAGCAGAGAAGGAAAAAAAAATCAGTATGCAGTGGACAAGTCAGATTTTCTATTAAAAAAAACCCAGGCAAAATACAAGTGCATATTTCAGCTGTAGTATTCTCCATGTATCTTTGTCACATCAGTAGATAAAGTTGTATCATTATTAGAAGCAAGCATTACCTACGCATGGATTCTAGGTGTCAGCAGTTCTGTTAAGTGCAAACAGTCTTCTTGGAACTAGCCCAAAAATCTGCTCTTTTCAAGGCAGGGATCTCTGGTTTATTAAAGTCCTTAACAGGATTTCTTACACCGACTGTGACATTTCAACCTATGTTTTTCTAGGCTAGTCAGATCTTACATGGAAAGACTCTTGTATTTCTTCCTTACCATGCTTCTCTAGGGCATCAAGAACATTTTGTGCATTGGCAGCATCCCTGGTATAGTATGGCTATAAAGTAGAGCCTCAGTGCTATTAAGTGTATTGTGACCTCTAAAGGTTCCTTAGATGTACCTGACAAGGATGAACACATTTTTCTAGAAAGATGACGAAGCTTTTCCTGGAGTGGCTCAATTCTAGTGAGTCCCTAAAATACTCTTCTTATTCTCTAATGGCAGTTCCTCCATCTCTTTCTTGCTGCTGCTTGTAGCACCACTTTTTAAATGTATTGAAAGAAAATTGAAACAAAGTTTCACTTGGAGGGGTATAATTAGAAAGGAAAGAATACAGGGAAGTTAGAAAGTAAATTTCATAAACCTTTCAATGCAGAGCAGTTGCACATGTGCAGAAGAAAATGAGGCCTTGCACTTTGAAGCGTGGACAGACTTTATCTCCTGTAGATTCATGTTGAAAACCGTACATTCAGCAGAAGAATGATGAATGTTATTTTCTTAGCTCAATCCAAAGCTGAGTAAGACTGTAGTCTGAAGATCCAGTCTTGTCCTTTAAAAAGACTTTTAACTCAATTTATGTGATTGTTACACTTGTATGTAATTTTGAAAGTGTAGCTAGAGATGGAGATTCTGTATGCTACTTTGCTTCTGAAGCTGTCCTCTACCAAGAGAACAATTGTTTTGAAACTAGCACTTGCCAGAGGTAATGGTGGTAGTATTTATATAGTAGATTGTGTATGTGTGAATGTGTATGTATGCCTCAAACCTTTTTTTTAATGTAATTCTCTGATGTTTAGTTATCATATGAAAGTAGTTGTAGAGTTTCATATGTTATTGGGAACAGGAAAGATGCAGACAGATAAACTTTCTTTGAAATACTGAACAGGCTGCAGCTTGTGAGGTCTGGGATATTTCAAGAGCCTCTGTTAAAAAGTTGCCATAAAAGCAACAGTGGAGTGAATTGAACAATAAAAATTAATGTTTAAAGGTTTGGGATTAGATTAACTTGGAAACAGTAGTAGTATTTAATTCTTAGAGGAGAAAGACTATGGAAGCTATATTGTTGTAGATTTTTGATCATTCCCTGAAGTGGCCCATCTCTATTGAGGAGGTTATAGCTGTTCATTATTATTTTTGTTTGACATACATTAGTTAGTAAATTATTTTGTGTAGTTGCTACTGTTTGAAGAGTGTTTATGTGGTTATCGGTGTTCTCCTTTCCAGCATTTTAATTGGAGAGGTGGCATATGTGGATTTAGGGACAATTTTTCTTTAAATGTGGTTTATTTTAGGTGTATAATAATGCTGCACTTGGGGAGACAAGAAAAATACATAAGGTACTGAGAGCAAATGTGTTTATACCTGGTAGAATAGCTACCATGCCACCATTGACTGTTTACTGTGCATGTTCTATGCAGCAGAATGTTCTCTATATGGTTTCTATAGACATCAGTCCAACCTCATTTATCATGTGTGTTTATAACATGCTGTGTTAAATCTCACAAATTCTTCAGCATATAATTTTTCACAGTTTTTGTACTGTCTTGTTTGCCTCTGTGTATAAATAGATTTCTTACAAACAGAACAATGGAGAAACTAGGGGAAAACATTACAAGTTAGAAGGAACGATGAGCATTTGATTTGGAAGCAATACATGACAAGAACATTGTCAGTAAGGTAGTTAGGTACTACCTGCTGAGCCATCTGCCTGATTGATTAGTATGGTTGTCCTTCAGCTTCTGTTTGTGCGCTCATACTGTCTTTTGCCTTACATTTTTGGGACTCTGGCAATTTCATTCTGTGTTTATTCAGTGTCTAGCACTGTAGTGAGTTACCACTTGATGAACAAAAATACAAAGACTAGTATTTCCAACTTCCAGGTAAATATAAACATCTTTCTCTGATAACTTTTTAATCTTCATGAAAAAAATTTATTGTATTTTTTTTTTTCCTATTAAGCATAATGTATTTTGGTAGAATGTTAAAGGGAGATAACTGCTGTCTTTGACTACCTAATGGGTAGGTACAGAGAAGATGAAGGTAGATGCTTCTTGAATGTGCAGTTGGTTGGTTGTTTCATTACAGTGAAAACAGTCGCACATCAGAACAGGTTGCGCAGAGATTCTAGAATCTCTCTTTTGGAAGATACTCAGAATTCAGCTGGGCAAGACTTTGAGTAGCCTGCTCTCAAAGCAGCAAGATGGACAGACAACCTCTTTGGGTTCCTTCAAACCTAAGTTATTCTGTGAATGTGGGATTAATTCTAAAATTGCCATTCCGCTGCCTATTTGAATGTTGGTGTATAACTCCATTAAAGCCTACAGCTCAAAGAGAAGAAAACGGTTCTGCCTTTCAGAGATCACTGGTTAGAGCATTCAGTCAAAACCTACGCTGAAATACAGGTGTCTCTCTGAGTGCCCTAATCATTCAGCTGGACAGTCGTGCTAGCTCATCTCTCTTGCTCAAATGAATATACAATTATGCCTTGCAATCAGATGAGAAAGTTTCAGCATAATGACCGAGAGCATCCTTTTCTCAGTAGCATTTCCAGTTATTTGGTGCGTCTCTTTAGACTTTAAAGATGCTGTTTAGATCCCTGTTTAGCTGTTTAGATGCTGTTTTTTTAGACATAAAAGTCAAAGCCAAATAACCCTTATCTCTGGAATGAACTATGAAATAAAAAACAATAAATACATTTTTCCTCTTGTTTTGAGTGAAATACCTTGATCTAGAAGAGGTTTAAAATATGGGGATTCTAGTCTTGTATGCATTAATGTGCTCTCAGGCATCTTAGAATTGAGTAGCAGTGCCACTAAGAAGATTGTGCTGGAGGCTCACAGCAATTTTTGCTTTAGCTTTAACAGTTTGCTGCCTAGGATGCAGACCTTTGTGAAACAGTCTGAGACATCTGGCCCTCCTCTGTAATGCATGGAGAGACATAGGTTGATTTTTTTTTTTTTTTTTTTAAACCCTGCTATTAGTGTTAGCCATGAGTATTTTACAGTCCACATTGGACAAAGAAAAATTCAAAAATGGCAGCAAAAGGCATAGAATCATAGAATAGTTAAGGTTGGAAAGGACCTTAAGATCATCTAGTTCCAACCCCCTGCCATGGGCAAGGACACCTCACACTAAACCATGTCACCCAAGGCTCTGTCCAACCTGGCCTTGAACACCACCAGCGATGTAACATTCACAACTTCCATTGTGAAGCAACCATTCCAGTGCCTCACCACCCTCACAGGAAAGAACTTCCTCCTTATATCCAATCTAAACTTCCCCTGTTTAAGTTTGAACCCATTACCCTTTGTCCTGTCACTACAGTCCCTAATGAAGAGTGCATCCCCAGCATCCCTATAGGCCCCCTTCAGATACTGGAAGGCTGCTATGAGGTCTCCATGCAGCCTTCTCTTCTCCAGGCTGAACAGCCCCAACTTCCTCAGCCTGTCTTCATACTCCAGCACTGGAGGTGCTCCAGTCCCCTGATCACCCTCGTGGTCCTTCTCTGGACTTGTTCCAACAGTTCCACGTCCTTTTTATGTTGAGGACACCAGAACTGCACACAATACTCCAGGTGAGGTCTCACAAGAGCAGAGTAAAGGGGCAGGATCACCTCCTTTGACCTGCTGGTCACACTCCTTTTGATGCAGCCCAGGATACGGTTGGCTTTCTGGGCTGCGAGCGCACACAGAAGCCAGCTCATGTTAAGTTTCTCGTTGACCAACACCCCCAAGTTGTTCTCCGCAGGGCTGCTCTGAATCTCTTCTCTGCCCAACCTGTAGCTGTGCCTGGGATTGCTCTGACCCAGGTGTAGGACCTTGCGCTTGTCATGGTTAAGCTTCATAAGTCTGGCATCAGCCCACCTCACAAGCGTGTCAAGGTCCCTGTGGATGGCATTCCTTCCCTCCAGGGTATCAACAGAACCACACAGCTTGGTGTCATCTTCAAGTAGGATATTACAAGTGTAGAATGAATCTTATATGTCCAGATTTTTTGGAAGAAAGGCAGGCAGGGATGAGTTCAGGAACAGACTCTGGGCACATGGATTTGAAGGCTAACATGTTTTGAAGTGTTACCTAAGCAACAGTACTGGTGGTACTTAATTTCAATGCCGCTCTTCTGTGTTTGTTTTTTCTCTCTTTTTCCCCACTAACAAAGGAGTCTGTTGTTTCTTTCTAGTTGCTGTAGGTTACATGCAAAAAGAGTCATGGGTATTTCTGTGCTGAACACTGCAGTTCCTAAGAGGTAGGTGCCCTGCATGCAGGAATGGAAAGTCAAGCTAAAGCCTAGGCGTACCTGGGATGGTGGGAATACATCGCTTGTCATTCCCAATAGTACTATTTACCTTCATACACTTTGGCACTGTCATGGGAGAATAGGTGCAAGCCTTGGATTTTAACGGTAGTGAAAACTTCTTATCCTTTGGATCCAGGACTTGAGCAAATTCATGTGAAGTTCCAGTTTTGCTGTGTTTCATCACTTACATGGTAAATGTCATTGGGGGCTTGCTCAAGGATTAAATTATTATTAGTGTGGACAAAAAACTGTGTCTTATCAGTATAAAATCAGTGAGAGAGTGTGTTGGTGGATGAGAAGGAGTAGTGAAATGGGATTTAACAGAGATTGACATGTACTAGGTGAGGAGGAAGACAACCATAACAAGTTGATGGCTCTGATTTTTGTGCAGCTATATTTTGAATGAACTGAAAGGATCCCCTGAATAGTGAGTCAATGATGAAAATTATTATTATTGTTAGAGCAAGTTAAGAAAAAGCACTGCAATGAAGCCAGATGATTTTTTTTTAAATTATTACTATTTTTGAGTCTGGAATTTATTTTTAACACTTTTTGGTTGAGGAAGGGCACTCTATCAAGAGATTGCCATTGAAGGCATTTAACTTGCATTATGGCAGTAAATTTTCAAGACAGGAGAGGAGTGAGATCCTACAGTGGGAAATTGTAGCAAACATGAATAGCTCTTAGTATTTTTATTTTGTTTTTTTTTTTCAAACATTATCATCTTTTGCCCTTTAAAACATGTTAAAGAGTCTGTGCACACTCATCTGTTTATTAACAGAGTAGATGTACTTGAAGTGTATAAACTAAAATCAGATTAGTAGTGTTTTCCTCTTTCTGTATTTTATATTTTGGCAGCATAATCCATTTGAGAATTTTTGCTAATTTCGAAATTGACTTGTGTTTCACAATATTCATGTATTTATCTGCAAGTAATTGGGGAATTGAGGCAGATAGTCTGTAGCAGGATATTTACAGTTTATGTTTCACAGAGCTAAACAAAGCTGTGCTTATATTATGAACTACAAAGATGTGTTTATACTTTGCAGTGCATAATTCTAAAATACAGTAGTCTTACTAGGTGTCGCTACAATGAAATATCTGCCAAATTTTCAGCAATTAAAAATATATTTATTTTATTTATTTTCCTGTTTTGAGTTATCTTAGCCTGAGATGGGCATAGAAATTGTTAGTTCAGGCTAACATCTGCTACTTTACAGTTGGGAGTGGGGAGGTTGAACCATCACTGTTCTTCAGAACAGTAAGAGCAGTTGCAGCTTTAGGGAGTTGGGATGCTTTTCTGTTCTAATTTTTGTGATCCAAAGTACAGAAATGAAAAAATCCAGACATTTCATCTGTACACATAAGGTCATTGAGGTTATGTATTTTTTCTATTTAGAAATAGAGAATGCTGTTGAGATGGTTTCAGAAAAAGGAACAACATAAGTAGTGGTCAAACTGCAGTGCTAAGACTGCACTTTGGTTTGCTACTAAGACTGCATCTTCAGCTGGCAGAGAGTAAATAATAACTATGAATGCTTGTGAGATTTTTTTCCTTAAATCTTTAATAAGCTTTCATTTAAAGCAAGGAAGGTCAGTTGGCATCCTGCATTGCAGAAATTAAGGAAACTTGTTTCAAGGGCAAGCTAAACAGATGACCCACTTGTACCTTACAAAAGAATTTAGTTTAAAAATTGACTATACTGATTTTCTTTTGTTTCATTTATTTTGCTAAGACTAAAGAACAAATAAACTAGTTTCTTCTCATCCAGAACCTGCTGAAATAAATGGAAATCTTGACTAATTTCTCTATGATGCTTGAGTTGTGATGTTGATGTTTAGAAAAGCCTGTTAGAGGAATTTGTATAGTCATCACTAATTTACTCAAATGCTAATAACCACCTGTCTGTCCAGAGAGAACTGCCTTAACCAGTCCCAATCAGTATGTACGTATTGCACTTCCTGGACATGAGAAGAGTAACATAGATCCAGAGATGCACTGCAGCCAGTGACAGAAAGCTCCTTAGGAGATGATGGAAAGCTCCTTGCTTCCACCCCTCTGTCCCCCAGTTTAACTGGAGTTAGGGTGTTTGTGCTATCACCTATCAACTTGACTGTTCCTGTATGTTTTGGGATGGGTATGACTGAATGAATATAGGCTTGCTTCTTTCTTTTTGTTTCCAAATGAAGCTACAAAACCTGTTCTGTTGCCTTTATTCCTTTAATGAAGGAAGCAGAATCTATATGGATCCCTGTTGCTTTATTGGCTCACATTAGCAGCTGATATGAAAAGGGATTATAGTCTCTGAAAGCAATTGACAATCACAGAAGAAGTGTTAGAAAAGCCAGAAGAAAACAAAAACATTAGCCAACAAGTTACTGCTGAACTGGCAGCATTTGCAGTAAATGTACTTCAGCTGTCTTTGAGGATTAAAAAAAAGGCAGGAAAAAAAAAGGCAAACCTAGCACATAGTGAGAATGTATTTACAGCAAACATTTCTTGGCCTGGTTCCTCAGCTGTCATGGTTATGACTGTGCAGCTACTGCTGCTGTGGGAACAGGCTGTGAGAGTGTTTTCTTTGCTCTGCTTTCAGTAGTCTCATCTCTCACACAGATCACACAGGTATGCATGTATCTGCCCTCCTTTGCATAAAACAAAACAAAGGCAAAACATGCAACTGTTTTGTTGAGTTTGTTGACTAGACAGGAAGAAACAGAAGAGAGCTTGTGGTGTTTCAAAATGGCTTCGCTGGGGCCAGAACACGATTTTTTTTTTCACTTTCCCTTGAGCTTTTAAAGGAAACTGTTGTGAGGTTTAAGGTTTCTCAGCAGCAAAGTTCAGAAGTTTGTATCTAAATGGCATCCAGCTTTATTCTTGGAAAGAGGTGGTGATTTAAGCATGTTCTGAAGTGGTTGCTAAACAGGAATACCAGTGGTAGATGAACTAGGAAAAGAAGGTGGCACTATTTGTTCTCTTTCCCAAATGAAGCTTCCAAAAACTAGTAGTCATTTAATGCCAGTGTCCTACTTTCTCTGTTCTTCTTTGCTAATAAGGGCATCTGTTCTTTCTTTCTACTGCTGTATGTTAGATGCAAAAAGGGCCATGGGTGTTGCTGTCCTGAACGTGGCAATGCCTAAGAGGTAGGTACCCTGCCTGCCTGCAGGCAGGAAGGGGATTAAACTAAAAGGGTTAGTTAAACTAAAAAGGTTAGTTAAACTAAAGCCTAGGCTAAAGCCACTGCATACCTGAAACAGAGGAATACATTGCTTGTCATTCCCAGTGGTACTGGGAGGTTACTTCAGGTAATTTGGACTCTTCGGTGGTGCCATAGCAGGATAGCTGCAGTGTCTTTGAGTTTGGAAGTTTAGAGCTTGGTGTGGATTAAGTGGAAATTAATGTTGTAAATCAAAGTTGGTAGGTTCACTGGCTGGAAATGAACAATACCAAAGATGTTGAGCAAGAGGGCGCTTCGGAAAAGCCTATGGGATATATCTCACTCTTTGTCCTGTATTTCAGCACCTAACTGTAGCCTGTATTGGACAGCTCTGTGTAGCAGAGATTTAGAACCAAAGTCTAGTCTCTTCGTTAGGTGCCAAGACCTTTCTTTGGTTTAACTTGACAGGTTTATTCTGTGTTTATAATAACAACCTGGCAAGTTTCCATAGCCATTCAGTCAGGATTTGGGAGCTGCAAATTTGGTTTGGGATTTAAGCTGTATTTCCTGCTAACCAGGAGAGTACTGTGAAATCATATACAGCAGTTAAAACCACCTGCTCTACAGCAAGGCATGCAAGATTCCTGGGGCCACAACTGGACATCTGAAGGTGGTGCATGAGCAGTGCTATGCAGGAAATTCCGTTAATCTGAAGTTTCATCCTTCCAGGTAAATCCTCCGGCTACTGGGTTTATGTAGGGTCCTAGTTGCTTCTATGGCTTTTGCATTCTTCGTTATACAGTGGCCCAGTTAAATACCACCTGGCTGAGAAATTGAAACACATATCTTCCAATTCATAGATTTTCACTTGTATGTCTAATTATGATATTAAGCAGCTGCAGCTTTGTCAGTAAAACCCCAGGCTTTTAATTTTATTTAACGGCTGCAAGTGCTCAGCTTTCTGTTGGATTCAGTGTTATTACTGGTAGGTGCAGTTAGAGCATGCCTGTTAGATTTGGCCTGTAAGACTTGCTCCTTTCTCACAAATATGTGTGTAATTAACGGATCCTAAGTGGGCTTCTGGTCCAAACAAGGTCTTTGGGAGAATTTTTAGGGTTTCTTCTGAATGTGTAGGTGGAGCTCTGCAAAGCTGCTTTTTTAGGTTTGTTTTTTTGTTTTGTTTTGTTTTGTTTTTCTTTTTTGTATTTTCCTTCATTTCTCACCATTTCTTTTTCATCTTTTTGACCAAAACCAAAGTGGAATTTCCCTACCCCTGAACACTGGTATTATTATTTAGCATTGCACACTAATTGTACTTTAGTAAATATACTAGGAATATAACTATATAAACAGCTTTTAAAACTTAATATTGAATTAACATATGTTTAAACTGATTGCACAGAGTTTGTTCTTTTAAATAATCCAGGTTGTGTTCTGGAAGCTGACAGACTGATCATCTACTCATACCATCCTTCCATATCTCTTTTCCTCACAGAAAATAACTGCAGATATCCAAGAATAGCAGCAGCTTTTGTATCTGTATTCTTTGTAGAAAGTGATTATTTCTCACATACCGAGTGATTGACACAAACATAAAGTAATTGTGCTTAAGGTACCAGAGATTTATGTGACTTTTTCCTCCCCCCTTCCCCCCAAGAAAAGCTCCCACTTTTCCGTACTATTTATGAAGTTGCAGTACATGTGTCTCCTCTTAACAGTATTTTCCTCCATCAGAAGATTCTTCTTCTATTGTGCATCTAAAGTGGGTGGTAGATGTAAACAATTGGGTTTGGTTTGTTTTTTTTTTCCCTGAAAAAAAACCTTTAAGTAAGAACTGGAGCTAAATAAAAATCTAGGAAGCAAATGAAAATATGAAGACTGTCCCTTTCTTGGCAGCAATCGCTGAATGTCCCTGAAACACATAGTATTAGCACCTTCAGCAAATTATTTACATAGGGTTAAAATACAGGTAGCACTTTAAACGTATTATTGCAGATTCATAACTGATGGCACTGGTGAATGCAAAAGCCTGGTTCTGTGGGCACAGCAATTATTTTGGCCATCTGTATGTGATGCTTACAGAGATTATCGGTTGTCTCATTCATAGTAAATGCTCTACTTTAGGAATAAGATATTCAGCACATCTTTAAATCATGGGAATTTTGTGTATGCAGCTGCAAAATGTGTGCAATTTTAAAATTGTATTTATTTTCATTTTCACATCTTGTCTGTGTCTTTAATGCTCTTTCTGTGTTCCACTCTTTGTAAGGACTCTTTGTACGTTACTCCTTTGTGACCTAAAGGCAGTTCTTTTACCAGAGAAGGTATGCTAGCTTCACAGTCATAGTCTCATGGTCAAGAATCGCAGCAAATCAGTGATCTGCTCTGCTGGCTGTAGCACATACTCTCTCTTAGGTTCTTTTTTCACACTCTCTCATCCTCTTGAATTGTCCTGTGGAATTGAAAGGTTCTGTATTTTGTGCAGCTTTATTATGGCTTCTTGTTGTGAATATTGATTGTTGTGCTCCAGAGTAATTCAAGCAGACTCTCCAATTCGGGTTTCATTAGCAAGGGTAGACTATTTTCAGTTCAGTGGCTGGGGAGGATATGCTTTTGAATTTTGAGTATGGAAAGCTTGTAAGGATATGTTTTTGTCCGTATGTGTGAAAACCAGGTTATTTTAAAAAAAGTAAAATAACGTTTTATTAATGTTTCACCTCAAGGCTACTTTGAGATCTGATAACATCTCACCAGGCGAAAACCCAAGCCCTATATTGAGATTTACTGTCTTTTGGCCTCTATTCAGTGGTCTCCATCTAATTGATTCTATTCCAGTTTTTATACTGCATGATTTATGGTAATATTGAGGGTTTTCTTCAGCAGCATTTTAAGTGGCTTGAATAACATCTATCATGTTATTTTCTTCTGTAATCCTTTTACTGAAGACCCTAGACTGGCCTCTAGAAGTTCCCTTTTGTGTACAGAAAAGCGTTGTACATTATACTGAAGAAATAATTTTCTGACCTTTTTAATCTAAGTTTAAGCACTAATTTAAAATCAGTGTGTCTATGATGGGCATAAATGATGCCTATATTAGTCTGTTTGTACCCCAATAAGGAATTTACTAATTTTCTTATTATACTGGAATATGAACTGATGCTTAAGGAAGTTAAATAACTTGTGAAGAGAAATAGGAACATTGCTTTCAATTGTATAGCTTAAGCATTCACATTTTAACAGCATTACAGAAATACAGTCTAAAAATGCAGTGAGTGGGCTTAATAAGCTTCTCCCTTTTGATATTTGTTGTCAACATTTGTAATATTTCCTTCTGTTATTGTGGGAAAAATCTGAATCAGACAGCACATATAAATTGGGTCCTGATACTACTTCCTTAAAAATGTGTTGTTGGGTTTGATAGCTAAACAGTGGTTTTGCCCTTCTGTGCAGTAGTAGGGAGAGCTCAAAGAGAATTTACAGTTTAGATGATGTGCTTAACATAGCTGCATCACCCTGGTGATTAGTTGAATTAGCTAATCTGATGCTAGCCTACTTTCCTCTGATTCGTTTACCTTTATATTATTTTACTTTTGTGCTTAATTTTATTGCTGAAAGACATAGGGGTGGGAACTTACCTCATTTCATATTTGTTTTCCAGATGTCAGATGAACTATAGACAGCTCTGTATCATAGAACAAGAAAAAAAAAGGTGTATTTCTGAAGAAATATTTCTACAAATATGTAGTGCAGACTGTTTGTGGGTCAAGGATAGAAGGCAGCAAATCAAAGATCAGTCTCAAGACTGACTGCGTAATAGAAGTTTGCTTCTCCAACTGTCATCTTTTAAAGAATAACTATTTTGAATCCCTGAGAAATGGGAATCTCAGCTCATCAAAGCTCCTTGTAGTAACAACTTGAACGTAGTGGAAGTCTTTTATATGCAATAGCTCTGATACGGTCTTCAGCACTTGTGTGGGGAATTGCGCAGAACTATTCCTTTTCAGTCATTCCCAGAGACTGTCCTCTGACTCTTGCAGACATGCCAGGCTGCTGCACAGCCATATGCCATCTTCTCTTTGGGATGACATAACATTGAATGAGCTTTCTGAAGGTGAGTAGGAGCCCAGTGTTGAGTGCCTTTCCTCCATCTCCTGGAATGCCCCATAGAGAATAACCTCTTTATTGTTGTCTTCTGGGAGTTGTGTAGTTTTGTAGGTTATATAAATTAAGGTAATGGAAACTTCAGGCTACTGCATTTGCTTTAAGTTCTTCATACTATTAAAAGCCGTCAGGGAGGAGTAGAAGTCCAGTTTCTGTTTCTGGTTGTTTAATTGAACAGGACCCTGGCTTTCTTCCTAGGCAGTTATTTCTAAAAGCTACTTTTAACCTATATTGAGAAAAAACAGGAAAATTCCCTTCTCTTTATGGAAACCTTTGGAGCAAACTGTTCTTCACCTCAGTTTCTCTCTGAACTTGGCAGATCAAGCTTCTCAGAAATACCTTCAAGGGAATTTGAACCATTGCAGTGCATCTGTTTTTCATGTTTAGATGCAAGGCTGTGAGATTGCTTAAGCATCAGAGAATAAGTCAAAGGGGCAGATGTCCTTGTTCTGAAAGCGTTGTATTAGGCTGTATTCAGAAAGAAGAGTTGTATTAAGCACTGTGGAATATCATGCTGTGGTGTATCTATTTCACTACCAGAGAGAAAGTTTTGTAGGGAATGGAAATCTTCTTGTTTATGTCTGGGGAATGTCTTCTATATAAAATATTTGTGGAAATAACTGAAAATATTTTTAAATTAAAATGCCATACTTCATTATGCTGTTCCTAAATTACCTGTTTTCTTACATCATGGAACTACTTATTTGCTCCTGATATCTATGTATGCTTAAGCAGAATCTTTAAGTAATTTTTCGAGGAAATATTTTAAAATATTTGTCTTCTACTAACATATAAATGTATGTAAACAGTTCTATACATATTCATTAACAACAGCATTTCTTACCTTTATTTTGTTCTGCTGTTTGCATGTATTAAATCATTTGTATACACAACAAAGTAGTTAGGAGGAGCTGGGATCTGGCAGGAGTAGGCCTTAAGCTGCCTGCAATGTAGCTCTTGGTACTTTCCTGATACTGGTGTTCAGAATCTGGCTGACTGCTGCCAAGTCTGCACCTGCAGTGCTGCTTGATTGAAACTCTGCGTGTATTCCTCTTAATAAGAACAAATAAATAATGTCTTCTGTTATTTACCAAACACCAGGATTACTTCAAAACCACAAGTAGAAATCCCTCTTCTGTGCTAATATTCTGTCATTTCTGCCTCATGTACAGTGGATATTCAGGCTTCATTTGTCAATAGAAATGCCCTCTGTACCTCTATACTCTGCTTCAGGTTTAACTTGCTATTTGGAACCCTTACTCAATGGATATCTGGTATTTTGATTATGAATTGTCACATAAACAGAGTGATTGCTTAATTTACATGGAAGCATTTGTGGTGTTTCTGAACAAGGGAAAATACACAGAAGCACATGGCACTTAATTACATTGCTTAACAATAAATGTCAAGTTAAACCTTTTTTAAAAAAGATGAATGCTATACTTAAGGAAAGTGCAATTACATTTCCATGGTTTAAAATGTTGTACACACTGTATATGTTAGAGGGGCAAAGATATTAACACTTTTGTACATGCAAAGGTGCTGACAGATTTCAGATGCTATAAGCCAGGCTTTTGTAGCCACTGTCCACTTATTGCTTGCAAAGGGAACTCATTTACTGTAATGTGCTGTTAATCGGAGCTCATTTACTTGTATGCATCCACATTTGCATACAGGCACACTTCTCAGAACTGATAGAGAACATGAGGACTAGCGGTTCTGATTTGGTAAATTGTTGCATATAAACAGGATTTGCATTCAAATTGGTGTTTTATATCACTGCCTGATTATAAGTCCCATTCTAATACTGTTGAATGGATGTCAATAGTAGGTTTCAGAAAGCCACTCCTCTGATTGTATGTTCCAGTTCAGAATTTAATTAAAAATGTCTTTCCCCTCTTTTTTTTTAATCCTTTGCTGAAATTTTGTCACAGACCTAGAATTTCTTCTCTCATTAAGTGTGTACCTTTCTACAACAAATCAATATACCTTCCAATTACATTCAGTAACTTGTTTAATAAAAGACTGTCATACTGCTTCTGTGTTAGTGAAAAGCAGCTGAACTCCATAGTGTTCATCATCATCTTCTTGCAGAACAGAAGAGAGTAAGAGGAAGTCTACAGAGAGAAATCATATGAGGTGCAGAGCTGGCTGAGCAAATCTATATCTTGAGGACACTGCTCACTACTGGGCAAAATCACTAGTTCACGTCTTTTCAGCAATTATAGCTATGTCATGGTGGTGCAGCTCTCCAATCTCACCTTGAATTACAAATGAAAAGAAAGAGGGTGAAATTGTGAGGATAACTGACTCCAACCAAAATGAAAAGCAAGGTTGGTTCTAATAAGGAGTGGTTTTCCAATCTACTTTTGCTAACTGATTCTCACCAGTTCAGTGCCACAGCAGTTACATAACACAGAGAGGTGTCTGGAGGCATCTGCGCTGTTGCCTTTTCTGAACTTCTGTGACAAAGCGTGTCCTCCTCCTGCAGTGCACAGCAGCAGCACATCCTCTCCACTGGTGCTGGGATGGTGTAGCTTCTCCATTTTTCTGTGCTAGATTTAAAAGCATTATAATGGAGCACAGTTAATTTGATAAAGACACCTCATTTCTTTTTTTTTCTTTTTCAATGCATGAATTTGAACAAAATATATGAAATAAGATGGTTTCAATGCCATAAATTAAATAAAGCGTTATAATTTAATTGCTCCATTAAGAGTATTTTTCCTGTTGCCTAGCAATGAGATTTACCATGAGATTCACCATGTGCTTAAGATTCCATTATTAATGTCTGTTTTCAGAGGTTTATAACTTTAATAAGAATCATTACTCATAGGGCAATCCAGGAAGTTCATGTTAGAAGTTATTTTTGTTTTTATGGGATCACTTACTAAGGAATCTTGAGGCAGGAAGTTCTGGTGCCCACTGATTTCTGTACCCATTCTTCCATTCTTCTACATGTGGTAAATTTTCCAAGTAACTTCTTGAGCAACAGTTGTTTTGTGAAGCAGTAAAGCTATTTATACACATGCTCTTTTACTTTAAAATTTCTACATGGAGACAGTTTTACCAAGGCAGCTGCCTCAGCTTAGACAAGCAGCAACTACTTTGTGCTGCCCCTCAAAACTGAACATCTGAGAAAGGCTTTGAGCACTGGTGTTCAAGGTCTTCTCCATTAGTGTTCCACATAGTGGTGGGGTACGGCTAGATGTTTTCTTCAGGGAACTGTAGTGTTTTCTAGGTAAGAGGATCACATGGAGCTTAATGCAGGAAACTAATGCTGGAAGAAGTTGGAGGAGCAGAACCTCTTGTAACAGTGAAAAGAAAAGTTATAGGACAGGACCAGAAAGTCACCTTGTTCCACGAAGGAGCTAGCTTAAAGTTAGGGCCAGCGCGTGTATGTAAAACCAGACAGCTTTTAAATATGGGAAGAAAACCCCAGTGTACATACTTTTTTTAATACAAATTACCTCTAATAAGGGTTGGATTTGGTTTGTCTTGTACTACTCTCTTCTTCAGCCTGGAGAAGAGAAGGCTGCGTGGAGACCTCATAGCAGCCTTCCAGTATCTGAAGGGGGCCTATAGGGATGCTGGGGAGGGACTCTTCATTAGAGACTGTAGTGATAGGACAAGGGATAATGGGTTAAAACTTAAACAGGGGAAGTTTAGACTGGATATAAGGAAGAAGTTCTTTATTGTGAGGGTGGTGAGGCACTGGAATGGGTTGCCCAGGGAGGTTGTGAATGCTCCATCCCTGGCAGTGTTTAAGACCAGGTTGGACAAAGCCTTGGGTGATATGGTTTAGTGTGAGGTGTCCCTGCCCATGGCAGGGGGTTGGAGCTTGGTGATCTTAAGGTCCTTTCCAACCCTAACTATTCTATCATTCTGTGATTCTACTCCCATGAGGCTGTGCTATACCTAAAAGGACGTGAATTTTTGCTTATGGAGCAAAGGTCTGAAAACTAAAAAAACAAGAATATGATTACTGGACTTGTAAACTTGTATTTAACCAATGATGCCAGGATCAGCCTTTATAAGGAGATAGGGTGAAAAAGGTTTTTTTAGTTAATACTTTTAAAAAAGTAAACCTCTCTATACTGTAGTTTTTCAAAATGGCTGTGATTATTGTGAAGAATTTGATTTTGCATATTGAGTTTTATGCAATTATTTATAGAGGATCTGTGTGTTTATTTGTGAATCTGTAAGGAACTTGACTCACGTTGTAAACTACTACTTTTTAATATCTATAATTTCAGTTTATCACCTTTATAATGATTAATTTTTAATTAAGAAATGCGGAAATTTAAAGTTGATGCCTTCAAGTGAGCCAAGTGACTTTCATGAGAAAAGAAGGCATTCACCAGCACTGGCATTTATCTTGCTTTATAGCTAAGCAAGATTAGCAAAGAAAAACAAAGTAAAAAAACAGATTTCTTTTGTAGATAAACTGTCTTCTCTACCCTGTGCATACATTTTGGTGCATATATGTAATCTTTATCTGGGTTTTCTTTGTCTTAATATGATTATGAATGCCAATTACTTTTAGAAATCTTCTAGGTATTGTGTTACTTTTGTTGACAAAATACAGATAATATAAAATAACATAGTATAGATAATACAGATCAATATTAAATATGAAAAAGGGCAGTGTTTGCTGTGGTTAACATAAGTAGCATTTCCTGTTTAGCAAGACTGTCTTTGGCACCATTTAGTGCTCCTGTACCCTTTGTATAAAAAATGAGAAAGGGGAGGTGTGCCTGAGAGTCCCTAATATCAATGTCTGAAATTAGATTTTGCAACTAACCTTCCCCATCCCCCTTCTCCCATAAGTGCTCTGAAATATTCCATCTTCATCAGTCTGCCTTGAAAAATTTGATTTCTTATTTTAGTGCTGCACTGGGTTTGTGGTCTGGAATTCACATTGCTTGTTCTTCCCCAGAAGATCATCATCTGTACAGGAACTGAATGAAAATGAATGAGTGTTCCCCTGGTAGGGTCTAACACTTCAGGACAGCAGCTGGGGAACTGGAAAAATGTCAGTTGTTTTTGTTGTTAAAATGACACTGAGGGAATGTGTAAAATAAAAGAGAAAGTAAAATTCTCTTCTTTTGTATTGTCCTGTATTAAAGCAGACCATACTGTTGTATCTTATATATTAGAAACATACTGTATTTGAACATACTCATTTGTGGGTCTTTATTTTTAATGCGATTATGATTTTCAAAAATTCTGTAGTGCAGAGACAAAAGACCTAGTATATCTTGGCTTTGTATTATACAGAGTAGGCCTAGGACCATTTCTGTTCTCATGAAGAGAACATTCACTGCAGTGCACAGTGGTCTAAAGAGTTATTTGGCTCTCCTGGAAATCTGTCCTAGTAAAGAACGGAGAGTCACGGCATTCTCATACCTAATACCTTTAGCCTAATCTTTAATGGTCACTCTCATGCCTAGCAGCCAGTAAACTTTTTTTATTGTGTGATCTTATATATGTTGTATGACTAAAAAGGTTTCCTTGTTTTGGGGTGTCCTTGGTTCATTTGTGTTTTGCATTACAGGAAACAGGACTGCAATAGAACATAAAGTGCCTTAAGTGAAAGTATTTCAAACCTCCAGTATGCATTTTTATTGTTGTCTTCTAGGTTGACTGGGGTCAACTGGACTATTTAGTAATTGACATGCCACCTGGGACTGGAGATGTACAGCTGTCGGTCTCACAGAATATTCCAGTTGCAGGTACATGTTTTGCTTGACTGTTTCAGAGTTTTGAAATTATTAAGTCTGGTAGCTTTAGAGAGATCTTATTTTAAAATGCTGTTCAAAAATACTTTTAATTTCTTGCTAACACGCTAAGAAACTGTTTTGTCAGTTGTATGGTGATGAAAAATGCTATCAATGATTTTTAACATTAGCATTTATGACTGTATTACTTTGTTTTAAGCTAACTTGCAAAAAGATTGAGAAATATGGGAATACTCTTGATGGAAAGGCAGTCATGCCAAATACTGGCAAGGTTTGTAGCAGAAAATATTTTGTCTGTATCCACTGCATAGTAAAGCTAATAAAGCAGTTTGTCTTCATGATTGTTTTTTAATTGGGGAAGCTGACAGTGTTGTTAATGCACACCTTTTATTCAGATAAGCTATGCAGCACTGTAATACACCAGTGCATTCTTTTTCTTCTTATGTTCTTCTACTTCTTGTAGGGGATTTAAACTTCTTAATCTTGAGCTATGTAGGCTGCCCTCTAATCTCATTGGTTTCAGCAGGAGTCAGAAATACTGCTTCTGAAAGAATCCTGAGTGTCTCATGAGATGTAATGGTTTATTACCTGTCTGACATACTTCAACAGAAGCAGTTGTCAATAGCCAACATAATCAGTGCTAGGAACTCAGTGGTAAAAGAGACAAAGCAATCCTTACAGTTCCAGGAATAATTCAGTAATTGCTGTGGCTCTTCACCAGGAGGATAGTGCGGTGCTGGAACATGTTACCCAAAATGTATGTGAGATCTCCATCCTTGGCAGTTGTCCAGATTGTACTAGACAAAGCCCTGGCTGGCCCTTTCTAGTGTATCCTGTACATGACTTCTAGAGGCCTTTTTAAGCAGCAATTCTGTGATTCTGAATTATTAAGGAATCAGTGGGACAGTCTGCTCCACTTTCTGGTGATAGCACATAAATATGTTGGTACAAACCCAAACTGGTATCATCTTCAACTGCTCTTACTCTTTTCTGATTGCAGACTAGGCATGTGCGCAGGCAAGCTCTTGTTCCCCCTGACACTCCTTTCTTCTGAACTTTGATGACAGTAATGAATGAGTTTAAGTCACTAAATATTACATTTGTCAAACTATTTTACTTGCATGTAGAACTCTTACCAGGTTGCCTGGTAAGTTTAGTGAATAAGGAGTTGTGCATCTGTAAAAGTTAATAGGATAGGATAGAATAGTTAGCTATGGGTATAGATAGAAAGACTGGTAGGCATTATAGACATGCCCATATATAAATGGACTAGAACTAATGGAACTTAAAATGTACGTCTCAGTTTCACAGCAAAACTATCACCACTGTTACAGCGCAATGAAGTCCACGGGAATGAAAGGAGCCCTTAAACAATCAGGCAGCACCTTGTATCTTTTCCTCAACACAGTCATGTCTCAGCTCAGTTGTACATGATAACCACAGTTACTTATTTATCTACAAGCCAAAACTTTTGACAAATTGTTAAACTTAGTACTAAGGCCACATGGTGGAATCTCATGATCTTCCATGATCAGATGTTCAGAAAAACTTCACACTCGAGTTTTATATGTTAAAAAATTTAAGGCACATGCTAACTCAGCCATAACCCTATTGCCCCAAAATTGTTAACAGCCATGGAAGATTCTGTCTGCTGTCTGTGGTCGTGTTGCATGGTGGAAGAGAGCAGATCAGAGCTGTGATGAAGGATTTAATGATTTTTTTTTTCCCATAAGAAGTGGAAGCTTCTAGCACCTTAGTTTATCTGTGACCTGGAGCATATGACGTAAAGCAAACCATGATTCATGGATTTTCTGACATTTTTTGTGCGAGTATGCACTTTTACAACTTCCTAACTGAAAACAGGGTTCTGATTTGAATTTTGAAATGGCTTCACATTGTTACCACAGTTACTTGGTCAGCTTATTACTTCATCAGTCCTAACTCCGTAACATTAGGAGTGCTAGTAGCACTTTACGTTTGTCTTTCACATTAATTGGTTTTGTTGAGCAGGTTGAGGTCAACTCTTGCAATTTAAAAAAACCCAAAAGTGTATTGTGCTTTTGATGAAGACAAACACAGCAGACAAGGCCTGATAACATTTGTAATTCCCTGTATTCTTACTGGCTCAATGAATTTTAGTGACTTACAAAGAATTTTCTCTGTTGTGTATTATGGGTGTTTTACATTGTCAGTGGAAGAGCTTCTTTTTGTGTGTTAGAGCTTGAACTGTGCTTTCTTTTGTTCTTGTTACTTGGTTTCTGTCTCTTTGACAGTCCATGGCCTTGTTTAGCATGCTTTTTGTTTTCTTCACCTTGTTCCTTTCAGGGGTACAGAAGACAGTTTTACAGATTTCCACGATGATGTCTTTGGAGCAGTCTGCAGAATTCTGCTGGTTTTGTGGGCTCCATCTTCATTTGCAATTCATGTTTCTAAGCTTTGTGTTCTCTTTTTTTTTACAGAAAATACTTGGTGTTTTGCCATTCTATTCCCTCTCCAGTTTTCTTGTTCTTTTCTTTATCCTTTGATGTTAGTGGCATAATTTATTTCTTTCTCCTCCTAGACAGCATGTGCATTTTAGTTGCATATTATTTAGAAGTGCATTATCTAGTTTGCATGAAAGTTGTACTTTGATTTGCATGCATGCATATGTGAGATACAGTATTTGCATTATGGTTTCTTCATTATTTATCTGTGGCTTCCTAGGGATAGACGGTATAGAAGATTTTTATTCTGCCTCTAAATAAATTTACAAAACCTGCACACATTTTTTTGCCAGCCACTTAATGATTTTTCTGTGAGTGTGAGAAAGAACACTGGTAAAGATGTTTTTTTGGAGGGGCAGCTTTGCCCTGATTGGGCATGAAAAACTGCAGCATTGCAGTATCTGACAATAAAAGAAGGACAGAGAGGATGTGTGAAACGTCATTGAGTTTTAATTTTAGAGGACTTTTATCCTGCATCACAGGTACCCTAACTTTCTTGAGTCAGAAAGAGATTAGAGCAGTAACTAATGGGTAAAAGCAAACAACAAAATATGTTTCCAACCTAGTTGATTGTATGATTCTATGTCTTATAATTCTGGTTGTCGTTAAAGAGAATATCAGTCTTGCTGGAGTGACAGTTTTGTGTGGGTACTTTTCCTTCTTTAAAAGAAAATGAAAAAGGAAACTACTGAGACTTCCATTTTTTATTGTATTATTTTTAGTCACCTTACAAGGAGATGCATCTTGTTTAGTATATTGTTCTTTAATCATCTGTAGCTTTTCTCATGTTGCAGTCATTCCTCAACAAACTAGTAGGTGAGAAATTATATAGTAGCTTGAAAATGTGATACATATTTCTGCTCAACCACCACTTCTCTTTTCAGATGTAAGTCTGATTTCCAGATAGAAAACCGCAGTCAATCTGGAGAAAAAGGCTTTGTTTATGGTCTGTTGTTTCTTCATTAGTATTTAGTTCTATTTCTTCACGTCTACTTTGTTCTTCTGTTTCATCTTCAGGATAAGATGTGTAGAAGTAGGTTCTTTATCGTGTATTGAACATGCATGCTTGGGAAAGTTGAAGTGTCCTTAGATGTTTCTCAGCTTTTAAAGCACAAGGGATTTGAGATGGTGTTATGATGTTTGATATCGAGATACAGTGTGAACTGCAGATATTATGAAGAGTAAGGCTTGTGATTCTTTTGCATTACCTAGTTGCTAAATTCAGAAATGTAAATGTGTGTATTAGTTCGATTGTGTAAAGGAACCATAAATCAAATTAATAAAATTGGAGGTGGAGGATTAGCCTCCTAAAGATCTGGGGAGAGATTTATCATTTTCTCCCTTTGGAATTTGAAGGCTGTGGACAGCTGCAAGGGCATCTCTGTTGAGAGGCAGTCTTAGAGCCTTGTACAACTGTTTCTTCTTCATGGGAAGGCTGCATTGTGGGGGCTGACTTAAATAAATTAGGCTGTCTACTGCCCCTTCTTTATTCATGTTGAAGTGAAGGCTATATTAGTGAAGCATGACAGCTAAACAGCTCTAGAGACTGACACTGTTTCAATTGACAGAACCAGCTCCAGGTTAATACTGGAATTGTTTCATTTGCTAAACTTTGTCATACTGCTCTTTTCTTTGGATATCAAGATGCCATGGCAGTAAAAAACATTAGAAATATGCACCTGTCTCGTGGGACTGAGCAGACTGAGACAACCAGATAATTTCACGTCTTACCGAACAATCTTCTAATAATTGTAGCAGCAGGCATTGGCCTGAACTGTGTTTATACAGGAGATCTAAAGGTAAAGGGCTTTGTGTTTTATTTCAGTGTCTTAATTTTCCTGCCTTTTGGAAATAACTCTTTTTTTTCCCCACAAAACATGTATTATTTATAGCTTTATAATAATAAGCTCTAAAAAGTCTTTTAATAAGAATCAGAAAAGAATTTCTTCAAGATAAGTGAAGTGAAAGGGATGTGAATGCTAGTTTATGTTTCTCTCAAGTTCTATAAAAGCAGAGGCACTTCCATTGCTAGTCATACAGGGAATGACTTTTTGTCACCTTTTAGAACGGAGTCACCCGTCTTTCACCAGTATGTAGCTCTTAATTATCTCCTGAATGTCTTTTGCAGGTAAGGCTGAAATACTTGCTGAAGCAGTTTTTGTTACTTCAAATACGAATTTTCAAAGAATTGTAATTAAAAGGGTTTCTTTTGATGACAGTGTTCTGACAGATAGGTTTAGATAAAAACAAAAAGTATATTTCTCTCTTTACTGATTAGGTATTGAAAGTCTGACTTCTATTCAGACATGTACATTGAAGAGGAAAGAGTAGAAGGATGCCACCAACTTGAAGACACTTGGCATTTTAAACTCTGAATGAAATGTGACATACCAAACTCGTGAACCAAACTATTTACTCATATTTATGTCAGTGTCACACAGACCAGGGGGTAGGCTTACGCACAACTGTGGGGGACTTAAGACAACTGGATCCTGCCTCAACATAAAATAATGTATAAGAACAGGAAATTCCAGGTGATGATTAGACTATCATTCATAAATAAGCATTAAAAACAACAGAGAATTTGAGAATTTCAAATAAGATTTTTAAAACTAAAATATTGTTGGATGTATTATAAAATTATGAAGGAATTATCATGGAAAAAAAATGTGATTAGTGAGATAAAGATGTCTTTATAATCTCGTGGAATTGCAAGCTGAGTACATACAGTACTATTCTCATCTTGTCTGAAGAGAAGTGATCAAAAAAAACCCAAACCCAATGCTGCAGTACAAGTTGTGTGTAGCACACAGTTAAAAGATTAGAGGTGTATCTGTATTCTGTCATTGCTCTTTGTGTAAGTGTCTGTTTGCCCCTTGTTGAATATTTCCTACTTTGATGCAAATCACAGTTGCAAGGCATCTGATCTTTCCCTTTAGTTTAACATCCTCATACAATGTTTCTCTCCATTTCTGAGCTTGCTTTCTTCTTTTGTGGAAGAGGTGCATAATTAGTTTCTACAGTTAATTTTTGAAGATATTTTAAGGAAGTCATCTGGGTAGTAGTAGATTTTGCTTGATCTATTTTTGAATGGCAAATATTTGTAGTATCAGACTTCCATGTACATTTACTCTTTCTTTCGTTCTCTATTTTGATATTTTATATAATTGCAGGAAAGCAAGGGCCATAGGTTTAGGATAGATTGAAAACAAAAAAAAAAAACCAACCCAAAAACCTTAGTCACACCAGTGGGGATTTTAAAACAGTTCTTTGTATTAATGCAAATATAATTTGTATGCTGAAATAGTTTTGCTTCTGTTGTCAGGAAAAATGTAGCTGACAAATGGAAATTATCCTCATGGTTATCTTAGCTTTGGACACTCCTGATACTTCATTATGAAGTGTCAGACTCGGTAGACTCTGTAAACTTAATTTCAAGATCAAAATACAGTATGAATTTACACATTAATGCCTCACACTCAGTATAAGTTTAAATTTAACTCTTGGCTCATGGAGATTGATTTAAGACACACTGCCTGTCCAAGCTGAAGTTACAGTATATTATGTGCAGGTTCTTTATATTTTATCATTCCTAAAAACCAATTTTCAGGTATTTGGTAAAGAAAGCTGTGAAGTTTAGAGGCTTTGAAAGCTGAGGTTCTCCAAGGTATGGCAACAGTGGCTAAGGGTATGTTAAGTACTAGATTAGCTGCAGTTGCCTTGTGGGTTTTTTACACCAATTATTCTGGATAGGAGGAATAAATGAGCATAGTGTTCAGCTGACAATTGCAAAAGATGAGAGAAATCCATATCGCATTCTCTCCTCTAGCTATTTATTATGAGATAATAAATGCTTAAATCTGCCTCTTAATACCCCTATCTCTGGGGTGGGGGGGGGGGGGGGGGGGAGTGAATTGAGTGTGGTCTTTTTCCTGTAGTAGCATCACTGTCACTCAGTTCTCCTCTTTACTTTAGGACCTTTCATTTGCAAAAAACGTATTCATCAAAAGAGACTATTTGGACTTTGCTCTTGCCTAGTACAGTGCTCATTATAATCTGAGCATGCCTGGCAAATGCCCTTGAAAGCAGGAGGTGGAATGGAGTAGAGTGAAAAAATGCTGATTCAGATTAGCCAAGGAAAAGTGTAAAGTGGCAGCACGCCTGTGAGGGAGTAACTTTTATGCCTATACTTCGCAAATAATGCTTGTTCACAGATGTTATTACAAATGTTTTCAGTGTTTTCACTTTGCTAAATAAATATTGCATCGTAAATTGTATTAGTGTGACATTTTAACATAGTGACAGTTATTTTTCCACATCCTTCTCCATGTGATCTAGTGTGACATGGATAATACTTACTTATCAGTTAGATGAGGGCAGTTTAACTTCAGGTTGACAGCTGTATTCAGCTTGTGATATTCCTTAGCTCAGTGGATTCACTGACAGTTCCTCTAGCCAGAAGGAAGAAGCTTGCTCTAAGATTTATGTCCTCTTTTCATGTGGGCAAAGCGGTAGTGTCCCAGTCTCTTAATTAACCGCTAGTTCATGGGCAGAAGAGGATGCGTGGCTGTTGGAAACATACAGTATCTGAGCAGTTGTTCAAAGACTCCTCCAACAAGGAGGTAGCAAGCAGGCTTGAGGTGTAACACAGCGAGGATACTGCCCCTGGGACAGTTCTGAGGTGGGAATGCATCTCATACCTTAAGGGAAAATTACACTAGTGGTTCTTTGAAGCTCAAAAGCTAAAGGAACTTCTTTACAAGGTTTATCCAAGGAGATGGACAATTTTTTAAATATTAATGTATCTGTAATCATCACTAGCTGCAATCCTAGCAAAGACAGAAATCTTTGTTCTTGCAAGATCTCTTGAGCATCTTCAAGTGCAAGATTCTGTATCTGTATCTGTAATTGCACGCACGTTTTGCATGAGGTAACAAGAAATTTAGCAGTAGGTGAGAGGGACTCTGAAGAGATCCACAATAGGAAGATGCACATCCACCAGGCTATTCATAACTTGAAAGTCTTGGCTAGAAGTTTGAAATGGATGTTATGGAAAAGGTAGCAAAAGTTGTAAAAAAGCCATGAGTGGTGTGGTCTCAGGCCATCCACAGCTGCAGTGAGGCCTTCAAGAGTGTTTAGCACCTGTCAGTGGATGCAGTTATTCGAAAAATGTGAGATATTCTTCTGTCTTCATCCTCCAGAATGGTGTTTGTCAGTCTGTCTGGTCAGTTACATCTCACTCCGCAGGTTTTAAGGTAGTATTATTTGCTAAGTTAATAAGAATCAGGGTTATAGAAAACACAGTGTAATACTTATGTTTGAGAGGGTTCTTAATCTGGATGAGATGCATGAATCCTGGTTCTGAAGTCTGCCTTTGAAGACACTGGAGGGAAAAAAGAATATGTTAGAGGGATTCTTTTTATCTTAAGGTATACCTTCTAAACTGCTGCCTATTAGACCTGCCCGTTTATCGCTTGGGTGGAAATTGACTATAGTTAAGGTTTGGCTAGATTCCACCTTATGCCTTGTAACCCAGAGCATCTAATGTAAACCTTAATGATAAAGTGAATATCAGTGAATTTACTATTCACAGAAATTATGGGCTGTTTCAGCTCTTGTAATTTCCCGAACACCAATCCACCAGAAGGATGAGTGCCAGTGTGCTGTGTAGGCACACTCCTCTCTTACTGAGGATTAAGGACCTGGGGTTAAAAAGGAAAGGCAAACATCAGTGTTATAGGCTGCTGTTAGTTTTGTTTCTACATATTATGCATGCTATTATATAGTTAGCACAGTTTTTACTAATGCAACATGCATCAGCTTCTTTTGTCATCTAGAATACAGTGAAGTTACAGAAATAAATGGAATGAATGAACGAAGTTGATATGTCAGCTAAACCTAAGTGTACTTAGCTTAGACATCTTACTGTGCTCAAGGCACAAAAATCACTCTTCTGTGCACGGCTGCAGACAGAATCTGTAGTATGTTTTAATGTGCTGTGTGATGGCATTATAGTTTCTGCAGCTTCTCTGTTCAATTTGTCAGTCTTCATTTGCTCATTCAGACAGAGGCTTGTGTAAACATTGTGTGTATTGCTTCAAGAGGCATACCATGCACATGAATTCAATCGTATTTCATTATTTTATTGATCAAAATAACTTTTTACTCTTTGATATGCCTGTTAACCATGTAGAGCCAAGATACCAAAGAAAGTATGGGCTGTGTTCTTACTTGCTCATCATTTGAATCATTTGCTGAATTAAACAAATGCAAACTTATCTGGGGAGGAGAGTACCATGAAAAGTCTCATTGCCCATATTCAGCTGCTAGTGAAGGAAATAATGCTGGTAATAATTTGAATTCTTGAACTTCAGGTTGGGTTTGCTGGACTAGCAGTTGCACCAAAGAAAAAGAAAAAGGTACTTATTTTAATGGGCGTTGGTGTAAGTCAGCACAACCTGGCTGTGAATAAATTTTGTCTGTAATCAAGCTCAGAGTGAAAGGAAAATAGGAGAGGTGCACCTATTACACCCTGAGCAGCAACTACTTGAGCATGTTGGCTTTCATTCTGTGGAAGAAGACATGCAAGTTGTCCACGAGCATAATTTTAACTCATGTATTTCAGAAGCCAGTTTCTTGTACAGGGAGTTGGTGTTTGCGGCAGCCTAACCTCTTCAAGATGCCATTGGGTCTTTTCGACATTTTAGCTTTTTCCCTTTGGATGAGAATTTGTTAGTCAAAAATATTTCTTGGATACGCTTCTTGTGGGTCTAGTGGGTGTTTTCATTGTTCTTTA